>NC_073694.1:198052154-198674535 GCF_029784165.1 Wyeomyia smithii
AGTTGATCGAAAACAGCTATGGCAGATCATGCACGACAACGGATTTCCGGATAAATTGACTCGACTGATCAAGGCCACCATGGCGAAAGCGATGTGCTACGTGCGTGTTTCGGGGATACTCTCGAGCCCCTTTGAATTGCGCAGAGGGTTAAGACAAGGCGATTGACTTTTCTGTTGCTGTTACACATCGCCTTTGAGAGTATGATCCGGAGGGCGGGCATCGACACGAGGGGCATGATTTTCACAAGGTAAGTTCAGCTTCTGGGCTTCGCGAATGACTTTGACGTCATAACACGAAACTTTGTGACAGTGGAGAAAACTTACACCCGACTGAAAGCCGAAGCCGGACGAATCGGACTGCGAATAAATGCGTCGAAAACGAAATACATGCGAACGCGAAACTCAAAGGAGAACAACGTCAGCCTCCAAACTCAAGTCTCTGTAGACGGCGATTAGCTGGTCGACGAGTTCAGTGTATTTCGGGTCACTGGTGACCGCCGAAAATAACACCTGCAAATAGATCCAGGGACACATCTGGGCTAGAAATCGTGCCAATTTTTCACTTCGGAAGACACTTCGAGTCGAGTGCGACGACGCACGAAGTTGACGCTGTTCAAAACCTTGACAAGACCGGTAATCTTCTTAGAGTTTTGGACGACGGAAAACGGCGACGGCGAATTAACCATAAGCTGTACGCTAGAGTTGGTATATTTTATATGGCCGTTTTTGAAACTATCGACCTTAATGAGCGCCGGGCTGAAAAAGTTTCTATTTGACCTCTACAATAAGCCACGAAAATTTGAAGTTGATCGGAGTTTATTGATTTACATGAAAATTGTACAATTATTTTTAAAATTTTTTTAACATATATCTCTCGCTAAACGTATTCAAAAATACTTATATTTTTATAAAATAATAACTTTGTTATTCCCAAGTTTAAAATGATCTATAACTTTTAATGTTTGTTAAAAAGTGCGGATTTTGAATGAGATGGATATTTTTTCGGTATGAATCCATTGTGCATCAAAACACGGTTATAATCTTTCATAATTTACATCAAGTAATTTTTTGACAGAAGTTCGCTATTCCTCATTATTTTTCTCTTTGGCTGGGTTACGGTCCAAAAAATCAATATTTAGTTCAAAACTCAGAAAGAAATCATCGGTTTTGTATGAAACGAGATGGGATCATATACTAGTAACTTTCAGGATTTTAATGCTTGAGATACACGACAAAAACTACAAAAGGATCCCTCGCTTTCAATCGCCTGATCATTTTTCGTTTGATTTCAAGCGGGACATCTGAGTCTAAAAGAGCCAATCCAACTTATCCTGAGATAAAATACCACAAGTGATTCTTCATCATTTCAGTTACAGCGTCTGAAACTACTTTATTAATCTCGGCACATGCGAAAGAATCATGTAGAAAATTCGTAACTTGATTAGGACATTGAATAGGCTTCGTACATCGGAAATGTACCTGAATGTAAGGTTTGACTATAAAAACAGAAATGTAGAACAAAAATGAAACAGAAATGCAATTTAATTTTTCTGTGGTCAATGATCGGAGCAAATTTATTTTCAGGCAATAACCGTTTGTTGCTATGAATCTTGCGTAGGATAAGTGAAAAAGGGTCGCTTTACAACTGTTCAGATAACGAACTAATTTTTTGTAGCAGCACCTTTAAATTTGTGACAGCTCAAACTCTAGGTAATATATTTTTAATTATAATTTTTGCCAGTGGTATAAATAATAAACTTACAAGAATTAGTTAACTGTTCCCTCTTGCACACAACTGAAATGTTGGTGGTTGTATATATGTGTTTATGTGGGTTTCGGTTACTAAAAGAGAACTCGAACCCCTCGAGTGTACGGTCGATTCAATAATGCTTTATTATTACTATTTCTTAGCCTATACAGGCCGCACGATCGCAGATCGATACGTGACCTTTAATGCTGTGCTCAGCATAATCGCCGTCGCCCGTTCCTCGCGCGGGTGGCGTGATAGCGTTTATGCTGATCACAGTGTTTACACTACTTAAGTTTATATTACTTTCTTTTGCTTATCTTAAAAGGGGCCGTATCCACCACACAACAACCGTATCGTATATCCTTTTAAGCCTCACGTTTCCTTCTGCCTTTTCGTTCCACTTCTGTTCAAATTTTAGCTCTAATTAGATATATAATTTTGTTGTGTTTTTAACTACTTACAATTTTTCCTTATTTAATTACTCATGAATATTTTTTTCTATTTTCAGGTTAGCCACCAAAGTGTCACGTTGGACTTGTCGCTTCAGGAGCACCTCGAAACGATTTGCCTTATTTATCTTATTTATAATTCTTGAACCAATAATATAATATTCACTTTTAATCCTTATAATATTCGTTACTGATAAACTCTTGTAGTCCAATAAATTGAATTGATTGAACAGTTTTTACTTGGAAAAAATAGCTTTGTAATTTAATGTAGATGAACCAATTGATAACTTGTTATAATTCGCAAATTTGCTTTCTCACCGGCTACGAACTGACAGATGATCCAGCGGCAGTTGCAGTAGGTACGCTAACTGCCTGGCCAGGCATCGTGGTGTTGGTGTGAAGCCCTGCGGTGTTGACAACAACCAAGAAATATGAATGCCAACTCCAAGAGCTCTTTGAGGGAGCTGCGTGGCCGCAAGTTTACAAAGTCCGATTTGCCAAGCGAATGATCGTAGGTTCGAATCCTAGTGTGCTTCCTCTGAACAAAATAAGTCACCCTCATAATAAACTGACCAGAAGGACGCCCAACGAAACTTCTCCAGGGAACTATAATTGGTGATATTTGGCAGGAGAAACGAGGCTTGGTATAGTACAGCAAATCAGTGTGTAAAAAGAAGGGTAAAATCTTTACACACAAGCAGGGATAAAATGATAATAAGCATGCCACTTCTCAATAGCGGTATTGCTAATAACAGAAGTGCAGGATACAGCAGATACCCGGGCATATCTCAGAATAGGTCAACTATTGGCTATGAATGAATTGGTTTCGTTTGATGCTTTTGTAAAACGGTTGAAGACAAGTGTTTAAGGGTTGCTGCTTTTGCCATATATTATATTATTGCATGTAAGTTCATAGCTATGAAGAAGACGAGTAAGATTGGTTACACACTTATTTCCGCCTTGATTGTTCGGTAATTTTTATTACGGTCGCGTTCAATAAACTTTAAATTTTACTGGTCATTCTGTAATTTCCTGAAAAATTACTGATGTCGGTTAACTTTTTTGTCGAAATACTGTTCAATAAAACTCACTTGACGAGTTCAGCAAAAAACATTGCTGACCTTTTCAGTAAACTAGAATATTTTTTGCACTTTTTTATAGTTCAGTAAAATTTTAACGATCTATCAGCACTTATCCAGATGTTGCTGAGTAATCTCTAATTGTTTTACTGAACTTTTGTATATTTTACTATACTGTTCGGTAATTTTTCTGCATCTCTCATAACAGAATCGCACATCAGAAGTCTGCCATTTTGAGATTTTCAGAAAAGTTTCGTGGCTGTGTTATTTAAAGTGTTCTACGAGCCATTTGGACAAAAAACTCTAAAAGCGGTATCGTGCTTTCAAATTTACCACCACAGTAGATTAATTTACATGGAGTCTTTAATAAAAAGTTTATATTCGCCATGATGTAAAACGTATCTAGTTTTAGTAGAATGTGCATGAAACATCAGTATAATCGTCTGAACAATCAGAATTACCTGTATAAAATTAGTCATCGGTTGCAATAGCAGCTATAGGAATAGTTACATTCATATTAATCTATATTATTATAACCGGGAAAAAGCTTACGTTGCATTTCACGGAACACATGTAAATTTGTGATGAATCATCAGCTTTGCAAATGCCGACTCATGCAGCAACTTTTGATGGACGCTTTGTAAATTTTTGCTGAGCTATCTTCTTTATTTGAAGTTTCAGCCACAATGAAAAAATACCGAACGCTCGTCAAGCAAATGAATTACCGAACAGATTACTGATGGCTCAGCTGTTGAAAACTCAGTAAAAAGTTTGCTGAGTTCGGTAAAAGAAACTAAGTGTGTAGCTTCCGACCGAACAAATCACTTAAAAGAAAACAGCAACACAAACTTGTCCGAAATACTCCAATCCACTAGCGTATTGTGAACTTCTTTGGCGATATTTTTGTCAAAGCTTGAATCAATTTAAAGCGCGCCCAAGAGTTTTGCTGTTCCATCGTAACTCACAAGAATTGCAATTTGATCAACATAAGGTCGACCGACTATATTTGTTACAATTTTACCGTCCTTATGAAATAGATTAACATTAATTTTATACGAAAAGTTCCAAACAATAATTTATAGAATACTACATTGCCAATGAAGTATATAAGAGATCATTCATTTATCACGTAACGTAACGAGGGAAGTATTCAACGAAGCGTTCGACTGCCGGGCAAAATTACGTTTCTTAGGGGTGGAAGGTACTCAAAATAGTCAAAAATTCCCGTTACGTAATATGTGAATGTCCCTAATGATATACTTTTATAATTAAAGAGTATTTCGGCGCAAAATTTACAACAATTTTAAGAAACAAAGGCTAAAAACTGCAAAAAGTGATAAAAAACCAGCATTTTTTATGAGAATCAATTTTTTCAAATATAAGCGTTTTGTGGGCCCATCAAATGACCTTGGATCAACTTATGGAATTTTTATGGCTTATTATTGGAGTAAAAAGGAAACTTTTTCCACCCGGCGCTCATCGAAATCGGCCACTCTACTGTACGCGCTGCTTGGAGTGAACCCATTGCACACCTGGCGAAAGTCAATAGGTTGCGGTGGGCCGGTCATGTCGCAAGGCTGCCGGAAGCCAACCCTGTGAAATCACTTCTTCAAAAGCAAAGCCGGCACCAGAAATAGAGGGACGCAGCGTGCACGATGGGTCGACCAGATGGAAGAAGACTTGCAGGTGATAAGATGCCTGGGGGACTGGTGAGTCAGTCAGTGTGGCAGCGCCAATTGATAATTTCTTTTATTCCAACTCTATTAGAAAATGAATCCAAATAAGTACAGACGAAGGCGCTAAGTAAGCGTTGATATATCTATATGCAAGTAGTAAGTAAAAAGCAGTGATGGCATGAACTCGTGCAAAGTTGAACTGAGTAACACTTTTCCAGATTTGAATTCAACTCGAATCTGCTTCCTCTCGATAGTTAAAGTTTTTTTGCACCGCATACTCTGATTGATTGAGTTTAAATGCGTGCAATGCATGCAGTGCACGATGTATTCAACGATGCAGGCGATGATGTGAGGCGATGAGTTTTGTTTTTAGATCAAATTTATGCTTTCAAAGGACAATGCAACAAACTGTTGCAGCAGACGCGGCGCGAATTTCCTCGTAATTCGATTTTTATGCAATTGTTGTTATGCAGGATTCAAATTCAAATCTAACTCGAGTGCACTGCACTGTTAGTAGGGGTTACGTGCAAACCGAAAATAAATGTGCAAGCAAGTTTTAAAACTCACTTGGATACGAGTGCAAAGTCACACTGCCTACTCTGGTAAAAAGTGATAGAAATGAATAGTGAAGTGGATAAAAAGTGTAATGTGTAGTAGAAAATGAATTAATTTCTTCAGTTATTTCTGTGAAAAGGGATTTTTGACGTAGAATTACGTCTTACGGCAACATACACAGGGGGCCAGTTTCATTACAGGGATCCAATTTCAAAAACCAAAAACATCGAGAGCAAATCAACCAAGCACCCGTCCAAATGGAGAAAGTTGTAATCTGATTGTTCGAACTGTTGCACTATTGAAAATTGTCAAGCCTTGTCGAAACGCAAATGTCAACCTCTGATTGGTCGCACAATGCTTCTTTCCCTAACAAGGTCGACAGAATATACCTAGTTGACTAATAATGCGCGCTTTGTGTTTTATGTATAATTCATTCCATGATTGTGTCGATACCACACGGACTGCTGGATGGCAGCAGATAACAGAAATGCAGCACTTACGCTATTGCGTCTTAAAACAAAACGGTTATAGTTCGACATCACGATTTCCAACTTCATACTCATGTCTACCGTCGGCAGCATAAAACATGCACGATCTGCTTCCATGCGACTTTAGTCATATCTATTTTTTCAGTTATCCCAACCCACAACGTGCAAAAAATCTATGTCAGAGCGGATATTGCGCGCTATCTGGACCATGAAGCATTTATGCGATAATTGAACGAAATTTGCAACTACAGCAACTAGTCTTTTCCAAGGCTGCTAAATATATTTGGAAGAGCATAATGAATGGTTATTACTAAATTACAACTTTGATTACAGTTTGATGCTGCTGCAATTGCCCAGCAGTGTGAAGTATTTTACGATTCATTAACACTGTGCATCACAAGCGGTATATGCAAAACAAATCCGATTCCAAACAGAAAAGTTCAGCCAGTTCTGCTCACGGCGCTGAGTCCGTTTTAGAAAATTCATAACACTTCATTAACAAATATGTAACGTCTTAAAGAAGACGGTTGTTACGAGAACGGAAACATCTTCTTCCTTCAAGCCGTGCAACACACGATACATGTTATATTGTTGCCTTCATAAGGCAACAATTGGTTGACAAGAGGAATGTAACAATTTACTTGGAGCAGCAAACGTACGGCGGTCTGAACCTTGCGGCAAGTGTAATAGTAGAACGTTTGTTGTAATCCGCCAACCGGGAAGCAACCGAAAATGTTTCAACTTACACCGAGGTTTGACCTGTTGTGACGAAATTCCTTGCTCCTTTGTCGCTTGCCTCTGGTGCCATCTCAATGATGATACATTTGTTGCCAGGTACACAGTTGACGATAAAATAATGCGCTTTCACGCTCAAATTTCGCTTATATACCGACAAACGGTGAGCAGCGTAGCCCGTCCTCTTTTTTACGAACGTAGTAGAATGATATAACTGGAAATAATTATTCCAGTTATCTCATTCCACTACGTGCGTAAAAAATCTTTGTCAGAGTGGATATCGCGCGCTATCTGGACCATGAAGCGTTTATGCGATAATTGAATGAAATTTGCAACTGCAGCAACCAGTCTTTTTCAAGGCTGCTAAATATATTTGGAAGAGCATAATGAATGGTTATTACTAAATTGCAACTTTGATTGCAGTTTGATGCTGCTGCAATTGCGCAGCAGTGTGATGTATATTACGATTCATTAACACTGTGCATCACAAGCGGTATATGCGAAACAAATCCGTAAATGTCAATTTACTAAGTTTTCATCATTACAAACCAGTCACTTCTTACAGCATCTCGATCATACTCATGGTTCATAACAATTTACAGAAGGGGCATCTTTGCCGATTGAGGATTCCGGCCTTTTTCCGGTTAAACTCCGTCTTCTTACAGTATCATGAAATACAAACAATCTTCATATTCATATACTTGACCATAGATTCCGACGATAACTTCGGAAAATTAAAATTCTTTCTGCTTTGTTTATTTTAAACATTTAACAAGGCTGAAATTATTAACTGTTACTGCACAGTTTAATTGTCTGGTAAATACAACTAATATCAAACATTTCCATATTTCCAAAGCTATTGCAAAAAATTATTGACATAAGACAGGCTGTCGTAATTCTACGTTAACCTTGCGGTCGTTTCGTATAAACAACCTCTTCCACTTTTTTGATTTCTTTATTATTGTGTTTTCTCGCCTAAATATCAAACTCACATTTGGACGGCGAAGCAAAATAAATATTTTCTTCATTCAAAACAGTTCGTTTCTAGTTGCATAACTTAGTTTCGGTAGGCTTTCTAACATAGGCATACACTGCTGTTGCAGACATTCTCTGTGTCACCTAGCTTATTATCATAATCTGTAGATAACTCTCATCGTTGCCGTGCTTGGATGCTGTCCCGGTTCACAGCGATGTCACACTTAACAAAGCTGGGGACGAGTTCTGAACCATTGTTCAGCAAAATCTGACAAAAGGCAAACATATTTTAGGTCAAATTGATCTTATTTCGAAACACACTACCGAACCTTTTCCAACGCATCAACGTATCTTTGCATGGCCTCTTCCTTCGGCATGTCCGCTAGGCGGTTCCACGCGTTCCACTTAGTTCTGAAATAACTAATGTCGAATCAAACCGTCCGATCAAGAGACCGTACACTCGCTTACCTGCCAATTAAATCCCAGAATGGTGGTTGCCTCTCCGGACATCTTCCCTTAGTGGCTTGCTTGTAAAGCGAATAAAACATCAACTGTGTTTCTTTGTTCGGTTGGTAAGGTCCTGAAGAGATGAAGGAAAGCTTTCTGATTAAACTCAAATCAAAACAGTAAATCAAACGCAGCACAAGCGCGTGGGAACCTTTCCCATGTGTGAGGTGGGGTCAAGGTTGGGTCGAATAATATAAATTCAACCGACGCTGGGGGACTGAAAAGGGTGGCATAAAACGCATCAGCGATCGACGATGAAGTTATATATATATATAGAAATGGCGAACAACTGCAGCAAAACATCTTCATCGCAGTCGGTTCGTTAAACCAGTTTTTGAAATCGATTTTAGGGTTTTAATTTTTCGTTCCGGATAGAAAACCTGTTTAATGCAGCAGTCTATTTGACCGCTAAAATTATGCTTAATATCAACAACATGCGCGTTCGGATAATGCACTCTGTTCTACATCTGGACAAGGTCATATGGTGTCTGTGAATACTTTCCAAAGTTTTCCGTTCTTAGTAGTAGGAGGTACTTGATCTGATTATGTCGCTAACTATTTCAACTGTGAGCTGTAATTATGGGCAGTTAAGAGTAATTAAGTAGATTGCTTTTGCTGCTCATACGATGGAAAAAATTATATTAGAAATCAAAAGTGGTTTTCCGATACCAGATGGTTTAGAATTTTACGAAGTGTAAATTCGGAAGTCCATGTGTCAAGCGAAACTTGTATGCAAATGGATAAAAAAATGCATGGAGTGGACCAGATTCTAGCCTTGTTTTTTTAAGAAATGAATTGACATTCAATCTTCATTTTTGATCGTTTTCCTCCATTCCCATTTTGGTTGATAATATGTACAAAGATTAATTACGTACAGGGTTTTGTTTTTTGCAAAAACGCTTTGCTATTTTTTTGAGCCTCCCAACAATGTGTGTAACGAACGTTAGGTAAACTTACTTTTTCCATAATTTTGAACAATGAGAATTCTTCAGTGAAATTAACTTAAATTTCTGTACAAGTCGGTTATTACTTTATAGGTATTTCGTCACAAAGTATCAAAATCGCAAAAGTATCAAAATAAAATTTTCGGGCATGACCTATTGAGCAATTTTAATTTGAAATAAATTTTCCACAGAAGTTTGACCTAGCAACCTGGATATTTTTCACGAGTGAACAAATGTTTTAGATTCGTAACTCATAGTAACCTATGACTACAGATCAATACAGAAAACAAGTAATTATCAATTTTCAATAATTTGGAGAATGTTATCACTAAGACGATATTTATTTTACCTGAGAAATTTACTGGCCATCATTATGTGGCTGTGGTAATTTATCCTAAAAATATCTTTTAATGTGCAATATACTAATTTAACAAATCTGGAAGATTTTTTTAAACTAATAATAAAAAAAAATCGAAACACGTTAAAAATCTATTCAAAAACTTAAATAAATTAAACTAGAAATAGTCACAGTTTCATCCGGGTTTTCTTACGCACCTTTTTGCGGCAGCTGCTGTATAACCTTAACCGCAACGTTGAAGTGTTCCTCTACAGACATCGCTAGGCTGACTAATCACTGAATTTTTGGTAAACCTTAATCAGCACATCCAATCTATAAATTAGCTATTTTACTAACGCGATAACACACTTTCACACGTGGTTACGAAAGGGAACACTGCATCTTCGCATCGGTAACGGTAACGATTGGTGTATAAATTTCTAAAATTGCTTTTACGAGTGGCTTCCGGCTAATCGGGTTATTCGCGTTGAAAGAGATTTTGAAGGCTGTTCGCACCTATGTGAGCACTCATATGTAATTGTCAAAATGTGCGTGATGACAAAAGCAAAAATATTTCCTTCTTTTTCGCATGCAAAAACCAAACAAATATCAGCAACACCGTCAACGCGAATGGCCCAAGCGTCTGCCAAATGAATTGAGCAGAGAAATAAAATTGAACCGTTCGTTCCGAATGCACAGTCAAGATTGATCCAGCAGTTTTCTTCGAATCTGTCTAGCGCTCAAACTGAGATACGAAACGTTTCATTCACGTACAAACGCTGACTGAATGCACGGCGGAATAGACCGCAGCTCAACCGGTCAGCCGATAGCTTAAGCCATGCGTTAAACTTTGGCGCCGATGAACTTCCTCAGATACCGATTTTTATTTTGCCCTAACGATCCGCTTTAATTTATTACTAAATAATTAATAAGGTCTAAAACGAAAATAGGGTTGACGTGCGTGGCTACTGTGCAGACGGAGCTCGAATTGGATCACGTCTGCATCAGACATCAGACACCGAACCGAGTGCATATCAGTAGACATTTGTCAGAGTCAGAGATTGCAAACTAAGCTTGAAGAGCTACTAGACCAAACTGCGAAAATTTCAAAATTTTCAGGGAAGATTATATAGACTGTTCCGAAAATTATAAATACCCCTTCATTCTTAAATGAAACAAAATGTATGAGTTTTTTTTATCATTGTAATCTCGAGTATGCTTAACAATAATACATATTTTCTTTCTAATTTTTATTCAATTCGTATCGTTGGCAGGATACTTTAACTATTTTTCTATAAAACCACTCATAAGCTCCTTCACAGTGCTTTCTCCGACCATTTTCACCACTTTCGGCCAACTTTCTTGAATTTTGCAACATTTTCTGCTGAATTTATGTTTTCTTAGCTTCGCCTTCGTCAAAGTCTAGAAAGTTTCGATTGGGCTTCAGAGCTAGGGCAGTTTGGTGGATTCGTCTCCTTTGGCACATATGAGTGAACCTTACATAGATGGTCCTATGGGTAAAAGATGCCATTTTGAAGCTAAAATTTCCAGACAGAGGATTGGTTTGATAATTTGATAATTTAAGCCAGACCGTTTTGGTATAAGGTCACCAAAGCAAAGACAGTAATTTTGTCCTTCCAGAAAAAGATACATCATGAGACAAAAAGAATATTTTAAGAAGAAAAAAACACGAAAATCTATTTTTATAAAAGACAAATTTTGTATGTATGTTGCAGCATAACTCTTAAATGCCTGAGCCGATTTCCACGAAACTTGGCATAGGAGTTTCTTTTACAAATGAGGTTGTCATAGCCTTATTTAAAAGGGGGAGGAGCAACACCTGAAGAAGGAAGGAGTGAAAAATCATTATTTTTTTTTAGCTTTTTGGGAACTTTTTGAATTAATTCGATAACTTTAGAGTCCAGAAGTTGATTTCCGGAGACCATCTGATGCCATTCACGAATCTTCCGGCGACTTCCGGTTTCTGAGGAGTAGTATACTGCCGTTCCAAGCATAGTTGTCCCATGTTCCACACAAATCTTGTGTGCGCTGGGACAACTGTGCTTGAAAGAGCACAACATTCATAAATCCTCCAAATAGTAGTATTTCCAGAACCAGGATGACGCTGACCCGATCAACCACTCTTTATGCACCTTTATGAAACGACAACAACTGAAAACAATCGATATAGGTTCAAAACTAATCGATAGCGATCGTTCTCGTATCATGAAGAAACTTAAAGAGTGGTTGGTCGGGTAGAGACCGGAAATTGACGAAAACTCGACTACATTTTTAGGTTTATTGAGGCAACTTTCGGTTTCTGGAATTCTGCGAAAATTGATTTTTTACTGCAATATGCTTTCAGAATCTGGATGACGATCAAAAACCAAATATCGATGTTCGACGCTACATTCATTGCCAAGAAAATAGACGCTATATCTGTTGCCAAGAAAATAGATGCCTGACACCAATAGCAGTACACAAAGAGCTGTTAAGGCTGATAAAAAAAACTCTTCAATAATTATATTTTCAGAACCGATAAATGCCGGAAGCGAAAACCGATGTAATTTTTCAGTCCGAAAAGACAACTTCCAGTTTACGGAAAGCTAAAAACACCACCTTGAGCCTGGAAAACGGTGACATTTATAGAAATGGTTTAGACAAATTAGCCCCACCATTCGTAACAATTACTTTTTCAAGAAAAAGTTTTATTTCATGTGAAACGACATTTTCCGGTGTTCTGCATACAAAATTAATCACCGTTGTTTCTATTTTTTTCCTCTGTGTGGACTCATCACTGCGATCAGAGACATTTTGATCTATTGTGATATTGCCCTGGTGTTTTCTGTATTCCGCACTTCATATTACTGACAGTATCACTATTGAAGTGAATAATACGCTTTTCATTTATATCCGTGCTTGCTCTTTTCTATCCTACCAATATCGCCAAGTTACAATTCCCTGAACTGAGGCTACACCTAACGTTCCTCTCTGGCCAGGTTTATTTTAAGAGGGACTTATTATGTCAAGAGGAAGGAGTCTTATCGAAACCTCATTCCTCCGTGCCAATATCGCCAATTACAATTCCCAGTAGAGAGTAAATATTTCTGAAATCAGTTTTATTATAGAAAGGACTTATTTTGTCAAGAGGAAGGAGTCTTATCGAACCTCGTTCCTCCTACCAACACCGCGTCACAATCGCAATTCCCTGAAGAGGCACTCAATGCTTCACACCTCTGGTCAGGTTTATTATAAGTAGGACTTATATTTTTGTCAAGAGGAAGGAGTCTTATCGAACCTCATTCCTCCAGCCAAGACCGCGTCATAATTACAATTTCCTGAAAAGAACTATTATACGTTACTTAGAACAGTTTTATTATAAGAGGGACTTTTTTGTTAGGATGAAATTCAGCAAGGGTACTATAGAATTCAGCTTGAAGGAAGGGTATGTAGTGGAGAGCCTGAGAATGGACCCATGTTAAAGTCCTTTGACAACCAAATGGCCTGATTCTACTAAGATTCGAACCCACGACCACTCGCTTATCAAAGCGGACTCTGTAACCTCGCGGCTACGAAGCTCTCTCCGTTGTTTCTATTGATCACTATACTAGTTTTTTTTATAATATCTTAAGCGGGTGAAGTTATTAAAAAACATCCAATCTGCTTTGATCGATTTTTGAACGACTACCACGACCTATGAATACTTTTCATGACAAATTTTCTGCATAATTTGATAACGGAAAGTCCATTCTAGCGTTCTGGATGAAAAATACGTTTGAAAAGATTGTTGAGGCTGAACTATTGCCGAATAAAAATTTATCAATAACATCGATCGAACAAGATAATACGGCATCCATAAATGACGTAACGCTTATAGGGAGGAGTACCCTTGAGCGTTACGAATTGTTTCATTGGGAAAGGGGGAAGTAAGATCAGCATAGTATAACAAAAAAAAATCTGGAAAGCCTATAATTTTACTTTACAAAACGAGCATTTTTATTAAGAAAATTTCAAAATAATGCACGTAAAATTTACCGGGAAAAGTGGCTGACTCTCATCCACCTTCTTTTCACGTAACTTTTGCCGATTTCTCGAAAGCCGTTCATGTGTTAGTGTGTTAGTGTCAACTTCAGTGTCAATCATCTACGTGTTGTTCAGGTAATTTAATTATAACATGATTTTCACGTATCTTTTTACGTGATATTTAGATGAAACCATAAACAGAACGCATAAATAGGATACACAGCGCATGAATAAAAATATAATTTATTTTCAAACACTAAAAAACAATTACTTGTTTAGAATCGAGATTTCCGACAGGAGAAAACAGGAATGGCCAGAACGATGTCAACCATTCATAGTTTTGACTCGCAGCTTGCGCAGGAGGTGTTCCACTTGAAAATGACTGTTAATCTTAATATTATTCTGGCTACCCGAAAAAAAAAACACATTAAAAAAACATTAAAAAAACTTAAAAATTGCTATAATTGTACATAGCTATACCATAATTTAACTATGTTTTTCATTGTAGATACCTCAACATTAAATATCATTGTCCAGAACAATAAAAAACATCGTTTTTGCCATTTTAACCATGAAAAAGGGGGGTCGTTATGTATCTTAACAGCATTTTGTTCAAGCATTTCTCCCATACATTTAGAAGTCACTGCCAATGTTTTTCATGGTAAAATTATTGTCGGTGGTAGATTCAACAACAAAAAACGTCGTTAAAGCATGGTAATGACAACAATCGTTTACAAGCTTATGCAGTAAAAATACCGTGTTTTTTATGGTTACAATAAAAACACGGTTACAATAAAAACACGGTATTTTTACTGTAAGCTTGAAAACGATTGTTGTCATTACCATGCTTTAACAACGTTTTTTGTTGTTGAATATACCCCCGACAATAATTTTACCATGAAAAACATTGTCAGTGACTTCCAAATGTATGGGAGAAACGCTTGAAAAAATGCTGTTAAGATACATAACGACCCCCTTTTTTAATGGTAAAAATGGCAAAAACGATGTTTTTTATTGTTCTGGACAATGATATTTAAAGTAAAATTGATGTATCTACAATGAAAAACAAAGTTAAATTATGGTATAGCTATGTACAATTACAGCAATTTTTAAGTTTTTTAATGTTTTTTAATGTTATTTTTTTCGGGTACTTACCTTGCGTGTTTTCTAATATTGAATTATCTGGAGCAGCTCAGGAGTTCTTTGTACGCCATACTGACTTTTTTTGCATACTAAAAATTCACGTAAATTCCGTTGTCGGAAACGTCACACCACAGCCGCACTAACACTACCGAAGTCAAAACACACAAATACCAACGCGCTCAAACTATTTAAATTATAAAGTGACCGATTTACGTGAATTGACAGTGAATTGTACGTGAAATTTAGGTGAAAGTTACTAATGTTACGTAAAATGGCAGATTTTGTGAAGGTCAGGCACTTACGTAAGTTTTTCAGGTGGGTTTTACGTGCCTATTTTTCAGAGTACAGCGTTTTTATGAGGGGAGCGTCGTTACGGGGAGCGTAGTTAAGGGGTCGAAAAATTGGGGTTTTTACATTACATAATTTAAGGATGTCGCTTAAGAGTTTCTGAATTCTATCTTGGTGAGATGAAAAGTGTTACGAAAAGTAAGTGATAGGGAGAGAATGGAGGAGGTGAGAAGTTAAGTCGATGGCTGATTTGGAAAAGAAAATGCTTTTTTAAAAAAATTGGTCAGGGGGTTGTGATGAATAAAACGTATTGATGATTACAAATATTTTAAGAGTTAAAACGGCTTGTTTGATTGGTGTAACCTTTTCGGCAAAGTTGTAGATAATTATTTTATATTTTTGAAAAAATATTCATTCTGATGAAATAAAAAATATTTTTTTTTTGTGAAAAAAAGTTGGAAGAAAAATTCAAAATTAATTAGCTGAAAAAGCTCATTATTTAAAAATCTTTTTTTTTTATATAATTTGTCCGAAAAAGGAGAAACGAGAAACAAAAATGCTAAAATTTCCCAAAGGAAAAATAATTTAGGCCAGAACGTTTGGTTTTGGAATTGATGGGTTAAGGTTTAGTATAAGAGACAGGTAGAGATATTTTCTTCATTTGAGAGAGATGAGAAAAAATTATAATTAAAATCGAAAGAACGATATCAAATTCATGACATTACTGTAATTTTATATCTAAATCTAATGGGCGAAACCAGGATTCCATATTGTGCGTCAGACCCTAAATTCGTCCTGGATGATTGATTGATTGATGATTTTGATCTCACAAGAAACCCCAATTTTCGACTTCGTGGTGAAACTAAGAACACTCTTATGTTTAAAGAATTTTGAATTAAAAAATGGTAGGAATCTATTAGAGTTCTTGAAAATCATTGATTTTCTTTAGTGTGTTTGCAGCAACGAACTAAGAAATATCGTGCACACTGAAAATTTATTGTCGGGTCTCTGTGATTTTGCCAAGAACTGCACCACTGAGTGCTCGGTTAAAAAAATAATGACAGCTGTCACATTTTTTCGTAAATCTCGATTCACCTAACGGAAGCCGCGAATCCCGCAAAATTTAGCGAAATTTATAGAAAGCTGTGAAATGTAGCGAAAATAATGAAAAAATAGCAACATTCTGTGTCAATCATACGATATTTCGATTTGAAACCTGCGAAAATCACCAAAAACAGCAAGTTTAACTTGTAGCATTGTTATACACTGTGGTCTTTTTATACGCGGTTAGTTGTACCGCGTTGAGAAAATCCGCGTAATTTAAAAAAATCGCGTAAAATAACTCCATTCAATAAAAAGATAAGATTAAATATAATAGCACGTAAGTAAATGTAAACTTGAAAAATGATATAAAAATGGGGTTAAAGCTGGCAAATTTTACAGTGTGCTTTGGGCAGCCCGCTAGGTCAAAACTGGGTCAAAATCGAGCGAATTCGCGTTGACGGTGTTGCTGATATTTCTTTGGTTTTTGCATGCGAAAAAGAAGGAAGGAAATATTTTTGTTTTTGTCATCTAGCACATTTTGACAATTACATACGAGTGTTCACGTAGGTGCGAACAGCCTTCCAAATCTCTTTAAACGCGAACAACCCGAATGAAGAAGGGTTTTGACAGCAGTTAGTGCGCTTCCAGGTCAAAACGAGGTGAGCTGGAGGATAAAGAAATTCGCTAATAGACTCTGGTCAAAACGAGGTGAGCTGGTGGATTAAAAAAATCGCTAATAGAAAGGTGAAAAATAGTAGAAATTTTTTATTGGGTTCGCTTTGGTAAACACGGTAAACAAACCACTGGCAGCGATACCAGACGAAGAGATTTGTCTGCAAAACGTGAACTATTGAAGTGCGTTGCGTGCTCTGGTTCTATTTGAAACGGGGATTTTACGTTGATGTGTACTAGAATCCGATTTTTATGTTAATTTTATCCACATGTGTGCGAGTTTCGGGCAAACTTTTGCAGGATTTCCAGCAGATATGTTTAGATGTAGAGATGCTGCTATTATAAAAAATATCTGGCATCACTGGTGTCACGTATCAGTTGCCTTCAGTTATGCTACAGCAAAGATTCGAATTTCACACGATTTGGACGCTGTAGTTTGAAAAGAAGTTATTATTCATCATTTCATCATTTAATTTCGGTATTCTTCAATTCCCGTTTATAAACAATGGAATCCCACGGTTCCAATCTGTGTCGGACGTGCATGGCAAACATTGACGATCCCGATTCGTCGATTTCGCTGGTGGCACACCTGGAGGACGACTCCGCAGTTGGGGACGTCATATCGGAACTAACCGCGGTACAAGTGCAGGAGCATACCGATCTTCCCGGTCAGATTTGTGCATCTTGTCTAGAGGAACTGAAACGGTTCATCCAATTTATTCGCAAAGTCAGAGAAACGGATCGTACATTGCGACAAAGGCTTCGTGAGGAAATTGTGGAGGTTAAAGAAGAAACCGTTGAAATCGGCGAGGAGGAACTGTATCAGGACATAGAAACGTTGGATTTCGAAACTGAAATGATCGATGAAAAATACTCAGCGGCTGAGGTGAATTATGTGGAATGGAATGAAATACAGCCTGAAAAATCACATGCGGCAACATATGAAGTTTCTATTGTCGATGAAAGTTTGGAAGCTTCTTCAATGGATAATAAATCGGAATTAGAGTTTATTGGTTTTGAAGATTCCGCCGTGAAAGATGACGTAAGTGGAAACATGGATGAAGAACCCGTCGTTCTAGATCAGTCAATAGACACCGATAACAAAGACCCATCATTAAAAAAAGCATTGGATGATCTCGATGAAGTCGAGCGAAAATTGTTCCGGGTTATTGTGAGAACGAAAGGTGATTTCATCTGTTGCGCTTGTTTTCAAATTTTCAAGACGGAAGCTGCCCTGAAAGCTCATTGCGAGTGTCATAAGTCCAGGATGAGCTTCCACAAATCGCATAGTTGTCCGGTATGTTATCGAAGATACACGACACCACGAGCGGTTGAAACACATCGGAAGCAAGCTCGTGCATCGAAGATATACGAATGCACCCGATGCCGAGTTCGTTTAATTGACCCGAAACGGCGCCGGCAGCATGCTCATAATCATCCTACTAGAGAGCTACTCAACTCGTCGGTTTTAACTCCGATACGTCTTCAGCCGAACTATCGCAGAGGGCATATTTGTTGCGCACAAGCTTGTGGCCTCGCATTTCCGTCTGATGAATTGCTAATCGCTCATGCTCACGAGGCTCACAAAGTAAACAAATATGGTGCTAGCTTGCCGGGCAAAAAGGAAAAACCGTTTGAGTGTAAAGTGTGCTTCAAACGGTTCCGTAACCGGGGAGGGTTACGAATGCATCAGAAACGAAAGTACAAAGAAACGGGTCAGCAGTGCTCTATCTGTGGGCTGAACCTTCCAACTACTGCGACCCTGGAGGCACACGAGCGAAAGCATAGGGACGAGAAACCGTTCCGATGCGAGGAGTGCTTCAAATGTTTCAGCAGCCCAGCATTCGTTAAGGCGCACATGTTGGTCCACTCTAACGATAAACCGTTCGTGTGTTCCTTCTGCGAGATGGCATTTCAGCGTAAAGCTGCTCTGCTGAACCACGAGCTGATACATACCGGGGCGCTTCCGTTTCCGTGTGAACTTTGCTCTAAAGCTTTCCGCGTCAAGCCGCGGCTTGAGCAACATATGCGCACTCACACCGGTGTGAGACCGTATCCGTGCAGGTAATTGGTCATAAGAATAGGGTTACAGTTTGTGGCACTAATTCCGTCATTGAATCCCTCAGGTATTGCGAAAAGTCCTTCGCGGATCATAGTAACCGACAGCGGCACGAGATGGGGCATACTGGTATGTGCTAATGACATCGCTTTTCCATACAAGCAAATTATTAAACACAAATTTTAACTGTAGGTATCAAGCCCCACAAATGCTCGTACTGTGAGAAGACGTTTATCACAAGACGATTGCGGGGAGAACATGAACGGACGCATCGAAAAGCATTGAAGTAATTTTGGAAGCCCGTTATTACTAGTGATATGATCAAAGTAAAGATCTTTATTGGTGAAACCGTTTTTCATTTAACTTGATTTAAAGGTAATCGAATGTTTTTGTAAGAAAAGGCATAATGTCGTATAAATTAGATTAGACAGAACAGCGATGTATCCAATCACCTTGTGAATATGAAGATGCGACACATTATTCAATATCTTGTCTTCGTGGTTAGATTTCACAGATTGAAATATCAGTAATTTTACAAATTCTAGGCGTTCAAAAGCCTAACTTCTTTTAGTTAATAAGGGTAATTAGTCAAGCGTCAGTACAGCCAGCGTTTGAAGTGGAATTATTCGGAACTATTTCATTCATGCACATATATTTTGTTTATTAAAGTGATAAAAATATCGAATCAAGAAAAAAATACCGATATTCGAGACTTAGTGGACTTCACTTTGACTCTCGGTGTCAAAGTAATATGTTCGATAAATGAAATACTTTGTGAAGTACACTAAGGTCGCTTTTTACGCGGTTTTTTTAGGCGGATTCCGGAATTCACGCGGTTTTTTTACGCGGATTCCGGAATTTACGCGGTTTTTTTACGCGGATTCCGGAATTTACGCGGTTTTTTTTTACGCGACACGTATCCCCTGCGTAAAAAGCGACTTTAGTGTATAACGATGACTGATATTGAAGAAAAACAAACCTTTTTACTTCGTAGCACGTGCATCCTCCTGTACTGACCGCTAGCTAGATCGAAGGGTCCGACCGTAAACAGTAAACACACGTTATTTGTCCTTACGCTCTGATTGCGTAATACTGCTCGCGAGTAGCGCCTGGCAGCACTTTTTGTGCACGCAGAAGCTTCTGTCGTCGCCGAAACGCTTCAAGCATCCCTTGCACTGGAACGGTTTCTCACCTGTGTGAATGCTACGAGATATAAAGCGAATTGAAATTGAGTCGAAAACAACCAACTTCAGAACATATTACCGTGTGTGAATCTTCAGTTGAAACTTTCGCAGGAACGATTTAGTACAAAAGCTGCACTGGTACTGCTTTCCTTTCGTGTGCAGGATACCGTGCAGGGTTAGTTGATGTAAGCTGGTAAAAGTTTTGGGACATTCGGAACAGGTGTAAACGCGACCGTTCGAATGTTTAAGATCCATATGGTACTGAAGTTTTCGCTGGTTGACGTGGCGTAGGCCGCATTCCTTGCAGATATATCTATCCGTATGAAGAAGTTTGTGGGTTCTGAATTGGATTGACAACATAAACGTTTTCGAACAATGCGGACACCGGAACGCAGGGTATTGCTCATTAGTGTGCTCAACTCGAATATGCTCTTTCAGCTCACTACCCTTCGCAAATCGCAATCGACAGAGTTTGCAAGTTTCGTACTGTTGATAGTATTTTTTGGACGAATTTTGTTTCGAATGGTTCTTTTGCTTGTGCACGTAAAGCTGAGTGTAGTTTTTAAATTCTTGGTTGCACTCCGTGCAAACGTGCGGATTAACGCCTTCGTGAACCATGCTTTTGTGGTGCCGATAGTTTAGTAAACGGCGGAAGGTTGCTTCACACTGGTCACAGCTGTAAGGTTTTGCGTTGGTATGCAGAAGCATGTGCCGCTCGAGACTACTCTTTGTCGCGAACGTTTTGTCACACATATCACATTTTGGTTGGCCTGCCTTCCGGTGTACCTGTTGAATGTGTTCTCTGAGGCTATGGTTGTCGGTAATTTTACCGCACTGATCGCAGATTATTTCGTGCGATTTACTCACAACTCGTTGCACGTTGTGTTTCGCGGAATGCTTTTTATTTTCGTGCAGCTTAAGCCAAAACTTGGACCTAAACCGCATGGAACACATGACACACTTGAATGGTCGTTGGGATTCATCGTGCCGGCTGAGGTGACGATTGTAGACGTACAGCAAAGGGAAATCTAGTGAGCATTCGGTACAATGGTAGCCCTTTTCGGCGGTGTGGTTTTTGGTGAGATGAAGCATCAGTTGATTCGCGTCTGAATGAACCGTATTGCATATGTAGCAGTTTCGTTCCATTTTTTCCTTAACACTGATCGGTCGGTCGGTCGTTTTTGGACCGCTTATGGATTGCGATGTTATTGGATTTTGGTCAACTGTTGGTAGGCACTCATCACCACTAGTGTCCTGGTTGGCATCAAGATGTGGTTGTGTTGAAGATTCCGACACGGCCTCCTCGTCAACATCTTTAGCAATCTCTATTTGGATATCAAGGTACTGTACTGTCCCCTTACATTTTTGTAGTAATTCCTGGAAAGCCACCTCCGATCGAGTGAACTTTGAGAGAAGGAATGTAATTATTTCAATCTGGGCAACGCAAGGCAGACACAGCAACTTTAAAAATTGATTCTCGTCAACACTCAGACCCAATGTTACGAGCAGCGATGTAATTTTTTTCTCATCTATAGTGCCCTCCAGAGATACCATTTCCTTGATTGGATAAAAAGCTAAGCATATTCTGCAACTGCCGATTTGCATACTGGTTTCATCACTAAACAGTGGACGAATTTTTCAGAACAGAACTTGATTAAGGTAATGATAATAGCACTCACCAATGCATAAATACAGAGGGTTCTTCATAGCTGCACAAATCCGCGTTCGAAAAATGAAAGCTGCATATTTCCGGCTGAATCTCACTCTCATCTACCTGCATTGAGTATCCGCTACCTATTTGGATAGCTTCGAGCCATCTTGTCGCCAAGGTGTTGTCGCTGGGAAACGACCTCAGTGTTCCATCCGTGTGTAGGCATGTGGGAACAATACATGGCATGATTTTCAATCAAGCAAAATAGAACCGCTTTTAAAAACTGATGATGAACAGAACATGTATACACAAAGTGTTATGCTTTGTTTTTGTTTTCTATGCTCCTGCATTCATCTGTCAATTGACATATACACTAGCATGAACATACATTCATAAAATATTCTACACGCAAAATCTCGCAAATTGTAACTTAACACAAAAGCAAAAATTCAGCAAAAATAAGTAAAGCACCTCTTACAACAAATATTCAATTTTAAGCGCTCTAAGCGGATTATAAATATTTTCAACCTACGTAAAGGTTGCTTGAATGCAAATTTGAATACACCGAGCAATTTTTGGGTATTTGCAATTAACTGTGTAATCCACATTATTGACATAAGGCAATCCACGGGTGACGTTTTTTTGCTTGTACGTTTGTTATTGTAGCTGTTTTTCAAGCTGTAAAATCAAAACACGGCCAAAACCGAAATCTTTTAATGTCGGCAATAATATCAAAAGTGATTTTATATTGTTGTATTTAGGATTGACACTCGTGATACTAGAGCTACCGATCGGATATCTGTTTTTCACGCTTCTGGATTCGGATTGCATCCAAGTTGAGAACGATCGAACATACATAAAGCTGTCATGAGTTGAAAACAGACTGAAATCAGCTGATCGCAACTGTCTCATGGATTGCCTTAATATTTCTCTGCACCTAAGACAAGACGCGACAGCTGGTCACCGTTAAATTCAACCAATTTGAACCGGCTGCTGATTGGCTGAATCCGATAACGCAATCGTCACGTAGAACATACAACGAGGTTACTTTTCACTGTAAAGCAGTGATGCTGGAGAGTCATAATTTAGCTATTATAATTGTTCATAAATAATGATGCAAAATTATGTAAGGTACATGATATTACCGACTAATGTATTTCACTGTTATAACTTTAAAAATGCATTGATTAATCATTTTTTACTATTTCGGTTGAAGTCCAAGAAACTTAGGAAGAAAAAAATTGAGTACCAAGAAACTTAAGAAGAAAAAATTTGATAGTAGAAGTATGCTTTATTAAACATAAAATAATAAATAAAAATTGAGTATTATTCGCCTATATATTGCAATTTTAATTTGTTTTATTTTCATTGACCTGCAGAAGTTGTTGAAAATCATCATTCTGGCATCAACGGTATGGAACGTTCAAAAAAATTTCGACGGGGATGACGGCCGTTACGAAAAGAAAAATAAGAAGCCAGCTGTCGCGTCTTGTCTTAGCTCTGCACACAAAGAAATCTGTACACTCAAAATATTTTTTATATTATTGTTACGTTTTGCGTTCTTATTCGTTTTCTGTCATTTTGCAAGATTTATGTGACAAACATAACATCTACGTGAAAATCACATGCATGATCTGCACATGCTATGTTTTATCACGTAGTCACTTTTTATTTATTTATTTATTTCGTCAATCATATATGTATACTGGTTACATTAATTTCTAAACTATACACGAACATAAAACAAATTAATTTTGTGTCCTCAGCCTCAAGGACTTGAAATACTGTTTGAGTTTATACCGGGACATCGTAAAGTCAATGGCTTCGCAGTGTTCATTATAAGAATTCATCATACTATTTATAGGTCCACTTTTTGTGTATTCCGTACGATGATGGTTAAGAGCAATTAAACTACGGTGTCGAAGTTGTCGAATGGGTGAATAAAAGTTCAATTTAGAAAGTAGTACTGCTGATTCAACGTTCTGCGAAACGACATCGTTTACAAATGAAGCCATCGCGTACTCTCGCCGTTCTTTTAATGTTTGAATGTCAATCAACATGCAGCGTGCTTCATATGACGGAAGAGGATGTGCGGTCCAACCTAGCTTACGAAGAGCATATAGTAGAAATTGCTTTTGTACTGATTCTATTCTTTCTTCATGTACGCCAGGACGAAGAGACCACACAATGCTACAGTATTCCAGTATTGACCTCACATAGGCAATATACAAAGTTTTGATAGTGTACGGGTCTTGAAAATTGTAGCAGAAGCGTTTGATGAACCCTAACATGTTGTTTGCCTTGTGTATGATAGTTTTATAGTGGTCGATGAAATTAAGTTTAGAATCTAAGATTATTCCTAAATCCCTAACTTTATCACATTTCTTCACATTCTGATCCCCTAACGCAATTACAATTTTGGGCGTTGTTAGTTTTCTGCTAAAGGATATTACATTGCATTTTTTTACATTTAATTCAAGTAGGCTTTTCTTACACCAGATGTAAAATGTGTGGATTTCATTCTGAAATACATTGATGTCTTCTTGACTTTTTATTTCAAAAAACAGCTTCATGTCGTCGGCATATATTAGAACTTTAATATTTTTGAGGATGAAGGAACTTCATCCTTAGAAACGTCAAACAGAATGAAGTATCGCGTGAACTCTCTGTGCGAAAATATACAGAAATCAAAATGGCGAAGCTTTTGTGTAATTCAGTCTCTGAACATAGAAAGGATTTTTCGATGGCTTGCCAATGAGTGAGATTTAGAAAAACCATAAGAATTCGACATCGAATCTTTAGCTTACAGGTTTCACTCGAATTCAGTTCAAAGATCCAGGAGTTACCTGAACATATACAGTTGCAGCTACAGTAATTATCAACGGCGAATGTCTTAATATTTATCAGTTTTTATGTCGTTCGACCCATTTTCGAATCGGCGATTTTGGATGCCCGTGCAATGCCCGCGCGAAGCAACAAATTTCGATCAATTCTGCAAGCTATTTTTTCTCTCTTAAGAATTTGGGAAACCACAATCGAAAATTATACGTTTTATAAAACGTAGTAACTATCAGTTAATCAAATGCTTTCCACTTTACCGGTAATTAAGTTCTATGTGGAAATCGCATGAAACGCATATGCCTACTGGATAAGATTCACAGGATAAATCATCTCACCAGATCATGATGAACTCAAATGACAATCATGCAAAATCTACGTGAAAATGACAATGGAAAATATTCACATAACTTCTCCGGTAATTATAACGTGAAAATTATTTTGAGTGTACCAAGTGAACACGTAAAAACAACGTAAATTTACGTAAACCTGCACTGTAAAAAATGTCACGATTACTTCAACTGTTTTTGCACTTGACTCAATTCGACACACCCCACTGCAAGTTGAAGTGATTTAGTGTTGATTTCTAGTGTTGATTTCTCGATTTCACTTTCAAATGAAATGATCCTGCGTTGAAAACTGATTAATGGAAATCACCATCGTATTATAATGAATATAACTGTTTAAATCAATTGAATTACAGCTGCAATTCCAATTCACAAACGTCAAAACCATAAAGCGAAACTAAAATAGTGGTGATGGCAAACGGCGCAAGCAGCACATTTACCCAGAGATCAAAAATTTATTTGAGCGTAAGTTTTATTGAATCTTTTAAATTAAGATAACAATAAAACAACTCTTTTACAGAACCTGAAATCGATTGCATCGATACAGTGACAGGGATCATCTCTAGGATCATGTTGTTATTAAATTAAAAGTCTGAGATAAAATAAAAATGAAAAATCTAAAATAGAAAGAAGTCTCTTGAACTTATTGTGAATTTATATAATTATCCAACTGACCAACATTCCGTATCTCAAACATAAGCATATCAACAAAGATGAACATAACAACAGAAAATAAAGTGATTTGCTGTTGATTTCATCGTTCTTTGCATTAATATATTTCGAAAGATTTTCATTCAACTCTGAAATGTTAGGCAATTAGTGCGAATCCAACAGCAAATCACTTTACTTTGACTTGATTTTTATTTACAGTGTGAATGTTTTCACTGGTTTACACTCAAAATATTTTTCGTAGTTATGTGATCTATTTTAGTTATGTGAATATTTTCCACTATCATTTTCATGTAGATTTTACGTGATTGTCATTTGAGTTCATCATGAGCTGGTGAGATGATTCATCCTGTGAATCTTATTCAGTAGACATATGCATTTCATGTGAGTTTCACGTAGAATTTAACTACCTGTAAAGTGAAAAGCATTTGATTGTCTGATAGGCTCTACGTTTTATACAACGTATAATTTTCAATTGTGGTTTCCCAAATTCTTGAGAGACTAGGAATAGTTTTCAAAAATTATCCAAATATGTTGCTGGATAGTCGCACGGGCATGCAAAATCGCCAATTCGTAAATGAATTAAACGACATATAAAATGGTAAAATGATATTGCGACATTCGCTGGCGATAATCACTGTTAGCTACAACTGTTTATGTTCAGGGAATTCCTCGCAATTTGAACTGAATCTGTGTGAAATCTCGATGACGAATTCTTTGGGTTTTTCTAAAGCTCACTTATTGGGAAGTAATCGAGGAATTTCTTTCATGTTCAAAGACAACATCAGACAACAGCTTCGCCATTTTGATTTCTGTGTCTTTTCGCACGGAGAGTCCACGCGATACTTCATTCTGTTTGACGTTGCCAAGTTGACGTAGATGCTACGTGATAATACATAGTATGCATATGATTTTCACGTAGATGTTATGTTTGTCACATAAATCATGCAAAATGACAGAAAATGAAAAGGTCAGGAAATTTCACGTAACAATAACGTGAAAAATAATTTGAGTGTAGGTAAATAATACGCATAAAAATAAGTGAAAAAACGCAGCAGCTTAAAAAAATCCGAATACCTAATTTTGGGTCAAATTTTGTATGGAGTTTTTGATATAGATATTGATGAATCAAGGTATTCAATTTTGCCTTATTGGTCACTTCCGTGCAGGTAGGTACTCAAAAGTAGGTAAATCGCTTTTACCTAAAAGTAAAATATATCTTCCCGCACAGAAGGGCTGATTTGCGTCAAAAATGCGCATGTTTGGGTAGTTTTATTTTTCCATGTGCTTCAACCGCGGATAGGAAAGGGATAGAGAACGCGCCATCCATATATCAGAATAATCTTAAAATTCGGCGATTCAGCATTAACTTGTTGGAAACCGTCACGGCTATTCGCGACTACGAAGGTGCTGATATTTGTTTGGTTTTTGCATGAGAAAAAGAAGGAAAGAAATATTTTTGCTTTTGTCATCACACACATTTTGACAATTGCATATGAGAGTTCGCCCAGGTGCGAACAGCCTTTAAATCTCTTTAAACTTCGTAGTCGCGAATGACGATTTGTCCGATGAGTGGAGATACCATCCGTCCTGATTTAGCAAAACATGTCCTGATTTTGAAATCCTGTTTGGGCGTTCTGATTTATTTTTCGTATTCTAGCATTTGTCCTGATTTTCCTAAAATAAACTTTATTGTAGCATGAACATCTTCAGAATTTTTCTGCAAACTGCAAACTGAGATCGATATTTGTGCTCGGTTGAATCTATTTGAATTTTACCAAAACTGAGTTCCTGAGAGGAAATGGTAACTAAAAATATAGAGATTTGGAATAATAGACGAACTTGACACCTTTTACTGGAGAACTGGGTTTACTAGTTTTTGTAATGAGACTGACTGGCCGGTAGCGGTAGTTCGTGCGATGCCACCAGTAACATCTGCAAATTATTACCAATAACATCTGCAAATATTTAATTCGAAACAGCTCGTGTGTGCTGAATTTATGGATAATAATTGTTTGATAAAATTTGTCTGAAAAACACGCTTAATCAATTATTGAGTATATTGGTGTATTTTGAAGGGCACATTTGATATTACGTGTTTTAATTGTTTATACCTCGAAGAATAGAAAATTGTTAGATCAAATTTGTGCCGAAACAAAGGTGTCCTGATTTTTAATTCGAACCAGATGGTATCTCCATCGATGAAGCCTATCCAGTTTTTTACGCGCCATAATGGCGGACGCTATAATGCGAAGTTCGTAATAAATTACCCACCCTTTTGACAACTCTGCTTACGTCAGTTTGAAGTCTTCATACAATTTATCAAAAAAAAATTATTTCTGGCAACATTTGTGTTGCCAATTTTTCAGAAATCGCAAATCTGACGTAAGCAGAGAGGTTCGCATATTACGAAAACGCATTAAAGCGACCGCCATTATGAGCGTAAAAAGCTGGGTAGACTACGACCAGCCTCCAGTTTCATGCAGTGACATAAACTCAAATTCGTGCACCACAATGCAACTTTTTTAAGAATTTTTTCACGGGAATGTATTTTTTTCCGATGTTTTGTTCAAGTGTGAATATGAAGCAAATGTAAACTAAAATACGTGATATATGGTTTTGGGAAAGTAATTCCTATTTCTCTGAAAATTGTTATGAACTGATTTATACAGCAATATTTTCTCAAATTCATATTCGTATAGTATTAACAATAACTAGTTATATTTTAGAAACATGTTCAAATAAATGGGTTTAATATTTTGTATGGTAACCTTTGCTCTTCGTCACAGCTTTTAGCCGTTTTGGAACACTTCCAACCAGTTTTTTAGTGTATTCAGCTGGAATTTTACTCCACTCGTCCTGTAAATTTTTTTTGAGATCATTTTTATCGAAAATCTGGTGGTTTCTGATAGTTTTATTTTGATAATCCCATAGATTTTCAATAGAATTGATATCTGGAGATTGTGGTGGAGTGTCTATTACTTTTGAACAATTGTAAAGTAGCCACATGCGTACTTTATGCGCGTACTTTATCATATCATATTCTGGATTATCTGATAAACAAAAAACGCAAAATACGTACCCCAGTAAATTTTACCGAAGTTCTCGTAATACTTTGACAGTTGAACATTACCGATAATCTTGTTAAAGTTGACAGGTTTTTGATTTTTGGTTTTACAGAATCTCGGTGTTTGATGTGTTTTTACCAAGATTTTTACCGATTTTTACTCAGCTGTTGGAATCTTGGTAATTTATTTTACCGTACTCGGTAAAAAAATAAACCTAAGTGTGTAGTGAACTACGTTAACATAATGAACCGAGCTGCCGAAGGGTTCACTAGGTCTTGTACAGGCTAGTACAAGCTGGAATCGTCAACCAGAAACAGTTTCTGTGAATCGAAGATAGGGGAAGAGTGTTGGCAATCAAATAATCCACGATCCAGGAGAAGTGGCGTTCAAGCTCTACGCATGGCATAGCAACCACTGTACTGCATGATGGAATCAATTAAACTTTCATTCCACTATCAGCATTCAAACTAACAAGACGTGCATCAAATTTCGAACACTTCAGCTATGATGTAACTGCTTTCACAAAAAAATCAGCGAAAAATTAGTTTTCTCATCGATCTCAAAGGTTAACCATGTTGGTTATTTTATTTTTGTTGCAATTAAGTGCTGTTTAATGGATTTACATATGTTTTGTATACAAAAATAACGAAAATTCAGAACGCGGCTTTGATTAAAATTCCGAATACTTCAACGTAATCGCTAAGAGATAGATAGGCAAACCATCTGAAAACGGACTGTCACTTTTTTCAACGCCTGCTAATTCCCTGGAAGTGACCCTGCAGTAAAGAGCTATTTATCACTGGGTGCAGGACTCCAAGGAACGAAATGGTTTATAAAAATCATACTGATTATTACACTAGACATAATAATTCGATTATTAGTCTGAAGTGTTCGAAGTTTGAGACTATTCTAAGTTTGAATCGATCAACAGAAATTCGGAGCTGCAGGCTATGACGCAGTGACAGCGGTTGAATAAGATGGTCAAGTCGATTTTCCCGGCGAATAGCGACATGGCAGTGGTGATGGAAGACGAGACCTATCTCACCCTGGATGGCAACGAATGACAGGGTATTTCGTATTTCACTTCTCCCACGAAGGAAGTGAGCTCCGAGGTGAAATTTATTTAACACAACAAGTTCCCCAAGAAAGTGCTGCTGTGGCTGACAATCAGCGAGAAGGGGATGTCAAAGCCGCTCTTCTTTCGCTCCGGGTTGGCCGTGAACGGGGAAATTTATAGTACGAAGTGCCTGCCAGAAGCTGCGTCGTTCATCAAGAAATACCATAAGGGCGAAGACACGGTGTTCTGGCCAGATTTGGCATCGGCCCACTACTCGGAGCGATCGTTGGAGGAGATGGAGCGGCTGAATATCGATGTGTTACCGAAGTCAGCGAATCCGCCCAACGTCCCCCAGCTGCGTCCCATCGAGAATTCCTGGGCAAACTTGAAGCGCAAGATCTATTCCAACAATTTTGTCGCGAAAACAGAGGAGGAATTAACAAAAAACAAGGAAAGAGCTGGCATGGTCTATGCGCATGTTTTCGTCCGCCATGGCGAATGCTTCGGTTAACTGCCGGGAGGCCGCTCGCAAGGGCGCAGAATTTTTTTTGCAAATAAGATAATATAATTACCATTAATGGGAAATTTATCCAGCTCAATTATCTGTCTTAGTTTTTTTTCATCACCATCTGAAAAAAATCCATTTTTTTACCGCAAAAGTTTGAATTGTGCTAATGACTGTGGAGCATCCTCCTTGATTCGATACACTCGAATTACATAGGCTTACTGGTGTTGAAACATTAGGAGCTATGTCAAATGAAAATATTACTAAGCTCTTTTTATAGTCAATAGCTTAGCAACTAAGTTAGTTGTAAGATATTCTACTTTTTTTTGGCAAGTAGGTTTTAATCACTACGAATAAAGTCCCAATTGCGAATGCAAACAAATCCTAACAATCAAAAATACAAATTGCTAACCTATTGAGAAGTCATCATTTGTGATTGGCCACACAAAACTATTATTTACTGATGGTTATTATAGACCGTTCCGATAATTATAAATACACTTACGATCAACCGTCATTTCGAATAACGTGCAGTATTCAACCAAACGTTGGCTGCGTCCTGTTGTTTACATCCAAAAGAAACAGATGCTGTCATTTTTTCTAACATTCAGTGCGAAATTTTGAAAATGCGTGGCCTTTCTCCCGAGCAAAGAAAGCGAATTGTGCACAAATGGGGCACCGTGAGTGGTCTTTCTATAAGAAAATTAGCCAGAGAAGAAGGTATAAGTGTCGGAGCAGTTCAAACCGCATTGCGGAAGTACTGTGAAGAGTGCACATTTACTGATGCCCCAAGACGTGGTAGAAAACCAGGGCCTGTTGATCCAACAATGGACAAAAAGGTTAAGGAATACTACAAGCGGCATCCTTCAGTATCAGTACGAGATGTGGCGAGAAAGCTTGGAACCTTGGCGAGTAACGTTATGCGTGCCAAGGGAAGAATGGGTCTGCAGACCCGTCGAAAGCAGAAGCAGCCAAAACGAAATCCAAAACAAGCTGAAGCTGTGAAACCGAGAGCTCGGAAGCTTTATGACAAACTTTTGATCAAAAATGGGGTGTGTTATCATGGATGACGAAACCTACATAAAACTGGACTATGAGACTCTGCCAGGACAGCAATTTTATACATCACCGAAGGGAAAGGATGTCCCTGGACCAGTGAAAACCATTTACACCGAAAAATTCGGCAAGTAGGTAATGGTTTGGCAGGCCATTTGTGAATGTGGAAAAATATCTCGTCCATTCATTACAAATGACACAATGAATGGTAAAATGTACGTGAAAGAGTGTTTGCAGAAAAGGTTGTTACCCATGGTTAAGCAGCATAACAATCATCCAATCTTTTGGCCCGATCTTGCTTCCTGCCATTACTCTAACGATGCACTAGGGTGGTATAAAACAAATAATGTCACATGTGTCCCAAAGGAGATGAATCCTCCAAACTGCCCTGAAATTTGCCCTATTGAAACTTTTTGGGCTTTGACCAAGGCAAAGCTGAGTAAATATGTCAAACCAGCGGACAATGTTGAAAAATTTAAAAAAGATTGGCTTAAAGTGGTAAAAATGGTCGGAGAACACACTGAGCTTATGAGTAGTGTTAAGAGAAAAGTTAGAGAACTCGCGTATCCTACGAAAAATAATCCCAACTTGAATTGAAACTGGAAAGAAAACATTTATTATCTATATTTCAGAATAAAATGACCCAAAAAATCCTGTATTTTTTGTTTTATTCAAGAAAGAAGATGTATTTATAATTTTCGGAACAGTCTATATAAATACTTAAGCTACTCACAAACCCCTTTAAACAATGGCGGTTAATGAATACATTCGTTTCTAAAATAAAACAATCCTTCTGGTCTTTCAATACTATCAATACAAATTTCAACAAAAATCGACCAATCAAAGAGGCATGTCACTTCGACGGTACTTCGGATGATTATTGGAGCCAGTTGTCACGTTCTGTTCTAGCTCAACCATTTATCTTTCAGCACGCAATCGCATGACAGCTCCGCTTAGAAGTTTATCCATTTACTCTTTGCGTGACAGCTCTCTCTCGAGTTTCGAAAGCAACATTCAATTTTTGTGAAGACAAAAATAACAACAAAACACCTCCCCATCGATGAATTAATGTGTGAAAAGTTCCTACACCTAAACCGCCCATTCGATGTTGTTTTTTCCCGCCGCCTCCCATAATTTCTCGCTCGATTAAAACGAGCACAAAGAGCGAAAATTTATACCTCGCAGGTTGCCATTCAACCCATTGAGTAGTGTTCAGACCTTCACAATTTTTTGTGTTTTTTTTCTTCTCGTCACGCTTTCCGCTGCATTCAATCCCGGCATCCTTTCAGTCCAACTAAAGAGGCACCATTTCCTTTGCTCAACACAAAGAATCATCCGAAATGTGTGAAGCGAGCTTTCTGCTGGGTTGGTTTCTTCCCCCCTGCTAGTATCCCAGCGGTAGCAATTGTTTCTACCTATTCAGGCAAAAAAAAGTTCGCACACTTATTCCAAGCCGCTCGAGCGCGCCCCTGTTATACACCATTACTGAAGAATAACTCATTGAGACCGCATGGAAAGCACTTCCGCTATACCTACTAGACTCGTTTCGCTGGCCCCGGCGGAACCGCATTTGCACACTTAGTTTGAATTGCGGAGTTTGTCTGTTCTGAATCGCTTGGCAAATTTAATTGCACAAAACGAAACGAAAATCCGCGATGAAAAGGGTGTGACGACGCGACGTGCCGGCTCACAGGCACAGGACAATATTGAAACTCTAGGCTGTCAGCCGAATGATATTCCGTGTGTAGGACAAGCCAACCGACTGACGTGTATCGCGTTTTGGGTTTGTATTTGGGTTACCCATGCCCGAGAAAAAAATAAAAAAAAAAAAGAAAATAACACAGCAAGATTTAATCAAAAACTTGCATTATGAGTAAAATTCAAATTAAACTTTGGCGCTTTTTTCTTTCGCGTTTCTTAGCATTTTTTCACTTATCCTTAATCCCTTCGGCTCGGCTGATGTGTGGGCATCGGGAAGTGGAAAGTGGCGAGAAAATGAGCCGTAGTCAGTCGCGCCTCTCTTTTTCCCTCTCCTTTTTATGATGAGCGAATTAAAAAAAATGGGAACTTTAACAAGAAACGAAGAAAAGTTTATCTCTCTCGTGGCCGCTAGTTTGCGTCTGGGTGAGGCACGGGGAGCTAACCAATTTGATCCCAGAGCACCGTTGAGCGCGACGCGAGCGGCCATGCAACTAACTTTCTGCCGACAGTTTTAGGTTTATGACGGCGGCTGTTCGTGTTTTCTTTTTTTTTGTTCAAAAATTCACACGAGAGGTTGCAACTTTTCAAATTGTTTTGCCCTTTTCCTGACTCTTGACTGTTCAGCAGACTGGCAAACGAGTTATCTATATTTTTTATGGTGAACATTGAACACTGATTTTTTCTATGCACGACTCTCATAATAGGCACGTATTAATGTTTTATGAGATTCCACTAATGGACTTTAGTAAAGTAGTGAGATCATTTGATACGGATTCATCCTTCTGTTATTGTTTTGTGCGAGGAAAAGTTTTGGAGCTGATTTCTTACCGGATAGTGCAGCATGATTCCTAGTGGCGCCACCATCGTTTGTAAGCTGGGTCAGACAAGTTTATACGTACATACTGCATATTGAGCGTGAGTATCGAGCAGAGCAGCTTTTGGAAGTTTCTTCCTAGGGCCACATCCCAAAAAGTACGCCGGTCGTCCGTTGGCAACGACGAAAAAATAAACTTAAATATAAATTCAGTCAGCTCTACTGGAAACTTCTTGCTCCTGTGAAAACTTGTGAAACTGGGCAAATAATGCAGCTTACTCTTACCGGCGAGGCAAAAAAACTATATTCCGAACTAACAGTAGATTATGCTTTTCAAGAAAAAAAAGGTCAGTTGCTGTTCTGTTTCTATGATAACCGAGCGCCTCCATCAGTGTGCCAATTTATGGAAACCTATTGTATATAATAAAAACATGCATGCAACCATCAATTCATTAAATAATAACTAGCATAACCAAGTGCATTTTCCAAGTACATTTCAGGGACAGTGCCACATCAAACGTGGCACCCGCCGCGTTAATGTTATCAAATTTATCAAAGAAAACACGCACGAAGTGGTATACCGACCGATTGGAGGGTAGAAATGTTTCCGCCATTCTGACGTGTATCAACTGTTCGATCTACCGGCGGCACCAGGGGTGACCGACCATAAACCATTACGGAATGCAACAGCCGAGGTGCGCGCACATAAATAATGGGCTCTTCATTGGTGACACTATTCTGCCACCGTCATTGTTCAGCAAATGGGAATGGATGTGCAATTTTAGCTCGATGCTCCGCTATGCTGCGAGCAGCGTGGAGGGTTTTTGAATATAATAAATGGGTTGTTTTGGGGTTATAAGAAATGAAGTAGTTGCGATAAATATGAGTTGAATAGAAAAAAAAAACGTTTTTTGATTTTCTCCATTTTTCAGAAGGCAATTCTCGCGCAGTATGATGATATGTGTTGTATTTTCGCAAATAATTCAACTACTCAAAGCTATTGAAGTAGAAAAAAATAAAAATTGACAGAGTAAAAATCAATGACAAAAATAAAAATAAAAACTTCGGAAAATAGTTTGACATTGAGCTAATAAAGTCCAAAAGAAAGATGATCTAAAAACTAACCAAAAAAAAAAACTTCTAAGGGTAAAAGAGACCAAAACCGAACATAATGAATAAATACTCAGCTCCAATGTGGAGAAAATGATTCCAAAAGTACAAAAAACCTAAAAATAACTTGGCTGATGAAATAAGGCCAAATACGAAGGTAACAACAAATTTTTCTGAGCGAAAAATTTCGGTCGCTGCTGAAAGAATCAGAATAGGTAAAAATTCGGAAAAATTAAAAAGCCAGAAGAGTGATCTTAAATTGAGCTCTGAATGGCAGAAAAATGCTCTTAAATGATAGAACGTGGAGTTCGGTATAACGATAAATGCATTCCAGCGGCCAAACTATTAGAATAGTAAGCGTTGCATTTATACACCCTCAATAAACATTTTATTCGTTGCTAATTCCTCGACTTGTTTTTTATTCCCAGAATAGCTCTGAGCAAACTGTTACATAGCAACAGTAAACTAACAAACGAAAAAAAAAAACAAAACAAAATTCGAACGAAGATTTCAAGCAGTTCAATCAAGATTCATTGAAGGACGGGAGACGTATTCCAGCTCAAAATGGTTTACCGATAAATGCCGAATCAGCATCAAGTGTTCCTTAACAAACACACGGTTTTGGTGAACCAGCGAATATGGGCTTCGGGCGGAATCGGCCAGCAAGGGTGTGTGAGCAGATGTTGTCGAGTATGGTGTCCCATCAAGTCAACAAAAAACACTCACGATTTTGCATAGCAATAATTCGTGTTGGTGTGACAGTTACCTTAGCGGTACGAACCTTGACATTTCTCTAGTATACAGCTTCTCTACACATTTTTTCCAGTTTGAGCTTTACGGCAAACCTTGTGCTAACCTGAGATGTTAACCAACGCAATAAATAGAAAAAACTATGAATGTAAAAATGCTTGTAAGAGCTAGCGAATCAAATTAAAAATGATCAGAAAGAGAGAAAAAATTGATGAAAGTATTGAGCTCACAATAGTAAAAAAATATATTGAGCTTAAATTGGCTTAAATTGAGCTTAAATTGGCTAACGAGGGAATAATTCTAAATTCAACTCGAGCTAGAGAACAAAAATAAACCACGAGATGTACCAAGCATACCAAATTGATAAAATACGGCAGGCTACAGTGGGCTGGCCACGTGGCACGAATATCGGAGGAGCGACCAGTGAAGATAATATTAAGCAAAAAGATCGGCGACACCATGGTAGACCCCGTTCTCGTTGGATGTGTGATGTGATTGAGGACGTCTGATCGGTTGGTGTTAGGGGCGATTGGAGAAGACTAGCCCAAGATCGAGTGGTGTGGAGACGTCATGGTAAGTGTATATCTTATCGTCTAGGCCTAGCTCCTATTGTGTGCTTTTTGTTCTCTCATTCTAGCTAGTACTTATTGACCCTTGCCTTTAGGATTCATCGAGCTACTTCAGATTAGTAACGTAGTGACGTCACTCATGAGAATAAAAAAAGTAGAATTGGAAAGCGGATGCAATCTTCGATCTCGAGCTCCGATCATACGAAGGCCACAACATTTTTGTTGACTTCAAGAACTGTATCATAATATGTACAAATGATTTACGGTAAAAACGTGCTTAAAAATAACTTTCTAGAAAAAATCAGGGTGTTTTGAAGTAGAATACTTCTCTCAGGAAGTTCGGCTACATAGGGATGTGAAATGAAAATCTAAAACCGAAAAAAGTGAAAAATATGTCCAATTTCAAATGCTAATAAATCGGTTAGTATTCGATGGATTTCCTTCGTTCTTGCAGCAATAGATTCGAAAATTTTCTAAGATTCTTCCCAAGAATATAATTGTAATTTTATTATTCACACTATTGTATTATTGAAAATCCCTGGGCTTGGTGGCTAGCCTATAGGGCGCGTACTCCCGGGTGGCGGATGGGAGTGGGAGATGAAGAGAGTTGGTCATCTATAAATTTCTTTTCTTCCTATTATGACTTCTCTTGGCTATTTCCTATGTGGGAGAACTCTACAAAATAAAATAAGCTTTTAATTTTACAAAAGGCTTCAATTTTACAAAAGGCTTTTGAAGAATGGATCCCACACGTGGACCACCGTTTTATTGTTTTTGTTTTTTTCTTTTTCTCTCTTTTTTTGACGTAGAATACGTCTTACGGCAACAATTACAGGGACCCAATTTCAATACAGGGATGCAATTTCAAAACCGAAAACATCGAGAGCGTCACAAAAATTGTCCAATTTCAAACGTTTTAAACCCAGTCAGTTTCCAACCGATTTCTGTTATTTTTGCAGCAGTCGATTGGAAAATCATTTAAGCACCCGTCCAAATGCAGAAAATTGTAATCCGATTGTTCAAACTATTGTACTATTGAAAATTGTTGAACATTGTCGAAACGCAAATGTCGACTTTTGATTGGTCGCTTGCTGCCTTTCCCTAAATAGGACGACAGAATGGAGTACCTAGTTAGCCGGGAATGCACTCTTTGGGCTATATAAGAGACTTAGATACCGCTCAGCTTCTGAGACGTGCAGACGTTCTTTCGATTGCGCTTATCACAAGTCAAGCATCTATTACAGAATTTTTTCCGATTGTACCGTGCCGCGTCGCGTGTTACGTGTTTCCGCGATGAGGCGAGAGAATACTATTAAAATCGACTACTCGCAGTTTACCGTTAAACCCACTATTGAAAAACTTTACGGCTTCTGTCGTACCGTGCTCGAATTGAAAAGAGAAGATATCAAACGACTTCAGTGCCATAGAGGTGAGGCATGTGCATTTGTCAGGGTCAGCGACTTAACGCTCGCACAAAAAACTGTAGATGAGCACGACGGAAAACATGAAGTGGAATGTGAGGGGAAGAAAATTAGGCTTCGTATTACATTGGAAGATGGTAGTGTCGAAGTGAGAGTTCATGACCTTCCTGAAGACGTGTCAGAAGAAAGGGTTGTCCATTTCCTTAAAGGCTATGGTGAAGTGATCTCGATTGGTGAGTTATCATGGGGCGCGAGTGACGAATGTGAAGGGATACCGCTCGGTGTATGGTCTGCCCGTATGCTAGTTAAGCGAAATATCGACTCATGGAGTACAATCGACGGGAAAAGCGTTCATTACGTACAAAGGTCAAACACCATCATGCCGACATTGCAAAGAACAAGCGCACACTGGCATATCATGCGTCCAGAACAAAAAGTTACTATTCCAGAAGAGCTACGCAAACGTGACTAAGCAAACTGGACAGCCCGGCAGGTCAGTGACCGGTCATCAACCCAAAAAATCAGCTGGTGTGAAGCAACAAGATAGAAAACCTGTCGGTCAAAAACCTTTTGCTCCACCACCGTTATCATCTGATGCGTTTCCCGAACTACCAAAATCTTCGAGCCAGAGTGAATCCTCGGGCCCGAAAACACAAACGAGTACCCAACCTGGAGCAAATGTTATGTCCACACGCTCGCAGACGAAAGTGTCCAACGTGCAAACGTCTCTCCTAACACCATTGCAACCTGTCGTGGGTTCGGATACCATCTTTAAAAAGCCGGAAAACGCGCTGCGATTGCAGAGCAAAATCAACAACGGGAACGAAACAGATGAGTCCTCCACTTCTACAAGTAGTAGACGAAGCCGAACCAAACCGATTGGTAAAAAGCCCCGTCGGGAAGACGATGACGATGGTATGGAGGCAGAATACATTCTTTAAATGGCTCTCACGTCGTACAACATCGCATCTATAAACATCGCTACAATTACGAACCCCACGAAGCAGAACGCGCTCCGAACCTTCATCAACAGCCATAGCCTCGACATCGTGTGCCTACAAGAAGTAGAGAACGAACACCTCTCCTTGCCGGGTTACGTCGTTTTCTTCAATATTGACCACTCGAGAAGAGGAACAGCTATTGCGCTGAAACAACACATCCAAGCCACTCACATTGAGAGAAGCTTGGATAGCCGACTGCTTGCGCTGCGAGTGCAAGATACGACGATCTGCAATGTTTACGCTCCCTCCGGCTCTACACAACGTGCCTATCGAGAGAACTTTTTCAATGAGACGCTCCCATACTACCTACGGCATCGAACCACAAATGTCATTTTGGCTGGCGATTTCAACTGCGTGCTTCGAGCAGGTGATTCGAGTAGCCCAAACATGAGCCCCGCCCTCAAAGTAATTGTCCAACAACTGCAGCTACATGATATATGGGAAAAACTGTGTCCACGCGACCCCGGGTTTACGTACGTTTGTCGTAACGCACGCTCGCGCCTTGATCGGATTTACGTGAGCACCGGTCTACAGGATCATCTACGGACAGCACATGCTCACGTTTGCTCATTCACCGATCATAAAGCATTAACACTTCGACTATGTCTCCCGAATCTCGGTCAAGAACATGGTCGCGGTTTTTGGTCTCTCCGACCACACCTTCTGACTGACGAAAACGTTGCGGAATTTCAATACAAGTGGCAATATTGGACCCGACAACGAAGAAACTATGGTTCTTGGATCGAATGGTGGCTCACGTTTGTCAAACCAAAAATAAAAAGCTTTTTTAAATGGAAATCGCGGACTGCATTTGATGAATTCCATAGAGAGCATCAACACCTATACGGTGCACTCCGACAAGCGTACGACGATTACTACCAGCATCCCGAATTACTATCTACCATCAATCGACTAAAAGGAGAAATGCTAGCTCTCCAACGAAGGTTTTCCTACACGTTTATGCGGATCAATGAAACGCACGTGGCAGGAGAACCCTTATCTATATACCAGCTAGGAGAGAGGCGAAGAAAGAAAACCGTCATCACACAGGTGCAGACAGAGCAAGGCGAACTAATAAGAGAACCACGAGAGATCGAAACACAGATGGTTGACTACTTTTCGACTCTATATTCAGAAGAGGCAGGAGAAGAGAACGAAAATGAATTTATTTGCGAGAATATTATCCCACCCAACGACCCATCGAATGAATCTTGCACGAGTGAAATCACGACTGCAGAAATCTGGTCTGCAATTAAAGCAAGCGCATCTCGGAAATCGCCCGGCTGCGATGGAATACCGAGAGAATTTTACCACCGCATGTTTGATGTCATCCACCGAGAACTGAACCTGCTGCTGAACGAAGCACTCAACGGGAATCAACCACGATCATTTGTAGAAGGTATAATAGTACTGGTAAAAAAGAGAGGAGGCGATCAAACAGCCAGGTCATACCGTCCGATCTCGCTGCTCAACAGCGATTACAAGCTCTTCTCCAGAATAATTAAAACTAGGCTGGAGCGAGTGATGGAAGAACATCGGATCTTGAGTGACGGGCAGAAATGCTCGAACTCAGAGCGTAACATATTTCAAGCCACTCTCGCTCTGAAGGATCGTATTGCGAGCCTGCGACATCGCCGTCGCGCTGGGAAACTAATCAGTTTTGATCTCGATCACGCATTTGATCGGGTCCGACACTCATTCCTTTTCGAGACCATGCGCTCGCTGGGTTTCAATCGGGATCTCATCGCTTTACTCTCGCTCATCGCTAGCCGATCCACCTCTCGGCTGCTGATCAACGGACATCTCTCTCGTTCGTTCGAAATCCAGCGCTCGGTACGACAGGGAGACCCGTTGTCCATGCACCTCTTCGTCCTCTACCTACATCCACTAGTGTGTAGACTGGAACGTGTGTGTGGAGATGATTTACTAGTGGCCTATGCAGACGACATAAGTGTGATCGTCACATCGATCAATCAGATCGACGAGATGAATGGGTTGTTTACTCGCTTTGAGAATGCTGCTGGTGCAAAATTGAATCTTTCCAAGACGGTTGCCATTAATGTGGGATTTTATGAAGGAAACCAAATTGACACCCACTGGCTGCAAACAGTCGACACAGTCAAAATTCTGGGTGTGGTATTTGCAAATTCTATACGGCTGATGACGACGTTGAACTGGGACACTGCAGTAAGGAAGTTCAAGCAACTAATGTGGTTGCAGTCGCTGCGTATGCTGACGCTGCACCAGAAGGTCATAATACTCAACACATTCGGTACCTCCAGGATATGGTACCTTACATCCGTATTGCCTCCCTTATGTGTGCACATTGCGAAACTAACATCAACAATGGGTATGTTTTTATGGAGAGGCATGGTCGCACGCGTACCCATGACGCAACTGGCGCGTAGCAAAGAAAACGGTGGACTGAAACTGCAATTACCGGCGCTAAAATGTAAGTCGCTCGCATTAAACCGTCACTTACAAGAGATCGACTCCCTCCCTTTTTATAGATCCCTTCTTTTTCATGCAAATCCTCGCCCTGCAATCTCGATTGAATTCCCTGATCTCAAAATAATCCTTTCAAACTTGTCCCAACTTCCCCATCAAATCCAACAGAACCCATCCACCGATCAAATCCATCAGTACTTTATCCAACAGACTGAGGTACCAAGAGTGGAACGCAATCATTCAGCAAACAACTGGCCCCGCACGTGGCGGAATATTTCAACAAGAAAGCTAAACTCGGCGCAGTGATCACAACTCTACTTACTAGTGAATGAAAAGATAGAGCATCGCAAACTGCTTTTCACAATGCAACGTGTGGAAAATGAAAATTGCATATACTGTGACGACAACACAGCTGAAACACTCCATCACAAATTCTGCACATGTGCACGAGTCGGTCCAGCTTGGACGGTTCTTCGGCGGAGGACTACAGAAATCATGGGAGGATGGAGACGGTTCGATTTCGATGATTTAGTAAGGCCTGCTTTACCAGGAATAAACGAAAGGCGGAGAATAGAAATCCTAAAAATTTTTATAAAATATATTTGTTTTGTTAATGAATGTAATGCCGCTAGAATAGACTTAGCCGAATTGAATTTTTACCTAGATTTAGACAATTGACAAATTTTGCATTAAAAACTCAGACTAATAAACAAAATTATAACAAAAAAAAAAGAGACTGTTTCTCCTCAAGCAAAACAGTTTACTAGCAGCAGCAACAACAGCGAACATCAACACCGATGGCAGTAGGCGATGGGATCAGAAGCGGGCAACAGCGACGGTGGTAGTGGTTAGCTGCAGTTCTTACCTCTTTCAGTTCGGCTTCCCTTCGATCTGAGTTGGACCCCACCAGCGGTAATCCGATTCAGATATCGTTGGGAAAATACAACCCGAAACTGAAAGAGACTCGCACCGCCAGGTGGTTTGAGAAGCCACCATCATCCAGCGTATGAATATACAGGGTGTATGCACATAACGTGTGTGAATATTTGAAGCGTGTGTCCCTAATATATAAGGTGTGTGGCTAGCGTGTGTGGCTTGCTTTAAAGCGTGTGTGTATGTTTATGGCGTGTATGCATGCCAGTAGCGCGTGTGTGCATGTTTATAGCGCGTGTGGCTTGCTATATAGCGTGCGTGGCTAGCAGTATAGCGGTTGAAATTTTCATATATACACTACCCGTCATAAGTTTGGAATCGCTTTACTGAGTATTGCAACACCCAGTTTGAATATTGCAACACCCCCGAAAAGTTTAGCATCACTCAAAATGGGCAAATTTCTGTAACTGTAACTGTAATATGCTTGACCAGAACTGGTGGCACAAGCCGAACACCGCAACTTTTATGGGTAGTAATGATCACGCGATAAGTTGAAGTCTAAATATGAAAAACTGCATGCACCCTAGCGCCGCATAGCGGGATAATTCAGTATTAAATTGTCTACCATGTAGAAGCCTTTAGCCTTCTGAACAAGTTTGCTGAACACCGCAACTTTCTGGCAGGTCGGAATCGTGAGATTAGTTAAGTTCAAAATACGTGTGTCATTGTCTGCCCACTAGCACCACATAGCGGTAAAATTTCACACTGAATTGGCCACCATACAGTAGCCTTTGACCTTCGGAACAAGTTTGCTGAAAACCGCAACTTTCTAGGTTTGTCAAAAACACGAAATATTCGCCTATTCCAGGTGATGCTAAACTTTTCGAGAGGCGTTGCAATATTCAAACTGGGTGTTGCAATACTCAGTAAAGCGATTCCAAACTTATGACGGGTAGTGTAATTGCTAACAAATCACCTCATGTAGAATTTGATTATCACTGTGAATCATTCAAAACTGAATAAAAAATTTGCAATGTTGAGAAAATATTCACTTGTCAATAAATGGCATTGACAAACACAATTAACCTCAAAGTTTATCTGAAGAATTAACCCCAATTCAGTGTATTCCTAAACCTATTCCAAGAAATACATTGGCATAAGACAGGCTGTCGTATTCTACGTTACCTCTGCGGTCGTGTCTTATAAACAACCTCTTCAACTTTTTTTCTTTTTTTTCTCTTTTTTTTCTTCTTTCTATGTTTTCTTTCTTTTTTCCTTCTACCTTTCCTAAGAAATAAATCCTTGCTCATATCGACGGTTGGATTCGGTGTTGGCGCGGCTTAGGGTTTTGCAGTTTTGAGTTTTTAATGACAAACGATGCAAATTTCATCTCACAAGGACCCGTTTCAAAATTCACAAAAAATCAGGAGTTGTAGGTGGATGTGCCTTTACGGCTCAAGTTTGGAATGTCCTAAAAGGAACCACTGAGTGAGGTTGCAACTTGTATAACTTGCTCGTTATAGACCTGACCTCGAAGTCTTAAAATTTTGGGTTTTCACGGAGATGAAAGGGGTTTTCGATGCGGATCCTCAAACGCGGTTTTCTCGAAGCTGTGAGTTTTGAGTTGTGCCGAGGTGGAGTTCATACTGACAATAATGTACACTGAAGTCTTTTATATACGAGGAATGGCGCGTAAACAACCGCATAAGTTCGAAATCCGCGTAAAAACTAAACCGGGTGAATTCTGGAGTCCGCATAAGTTCCGAAATCCGCGTAAAAAAGATGCGTTTAAAACCGTATAAGGGGAGACCTTAGTGTACCAATATTTATTATATTCTTTCTTCTCTTTTCTCATTTTCTATAAAATAATGAGCCGGTTTCAGGTCAAACTAGAAAGAGAGAGGGATAAAAGAAAAAAAAAAACAAGGAGTACACTAGAACGACCAAATGAAGAACAATCTTGATACATAAGATCCTTGAAAGGGTAGCAAACATGATGCATGAAGGATCAGAGACAGCAAGAACACGAACCAATTCTAACAGGATATAACAAGGCAAATTAATGCGAAATGACTCGTGAATGAAAGTATGAACGACTACACATAAGGTAAAAAATCCATACAAATAAAATTTGAACGGCAATCGCAGCCAACAGGACGAAGAGATTACCTTCACAGATATATATATATTTCTTAGTCGACATTGACTCACCCACCTCTGCCTGTGAAGGCCGATAATACAAACAATTCATTCGTCAAAGATAACATTCTTTGACGTTTTAACACATTTAATTTTCAGATTATAACAATGGTAAGAATGGTAGAAAGTGATCAAATTTAAATCAGTTTGTTTAGTGGGTGACATAACCCGTTTCGTCTGGTATGCTACAACGCAAATCTGAAGAGTCCTGCTTAGTTACCCCCAGCCCTCCGGCTCCAGCAGAATTAGGCTCTCCAAAAGATAAAAAAAAGACTATTGTATTATTGAAAATAGTCAAGCCTTGTCAAAACGAAAAATTCGACTTCTGATTGGTCGTTATATGATTGCTTCCCAAGCACGGTCGACAGAATCATATACCTTGCAATTGAAAACATGCTATTTGGCCTATATAAGAGCCTGTTTCAGCCGAAGCCGCTCATAATAGTACTAGACAACGACAACAGCAGTCGTCTTTCCTTAGCAGCAGCACTAGCCCTGTGGTTGGTCACCGCGTGTCAGGAGCAGCGCGATTCTTCTCAGCGTGTGTCGTCAGACTGCTATTATTGTGAAATAGCTTTCACAGTGCATGATGTCCGTGTATCTTAATTCCCCCACTGTTAGGGCAGCTCAAAGGTTGCGATCAGTAACCGATTTTGAACCGCAAGTAATTGAAGGTTAATTGAAGGTTAATAATTTTCTGGCATCAACACAAGCAGACATTCTGTGCGGGGTCTCACAGCTGCCAAGTTGCAACATGATGCAACACGCAACAGCGAGCAAACAAAATCGCTTGATGTTACAAACCGCAATAAGATCCGGGTTAAAACCGTTGAGTGTGTGAGAGCACCATTGATGTTTATTCGCTGGATACAATACAAAAATCATATGCGAATTGTGGAATAATTCGTCTGAAGAACATTAGAGAATGGAATAACTGAACTGAAAGGCGTGGCCTATTTCGTAGCACCCTTCGGCTATAAAAGAGTATTTCTGGGAAAACTAGCTACATTCATTAGTCGGAAGGTGAGCTGGATGGACCGTCCATAACGTTGACAGCAGTAAGAGCAGATATCAGCACTCAGCAGGATTAGACAATAGCAGCGGGTTCCGCCTGTGGCTGCCTTCAAATTAAACAAATCACTTGCCCTGTGGTTGGTCACCACGTCTCAGGCCTCTGCCAGGCTGAACGCCAACGCGAGCGATCGGGCGAGATTTTTGCCGTACATCAGCCGACACTTCCTCTAATGGAAAAGTTGGATCATTTTGTTCAGAAGAATATTACTGTCGGTAATATTACAGAGATGCGATTGCATTATATCCGATATGGAATTGAACAATTGTTCTTTTGAGGACAAATAAAACACTTAATTTGAAGAGTTAATAGCTTTGGGTACCAGTAGCAGTATGGTAACAGCACAAACAAACAGACGTACCACTACATACAAAGTTCTATGAAAATTGTGGTTCAGACTAACTTGTATGACACCTACTGGACATATTCCGCAAAAGATACACTTTCAGCGTTTCTGCTGGTTTTGGCAACACGGTGCTCGAATACCGTCAACTGAGTTCAAAGAAAAAGGTACACCAGCGCCACCACCGCTGCGGCGGGAATATTCCGCATAACTGAAACTCATTTGAATTGACCGTTATTTTGATCCACGAAAATAAATCTCGTGATACGTCTGTTTGTCTGTGGTTACAGCCTCAGCGGTAGGTGCAGCCGGTACTTCCCTGAGGCCGATGTTATAAGGAAGTAAATGGAAGCGGCACGGCGAAACAGTTCGGGTGTGCTTAGACGCGCGTCATTTTTCGTTGTTGATATTATTCCCCACATGAAACGACGCGCTTTTGTACGATAGCGGCGGTATTAGCGGTAGATGCATTTTCCAACACTTACTCCAGTAAAGCCGTGTCTAATTTTCAATGTGAAAACACCTTTCTATTGTGTTGGCAGTGCGCATTACGCCTCTGCCAGGCTAAGGGCGGAAGGCGGCGCGAACCGATTCGCCCGGCCGTAGGTTAATGTACAGTAGGGTGGGGCTTATTTTCAAAAATATTCGCAGGACCTGTTTTCCCAGGCAAAAAGACATCCTTGGGCGCAGAGGGCCTAAAGGTCAAATTTTAAACGAAAGCAATTTTAAAACAAAACATCTTAACAAAACATCCTATATAGGTAAACGGCTGATTTTGTGACCCTTTAGGGCGTAAATTTCGTCCGTTTCGCGTTAAATTCAACCGTTTTTGAGATATTCACAATTTCAGTGTACACTCTTGCAATCCGGGGTATGTGATTATGAGGAAATGCACAAGGTGCCTGTATAAGTTAACACGTCATGTTCTCGAATATATTCTCGCAATAGACATCATTGTTCCTCCGAAAAGTGTGCAAAAGAGAAAGAAAAAGAATAGGAAAAGCGAAAATATGGAGCATCACAAACTTGAAATTTACTAGTTTCTCAAGATGAAATACAAACAATACGGGTTCATGTCCCGTCGAGATGCGGTATATTTTTCCAAATCTGTATCATATTTCCAGTTCGCTTATTTTTCGTTCTTTCTCTACTTCACATACTGTCTGCTCAATGAACTTTCGTGTTAACGGGAAAAAGCTGTTGTTAAAAATAGAAATTCAGTTCGAAAAACGGTTTTTTTGTTTGAATTTTTATAAAAATACGTAGTTTTGTGATTTTGTACTGAAATAATTTGGAAACTTCAAAATTCACTCTTACATACCATATTTCATCCACCTGACTTGATTTGATACATGGAGCAATTGATACGTATGAACATTCCCAGTATTTGCTCAATCTGTTTGAAAAATTAGAAAAAAACACAGACATATTTGCGTCTCACGAAAACGGGGAGGGGTCCAGAGGGGTAGCACCTTTACCAAAACTTAGAACTACTATTCCCCTTAAAGGAAATTTCAAGTTTTCCCAGATCGGCCATTCCAGTGCTGAGAACGAGCATTTTCAAAAAACAAGTTCCGTCCCGGGTCTTAACGGGTTATTACATACTGAATGGACATGTTGAGTTTTCACTGCCATTCCGGTGTTATCACTAAGGAGAATATTTACCACAATGAAATGCTATGTTTAAAAGATCGGTTTCCACCTGATGGCAAACTACTCCTCTCATCGTTACACATTAAATTTAGTTAAACAATTATTTGATAAGTTAATTAGTTAATTTCATTAGATCTGCCCTAATATTGCAAGAAAAGACCTACTCCGACATCATAAATAGAAGTAAAAAATGTGGATGAAGAAATGTTTGTAAACATATCCCATTTTCTGGAGGGGATATGATGGTAAGCATCGTAACGGCTCGATATCACCCACCAGTTTTGGGGTGTTAGTATTTTGTAAACATTGTGTTTTGTTCCTCCTTCTACTAGTGTCCCCGAGCGGTTTTCGATTTTCTCTAATGTGATCCTTGCCCTACCCGGCCAAGTTTAAAGCAGTTAGACTCTGTTGCTGTTTCGGGGTGGCTTTTAGTTACGGTTTTTTGGTAATGTCGCCAGCATGAGTTGACGGTTACTAAACAAAACGCTAAATAATCTTGCCCGAAATGATATCGTTACACACAGCCTCAGACTGACCTGGGGCTTTTGCGTCATCTGTGCTTCGCAAAAAAATTTCCCAGTAAGATGTAATGTTCTGTTTGTATTCCCGTGAAAGACCAGCTGTCGTTCAATGCCAGGAAAAAAATAGAATCTGGAATCAACTCCGTAGGCTGCCTTATAATTTACATCGCTACATAATAGGCTGAAGAAGCATAAGTCATCGATTTTTCCGCCTGACAAACCTCTCACATTGCAGCCGAAAATCAATCCGAAGGGACAGCACGGTCTGCTTTCAACAGCAGGCACCAGCCGAGAAGCCGTCGTCGACGGGCGCAGCACCATGACTTAGTAGGACCGACCGATGACGGCAATGACCAGCGTGTTCTGCCTGATTTCGGGCGAGAGCGTAATTAATCTTTCCTGCCCTCTTGTCAGGATCAGTTGACAGAAACGTTTTCCTCCAGGCTGTGTATAGTAGTTTTTTTTCGTCTGGCTCACTGAGAGAAAAAATAGTGTAGAACTCGATACATCATGAAGGAGACGCCTAGTCTTTCGAACATATCTCGTATAAACGGCAAATTTTACTGCCCTCCTCAGGCATTATCTGATGCGGTGTAATTCCCACTACGTGTCCAGTGCACAACCAGGAAACTGTGAACTTGCCACTGACAGGAAATGGGCAATAATTTTACGCTTGCCACTCGACGATAGACCATTAGTAAAATTGAAAAAAAAAGAGGCAGAAAATAAACATTTAAAAAAATAATAATACACACTTCTCACGTTGGGGGAACAGCATTCAGCATCCGGTCTCATGTTCGGATTAAGTCCTGAAACATTGCCATTCGGGGCTGTTCGCAGAGCACGGCAGCTGGTGATGATTTTAAATATTAAAATCAACACGAAGAAGGTTTGCAATAATGGCGAATGGTTCATCCCCGCCACTGTCCTGCCGGAAGTAGCATTTCGGAGCATGTCGAAGTAAATATAGCCGCCTGGGGTGCTCTTATCTTAACATACCAGAAGCCTTATGGATAGCCTAGAGCAGGGGTAAATCATAGCGGTTTCGATCCCTTTACTTTGAAATTATATTTGCAATTTTTTTTTTATTCAAACCCTACGCTAGTGAGTTTTATGTTCAAGTGCTTTCAATGCAGTTCTTTAAATGTCATAAATGAGCATTTATGATCACTGAAAATTATACACTTTTTGTGTATATTACATCCCACACAAGCAAGATTCATTTCATGTTTGCAAAGAGCCATTTATGCCGTTCTGCAATAGAACGTCGGGTAGTTGTGGATAGTTGCGAACAAAATATTAATTCACAATTTATCTCCTGGTGGACAGCAGATGTTTGATGAGCAGTTGTCAGCATATAACTTCACCATAGACTACCGCATATTACACGGCATTCATAAAACATGAGCGATATTCTCGTACCACACAAGTGCAAAGTCAAATAATTTCCAACCATTCGTGCCCATCTGAACATCGCGTCGCGTAAATAATACAGCGAAGTTCCTTCTCGAGCACTCGAACTAATTACAGTGCCATCATCACCAGCGGCAGCAGCAGCAGCAGAAGCACATGGTCCGCAATCGTTGGGAAAAAAATGTAAACATTCGTTTCGGGCCGGGCCCAGCCTAGCTGGAACCGGCAGTCCAAAACAAAATACACAAGGATGATTTTGTTGATTACATCTGCTCGACTCGCAGTCGCGAGGATATACGGCAGCGGAGGTTACAGTTACAGGACGCAAAAAAGCTGCTGACTTCGCGTATTTATTGTCCGAAATCCAGGGTGGACACCATCGAGGCACAGGGGTGCACAACCGCTGAAGCTGTAACGATTGCATTTGCCGTAGCGTCTGCCAGAAGATTTTTCGGGAGATTAACACAATATTGTTTGCTTACCCGTTATTCATTTGCCGTAAACGAAGGCGTCTACAGGGCAAAAAAGGACCAAGTCTTCTTGGTGCTGCAGCAGCAAGCGGCATGATTAAATTGTCACTGTGCCAAAACACAGCGCGTTTATATTCGAGCGGATTTCTATGCTGAGGAAAGCATGGGGAAGAGGAAAGCACAGAGTTATGATTTGGCTGTGGAAATATTTAATATAGCATCTGTTACGAGATTTTTTTTAATGAATTTATATTTCTTCTGTCTCCCTGTTATTCTAATGTGGAATGATGAGACAAAAGTGTTTATTCAAAGCATCTACTTCTACTTATTGCCACTACACCACGAATAACGCAGTGATTTAAAATGGCAGCATAGTTCGTACAAGTGGCGCCCTGACAATAGGGTTTTATTTCAGAGTTCTAGAATCACTTTTATAGGGTGCCTAATCGACATAAAAACACCCTGATTTTTTCAGATTTTTCTAGAAGGTTATGTTTGAGCACTTTTTTACCATAAATCATTTGTACATATGATACAGTTCTTGAAGTCAACAAAAATGTTGTGGCCTTCGTAAGATCGAAGATTGCATTCGCTTTCCAATTCAACATTTTTTCTCATGAGTGATGTCACTACGTATCCAATCTAAAGTGGCTCGATGAACCCTGAAGGCATGGGTCAATAAGCACTGGCTAGAGTGAGAGAACAAAAAGCACACTATAGGAGCTAGGTATAGGGTGAAGAATCGTTATATGGAAAAAACGAAACTTGATAGCAGAAAGCCAGAACCAAGTTTCCCAAACAATCCTAAATTTATCGGAAGTCGATAGGTTTTGTCTCCGCTTGGCGCATTGTATTTGAAATTTATATGGAGATTTGTATGGAAAAACCAACTTTCATGCATTTTCCATTCTACAGAGCTCATAATGGCTCAAACCATAGGTTTCATAACTTCAAATGGTAGGTTTTTCGATGCCCAACAACTTGGCCGAAGACGATAAAGAGCTATGGTGTGCCAAAAAAATACTAGAGCTGTTCAAATTTGAGTACATATGTCGAAATTTATGTTGCAAATCATTTTTTCTGCCAACACTGCCAGTGTACTGGCGTCAGTCGGATTTCCATCAGAAGTAACCTTTGGAACACGTTGTAGACTCTTTCTACGCCTAGAATATTGACCTAAATTTGTTTACTTGATCCAGCTGAGTGTACAAACTCGTAACGACAGGTTACTTCTGATGGGAATCCTACTGACGCCGGTACATTGGTAATGTTGGCAGGAAACAAGATTTTCTGCATTTAAATCGACATACTCAACTTTGAACAGCTATAGCTCTTCTTAGGGACATTCTAGCTCTTCAGTGTCCTCTGCAAAGTTGTTGGGCATCTAAAATACTATACTTTAACATAATGTAGTGTATTGTTAGAGCATTATTGAGCTCTCTACGAAGGTAAATGCAAAAAAATAGGTTTTCCCATATAAATTTTCATACAAGTTTGAAATGCAATGCGCCAAGCTGAGACAAAACCAATCGACTTCAGGTAAGTTTAAGGTTGTTTGGGGCCCCAAAAGTAACAAAAAACCTTGGTTCTGGAAAATCGATCACTTTTCCCCACCCTACTAGGCATAGACGATAAGATATACACTTACCATGACGTCGCCACACCACTCGATCTTGGGCATGGGGAACTAAACGATAAGGTTATAGTCGCGAAACATTTTTTCTGTTGGTTGTTATTTTGTTATTAATACCACTACTGTTTCAGAAGAACGCTCTTGAGTGTCATCAAAAAACAATCATCGCTTGGTACATTTTTCCCCTGCTCCTGGGTCTCAAATCCTCCAAAATGGCAAAAAACGCTTTGCGATATCATTTTCGTATAGCTATTGTTATTCAAAGTACAGTTTCATTTTTTTAAGGCTTTAATTTGATGCCAGAAGATTCAATATCGATTGAACGACTCAATAGTTACTGATTTTTGAAAACACATTTCGGGTAATCCTATGACAGAGAATGTCTTCTTAGGGGCAAAACATAATAAATAAGGGTCTAAAATTTTATGATAAAGAGATGATCACATCAAAACATTTTGCGAATAGAGCTTTCTACATGGATTTGCTGCAGGTATAAATACCGGTGTTTGCTCGATGCTGAGAGTGGAACGACCGATGAAAAATTAGGAATGCAATAGACAATAGATTAAGTACAAGCAAGCAAAGGAACAGCCAGAATCAATTTCGAAAATGTTTGTATTCTACGGTATGCATGAGTTCATTATTGCTACTACTCTAAATGAAGAGTCATGCACAGACTTCCATTTAGTAAAGTTTTAATTAAGACATAGCAACGTATCAGAGTAACGAAGAGATGGAAGAAACCACTTTTTTCCAGTGTGCATTTTGATACAGTAAATGCTACTGAATCATGAGTAGTAACGGTAAACGTTATTGCTATGGAAACAGCAAGGCAATGTGAAAAATAAAACGACACATCAGCAATAAGGTATATTACAAAAGAGTGGCAGCAATGAGTATAAAAGAGAGGTGAGGAGGAAACTTACTAACACTTGCACGCGCCCCTCTGCTCATCCTCCTCTGCCCATAGTTGATGCCAAATAGTGACGTAGTTATTTGGGTTTCCCATTGAGTTCATCTAGTTGTTTACATTTGAAGCATTTACTAATACTAGAAAATTTCACTCTCCTCCTCACCTCTCTTTTATTCTCATTGGAGTGGCAGATAAGTTCTCGATATGCGATCAGAGGTGGCGAGTTAAAAGTTGTGACGTCACAACAATAGTTTACGTTCGGCGTTTAGTGCGGGTTTTCGACAAATTGTACTTTTTTCGAGTTTTTAACGTTCTACGGTTACCAAAAAAAGCAAATGCAATCGTGTGGAAGTAAATCATGTGGTGTTTCAGTTTATCAAGCCTTAAAGTGAGGCATAGGTTTACATGCTTTTCCGAAAATCCCGATGTTGAGAAACGATGGCGTTCGTTCTGGCAGGTACCAAAACTTCCCGCAATGTTTTATATTTGTTCACAATATTTTCGCACGGAGGGTTTTGGGCATAGATTCCAGGCCGATTCCTGACGCATTTTACATCGGAAGGTAATGTATCAATTTATCATACGTAGCTGTCCAAAAGTAATTGTTAACGTTTTAGCAGTTCCAACAATATCTACACTTGAATCGGTGAATCCATCATCACGGACGGAGCAGAGCTTTTAAGGCAACACGAGACAGATGCACCAGCCTTCGGCCAAATATCAAAATATATATTTCACACCATTTGAAGAGAAGTTCATTATCAGTTGCCTGTTTGAAAATAAAAAAGAGCTTTCTAACAAACCTGGAATCACGGAAGAACTCACCCCAAGTGATACGGAGGACGACATGTGGACCTACAAGCAGGGATGCCACATACATAGATTTTTCTGTATTTTACAGATTTTTAAACTGAAAAGCAATACAGAATCTGTATTACAGAATTACAGAACATTGCCAAAAATACTGATTTTACAGATTTTTTTTTGTTATACCGACGAACTGCAATCAATTTCAAAGGTAGAATTCGATTATACGATTTTCAAAGTATTGTAAAAAAATAACATTAGGATTATGTTGGTATCGATGCAGAAGAAGTGGAATGTGACTTGAACGAAACACGAAATGAACGATTCGAAATATTTGTCAGGATTTCTATGCAAATCTCGTAAAACAAATTGCAAAAAGGTGCGATTTCAACGATCCTGTTGTAAAAATGGCAGCTTTAAGTAATCTTAAATCGTTCGTGAAATTGGAAAATTTAAATGATTTGATGCGACAATTCCCCAAATTCGTAACAATAACTGACTGACAAGTGCTGTTGAACGAACTTCGCACGCTTGAAAACAAAACTTTTGACCAGAAGATTCATTGAAACAAATGACTTAACTTGGTCCGAGATGTTGAACGCCACTAGGCGGGATGGTAATTTCTAGTTTCCGTTACAGATCATTTGTGAGAATTTTTCTAATAAGTCCACACTCTTCTGCTTGTTTAGAACGCATACTTTTAACATAAAATTGAAACCAGAAATTGCATGGTCTCTAAGCTAATGATCTCGATTTTAAAAGCTGAAAACTATGTTGCAGATCAAGGAGGTGATACTAATATTAAATTAACGAAAGCTTTGAAAAATAAATTTAACAAAAACCTGTATAAACATCAAGTAGAGAAAAATGAATTTGTTTTAATATGCAGAAAAAGTTTTCATCCAACATTCTGAGTTTGCAAGATACAGACTTTTTTACCCGAGATACAAATATGCAGATATTTTCAAAGAAAAATACAGATATAAATGTTGCAACCCTGCCTACAAGCCTGCGACCTCTTGAGGAATGAGATGGAGTGGAGTACGCCATGAATTATATCGCTCGATCAGTTTTGGAAAGTAACCCCGAAAATGGGCATTTACATCAATGGAATTGAAGACTCTTCGGAAAACGACTGCCATGAAAAAATATTTTAAAGATCTCTCTTACGGTGGGCTAGTTTAGTTAATCACATGTTGTTCCTGATATTATCATAGTACAACAATATAATGCATTCGATACGATTTCAAACAAAATCTATATATTTTCCTATGCCAAACTGTGTTCAATTGGTTGTTGTGACGTCACGATCTCAGTACGCGAAAAATGTTGCTGCCTAACACTTTCAACCACGCTCATCTGCCGCTCCTTCGTATATACCTTATTGACACATCAGGCTTACTTGAATAAAACATTTAGGTATAAATTATCCATACTGTAAGGTGAAAATTCAAGGAATATCTAGATGATAGTGTTCTAATGACCATTATATACGAAATATTGGACTAAAATGATAGTATGTAAAAAAGTGGTTTATACATTCCCAGTGGTGAAACACAGTCTTGTTTATAGAAAGAGTTGATTCGATTCTTTCAGAATTTTTCAGAAATTGAAGGTGTGAAACATTAAAGCAGGTCCACTTTAAGTATCGTGGGTATTCTGCTGTATTACCAAATAGTAAATATTATTTGTCAAAATTTGGAAAATCATTTCTAAGCACCGGAATCTATGCAGTGGTAGAACTGCTTCACTAGTACACCCAGATGCGACTGCGAATTATCAACATTTTCTTCCCTTCAACACAGAGTCCGATTGTTCGTCGTCAATCATCGTCACAAATGCACATAATTATCCCAGCGAAAGTTTCATTATCAAAGGCGTCGCAACCGGCCACGACGCCACGAGGATGCAGAATAAATAAGAAGATTAAAAAATCATTAGCCGATGAGTAAGTTTTATCCTTTGCCGCACTCGTTTCTCTAGCGCAGAGCCCGTCAGCAGCGCACCGGAACGCAAACCGTGTTCCATTGTCGGCAGGAATGACGCCATCGCCGTCGTCAGTCACCAAACTATAAAAGTAATCGGGTGGCCACGAAGCGCCCCGAAGAAAAACTGGAAAATGGGCATGAACGGGATGGTGAAAATTGGAGAGATAATACGCTTCTTTTAACTGGAAAAAGCCAGCCGGCGCCCAGCAGGATTCGCTGCTGACAGCATTCATCTGCTGCAGATGCTGACCCAAGAGAGTGAACTGAAGAAAGCATGACGTCGCCGCCGTCTTCGACGTCGTTGTTGCCGTTGTTGGTGGCTGGTAGTCGGGAAGGAGACTACAAAATCAGTTTATCCGATCGAGCGGAGAGCGGTAGATTGAGGGGGAGTATGGACTTCGAACGAGCGGTTCACTGCTCTAAGCTGCTGAAAAGGACGAAATTAATTAAACAATTAGGAACGAGCGAAAATCCCAATTATCATTGCTTGGTGTGGCAAGGGATTCCGCGATTTGTGCGTATTTTCCGCTTACTGCAGACCATTTCTGGCTTTCTGCGAGGATCGAATGCGGATTATTTACTTGTCGCAGCGCGTCTAAAGACGGTTTCTTTTAAGGGAAGAAGAAAGCATTAACTCATCAGCCGGGCTCATCACGGAGCGGAATCGTCGTTATCGTTGTACAGAATGAGGGAGGTTGGAAGATAAGGCTCGTAAATGGGATTCAGAAAGAACGTAATTTGTGTAAGCTGCATGAAATGGTCGAAAGATATCAACAAATTTCTAAGAAAACAGAAGAATTATGGCTGGAACTTGAAATGGTTTGCATTCGAAATGTCATCATGGGGGTAAATAATACACAAGAAAAGGGTTATGGTCGGGATAAACTGTAATGGTAGGTCGGTAATGGTTGTGATCTGTGATCAGCAGATTATTTTATAATTGTTTTGCCTCTAATACAACCAAGAAGAAACCGCTTGCGACGAACAATTCTCGTTCACCACATTTGATTGCAAAAGTGACCTACCATCCTTCCGTTGGGTAACGGTTGCGGAGGGGATGATGTCGCCTCAAATTAATTAGAATTAAATTCTAAAAAACCAGCAAATTGAAAATGTGTTTTCAATAAGTTTGGCGTCGGTTTGCGGATTGTGCTGCCAATCCGGCATCGGTATTACACGAATGATTGCCCCGTGATCAGCGTAACAGGATACTTTTCAATCTAGCTCTGATAAATATTGGATTATGACCACAGTTTGACGTCGGTGTGCTAAATGTTAATTGTAGTTACTAAATTGATTCTGGTTGTTCGCTGTTCGGTATTTCTGTTTTTTCGTAAACATGCATCACAGATTAATTAGTTTATTCTTCAATCCCTGTGTGATCGGACTCATAATCTCCAGCGCTTTGTACTTAATCTATTGTCTATTGCCTTATTCATCGGCATTCTAGCATTGAGCCACCATCGATATATATACAGTTATATATCCATATACATACAGCAATTCCATGCAAAAAAGTTCTATTTAATAATGTTTTTTGCTCTGATTAACCGTGCGCCTCCTTTCACTGTTGAATCGATGGAGACTAGACTGGGACACGGTTATAAGGGAAAAAGCGATCGTATTTTTTTTCACTCCCAAGCACTTTTCGTCTTCCTTATGGGTCCTACAACAACTGTGTAACTTTTCTGATCGATCGGTGGAACTTTTTTTTGCGCCCGATTTTTAAAGTTTCCATATGATTTTGAATGGGAAAATCCCCTTTTCAAAACTTGTTCTCTAAAGATATCCAGTTGGCTGCTAAAAATATATCGATACTTGATATTTGTAGGAAATTTTCCTAGGAAAAACTCTTTTGAAGGCCGTAAAGCGCCACGATGTTTTTAGAAAAAGTTATTTCCCTCAAAATAATTGAATATCTGGCGATCGGCTCGCCATTGAATTTTTCTAGCAATACTGCTGCAGCATCGCTGTCGGAAAAAATAGTTGGTCTTTTTTGAACAAACAAAATGACCTTTGAGGTGCTTTTTCATGAAATTTTGGTCACTCCGAAAAGCAGATATAAGATATGGTTGCCAGAACTGCCGAGAGTTTATATTTTGAGGCACAATTTAATCGGAACCACATTATTTATATAGTTTTCTAATCTGTGCTGTAGTTAGGGTAATCCGACCAATTTAGACTATTTTCAAGGTACATCGCTTCTCATGTCACATTTTCACCATTAATATAACATGTAATCATGAATAATATATATTTATCGGAAAAGTCTTTCTATCTAGTTTACAAAAATAACAATTTATAGCAAATCTGACGTAAATTCATTAAAATATATCGTTTTTCCTGACAATAGAATTTGTATCATGATCGGACCAGGGTGAATCATGATTGGACCAAAAAATGTATCATAATCGGACCAGTGTGCTTCCGAGACTTCAAGCGATTTTCCGCTTTGCGTGCTGGGCTTTACATGCACGGTGTTTGGTTTGGGCTTGATAAGTTAGATATTTTTTTGTGATTCTCAAATTATTGTCAAACATTTTTCAAATTATTGCGAAAACGTTATGAATTATATTCGAGCTTCCAATACGGCAAATTTGCTTATTCAATTTGTGGGCGTTTTTTCGGTTGCAGTTTCGTTTTACCGATAGCTCACTCCACCAGCACAATTTTGAGAAGTGATGTATGACCAACTTGTAGTCCCCAAGTAGTACTACAAATTTCCGAATTGCAATGCTCTAACTTTTATACCTAAAGTGCGATATTCAGCCAATGGTACTTGTTACGGGAGTTACCTCACGGTGAAATATATTTCACTCTCACGCTCACTTCATTTTTTGAGACCTATTTCCGATTCCATCTAAAGTGAAGTGACAAAATTAGCTCCGTGAAGTGAGATTGACAGTGAAGTTAAAATGAGAGTGAGACAAGTGAAATGAGTTTCCCAGCACAAAAATTTCTAAGTCCCAGAAAGTCAATTTTTTCCAATAATTTTTTTTTCTCGAGAAAACACCAGATCTCGGCGTTTTACGCAAGTCTAAGATATTTGGTATCAACAAAAATTTCCATATCGACAATTGCATGAACTGTGCCTTTCGTCAACAGTCGAAAAAGTGACACTCAAAGCGGTCAATTTGAGACACTCCTTCTTTAAGTTCGATTGAGTTGAAATTTTGTATGAGGACATTTTTCGGAGAGACGAAACTTTTAAGCCTTATCGCTAAATGAAATTCGAAGATTAGTTTTTTGCCTTACGTTTCCTTTGCCGCAGCTCAAAAAGTAGTCTCAAAGAGAGTCTTATTACTGAAAAATAACTTTGATATACATATTATCATTAGATTACAAATCAATCAATTTTTAAACATTTCTCACCTTCGTGAAATCATTTTACCGTTCAAAAAATTCGTGGAAAATATCCACGCTAAACGTCACATAGAAATTTTCATATATTTCAATTTATCACTCTCTCGTAAACTGTTCGAAAATTCACGGGAAAAAGTGCTACCTGAATAAGGATGACACTGAGTTATATTTTCCCTATTTGAAGCATAGTGGGCTATTTATAGTGAAGTTTTAAATGGTTTTGCTTTAGTTTGCGAAGTTCCAATCAATTAAACGTAAAATCCTTCATTGGGTATATCAAGCATAAGCAAAGTAAAACGGTGATGTCTCAGAGGTAGGCTGGTCCGATCATGGTTCAAAGCTGGTCCGATCATGATACAAAACAGGCCTTTGCGTTTCACCAATAATTCAAACTTTAAAGCAAATATTTCATATAAAAAGTGTGCCTACATTGAATTTAAATGTTACAGAAGCATATTACTGGAAAATATACTGCAATCTTTATATATTCGATTCTAAAATCACTACTTGAAAACAAGACTTGGTAACAATTGTAAGGGCAAATTGTGCTCGAAAATAGACCATTTTTTAAAACTTTTTTAATAATAGTAATACTTAAGGAATCTAAATGACACCTTCTGAACATCATCAGAAGAAGTTTTTTGATGATGCGGGTACATATTTGACACAGATTTTTATTCAATAGTTGAGAAATCTCGCATATAAAAAAATGGTCCGATCATGGTACATTTTCTGACTGGTCCGATCATGATACAACACCCTACTAAATTTAGTTACTAAATTGCTGCGGAAGGTAATTAGCAAACTCCGGCAATAATTCGCAAACACCATTTTTATATTCTTATCAACCGGATTGAACAGGGTTTTTTTTTGTAGTCATACATCATCATTTTATTTTTAAGTACAAAATTTTAATTCGAATAAAATCCCTCCAAGGTGGAATTCCTATGGCTACATCCAAGTAGTTTTTCGGGATAAAAACAAGAGACGTTTCGGCCACTTTCTCCATTTGTAATGATTCATTAACACGGTGACGTTTAAGCAAACTTCCATCACTTTTGTGGTAACATAAAAAGTCGAATGAAGTAGCCTCTTTAATACTTAATAAATAATCAATTTCAGATCATAAACGATTATCGAATGCGTCTCCACGGAGTTGTAATAAAAGCTCTAATGCTTATTATGTACTTAAGCCCTTAGATTATGCAGCTCAAGTGTTCGAACTTCGCCGCACTGGATTCACATGCTGTAATCCCAAATCGATTATTTGTGCAGTACACGCACAGAATGGCAACCAACATCGAAACGAAACTCATTAATACCAATTTATGTCCCAGCCAGTAGTAATAATAACTTCTGGCGATGGAAGCGGGGCGGTCATAAAAGAAGAAGGTACTTCCCCTCCCCCCCCCCTTTCGGGGACAGAAGGGGTCAAATAGTCCGGAACTGGACAGAAGGAGTGCATGTGAAAAACATATTTACCGCAGCAGACCTGCAGCGTGTCTGTCACTGGCGTGTTTGCTTGTACGGTCCCCCGATTGCAAGTGTCCACCACTGAAGCGGCTAGTTAGTTGTTAAAAGTTTTGCGTCGTTGGAACGATAGCAAATGTACAAACAAGCATCAAAGCATTTCTCGAATGTCCGGTCGTGTTTTTGGTTAGTCTGTGTATTTTCTATAGGGTAAAACTGTGATATTCATAGTACAGTGCTTGCGTGCCCCGATGATGCCACAGGACTAAACATGACAACAGATTTATGCCTTTTTCATGTTAAGAAACACTGAAACACTGCAGGCTGGTTGGTGGAGGCGATTCGTGACGCAGCTGGGTTAGTGAAACTTGTTGACGACGGTCAGTCTGATGATTGTGCTGAGCTGAGCCGAAAGTGGTCCAAAATTCCAACTCTTCCACACACACACACGGGATACGGGTGCTGGACGCAAGCAAGTATGAAGTCGTGGTTAGTCGGGCTGTTTGTTGGCCAACAGAATCGCCCGCCTCTAAAAAGCGCTTGTAGCAGTCCATTGTCTAACATCATTCAGTATTGCACCAGATTACAGAAAATAATATACAGATTTCACCATCTGACATTCAATGCAACAAACATGAAGAATGCACACGCATATGCACTAGAAAATGCGGATCGGATTCTAACACCAGCCGGAGCTGTTGGTGGAAACGGAAACAGCAACAACATGTACAAGGCCCTGGTGATGACAAACTGACAGACCTCAGGCCACTGTCACTTTCCATGCAGGCAGAATGGATGGAGCAAGTCCATACAATTACAGAAACTAGAGGTCGTTCCAAAACCACGTAATGCTAAAAAAATAACGAAATAAATCACGCGAACTTGACACACCTTGACGTTGTATCCAATAATTCTGCTGAATAAAGTAAAATAGTAAAAGTAACAGCTCGTGTTAGATTGCCGATAAGCTCGGAATCAGCGCATAAATTGTGTCTGTAACATTTTCTCGGTACGACGAATTACACTAACGCTAAACGCTTTTCTGTAACAAAAACACAGTCAACCGCGTCTGGGACGAGAGGATATGAAAATTCATCAAAATACGTGGCTTAGGAACGGCCCCTTACGCTTGGTCCCCGTCGACGTAGAACCAGGCATGCACTCTGGCATATATGCGAACGGACATATTAAATTTATTCATCATATAACCCTCATGTTCAGCTGGTCGCAATAAAATGCACGTTGTCGTTTGCCCTGTAAGTATGTGTATAGTGTACTGGTATATTAGACTTCACTAATGTTTACATATTGAAGAACGGTTCTAATTCAGGTTGAAGTTATTATGACGTTTGGGTTCGGTTTAATAAATGAGACCTTCCCACGGATTGGAAAAAACGTCCAGGGGATGGTAAATTATTAGCAATTACTGTAACACGCTCCACCATCCGACTGAAATTGACTCGCGCGCAAAATGCCTCATGGCTTGCTAAAATGCCATTCGACAAAAAAAAAAAGATTCCAACCGGCTTCACCGTATGTATTTACCCCGGAACAACATCATCTAGGAGCGTGCTGCATCTCAATTCAGCAGGATTTCTAGCGAATGCCGTTAGTGCCTCACACTCGTGTGTGTGTCGCTTGGCTTTTCCGCAGCGCAGAGAGAAGACACGGGAATCAGTGATATCTTTCAATTAATTTTAAATTGCACTTTGCGGCACCGGGTCCCGTTCATTGCTCGGTGTAGCGTAAATGCTGTATAGGTTTTTTTTATGTGCTTTGCACTTATCCTGGTGCTAGCCAGGCAGCCAACTAGCAAAACCGGCAGATGGCGCACGGTATCACCACTTACTTATGGCTGCCCGCAATGTCCGTACGCTACAGTTAAGATCTCAAGTGGATTTTTCGGTGAAGCTCGTGGAGTCTTGTTTAAATAATAATGGGACTGGCAGAATTCTGTAAATTCAACATTTTATGATAACAATTGTAAAGAAATTCGAGTTCGTTGATGCGTCAACATACGAAAAAAAAGCAATTTAGTTTGAAACTATCATATAGGTTAAGTTACAACATATTTCACCATACTCAACTACGTAAAACGTTTTCGAACTTTCACAGCTTCGAAGCTTGAACATCAAGTATAATATCCCGTACAGTTGTTCGAAAGCGCGGCTTTACAAAGTCTCCAGGAAATACCGCAAGAGTCCGAATCGTGCTCTCAAAAAATTTGATGTCGCCATAAGCATCTAGCCCACCTCTGTGCGTCTAATTTCCAGGAAGAGCGGCAGAAACAGCCAGCGTCTGAATAAGAAACACTTTTCCCCGGAAGCTACACCTAAGATGGCAGCCCCATCACGGGGATAGGAGACTTGAGAATGTACTGACCCTTACCCAACAAGGCAAGCTGGCTCAACTCAAAAAAAAAAAAAAAAAACTTGTAGACAGGGACAGGGACAAGAGAGCTTTGCACAATCCATATTTAAGGAGGAAGAATGTTTGAGAGTAACCTTCGATCGTAGTAACTCACGACCATTACCGCGCTGTCCCGGTTATTCCTAGTAACAGTTATATACCTGAGATACGCAGCAGCAATAAAATTTCATTCTTTGTTCAGACTTCGACCAATTCACAAGTGTTTTATTTCCACTCACAAATGAGAAAGAGCTGTCACCAATAGAGACATCGGTTTTTGTACAATATTTCTCGCCGCTTCAGTTGTACCAGGATTAACGTCAGAATGCCGCTGAAAGATTGAACAAATCACAACAATCCAGGAGAAATATTTAGACACCTTCATAAGAAATACCTGCTAAGCTGACGATGCGGCCCAAGATTCAATTTGTCATCCAGAGCTAGAGGTGTACGTCCGGTAGCATAAATATCTTATGGAATTACTCCATCGATGAAACGCCACTTTTGTGGACACTGATAGTCATCAAATTTTTAACACCAATTTTCAAAAATATCCAACAGTTCTTGCAGCTTTTGGCAGTCGGGAAATTTGTCCACGGCCATAAAAATCTTCAGATCATGAGCATAGAATAGTTTCAATCCTCTTCCAAGACGGGCTGCGACATTATTAATAAACAAAACGAAAAGGAGCGGTCCAAGATTACTTCCTTGGGGAACACCGGGAGATTTTTTTTAATCGTTGGGAGGGGTAGGAACCAAGTTTCACACTTAGGCTTCTATCACTTAGATACGACTACAACCATTCAACCAGGTCTTCGTAGGCACCCACTCTAGCGTCTTTGTAACATTCGATGGTCAATTTTATTATATGTAGCTTTAAGGTCTGTATATACTGCATCCACTTGCGCTCCATTCTCAGCATGAGCGATCAGTAGAGATGATGCTTTTTGTGTGAAACAGCAGGTGATCATTGAGAATCATTTAAAATAATTTCGAGCAAGCGCTTAGTGATGTTATACCACGATTGTTACGAATATTTTATCTATTTCCTATTTATATTTGCCCTGTTGCAAATACCAATTTAAATTTTTCGCTAGTGGATTGTCAAGCTCACTCATGCATTTTTTTTGAATATTTGAATCAGGTCCAAGAACATTAGAGGTTTTCAACTGTCTCGCCGCCTTTAGTAGCGTTTCCTCGGTTTGCTCAGGAACTTCAGTCGAAATCATATTAATTGTGATATCGGAAGCGGAGAGTGCAGCTTCATCTGCTGCTACAGTTGTGTTAAGAATAGTAGGAGAGAGGTATTGAAGACTTGACCGCATGACGTAGCACTGCGGTATTTCCCTTTTTTATCTAACATTGTATATCTAATTGCTTAGACAACCAGAAAATGGCAAGGAAAGTAAAATCGTTTGAAAAAAACGAGAACTCGATTATTAGCCTCTTTGCAAGGTTTTACCGCTATTAGCAACGTTTTGTGACAGGAAAAAATCAACTACCTGCTTCAATTACATAATTCTAGGGCACCAAAACACACAATAGTAACAACACCGGCAAATTTGTTCAATTTATCGTCAGATATCGGATTACCATTGCCGATGATTCTGGTTTTCGGTAATTTCGGGCAGAATCTTCAGCCATTTTTGACACTTTTGAAGCTACTTAGTACTTCTTAACAGCTGCCAGATATAAGGGTAAAACCTCGAAACAATTGGATTTTTTACGTTACGTAATGAATGGGTGTCGCCTAGCAAAAAAAAAACTTCAGAATCCTCTCAGCGTGATTCAAAAAAATAAACTTGTAGTAATTGTCAACAATACGTTCAGGAAGTAAATTTACAGTTATTACGAATATTTCGCTCAGCTAACGTTTGCGGTGTAAAAATGGACTTTTTTTGATAAATTTCCCATGGAAGGTAATTATGTAAGCTTGCTTGCAAAAAAAAAAATCCACGCCCTTGTGAGCGGCCTTCCGGCAGTCTACCGGAACAGTCGCCATGGCAGACGAAAACACACTTTGAGTTCTTTCTTGGTTTTATTTATTGTTGGAGAAGATCTTACGCTTCAGGTTCGCTCAGAAATCCTCGATGGGACGCAACTTGGGGTCGTCGGGCAAGCTCGCCAACTTAGGTACCACGTCGATATTCAGCCGCTCCATTCCCTCTACCGGGTCGACGTCAGATCTGGCCAAACACCGCGTCCTCGGCCTCATGGTATTTTTTGATGAACGATGCGGCTTTCTGGAGCGAAAGAGGAGCGGCTTTGACATCCGATTGTCAGCCACAGCAACACCTTTTTGGGGAACTTGGTGTGTGTCATGAACTTCACCTCGGTGCTCACTTTCTTCGTGGGGGAAGTAAATTACGAAGAGCCCTGCCAGTCGTTGCCATCCAGGCTGAGACAGGTCTCGTCGTGCATCACCACCACCACGTCGCAATTTGCCAGGAAAATCAACTTTATCATCATGTTCAGGCGCTGCTGCTGCGTCATTGCCTGCAGCTCCGATACCAATGCACACTGGGCCGGGAATGGAATCTAGCGGAACGAAATTATTAGTGCTCTCAGGATTTGACCAATCGGTTTCCAATTTTCTACAAACTTTCTTGGTATAGTTAGGGCTTCATTTTGGATGTTTGAATTAGTTCGGAATTTAGCCACGAAGGTGACGTTGCGATGCCAACTTCTTTCCCTTACATGCTAGAGCTTTGCGGTTTTCGACAAAGTTGTAGATCTCTGAATTCTATGAAACTACAGAATATACAAAATTTCTAACTCTTCAAGTTTCAGAGATCTACGAGTTTTTATAAAAGTTGTCTGAATTTCACGTTTTATTGTGATAATTTTTTTAAATTCACTTGAATTAATTTCTTACAAATTTTTTCGCGATAGAAATTGAATAATTAAGTCGTTTTCTTCCGAGTACAGAAGGTTTTTGAAGTACTTAAGTGAAAATATTACACAAAATTTAATGAAAATACATAATTTTGTGAATTGGATATTCCATAGGTTAGCAAGTATTAGTAAACTATGATTTTTTCTAAAAATTGTCCATCAAAAAATCTTTATTTTCTGAAATTTTGAAAGATGTTTTTTTGTGTTTTTGTGATATTTCAGTTTGAATATAACCATAGGTTTTATATAAAAATACAATTGCTATGTATTTATTGTATGGAATACACGGGCCATCCAACCTATTTGTAGTCTTCAGCAAAGTTTCTCAGTGTAATAAGAACTTCAACTTGACGTTCAGTTTAGTTCGCGATGTGGCCGCAGAGATGGCGCTTTGACACCAATTTTTATATTTTTACACACTAGAGCCATCATCAGTTTTCGACAAAGTTTTAGATCAGAAAGTTTTATGTAACTTCGTAGAAGAAACAAAATTTCAGTCTCTTAAATTTTTTTGGAAATTTACGGGTTTTTAATGAATTTGTTTGAGTTTCACGTTTTTTGTAATTGCAGATGGTGAGTTTAATGTTTCGAATCACAAAACTATTACCTTCGCGGCTAAATCCCGAACTAATTCAAACATCTAAAATGAAGCCCTAACTATACCAAGAAATTTTGTAGAAGATCGGAAACCGATTGCTCAAGCCCTGAGAGCGCTAATAATTTCGTTCCGCTAGATTTCATTCCTGGCCCAGTATGCAGTGTACGGGACTGCCGCTTCCTCACATATATGTCCATGTTCGCCAGGTACTTTAACACTGTTTGGTCGGTTGCACCGATCTCCCGGCCAAGTGCACGCAGCGATGTAGCCACTGTTACCGGACATTTGGTTCAAATGGAACGGTAACGAATGTGAGACGTTTTGGTGTGGGTTTTTGTAAAATTAAATGTTAGAGGTTAAATTTTAGTATGTAAGGTAGATTAAGTAAAGTAGTTTTTTTTGTTTACTGGCTCTTTTTTGTTAATTGTTGTTTGTTTAATTTTGTTTGCTGACTCATTTTGTATTTTTGTTTAACATAGTGTAAGTGTACTAACCCATAAACCAATTCTAACCGATAATTAGGCTTCGAAAAATTGCGGAAAAGTACTCGATGTGAACGTTACCGTTTGAGGATGTGAGGGGCACTGTCTAAAATGCAATCCCTGGGCCCGTAAAAGAGACCTTCCGTGTCCCCCCCGGGACATCCAGACCAGGTGTTGGGGCTTAGCACGAAGGCACTAAAGCCTCCGTAAAACATAGCCCTGGGAAGGGACAGCCTCACTCCCTCAACGGTAATAGCCCCCGATTTATGTATATATACATTTGTAACGGAAAGACCGCAACGAAAAAAGACGGCAAAAGTCCGCACTAATATACCCACCCCTAAAACGATCCAGAAATGTTTATACCACCTGTGCAACTGCACGAAAAATTGGTATCCGGTATGGAGATAGGAGAGTGAGAGAGAGGACAAGCGAGAGAGAGAGAGGACAAGATCGGGAAGGTGACAGATCGAGAACAGATAGTCGGAAGATAGCCATCAAGAAAGACAGTCACGAAAATTCGAGTTTGGACGAAAAAATTGGAAGAGATAGTTGGAAAGGTGATAAAAGTTGGAAAAAGTGGTGACAAGTTTGGTCAGCCAGAGTTGGCGGTCGAGCAAGAGGGCTATCTAGAGCAGTGCCGAGGATCAACGTTCATCAGTGGGCGACTACCGGGAGCCGTCATTCTCTCCCCTGTGGACTTCACCACTAGGCCACGAGGGGCCGTCACCAACTCCCCTGCGGTTACACCTTTACCGCCGTTCGAGCACGTGGGCAATTGTGGAGGCGATCCACCTGGCGCTAAGGCCTTCTACCCTGCGGCAGCGGATCTTCCGTGTGAGCCGTGTGCTACTTCTGGCATCCCGGGTAAGCCGTGGGATTCTACGGAACCATCGACAACATCCGGAACGCGTGTCTTCAAGGTATGTCCCTCTCCTCTTCTTCTGTGCGTCGTTCATCAATGGGCCCCAACGTTCGTCGTTTAGCGCTACATCGATGATTGTGAATAAATAGTATATAGCATGAATTCCCCTTTTTTTATATAAAGAGCCAGTTACCCTTCCCTTAACGTCTCTGAGTCGTTCCGCTTCGCTAACGGTAAGTCGTCGGGTTGCATGAGTCCCCCTAAAGTCGGTTGCCGACCCTGAGATAACCCCATAAAGAGCTAGCCGGGTTGAGTGAGAACATGCCTTACTTATACCACTTTTCCCTCGGTCTTCCTTTTCAACATCCTTAGCAGCTTCTTGTCGCTCAGGGTTGTCGGCCGTGGAACGGGTGTATCCGGTATCCGGTGTCCACGAACTGCTGGACGAAGCCCGTTTTCGACGCGACGGGGTACCGTTTTTTGAACGCGCACATTTCTTCACTGTTTTCGCCATTACGGTTAGAGTTCGACTTATAGAGCTGTCAATTTTTTTCTGCTGACTCATGGGTTACTATGATTGATGGGGCATGGGTAGTTTCGTCATTGCGTGTGAGGGTAAACCCATCAAAAATTGGCAATTTTTGTTCATTTTTTTTACCACAAATTTTCGGATTAGCGGCACTTCCGGTATCGATAAAGCTTCGCACATCCGTGAATCTACAAGAACATTCCTGAACTTAACAACGAAAAATAAAAATGTTTCATAACTTTTTCCTACGTTGGAGAGATTGGTTGACAGCCATAACAAACATTCAGCTCATAACACACGACGACACGCACGCAGTCAGCCGCGGCAACACTGCAGCCGTTTCGCTATCACCGTCATCGCGTCTGTGTATGTAATAAATCACATCTCGCGGGATGCGATACGCTCGAATACGGAAAAAGGAGCTCCTGTTTTCGATTGAATTCGGCAGCTTTGGTTAAGACCTCCGCTATCTTCTCAACTGGTAGCGTGTACGTATCAGCTGCACCATGAATCTAACGCCTGTCACTGGCTTTGTTTTGACGTGTCTATGTTGGAAATGTTTTTCGCACTGATTTAGCGGTGTGTTTATTTTTTTTATGACTTGGAAAGTTCTTTCCAAGAAGTCTGGAGCTGGTAAAATGAACTCGGAAATCAATCTTATTCCGAAACAAAAATTGAACCAGCTTTAACGTGAACCGTGGGCCGCACAGCGGTCTACTTAACTCCTACGCGAGTGGCAGAGAGGAAAATAAAAACGTGATATGTTGTAAAATGTGGGCAGATGGAATTGATTCTTCGTGCGGGCGAAATCGTGCAAATCTTATCTCCTCCCTCGCTAGAACAAAAGCGAAATCGCTGCGTATCGTGGTTGGAGCTGTGGTTTTTCTCCCCTTCGGAATCATATATCGTATTCTGCCAACTGGTGAACTATTTGCCAGTTGATTGATTTATTAAATCGGTGGTTATGCGTGATTTTATTCGTTCACTTATCGTAGGTTAAAACTTAAAATGTCTCATTCTGGAGGGTTAAAGTGACCTTCATCTGTTGTTCAAACAACACGGTTAATCCCTTCTAAAAAACAAGGGAAAATTGCAAAAAATGCTAATCATGGCTCCGCGCAATGAAGATTTTAATTTTTGTTTCCCTCTTCAGTTAGTCTCTGGTCTGCTTATCACGGTGGAAGAAGATGAAATCACTTCGTAGAAAACGGAACGGATTTCCAGTGTATAATAATGGACTCAACCTTTCCCCTGTTAAAATGGTCATGGGGTGCCGTCCATTAGTTGTCTCTTTTTTGCGCTACTTGGTGCTTAGCTTTCAATTAAAAGCAACGAGTTTAATGAATCTTTTCCTTTCGGGGATCGTGGCTTTTAAGGAATTCATATATGTTATATGCTGTACAAAATTTGATACAGCTTGTGGGTACATCATCAACCCGCTGGTCGATTGAAGAATGCGTAAGGGCTTAAGCACTGAATAGGTTTTGCTAATTTTTCTCTCGAGCAGGTGGAGTTCAGAAGGCTCTTGTGGGATTTATGAGGTGAACACAAAGTCCGTGATTTCTCACCGGAGTCAGGCTGTTGAGGTGAAATTTGCTAAGAACAGGAAATGAAACCACTAAGAGTGCTTGCTTTTAGCGCTCTGGGGCAACCCGGCAGCGGTCGGTCCAGTCTGACACCATAGCTATTAAATCAGGGTCAATTTCCATTATGGTTTTGTATTCTCTCTGTTCTTCCTTTTAATGCTGTAAGAAGCTTTTCTGCTGCGTGTCTTCTGGGCCGACTATATTTTTAGGTTTTCTGACCAACCCATCATTAAAAAACAACATCCCAAACGAATGCTGCTTAAAACTAGAATCTTCGCCGAAGAAAACTTCCGCATTATGGACCGGAATCGGTCGATTTAGTCCTAGCGAAGGATGGCTGAAAACTTTTGATTTCCGGTTTGATGAACCATTAAAGATTTGTTTTTGGGTCCCCTGAAGGTAGAAAGCAACTGGGGGAGGGAGTGAAAGCGCATCAGATTCCATTATGACACCGTTGTCCGGTGTCTGATTGCGAGCTCTGATTTAATCCGCTTTGAGCAGGGTTCGGGTCTTCTTGTGATCTTAGATTTGATTCGCCAAGCACGAAGAGAGATTAAACGAAATAACTCATATTCCGGATCCTTTCTGCCCCCGCGTGGAGTTTTTCTTTTCCTCTGAAGGTGGCTTAAAAGACTGTGAATGGTTGATTTACCTTCCGGTCACGCGATATTGGAGCCGGACGAACGAGCAAAAAAAAAAAAACAATCGCAATTCGTCCGATGGCGAAATGGTGTTACGAATATTATATTACAAAAGAAAATCTTGTATACTTGCTTTTAAGTTGAGAGAAAGGCTTTTTGTCTTTGCTGACTCTAGTTCAGTGTGCTAGTTAAAAACCACTTTTGAAATTCAAACATTTAAATCGTTGCTTTTGTTAGTTACTATGAAACATACAAAAGGAACTCTTATCCTTTGAATCGGAACGAATTCGCAGCAGTAGAACGACTTTGATTAGCACTAATTTGATAATTTCAACCACTGGCGTGGGAACAATCCTCTCCTCCACTCGAAACCACAATCGGGTGAGTATCAAATAGCTGTTTGATAAATTGCTCGTACGTTTCATTTGCTATCTCATGAATACCAATTTTCCCCTTCACCCGCAAACGCGTCGATCCCGACAGGTAATCGGATCGGGATGCTGCAAACAAGGTGGGCGAACGGTTTCTCTGTTTTTTTTTGTTGCTTCTTCTCACCGACTAACTAACGTATGTATTAGGCGAACGCCAACCGGAGCACATTGGGTTCCAATTTCCAAAAGGGGATATGTTTTTGTCGCTATCACGACAGCGGTCGAGCGACCGAGCGATTTCTTGGCATCAGCAAGCACTTAATGTCGTTTGCATTTTTACCGCCATTGACGGTGTGATGTCGCAAATTTTCACCAATTCTTTTCGTCCCTTATCGCTCCGTTCGCTGGTTCGGTAGTCCTACTCTGTTTAGGAAACCGTGTCCACTTACAAAAACTGAGAAGTACAACTAGTTTTGTAGTGGTACCAGGCGAACGTTTTTTTTCTGATTTCGAATATGTACGTATCACCTGGTTAGCATGGCGTCTTCTGCTGCTGCTGCAGGTGTGCAAGCTGTAGAATTGAATTTCAATCCACCGACGATGTTGTGTTATTCTGATTCTTGCTGTGGATTTTGTGCTTCATTTTTCCCCAGTACATTTTACATATTGGATTATATTTCTACGTGATAACGAACGGCATGTTCTCTGACCGAAATGGTGCAACAATTTTAGATGCTGGTATGGAATATAAAGCTGCATTACATTTGTCGGTACACTTTCCGTATCTGAACAAATTTATAACAAAAGATTAGGGTGAGAAAATTTCTCCATCGAATATGAACTGATGGAGGCGCATGGTTAAGCTGAAAACCTTCCTGTGAAACGAATACAAGTTTAAACAAAAATTCAAAAGTGAAAAAAATTTTATCTGACAATGCATGCATGCATACATGATCAATCCCAACTTAAAAGTACACAGGATTCGAAGATCTTCTTCTAGTGAAAGAGTAGAACCACGTTTTGTTTCAGTGTATTTTTTTTCGTAGTACATACTGGGAAACAATCTGAACCTGATATGAATAAGTTGGATTTCAAATGCTTGCTAGATTCATATCCAAAGTGCTTTCAATCTAAATGGTGCTTGTTTCGAAGTTGAAAACACGGGTCAACACAAATTTTGCCCTATCTGTATCTCAAAAAGGATGAAAATGGAAGATTGTGGAAGTCAATGTTTGCTTACGGGAAAACTTCATTTAAGTCACTGAAGGCTTCACGCGCTTGTAATGACAAAATCCACAGAAACAATTAAAAAGTTATAATCTTTCATTATTTGCCAGTTTTAGTATCAGGGCCATTTTTTTCTCGCTTTTGTCGACCAGTTTAATGACGATGATGAATTATTGCTGCTTCATAACGAGAAACTGCACTTTCGAGTTGATCGAATCAGTGAGATGAATTCAAGTGAACTGAGTACGATATGAATTAAATTCCACTTCAACAGGAGAAATATCGAATCGTTTTGGCAACCATCTATCAAATATTGGTGAAAAAAATTAGTGTGAATGTGTTTAATTTTAAACCAGAGCATTGAGTTTCAATGGTTTTGACTTTGAAGTAGAACTATGTCTCTAAAAAATTACGCTACAGGGGTGTAAATTGAAAACTTAGAACCCGAACAGAGGACGACGTGCTACGCATCCGCCCAAATGCAGCCAATTGCAATTTGATTATGCGAACTATTGTACAGCTAAAAATCGTTAGGCCTTGTAAAAACGCAGATCTCGACCAATTAGGGCTGAGCTGCCAATTAACCGAGAATACACTCCTTGAGGCATCTTCAGCGGTGGTCCAAATCGCTGTTTTGTTCTATTTTTTGGAACAAACCCAAATTCACAGCTGCACCGGTGGTGTAAATTTTGTTTTATACCAGATCTAAACTGGAAAATTTTGGAACTGGTATACGTTTTGATCTATTTTTGTCCCTTTTTGGAACAAGAAATAGATCGTTCCAAAACAATTTGCACGCTACTCAATAATACCAACTAGTGGGTTAGATGCAAAATTTTACTGAAACAACTCATTTTTAGGTAGTTTAACATTAGCGTTGTGCGGGTGTCAAACAAATTAACAATGCATAGATTAATCACAATTAATTCGAAACACTTTTATGAGACTTATTTTGCTACTTGTTGCATCCTGTTTGTGGCTTTTGTTTTTTAAGGTAAGTTGAGAATATCTGTTGCACAAATGTAAATCGAAAGAATTTCTCCTGCAGCATGTCTCAGTCTCAGTGCCAGTCGCAATCGGACAACAAACGAGGAAAAAACTGGTCCGAAGAAGAAAACGAACAGCTCTGTCGTTCTTGGGTGAAGGTAACTAAAGACCCTATCAAAGAAACCGACCAGCAGAAGGGAGAATTCTGGAAGGCCGTAAAGGACCACGCTCAGATTCAACTATCGTCCTTTGCAAATCGACCGACGGATGGTATACGTCAACGGTTTGCAACCATCAGCCATCAGGTAGCCAAATACGTTGGCTGTTTAGCCTTCGTCAACCGCCTCAACTGTAGTGGGACTACAAAGGACGATCAGTCTCAAGAGGCCAGAAAAATGTTCCTGGAAGACACTGGACTGGAAACCTTTAAAATACAGGCATGCTATGATATCCTTAAGGACGAGCCTAAATTCAAAGAGCTGCAAGATTCGAAGAATTTGATGAAGCGGAAACGGAAGGCGAATATCTCCGCGATCGGTAAGTATACAATATGATTGATGATTTTTTGAAAATCGGAGTTTTTATTTTGCAGAAGAAGATGCACCTGTTGCTTTACCTAGTAATGATGATACCCAACCCTCAACATCGAATACTATCCGTACAGCACGACCGGTTGGACAGACAAAAGCAAAAAAGCAAAGACACAACGTCGGAGGCTTCGTGGGACAAAGTATTACAGGAAATAAAAAGGAAGAATGAAATACTTGAACGGCAATCAAATGAGATTCGACGTGCTTCGGACATAAAAATAATCACTACTCCAATCGAAGGACTGGACGAAATGTCAAAAAGCCTTCTACTTCAACTGAAGGCAGAGCTGGTGGTTAAACTTAATTCGAATAGGGCTGAAGAATTTCTCGATGATAGAGCCTCCTCGTCGAATTGTGTCGATTTCGAGTCAGGTTGTATTGGAGAGCCGGAACCCGGAACAGATACTGATGTTCCGGTTTAAAATACAAGTCTTCAAATGAAATAAGTTGAAATGTTTTGTTTTAATCTATAGTGGTGACTCATGTTTTTATTTGAATAAATACGCTCTCGAGTGTATGCAACTTAAAACTTTTATTTAGAATGAGAAACGAATCAAATCAAATTACATTGATTCCCCTTCAATAGCCCACAGATGTTCCATAATAATGTTGCTTAATTCGTAATATTTATTCGAGTTGCGTAAATCAGATCTTTCTTGGCGTATTTCATGAAATGATCGAGATGGACCGGTAACACGAATAAATTCAGCATCAGGTCCATCTCCGCATAAGTTTTGTATTTGATTCGCATTGTTGGATGTAGGAATATCGGTCGAAATAACCCGATCTGGGAAAATGTGATGTTCTTCCGAAGCCTAACGGACAGCAAATAAAGGCACTGAGCAACGCGCGACGCTTATTCTCTTTTTCTGAAACACCTTATTCTTTAACTTTAAACACGTTTATTAACTACTTAACGATAATTAGTTATATTTAATTTTAATCGACATATCACAATTTGCTGCCGTGGCTTAAAATAAGTGTGTTCCTGTTGCAGGGCTGGAGACGACTGATCATCGATGATGAAGTGGAAGACGATCTATCCGATCGATTCTGTTCGGGATCAATTTATCGATTCGATTGCTATCAAAAGTGGTGAATATAGCTGTGAGTGCTCATTGGTAGCGCCTCGTTGCAAGGGTATGACCGTACTCCAACACGCATATTATGCAATATAATGCACGTCAACATAATATTGGGGATTGTTTCTTCATCGCAGATTTTACAAGGATGTACTAAGATATGCCAGCAACTTTGAAGGATACCAAAACATCTCTCGACATCTTTACGCGCCGATTCCTGGCATTAGGCGAAATGTTTCTCCCTGGCAGTCTGGGGATAACTGATTGTTTTTAGAAATATTGGCCAGTCTGGGTATATACCATCTGCAAGAAGATATCCCTGGTTCAATGTTTTATCCTGGACACCCCATGTTCCACCAAGCATATCACTCTAGAGGTGAAAATGAAAAGAAAATACAATTATTTATTTTCGTTTATAAGATCAAGATAAATTGAGACACTATTTCAAACAATATCACACAACAATATAGTGGCTTTACCACGCTTTACTATTGACTGAAATGACACTTTCTCAGCAACGCAAAAATCGTCTGAACAAAAATGCAGAACATGTATGTATATATTTGTTAAACCCACTTTGCATGACCACGTCAAGGTTCAGTCGCTAGATTTTAGAAAGTTAATCGCACTTTTTCCATACCCGCACTTTCAAAGTTTACTAAGGTACAAAGTGCAAATACAAGAAAAAAATCACAGGAGGGTTGTGTGCAAGCCACGACCGCGAGGTTGAAGTAGAATACTTTTACACAGCTCTACTTACGGCTGCACATTAACCTACGGCCGGGCGAAACGGTTCACGCCGCTTTTCGCGTTTAGCCTGGCAGAGGCCTAATGTGCAAGGCCAACAGAATAGAAAGGTGTTTTCACATTGAAAATTAGACACGGCTTCACTGGAGTAAGTGTTGGCAAATGCATCTACCGCTAATACCGCCGCTATCGTAATAATATCAACAACGAAAAATGACGCGCGTCTAAGCACACCCGAACTGTTTCGTCATGTTGCTATATATATATATATATATATATATATATATATATATATATATATATATATATATATATATATATATATATATATATATATATATATATACATATATATATATATATATATATATATATATATATATATATATATATATATATATTATATATATATATATATATATATATATATATATATATATATATATATATATATATATATATATATATATATATATATATATATATATATATATATATATATATATATATATATATATATATATATATATATATATATATATATATATATATATATATATATATATATATATATGTTTGTGTTTGACATATACAAACCCCGATTTTGGCACGTTTCGTTTTTGGTACGGTTCAATTTGAACACTGTTCGAATTTGGCAAAAACGAACGTTATATATATATATATATATATATATATATATATATATATAAATATATATATATATATAAATATATATATATATATATATATATATATATATATATATATATATATATATATATATATATATATATATATATATATATATATATAAATATTTTTTTTTTTTGTTTCAGGTGAAGGGGAAATTTGCATCCAAACCCCTGAGGTGACCAACCTCAGGGAGTGTGGGGTTGGTTTGAATCAGTGACCGGACCCACTAAAATCCCTCCAGTCTCCAGCCCATAATACTCCCCGGGACCACCGCTAGGTATTGCTTCGGGGAGCGGCTTTTGTGCTCTGTGCACCCTCTTGGTTCTTTAGGTCTTTTTGCTAACTTAGCTAACTAACCTGGAGACTGGCCGTTAGCTAACACTGGCGTGTCGGTGGTCAACCTGTCGCCTGTTTTGCAATTCTAAAACTATTTGAGAGGCGGCTGTACAAACCGCCCTCCAAATGTTTGGGTCTTTACACATCCTCCGAACTAGGTTGTCCGGAGTGGTGTCTGGCCCGCTCACTACCATCATGTCGCTCCGCGCATGCACAAAACGAGGGCACACGAAGAAGACATGCTCAGCAGTCTCTTCCGCTTCCGCGCACTCGGGACACATGGGGGACCCCGCATGCCCGAATCTGTGTAGATACTGCCTGAAGCAACCATGGTCTGACAGAATCTGTGTCAGATGGAAGTTCACTTCTCCATGGCGCCTCCCGACCCATCCGGATACATCCGGAATAAGTCGATGCGTCCATCTACCCTTCACGGAATTGGACCACTCCTGCTGCCATCTGATCATCGAGAATGATCTTCTGGTACCTCGTATGCCCCTTGTGTCACGTTGATCGAAGCATTCTACGTCCTCCTTAATAGCTATGCTGATAGGCATCATGCCGAACAGGACGCAGATTGCGTCGTATGACACAGTTCGATACGCGCTCGCAACCCTCAGGCACATGAGCCTGTAGGTACTTTCCAACTTACCCCGATGTTTACTAGTACCTAGTGCTTTGGACCACACTGGCCCGCCGTATCTCAGTATGGACGAAGTCACGCTAGCTAGAAGTTTCCGCTTGCTGCCGTACACTGCTGAGCTATTGGACATCATGCGAGATAATGCTGCAATAGCCATTGAAGCCCTCTTACAGGCATATTCGACATGGCTCCCGAAGGCGAGCTTGTCATCGATCATCACCCCCAGCAGCTTCAGGGAGCGCTTAGAGGCGATGGTGCAATTCCCGACACTGATCAACGCCTGTTGCTTCGACTTGCGGTTATTGACAACTGAAATCTCCGTCTTATGATGCGCAAGCTCCAGTTTTTTGGAGCGCATCCAGTCCTCGACGACGCTTATAGAGTGCGAAGCCGTCAACTCAACCTCCTCGATCGACTCGCCGTAGACCTCAAGTGTGATGTCGTCCGCAAACCCAACGATCACAACCCCTTGGGGGAGCTTTAGTTTCAGCACTTCATCGTACATGATATTCCACAGTACCGGGCCCAGGATGGAACCTTGTGGAACCCCTGCGGTAATTGGGACACATTTTTGACCCTCGTCTGTGCTGTAAACTAGCACACGATTCTGGAAATAATTTCTCTTATGTATAATGTCTAGTTTCCGAAGCGAGTGGGCTATGGAATCCCAGCTAACACTATTGAACGCATTTTTCACGTCCAACGTGACGATTGCGCAATAGCGAATGCCCATCTTTTACGCTGGAGTGCTACCTCTGCTGTTTTGGTGACGGACAGAATAGCATCCACCGTAGACTTGCCTTTTCGGAAGCCGAACTGGTTACTCGACAGACCGTTTGCACTTTCGGTGTACCTAACCAGTCTATTGAGAATAACCTTCTCGAGCACCTTACCCGCCGTATCGAGCAGACATATCGGTCTGTATGCCGACGGGTCACCAGGTGGTTTCCCTGTCTTCGGCGATAAGACGAGCTTCTGTCGCTTCCATCTCTCTGGGAATGTACAGTCATCCAGGCACTTCTGCATGACTTCCCGGAATAGTCTGGGGGCCTCTTTGATGGCCTTCTTCACAGCCAGATTCGGAATCCCATCCAATCCCGGTGCCTTGCTCACCTTCAGGGAGTTGGCGATCGCGATGAGTTCCTCATTCGTAACCGTTTCCGCCTCCTCTGCCTCGGCACGGCTAACGCCGTCACTCATATATTGGGTGTTCGGCAGGTTGGCCGACCACCTCTGGTCTGAGTTTGAGATACTGGAACGTCGGTGAAGTGACTCGCCAGCCGGAGGCCAAGGATTTGGCTCGTGGCGTGGAAAGAGTCCCTCTATGATCCGCTCAAGCATCGCTGGTGATTTTTCTGCGGGCGCCATCGCACCCTTAGTCTTGGCCATCACCATCCTATAGGCGTTACCCCACGGGTTAGTGTTGGCACTAGCGCACAGTCTTTCGAAGCACGCACGTTTACTAGCTTTTATTGCTCTCTTAAGCGCCGCTTTTGCGGAACTGAATGCCCCTCGACGATCTTCCCTTTCTTCGTCGGTTCGCGCACGTTGAATCCTTCTTCTCGCTTGAAGACACGCTCTGCGGAGGTCCGCTATCGCGTCGGTCCACCAGTAGACTGGTGGCCTTCCATGCCTAGGCTGGCGGTTCCTAGGCATAGTGGCGTCGCACGCCCGCGAAAGTAATGCAACAAGTTGATCAGCGCTCAGGTTACGAGTTCTGCTCGCCTCGTGTTCTAGTCTAATTGCTTCCGCAAATACCTCTTCGTTGAAGTGTGATATCCTCCACCCGCGAGGAGCTGGAGTGTTAATTCTACTCGCCACATGCGGTCTCGTTTTACAGTCTACGCTATAACAGACCGCCAGATGGTCGCTATGAGTGTAGCCATCGTCTACCCTCCAGTTCGTGATCAATCCTGGACTACAGAATGTCACATCGATGATCGACTCCGCGCCGTTTCTACTGAAGGTGCTCTTCAAGCCGACGTTGGCCAGATCTATGTTGAGCTTCGCCAAAGCCTCCAACAAGATCCGGCCTCTCTGGTTTGTGCGTCGACTTCCCCACTCAGTTGCCCATGCGTTGAAGTCGCCTGCCACTACCAACGGTGATAGACCGATCAGCTCCACGGTGGCTCGGTCAATCATCCTTGCGAACTGCTCGGTAGACCAACGATATATATATATATATATATATATATATATATATATATATATATATATATATATATATATATATATATATATATATATATATATATATATATATATATATATATATATATTCATGTTCTTCAGACAAATTATTCCAAACTCGCATTTGATTTTTGTATCCAACGAATAAACACCGATGGTGCTCTCACACACGTAACGGTTTTAACCCGTATCTTATTGCGGTTTGTAACATCAAGCGATTTTGTTTGCTCGTTGTTGCGTGTTGCATCATGTTGCAACTTGGCAGCTGGGAGACGACGAAATTCTGTTTATGATGATTGATTGAATCGACTTCATATTAGCTCTGTATAGTCGAACTATCTGCTTTTGTGAATGCGTTCTAACAGGGCAGTTTATTATTCAATGTCGGTTATGCTGATCGCAGCCTTTGCGATGCCCCTACAGTGGGGAGTTTACTAAATAAAGTGAAAATTAGACAACTACAACAGAATTTGATTGCATCCCGCACAGAATGTCTGCTTGTGTTGATGCCAGAAAATTATTAACCTTCAATTATATTTTTATTTGCTTTGAAAAGAGCATTTTGCGGTTCAAAATCGGTTGCTAATTACAACCTTTGAGCTGCCCTAACATTGGGGGAATTAAGATACATGGACAACATGCACTGTGGAAGCTATTTCACATTCCGTAAATTAGACGGGTGCGACAAATTTAAATTGCTAGGATGCAACACAGAACGCTTGCTTGCGTTGACAAAAATTATTAATTTTCAATGACTTGTTTATTTGCCTTCAAAAAGGCATTTTGATGTTCAAAATTGGATTTTCTGATGGCAATCTTCATGCTGCCCCAACACGGGGGGGAATAATGGCTGTCTGGCGACACACGCTGAGAAAAACCGCGCTGCTCCTGAGACGTGGTGACCAACCACAGGGCTAGTGCTGCTGCTAAGGAAAGACGACTGCTGTTGTCGTTGTCTAGTACTATTATGAGCGGCTCCGGCTGAAACAGGCTGTTATATAGGCCAAATATCATGTTTTCAATTGCAAGGTATATGATCCTGTCGACCGTGCTTGGGAAGCAAGCATATAACGACCAATCAAAGGTCGAATTTTTCGTTTTGACAAGGCTTGACTATTTTCAATAGTACACTAGTGTGAATAATAAAATTACGATTATCTTGTTTTGGGAAGAATCTTAGAAGATTTTCCAATCTATTGCTGCTAGAACGAAGGAAATCCATCGAATACTAACCGATTTATTAGCATTTGAAATTGGACATATTTTTCACTTTTTTCGGTTTTAGATTTCCATTTCACATCCCTATGTAGCCGAACTTCCTGAGAGAAGTATTCTACTTCAAAACAAAGATTATAAAACATCGTAAACTAGGAGGACTTGATCATAAGATAATCACTTCTATTTGTATCCATCACACAGATGACAGTCTGGTGTCTCTTTGACCAAAATAGAAACAATTAACTTCGTCCCTTGTTAATAACTTCTTCCCGTTTAACGGTAGCTAAGAATTAAGTTATAAACAGCATTTTTCCATGTTTTTAATAGATAATATTGTTATGAACGATGCTTAGATCTTTATTAAAAAATTGTACTGAAAGGGGTGCCAAATAAACAAATCTACCGTACCAGCAACACATCATTCAGAAGCGGAGAGCGGTCCAATATGTTAATATCGTTGCAACTTCCTGGGCAGCCAAAAAATGCATGCCAAATATATAAATCCCGCGACGCAACGGCTTCAAGTACTATCGTTGGCTTTCCTTCCTTTCCCTGGTATTGCCCTTTGAGAGCCACAGGGCAATTTTTCCAAAACCCAATGCATACAATCTACGGATCCCACCATACCAGGGAAGCCACGTACTGCATTTTGATGCATAAGTTTGTTTACTTCTCCAGGTGTAGGGGCACGCAAATACTCCCTGCCGTAAATATTGAGGACTGCTTTGCAAAAATTCCTCAGTGTAAGCATGGTCGACTCTCCAATTCTCAAATTTTCATCGAGAGAACTAGATGAGGCACCGTACACCAACATCCGTAAAGCTGCTGTACATTTTTGCAACGAGCTAAGACCGACTTTTCCAGTTGCGTAGGTGTCTCGCTAAAGTAGTCCTGCAATAGTTTCTCATGACCGAAACGGAAATTGCGATTGACGTTGGGTCGTCTCCCAGGACGTGAGCCGCTCCGTTTCGGCATTTGTCTTTTCACTATCAATATACATGTTAGCATTATCTGTTTCGTTATAACCATAAACTGCATTAAATAACACTCACCTTCAGTCAACCCAAATAGCAACCATTCTTCACTATCATCCGAAGCGCTACTTGCAGCATGAACTATGTGATCATACCAATCCATCCTATTCTACAAATATGAATATGTCACTGATGTTTGGCTTAGACTGTCAAATCCATAAAACCAAGATTAGATGGTAAGTGTGTTGCCAAAATAATCATTTGGTGCACGTTCAACTTTTGTACAAATCATCGAGTTTCCTTTGGTTGTATATTAAGTTCTTGAAATTAAAACAAGTCTCACCGTTAATTGATAGCATGAGGTATTAAATCTTTAACAAGGTGACATATGTCAGTGGTTTGAAACAACAAAATTTACGACACCGGTGCGGGAATCGCGGAGTTGTTCTATATTTGCTAGTTCTATTCAGGTTTCGCTGGTGTAAATCTAGTATAAAATTGTTCCAAAAATAGACCACCGCTGAAGATGCAGCAACTGTCTTTGGGCTATAACTTGCTTCAAAAATATGTTTGTAATAAGTTTTGAAACCAATGAAACCAATACGAAAATTGTCCAAAATGTGCATAAGGAAGGTTTTTAAATACTAATAAGTGATGGGAAATAGGTTTTCACGCGTCCTTCAGTAACAATTCACAGTCTTACATCAATCAGAAAAAAAATTGTTTTCTGCTTGTTAAAATTTTCTCTGAATGGGCATAAGAAAGGTTTAAAAATACTGATAGGTGATGGGAAATAGGTTTTCGCGCATCTGTGAGTAACCACCAACAACAGTCTTGCATCAATTAAAAAAACTTTTTTTGCTTGTTGAAAATTATCCTAAATGGGCATAAGAATGGTTTAAAAATACTGATAGGTGATGGGAAATAAGTTTTCACGCATCTTTGAGTGACCTCTTGTATCAATTGAAAAAAATATTTTTTTTGCTTCTGAAAATATTTCTAAATGGGCATAAGAAAGGTTTAAAAATACTGATAGGTTATGGAAAATAGGTTTTCGCGCATTTTTGAGTAACCATAAACATTCTTGCATAAATCAAAAAAAAATTTTGCTTCGATATAACGTAACGAAAATAATAATAAAGTTGCCTTATATCGAGGTATGACTGTACCAATAAGCACCTTCTGTTATCTGTTTACATTTGGCATGAAAACAAGCAATCACTTGTTGTTTCAAACCGCAACACGATACGTTGTTATATTGTTGTGTGTGATGAAATGATATTCTTTTTTCGTATATTCGTATAACTTACGGAATAAAATTTTATTGCTGGTTGTGGAAAAAAAAGCTCGTAAGAAAGTGGAGCCACCAACAAAAAAGGTTGGGCCTTTGATAAAAAAAAATTATGAGAGTATTAAGAGAAAGGCTAAGAGAGAGGGAGTAACCTAAACAATTACTATCATGTTACAAAATTAATTAAATTAAAAAAAAAACAGTGGTTTGACACGCTCACATCACTCGCTTTCAAAAATGAGTGCGAGAGAATATCAGGAAGAGACTATAGGAGAGAACAATTTAGGAAATGAAATGTTTTTTTGCTATCATTAGTGATGCCGCTATCGCACGTGCCGCTTAAATTAACAGTTGCGTAGTTCAGTCAACGATAAGTTCAAAAACAAAATTCAAAACAACTTTTCGAATTTCGTTTAGCAGTTGGTCTGAAAAGTGTTGTCTTCTCAAAAAAGTCTCCATGCGAAATTCCAACTCAATCGTGCAACAGCCTTTTTTCCCAGAGGTACAGTCACAAATAACAATTCCTTATGCAGACATTTGATGAAACATTCTGTTGCATAGTCTAAAATACACTAAAATCTTGTTTTTACGCGGAGGTACGTAGCGCGTTAAAAAAAATCCGCGTAAATTCCAAAATCCACATAAAAAAATTTGTTTACTACACGTTTTTAATCATTTCTATTAATTTCTCTTTCGGAAAAGAATTAGCAGTGTTATTCCCGCATGCGAATCGAACTGAATATCAAGGAAAAATATAAGAAGGTTAGGCCAAATCAGTGAAAGAAGTAAGTAAGTAAGTAACCTCATCGAACCCTCTAAATAGGGAGATTTGAATACGAAAAACCAAGAAAAACATGGCGCATAAAAAAACTACTTTTTTTCAGAAATCCGCGTAAAAAAAAGCCTAAAAACGCGTAAGAAAACTGCGTAGAAAAAACCTTAGTGTATATTTTCGCGACATTTCTTCGCAAGAATAAAGTGCTGATACTAGACACCTTGTTTTCCATAAGGGAAACAACGACGACCCCATGGCAGCGCAATGAGTAGCCAGCCAAAAAAAAAAAGAAAACACCCGATTCTTTTTTTGCACGGGGGATGCGTTCCGTGCAAAAAAAAAGAACGTGTTATTTCGAGAAACCATGTAAAAAAGGAACAGAATCGGGTACAATCTTGGTTTTTTTTTGCACGGGGGATGCTTCTCGTGCAAAAACAAGCGTGTGTAGAAAAACCGTTTTATTTCGAGAAACCTTGCAAAAGAGACGTGTAAAAAGATCGTGAAATAAGAGAATCTGGTGTAGTGACAAATTTTTCAAAGCCAAGAAATAAATAAAAAGTTACAAGAGAACAGGCGGAAAATTTGGAAAAGCAAATTGTTTTTCTCTGAAGTTTCAGTAGAATTTGTTTAATAAAATCAATCTAGCAACATTCTTGAATCCAGACTGTCTATATATTTGTCGCAAGTACGGTTAATGCTGTATTTCCCTGGCCCTGGCAAAGGTTTAAAAGATTATCTTATTATCTTTGAAATCGGACTTCGTGAAATCGTGCCTCAAAGCGGTTGAAGCCTAACTTTTTTGGTCAATAAAGATAGCATAAATTTCTTGATATCGAAACAGTTGCTTTAGATGTCTTCGAAATGGATGGCTCGTGGGGTCAGTAGGTTTTCGAACTGGAAGACTGAAAATCTTACGTCAAAAGAGAAGATTACTTCGAACTTATCAAGGACTACTAGACAGCAAAGGTCTTCGTATTCTTACTTCGAATTTCACGAATTTACGCTGAACCGCTGCTTGTCGTTGCTGATGAACGTCATGCACTTTGGTCTACACTCATCTGCGTAAGTTTTCACATCATCTGCGTAAGAAAGTACTATCGCTCGATTCATGAAAACTGGTAATTCATTCATAACCATTACAAATAACAATGGACCCAGATGACTACCTGGTGGGACATCTGCCTGAACACTAAAAGAGCTAGATGTCTTGTTGAATACATTGACGTATTGTATGCGAAATTGATTGCGGCACGAAAAATGCTATGTTTTTATATACATGGGAATGAAATGGCATGTTACACCGCTGTGCTTCACGCTGCTATAAACAGCGAAATCGATAGATTAGGCATCACTGAACAGGAGTGAAGAGCACGTCAGCTGTCTTCCCTTTGCGGCCATTGTTGTTTGGGGCTTATCATAATCTTATCAAAGCCCATATTCAATTCAAATCTATTCAAAATCCGGTCACAGTTCAATATAATATACAATCCACATGTTGAAAGACATATTTGAAAAAGATACACAGTTCGGTAATATTCATTACTTAACCCTCTAACGCTCACAAGGTTTATCATACTGTCAAGCTCATTTTAATACGTCTTTATCGATTTGTGATTCGTGTAGATTATATTGTATCGAAGTGAAAGATGAACTTGATCTTGGAGAGCATCCACACAATTCATTCATGGAACCATCAACATCAGGATGTGGAAGAAACATTCTACCAACGGAGTTACAACCATCTGTATCTGTATACGAATTGGCGCAGATACCATCAATCGTATCATCATATTATCAAGAAAGAATTCAAAAAGAATACTCCAGAACACAGAAAATTGAGTTATTCAACAAAGGCCTAGCTGGAATCAACGTTTCACCGATATCACTGGCAAAGCTCAAGCAGGAAAAATATCCTAAAAAAAGTATCTGAACATTACTGACGGTATAAGAAAACACATTTTCGATTTTGATGCTGAAGATGACCTGGATTTATTGAAACGTAAACCAATTGATGAATTTGTATCTTATTTTTGTGAAAAGTTGGAAAAGTTGATAACCCACGATCACATAAAAACTCAACAGTCGACCTACATGAGAGAAGCAAAAAATAATTTGAAAGATGGTGAAGTTGTTATAGTGTGTGATTTCTCAGAGCTCTTTTCTTGAGAACCGTTCGCCCAATCGTCTTGTTGTCAAAGAATGAATTGTATATTTTTGATCAAGCATTCCAATGAACGTATGGTTTTTGCTGGAGAACCACGGACAAATTAAGAAAAACGTGTATTTTCCTAAATTTTAATAATTTTTGAGCCTAAATTAGAAATAACTCGAAAACCAATGCCTTTAGAATGTTAACTACCAAGAGTTTTATGATTTAAAATGACTTTCTGCATCTTTTAAAATCATCAGAATTATTTTTTTTTTTGAAAAATGTTTGAATTAGAATTTTTATAAAAAAATCAATCTAAAATATTTTTCATTTCTCCATCCTGGACTTTTTTTATAAGTTGCGTTTTAACGTCTAGTTATTAAAAAGAAAAAAAGAAAAATAAATTCAAGTTTTTTTTTTAAATTGAAATTCAATGTTTATTTTTAATTTTATTTTGGTCAAACAAACTTTTTTTTGTACAGTGTATAATTTTTTTATGATGCATTTTTAATTCCCTACAACTCATTCTCAGACAGTTTTTATATACAACCAACGGTTTCTGGACTACAATGCTTCGAATAAAACCTATGCCAAAAGACATACGCCTTTTTAGTATGTAAGTCATGGGTGCAAAAAATCTCTCCATCTGTGAAATTCAAATCAAAAATGGTCGAATAAATTTCCGCGTATTTCCAGATCATTTGAAATGATTTTGCTCATGAGTCTTACTAACATTTTTTAAGTATTTATTGATTGAAGCCTTTTGAAGGCTCAATAAAGCGTGTCTAAAGGCGGCACAGGGCACTAGAGGGTTAATAGGAATAGATGAATGGGAGCTACGATGAGGTAAAGAACATAACTGGTCATAAAACAACGCGAATAACTTTCTGAGTCAACGTTGCGAAAAGAAATCTACCTAATGAATCTAGCTTAAAAAGAAGATGCAATGTATAATAAGGACGGGTAGCTGGTTTACCTACAAACGGCCGAAACACGAACGGCCGAATCACAAACGGCCGAATTTCAAACGGTCGAAATAACAAACGGCCGAATTTATCAATTGGCCGAACAACAAATAGCCGAATCATTCGAAAGGCCGAAAAATAATTGATCATCAATGTTGATTTTCATGAAACCCGAAATTATCCACCTAGCGGAGAAACCCAGTCTTTTTCATTCGAAGTTATTATTTGGTAAAATAGATTAAAATAGACGATTTCTATAATTTCTGGTGCATTTCTTTTTCACTCTAAGTAACAAATTTTTAACCAACAGCACAACTATACCGAACATTCAGAACTTTACAATCACACACATATGAACACACAAACACACGAAAATAACATGAAATAAATAAGAAATTGGTATAATCGAAACGTCACTGTACTTATTTGTAGGTCAGAATCGATTATATATAGACTCGATTATACATATACTCGGTGGTATATGGACTCTATCATTTTAGGTTCGATTATTCATAGTAGGATATTTTTCTTTATTTTAAATATGACTTATCTAAAGCTGAAATGTTGTAAGAAAACGTCCATAAAATACATTATGCTTGAGGAGAATTTTGGCTATTTGAATCGATAAAGTGTTACCACCCATGTCAAAAATTTTGAGAATTTATACAATAAAGAGGGTTTCGAAAATATTTATTTTGTTTCATGTTCTTCGTTTCTTCGTTGAAAATTGATTTCGTTAAAAATTTAATGCAACACACTCGTGGCCTTCGGCCAACTCGATTGTCCGGGGCGCATGCTGTCCTTACTCGCTACCGCTCGTTCGGACGTAAACTAGGGGATTGCCCCTATGCTCCAGTAATCCGGGCAACCCAGTAGATCAGTTGTTTGCATGCGAGAGGCCGCCGCTTCCGACGGCAGGTCGGCGGCCGACTCGGTTATCACCTTGCCCTCGAATATGCGGTAGAGCCGCATTGATATCTTTTGCAAACATAACGTTCAACGAAAAAACTAGTTATTTTACACATTTAAGGCAAGTTCCATTTTTTTATGTTGCTTGAAAAGTATGCAAAATAAAATAGCTGTAACAAAAATAAAGTCGAATAAAAATAAAATTCGGCCTTTCGTGAGTCGGTCGATCGAAATTTCGGCCTTTCGTTAGTATTGATATAATTCGACCGTTTGAAATTCGGCCGTTCGAGATTCGGCCGCTCACTCTGATCTAAGTTTAGATCTATTTGTAAATATCTAGAGGAATCTACTCAAATACCCAAAACGGCATAAATAACCTAGGTTCGGCACTAAATTCAATCATTATCTTACCCAATTCCATCCAAATTCAATTCTATTTTTATACAAATATGATCTAAATCCAATTCGAATCCTATCAAAATTTACCCCAAATCCAGTCCGAATTCGACCCAAAACAAAACCAATTTGAACAGTATTTGATCCAAAAGCAATTTATGCATTTAATTCTCTGATTAAATCTTTGCTAGTTGCTACAACTTTATTTTTTATAAAGTTTTTTCAATAGCCTTTTATTACGAATCATAAATTTTTGGGTAAGAATATTAGCAACAATGTTTACTAAAAGTCGACTATGCATTGTCTTGTTTCCAGTTTTCCCCGGTGTTTCACGATAGAGCAGTAACTTTCAATTTAAGCTCCTGCCACAGAAGAAGAGAAGCAACTATATAAATTAATTTTGCAATCGTCAACCCACACACCCGTACACATGGGACACACAGGGGAGTAAAATAAACACCTTACCTTACATACCAGACCAGGCGTCAGCGTGAACACAATCGCCACGCCAGACACTGTGGTGGTGGTACGACAGCTAGAGTGGTTGAGAGTATTATCATTAGGACTAATGTCCGTCATAATTGGATGGAGTTTCACTATTATGCGTTCTTGTTATAGCAGCAAATGTCTTTCGGCGTTGTTCTGCAATCGATAACCTGGTTAATCTCGGTCGCTTCTCGGCAACGCACAGTTCAGTGCCATGATCTCTTCTCGGGCGGTAAATGTTCCGCTAATGCAGTGTGTGACAGTCATTGTTCATCCGCTGCGCACCATGGGAGGAATGGCCGTGTGGTCACTCGGGAAACCCCATCATCAAGTCGGAGGTTGATCGAACTTTGCCCCAACCGGAGGGAAATTACTGCCTTTGTGGGACGTAGTAAATTTATTTACTGTTTTCATTATTGTACTCGGCTTCGGTCGTTCGGGAGGACTTGCGAGAGGTTTCTTCTGCACTCTTTCTTGTGCTGCAAAAGTGCTTTACAATTTGCAAAATTGCTTCGTTCGCAGCAACTGCACTCGGTCGGATGTCGGAACTGGTCTGGTAGAATGCTGATTCATGATTATTTCCGGCACGTTTACTACTACTACGGGTCAGCCGATGCCGACGATGGTTTCGTCTATTACCACCAACAGGCCATTTAATGCCTGCTGGCAAATCGGGACTGGAATAGAGCTAGTGCAGCGCAGCGAACCCAAGCAAACCGGGAATCGAGAAGCACTCCGACTTCGGACGCAGGAAGTTGTGCGTTTTACGTGCGAAATGATGCGAAGTTGGTGGTAGTGCAATAGTCGCTTCTATTCTTTTCTGAACGAATTTCACAGGAAATCGATACTGCAGCCAAGAAAACGGAGGACAGAGAAAATTGCTTGACATCTGAATTATCACATCAACTAAAATGTTACACATTACCTCCCCTAACAAAGGGCGTACCACCAAATGAGCTCGTTAGTTATATTGTTTGAAAGTTTCATTCGTTGCCAACCGGAATAAAAACGATCTCGTCATGCGGTTTTTTTTGCAAACAATTGCTTCTTGTTTTTCGTTGTTTCTCCCAGCAAAAAAGAGGTTAAAATATAACATTTGTTGTTCGGCAGAAAATTATATTCCACATGTTTTTCAAACCGACTGAACAACCTTCCGCAAATCGCTACAGCTTTGGTCTAGCATCGTTTTCCGTCGGCTAGAGTGAGGCCGTAAACTTTCTCCATAGATTCATATGCTCAGGTTTTTTTTTACCCCACCTGCAAAGGCTACGTGTGCACACAGTTCAGTTTCACTAGCTTTTCAGGCATCCGCTTCGTAGCTTCCGTAGAAAAATGTTTTTCGCTCTCTTCGCCGCCGCGACACACAAAGTGTGGAATAAAATAATTGAACGAAAATTATAAAACCCACCCGGGAACGTTCCGGCTGCCGCTGTGAGCCACAGAACCTTTTCTCCCGACACTATTTTGAGTCTTTAAACGACCGTGTTTCTACAAGCTGCATCCACTTTATCCCACTGTGCGAGGGGAATGGATTTTGAGAAGACACATGAAAAAAAAAACGAAAACATTTTCAACACTGTGTCCCGCCCGCACATCTCGAGATTACTTGCTGCTTGTACTCGAGCGAACAGTTTTTAGTGGTGGGAAAAGCACCACACTCCACTAAACGATCATCGAAACCGGAACGCTCTTTGCACCATCCTTTTGCTGTAGTGTCACAGCCGCAGAGCACGGCTACGAGAATATTTTGCACTGCTTTCATTCAGTTAACGCCGGGGGGGGAGGGTTGGGGGGGGGGTAGTTCATTCATCCATATTCAATTAATTATAATTATTATCCTCAGCCGAAATACGGTAGTAGCGAGTGCCGAGCAAGGTTTTACCGGTATCATATCACGGAACGGGCGGAGGAAAGTGTATTTTGCAGCGTAACAGCGTAACAAAGTTGAAAGCTTATTTTGTGCTTAAAATTTTATTTATTCTTTCAGAAGTGAATAATGGGAAAGTGCAAAGGTGGTAAAATTTTGACTAGGTTTTAGCTCAGCCAGCAGCCATCCGAATGTCCAAACTATCTGACGTGTGGTTCACCAGAATAGGGAAATACTTGTCAATTGTATTTCACAGTAATTCCATAACTGCACAAATATTCCCGTGGACCTGAAGATGTAATTATGTGCTATATTTTTTTTTAAACCACAACTAATTTAAGCGCCTAAGTTGAAAGTTGAATTGATGATGACAAATATTATTAGAGCCAGAACGGTGAACGTATTCGGCAAACTTGTTAATAATAATTTTGATTTTCCAAACCAAAAAATATTGCAAGGCCAACAAGAAAAAAGAACGTTTTCGAGATTTTTTTTGAACATTTTTAAGATATTTAGAAACATTTCTGGAACATTTCCGAACCATTTAAGAGATATATTTCAATCATTTTTGAGATATTTTCAATTATTTTTGGAACATTATTGAAACATTTGTGAAATTGGTTTATGATATCTTCCAAATATTTTTTAAACGTTTCCGAAACATTGCAGAAACATTTTTGAGTTGTTTTCGAAACATTATTTTTGATTTGTTGAGGTATTTCAATTACGTTTTGCCTTTCTCCTAGAAAGGTATAGCAATCACTGGAAAAACCAAAGGTATAAAAGCGGTCCCAATGGCCGAATGTCATATACCACTCGACCCCTTTCGACGAACTGAGCATTTTCTGTATGTATGTATGTATGTGTGTATGTGTGTGTGTGTGTGTATGTGCAACTTTTTTTTCTCACTCTAGTTGCGTAGGTTTAGTTGCGCCATAGGTTGGTATTGAATTTCATTGTAATCGGATTTTTAGTTTAGAGGTTATGTATCAAAATGTAAAAATCACGAAACATCAATATCTCAGAAACAACATAACCGATCCCAATAAAACTGGTTTCAAATGATCGGGCTGTCTCCGAAACCCTTAACTTTTGAATTTCGTAGTGATTAAACATATGGTTCAAAAGTTATGTAAAAAAAAGTTATCCTGGGGTTGTTTAAACTCACTCATTTTTCTCAGAGATGGCTGAACCGATTTTCACAAAATAAGTGTCAAATGAAAGGTCTAGTTGCCCCATAAGTTGCTTTTTAATTCCATTGTTATTGGATTGTAACTCTGCCCGTTGTTCATAAAAATGTGAAATCACATAATGAAAGTAAACATATTGACTTTCTCCTAACGATCACTGGCTAATTAAAAGGTAGAAAAGTGATCAAAATGGCTGAATGTCATATACTACTCGACTCAGTTCGACGAATCGAGCATTTTCTGCATGTATGCATGTATAGGTGTATATGTTTGTGAGTAGATATGTACGTGTGTATGTGCACCTTTTTTTCGCACTCGCTTTTCTCATAGATGGTCTGACCGATTCCTTCTATCTTGGTGCCGAATGAAGGGTCTATTTGCCGCTTAGGTTTCTATTTAATTTCATTGTAATCAAACTTTTAGTTTTAGCGCTGCGTCAAAATGTGAAAATCGCTCTTATATCTCAGAAGCTGTGAAAATAGTTGAATTCAAATTAATGGGCTTTTGAACCCTTAAACAATGAATTTCATAATATTTGAACATGTGATTTGAAAGTAAAAGAAAGAAACGTAACCCGGAGACTGTTTAAAACTATAGCTACAATCAAAATATGTGGCCTCAACACAATTTAAATTTGATATTGTACTATTTCAATGCTTGCGGCCTTGCTCGGGATTGAAGTTGAAATTAAAAGTCATTTCTATCATTTCACTTTTTGCCTTTCTCCTAGAAAGGTATAGCAATCACTGCAAAAACTAAAGGTATAAAAGTGCTCAAAAGGGCCGAATGTCGTATATCGCTCGACTCAGTTCGACGAGCTGAGCATTTTCTGTATGTGTGTGTGTATATGTGTGTGTAACGTCCTCCCAATCTCACTCGATTTTCTCAGAGATGGCTGAACCGATTTCAATGAAATTAATTGCAAATGAAAGGTCTAGTTGCCCTATAAGACCCTCTTGAATTTTATTGTAATCTGATTTCTAGTTTAGAGGTTATGTATCAAAATGTAAAAATCACGAAACATCAATATCTCAGAAACTACACAACCGATTTGAACAAAATTGGTTTCAAATGAACGGGCTACCTGAAAAACCCTTAAACTTTTGAATTTTATGAAGATTGAACATGAGGTTCAAAAGTTATGGAAAAAAACGTGTTCTAGAGACTATTTAATCTCCCTCATGTTTCTCGGAGATGGTTGAACCGATTTTCACAAAATTAGTGTCAAATGAAAGGTCTAGCTGCTTCATAACACCCTATTGAATTTTGCAGTAATCGGACTGTAACTTAGTCTGTAATGTATCGAAACTTTATTATCTTAGAAACTACACAACCGATTTGAACAATATTGCTATTAGATGAACGGGCTAGGTAATGCTTAACTGATGAATTATGATTGAACACGTGGTTTCAAAGTTTGGCTGCCCTATACGTTCCCTTTTCATTTGATTGTAATCAAACTTAAGCAACCGTTATGTATTAAATTGTTAAAACAACGAAAGTCTATTATCTCAAGTATTACACGACTTATTTGAACATAACTAGTGTCATACAAATGAGTCATCTCTCAAACTTACAAATAACAAACTTCATAACAATTTGATATGCTGTTCAAAAGTTTTGAAAAGAAAAGAAATTCAAAGACTATTCAACACTATACCTGCTTTGATCAATATATTTGGCCTCAACATGATTTAAATGTGATATCGTACTATTTGAACGTTCCCGGTATCGCTCGTGATTAAATTGTTCGAAATTAAGAGTCATTTCTTTAATTTCGCTATTTCTTAAGTACTATAACATTACGTCAAATTTCATATTTTATACTTCAATTACAACATCAATATTTTAGAACCCAAAGAGTGAATATACCTTAATTGGATTTAAGCAATCATGTAAATCTATTTTTACAAATAATAAGTTTGAATGAGAAAGGCTGAGTCTGAACGCTAGGTGGATCAATTTAGGGTTTTTAAGATATTTTTTAAACGTTTTCGAGACATTTTTAAACAAATTCGAGAATTTTTGAAATATTTCTGGAATATTTTTGGAACATTTTAGAGGAATTTTTGAGCAAAAACTAGCTCATTCATTTTATAAAAAACAAACCCAATTTTTCAAACATTTTTGAAACAATGCTGAAACATTTTTGTTACATATTTACGATTTCTTTCAAAAATTGTTGCTATATTTTTTATCATTTCCGAAACATTGCTGAAATATTTTTTAAGCATTTTTGAGACAGTTTTGATTTCGTAAAAAATTAATGTAAATTGGTAAAATATTTTAGTCACAATTTTGAGACGTCTTTTAAACATTATTGAGACATCTCTGGAACTTTTTTTAAACTTTTCAAAAAAATCTTAGAAACATTTTTGAGACATTTCCGCAACGTTTTTGAGACGTCCATGGGATAGTTCTTAAACGTTTTCGGGCAGTTTTGAGTTATTTCGCACTTATCTTGGATTTTTTAAATTTGCTGCAATATTTTAAGGATGTTTTCGAGACAGTTTTAATACACTTTTGAAACATCTCCCAAACATTTTCGAGATATTTTCTAAACGTTTTCGAGTTGTTTAAATAATATAATACATTTCTGAAACATTTTTTGAACATTATTGAAAAATTTCAGAGACATTTTCGCAACATTTTTGGAATAATTTTGATTTTATCTGGAGTTTTTTTAAAAACATTTTTTTAAATTTGTTCAAATATTTTAATGACATTTTTGAGACATCTTTTTAACATTGTAAAGACATTTTTGAAACATTTCAGAGACATTTTTAAAACATTTCGCCATATTTTCAAAACATTTTTTAGATATATTTGAAACATTTTTGAGATATTTTCAAATATTTTGGACAATATAGAAACATTTGTGAAATTTGTTTAAGATATCTTCTAAATATTTTTTAAACCTTTCTGAATCATTGCTGGAACACTTTTAAGATTGTTTTGAGTTATTTTGGAAACATTATTTTAGATTTGTTGAAATATTTTAATTATTTTTTTAAGACATTTTCTAAACGAAATTAAGACATATTTGAAATATTTTTAAACATATTTGCGACATTTTTGAAACACTTATGGAACAATTTTGAAACATTTTAAATTGGTAAAGTATATTAATTACGATTTTGAGACTTTTTATAGGGACATTTTTGTAACATTTTTGAGATACTTTTTAAACCTTATTGGAAACATCTTTGAAACATTTGTGAAAATTTTTTGAAACATCATTTATACATTTTGTAAACATAGTATAGATTTATTCTGGTGTCATTTTGTTATATTTTATTTACATTTTGAGGCATCTTTTTAACATTGTTAAGACATTTTTGAAACATTTCTGAGATATTTTCATAACATTTCTGGAACATTTTTAAAACATTTGCAACATTTTCAAAAGATATATTTGAAACATTATTGAGATATTTTTAAGCATTTTTGGAACATTATTGAAACATTTGTGGAACTTGTTTATGATATCTTCTAAATATTCTTTAAACGTTTCTGAACCATTGCAGGAACACTTTTGAGTTTGTTCTGAGTTATTTTGGAAACGTTATTTTAAATTTGTTGAAATATTTTTTCATGTTCAATTATGTTTAAACGAAATTAAGACATATTTGAAATATTTTTAAACATATTTGCGGCATTTTTGAAACACTTTTGGAACATTTTTGCAACATTTTGGAGAAATTTTTAACAAAAATGTCTCAATTATTTCATTCAAAAAAAAAAAAAAATAGTCTAGTTTTTAAACATTTTTAGAACATTATTGAAACATTCTTGAAACATTTCTTAAAAATTTTTAATATATTTCTTGTCATTTCTGAAACATTGATGAAACTGTTTTTAAACAATTTTGAGACAGTTAATTTTGGAATCATTATTCTAAATTGGTAAAATATACCAGTTACGATTTTGAGACTTTTTTATTGGGAAATTTGTGAAACATTTCTGAGATACTTTATGAACCTTTTTAGAAACATCTTTGAAACGTTTTTGAAACATTTCTGGATCATTTTTGAAACATTATTTACATGTTTCGTAGACTATTATGCAACATTGAGATAGTTTTGATTCCTTTTATTTTTGAAACATTATTTTTAATTTGTTATATTTTATTTACATTTATGAGACATCTTTTGAATATCGTTAAAACATTTTTTTAACATTTTTGAGACATTTTTAAAACGTTTCTGGATTCTTTTTGAAATTTTCTAGGATATTTTCAAAACATTTTTGGAACATGATTGAAACATTCTTAAAACATATTTAAAAAATCTTCAGAAAAAATAAACATTTCTGAAACATTGCTGAACATTTTTGAAACATTTTTAAAACAGTTTTGGATTATTTTGGAGTCAGTTTTGAAACATTATTTTAAATTTGCTGAAATATATTATGAACGTTTTTGAGACATTTTTGAAGAATTTTTGAGATATTTTTCAAACGTTTGTGTTTAACATTCTTGGACCCTTATTTCAAACATTTTCTGAGACATTTTTGCCACGTTTTTAAGACCGTCATGAGATAGTTTTAAGACGTTTTCGGGACTGTTTTGAGCTATTCAAAAATTTGTTGCAATATTTCAAGTACGTTTAGACATTTTTAACCCTCTAGTGCGCCCAAGGTTACTTCCAGACGGGCTTCGGTAAAGTCACCATGAATCATTATGAACACTTTTTAACTATTTATTGAAGCTTTTCAGAGGTTTGATTGCAGTCCGCCAAAAGGCGGCATTGGGCACTACTTTCGAGACATTTTTCAAACATTTTCGAGATATTTTCTGAACCTTTTTTGGGAAATTATTTAAACACATCTGAAACATTTTTGAAACATCTCTGAAACAATTTTGGAACATTATTGACAAACTTTGAGACATTTAGGCAACGTTTCTGAGACATTTTTATGATAGTTTGGGTCATTTTGGAAACATTGTTTCAAATTTTTTGAAATATATTAATTACGTTTTTGAGACATTTTTTAAACGTTATTGAGACAGTCTTGAAACATTTTTGAGGTGTTCTTGAAACATTTTGTGACATTTTTTAAACGTATCTGAAACATTTTTGAAACATTCTTGAATCTTATTAATAACATTTTTGAAACATTTTTGATATAGTCATGAGATAGTTTCGAGACGTTTTCGGAAAGGTTTTGAACTATTTAAAAATTTGTTGCAATTTTTTAAGTAGGTTTCAGAGACATTCAAATACTTTCGAGACATTTTTCAATTTTCTAAACATTTTTGAAATATTATTTAAACATTTTTGGAACATTTTTGAAACATTATTGACATATTTTTGAGACAATTATGCAACGCTTCTGAGACATTTTCAGGATAGTTTTGATTTACTTTGGAATGATTTTGAAAACATTATTTTCAACTTTTTAAAATATATTAACTACGTTTTTGAGACATTTTTTAAACGTTATTGCGACAGTTTTGAAACATTTTTGAGAAATTTTTGAAACGTATTTGAAACATTTTAAAGCATTTTTGAGACACTTCTGCCACGTTTGTGAGACATTCATGAGATAGTTTTATTTGAGGTTTTAGTCACCGTATAATTTTATTCCCTTTGGATGGTTGATCTTTCTCGGTGAAGAAGAAAGATCCACCATCCACAGGAAATGAATTCATGAGATAGTTTTGAGACGTTTTCGGGACTGTTTTGAGTTATTTCAGAGTCATGTTGAATTTTTTTTAAGTTTGTGTGTATTATTGAGACATTTTTAAAACACTTCTGAGACATTTTTAAGATATTGTTGAAATATTTCTGAAACATTTTTAGATCATTTCTGGAACATTTTTGAGACATTATTTATATATTTTTGATTCATTTATGCATCGTTTTTGAGATACATTTCTAAGATTGTTTTAATTGGAATCATTTTGTAAACATTATTTTAAACTTGTTGAAATATTAAATTCAAATTTTTGAGACATTTTTAAACGTTATAGAGAATAGCGATGTAACGATGAACAAACTGATTTTTTTTTTTTAAAGTTTGTTGCAATATTTCTAATATATTTTTGAGATATTTTTAAAACACTTTTAATATATTTTTTAAACATTTTCGAGATATTTTTGAAACATTTTTGAAATATTATTGAAATATTTCTGAAACATTTTTTAATCATTTCTGGAACATTCTTGAGACATTATTGATGTATTTTTGAGACATTTATGCAACGTTTTTTGGACTGGAATCGCTTTGTAAAACCCATTTTAAAATTTGATGAAATTTTTACTTAAATTTTTGAAACATTTTTAAACATTATTGAGAATAGCAATGTGACGATGAACAAACTGAATAGCCATGTGATAATGGAAATACTAACACAATAACCAGGCGACGCAGTGTAGGTGATAGAATGAAGGAATGTGGAAAAAAGGACTGCGCTGCACACTGTTTGCAGGAATACAGACAGACGATGTCGTTTCAAAGACTAATGGCACCGCAGCCAAGTTCAGACTTCCGTACGTTTGCTGTGTTCGAAGGTAATGCCAAAATAAAGCGGTAATATACACTAGCTCGAAGTAAATTGTGTTATTCCTCCTACCAGGAAAAAATTGCAATCGGCTCTCCTTCAAAGGCAGCTAAATTCTGCATTAAAGAAAGCAATGGTTTCAAAAATAATTTTTTTATCACTATTAGCAACGTTCTGACGAGTGGCGGGAGAAATAGAAACTATTGAATAATTTTGAAGTGCCTAAAAAGTGCCATGCACAATGGTCCAGAAACCAAATTTAGGGGGAAATTAAGAGCTCTAAAGCAATATTTCGAGAAAAACTTTCTTCTACAAAATCGTTACGTATGATAAAGGTTATTGAAAAATTATCAAAAATTAGGGTGACCCAAATTTTCGATGAAATCAAGTATCTACCTTTTTTATACTTTGAGATAGAGGAAAAAGTTGTTCTACAATGTTAAAGCTCCGATAATTTTAAGTAACTTTGTAAAAGATTTTTTTTCCATTTTTGAACGGCTCTATTCCATGTATTTATTTTCTAAAATTCATACCTTTGGAACCAGTTGATAGATTTTCGATCTTTTTAAATCAAATTGAAGGTAATTGTTTCCAGTTTAAAAAAAAATTACTAAAAATAAATTTGTGTGCACATGCATAATATATAAAACTATTGAACATTTTGTCATATTTTTGAATTGAATTCATTCAAATTTAAAAAATTACATATTTTTGAAAAAATTTCTATATAGAATATCGAACGTCTTCGTCAGTGGTTTTCTTCGGCCCCCTTTTGCATAAGATTGCTGCAGAAAAACTGCCGAAGAAAATCACTGACGAAGATGCTCGATACCCTATAAAGTCAAATGTGCCCTGAAAATTGAGACCAAGAGATATTTTCATGTATGCCCTGAAAAGAATAACAACCAAATCAAAAACTCATATTTTTTATGCGAAACAATACTAACTTTGAGTAGAATTGAGACATTCACGATATCAGCATTATAAATTGTGTCTCTTGAAAAGCCCTAGAAGTCGTTCAAAGACAGTTTGAAGGTGAAAATTGAAATAATTTGTTACTTTTAAAGAGTGTTTTTTAAGTTACAATTTTTAATTTATCGAAAATTTGAGTCATCCTTATTTTTGATAATTTTTCAATTAGCGCTATCATACGTAACAACTTAGTAGAAGAAAGTTTCGCTCTAAAACATTGCTATAGAGCTCAAGACCCAAATTTCCCCCTGAATTTGGTTTCTGGGCCATTGTGCATTGATGTGTTACAATATTGATACCGGTCTTGGACAATCACATTTTTCCGCAGTTTGATGGACGCCCCGCTTATTTTTGAATATTTACATCATGATTCCACTTGCACCTTTTTAACCTATACTTTCTTGAAGTTATCGAAAAAATAAGTTAAAACATGCTATAACTTTGTAAGGAAAAGTCCTGGAGATGTGTGGTCTTCAACAAAAACATCATGTGTGTTTTGTATGCCCAAATACTTCTTGAGAACAACGTTTTCTTGTGAAATGTAGCTAACAAAAGTTAAGTGCAAGAAATTAACTTTTAGGTAACTTTTACAGAAAATACTCTGTAACTCTGTACCCAATGAAGATAGGAATTTTGTTAGTTCAGTAAAGATTCATATTCTTGCACGTTCTAAAACTTTGCCGAATTAACCATTCCTCTATCTCTTAACACAAAAAAGTTAGTATTTTGGATATATGAAAACCTACTGTAACATATGCTCGCCGTACTCTAATATGGGTGGATTGGGACAAATGGAACCAAAAGGAGTTTATAGTAGTTCAGCATAGTTTCAAGGAAAAGTATTTGCATCTTGATTCCACTTGCCCCTTTCCAACCTATACGTTCTTGAAGTTATCGAGAAAATAAGCTGAAATATGATATAACTTTGTAAGGAAAAGTCCTGGAGATATATGATCTTTGGCAAAAATGTGTGTTTTGTGTGCCCTAACAATTCCTCCGAACAATACTTTCGTGTAAAATGCAACTAACAAAAGTTAAGTACAAAAAACTAACTTTTAGGTAAGTTCCATGTAATATACTTCATAACTTTGTACCGAAAGAAGATATGATTTTCATTTGTTCAACAAAGTTTCATATTTTTTAATCTTCTACAACTTTGCTGAACTTTTTTTTTTCCGTGTTGGGTATTTTCGTCACTGCGACCAATTTTCTGATATTTTGTGACATATTCCCCCTTTTTAATTTTGCTTAGTCAGGATAACGTATCACTATTGGAAGTGGTCGTTATAGTCTGGCCAATAGCATTAGTCCAGTCCGGTATTATACTTCGTATGAAGCGCACAACCGTACTGGGATTTGTTCTCCAGATTTCAGAGGGTTCCAGAAGACCTCTCTCGAAGAACTTATATCTTTTGATAAAAATTGCCGGACATCGGCATAACAGATGTTCCGAGTCTTCTTTTTCCATGCCACATACTCGACATGTATCATCTTGAAGTTTTTTCATAACCTTCAAATGATAACGGCTCGGACAATGCCCTGTTATTAAACCAGTATACGTGCTTAGATCTTTTTTTGAAAGATCCAGTATTTTACGAGTCATAGAAACGTTCGGAGTGATGAAACGTTTCGACTGCCTACCGATGAAGGTGTTTGTCCAGTTGGATTCCACTTTCAGAGTTTCCCATGCTTTTAGTTCCATTCTAAGGGAACAAGCGGATAGACCACAGAAGGGTTCTGGTCCTATGAACTGATGAGACGATCCAAGTCTTGCCAATTCATCGGCTCTTTCGTTCCCATCTATTCCACAGTGACCAGGAACCCAGTATAAGTCTACTTGATTATTACAACCCAGTGTTTGGAGTGATTGAACACACCCCCAAACTAGTTTTGATGTGCATGTCGCAGACTTCAAAGCCTTCAACGCTGCTTGACTGTCGGACATCATGCAAATGTTTGAGTCTCTGTATTTCCTGCGTAGGCATATTTCAGAACATTCTAGTATTGCTTGGACTTCAGCTTGGAAGACAGTTGGCCATTGGCCCATTGGAACTGACAGGTCTATTCCTGGGCCAGTTACTCCTGCTCCCACTCGATTGTTCATTTTTGAACCATCTGTGTAGAAAATGATTGATCCTGGGCGGAGATCATGACCACCGCGTTCCCAAACATCACGCTCAGGATCAAACATTTGAAATCGTCTTTCAAAATTGTATCTTTTCTCCATCCGGTCTTCATTGTTGATCACTAGGGGATTGATACGAATAGTTTTTAGAAAACCTAGATGACCCGTTAAATCACCCTCAAAGAGCCTTAATGATTTTTTGATCCGTAAGGCACTCTTTTCGGCTTCTAATTGTATGAATTGATGCAGTGGAAGCATAAACAGTAGAGCTTCCAATGCCTTGGTGGGTGTGCTTCTCATTGCACCCGTTATTGAGAGAGTGGCTAGCCGTTGAAGTTTTTCCAACTTATCTTGTGCACCTTTCTTCCTTGTTTTTGTCCACCAGACTAGTGAAGCATAGGTAATTCTGGGTCTCACTATAGCCGAATAAATCCAATGGATCATTTTCGGTTTGAGTCCCCATTGTTTACCATTAGTTTTATTACATATCCATAGAGTATTTGTAGCTTTTTTTATTGCCTGCTCTAGATGTTGATTCCAGTTAAGTTTTTTGTCACGAGTAACTCCAAGGTATTTGACGTTATCTGAGAGTTTAAGAAGCTCACCTTTTAGCCTAATATCATTAAGCATTGTTTTTTTTCTACGTGTCAATGGGACGATAGTGGTTTTTGAAGGATTTACATTTAAGCCTTCCCTACCGCACCACAAAGAAATAATGTTTAAGGAAATTTGCATTCGGTTTGTGATGATATCATCATACTTGCCACGAACAATAATGACAATATCATCAGCAAATCCAACTACTTCTAAGCCTTCTTCCATCAATTTTTTTTAGAAGATCATCAACTATTAATGACCACAGCAGAGGAGATATCACCCCTCCTTGTGGGCACCCTTTTATAGCTGTTACACTTATATTAGAGCTACCAAGGCTTGCTGCTATTTCTTTTTTTGATAACATCTCGCTTATCCAATGAATAATGTAATTGTCAAAACCACGTTTCTCCATTGCAGCAGCCATTGAGTCATGAGACGAGTTATCAAATGCCCATTCAATATCAAGGAACGCCGCAAGGGAAATTTTCTTTTGCAGCAAAAGATTTTTCTAGTTTTGTAACTATAGTATGGAGTGCAGTTACCGACGATTTCCCCTCCTGGTAAGCAAATTGATATTTACTAAGAGGAGTTTTAGAAAGATATGATGATTTGATGTGCTCACCGATTATTTTTTCCATTGTTTTGAGAACGACTGACGATAAGCTAATTGGCCTAAAGGATTTTGGCAGAGATTTGTTACTTTTGTTGGCCTTAGGGATAAAAATAACCCGTACTTGTCGCCACGCTTCCGGAATATAGCCTAGAATTAAGCTGGATTGAAAGAGTTGTGTTAGAATGGGCATCAGAACTGTTTTACCCTTTTGTAGTAGTACCGGATAGATTCCGTCTCTACCAGGTGACTTGAAGGGTTCAAAGGAGTCTATTGCCCATTCAACTCTCCTTTCGGTAAAAATTTGGTTGGCCAAAGTAGTTGCATCATCCCTAGTTCTTTCTAGCCCAGTTATCGTATTCACTGTTTCGTGAATTTCTGTCCTGGTTATAAGATTTCCAGTACTTGATACAGCGGTACTTTGGCCTTCACTTGAGTTAATGATCGACCCAGGAGAGTGTGGTTCCATCATTAACTCTAATATTTCTCTAGCAGCGCTAGTACAAGAACCATCTTCTTTTCTTAGAGTACCCAACTCATTTGAGTGATCTTTCGCAAGGATTTTTTTGCAGCCTGGCGGCTGTTGGAGTATTTTCAATGTTTTCACATGTATGCCTCCAGTGTATCCTTTTTGATCTTCTTATTTCTTTATTATAGGCGGTGAGAGATTGCTTGTATTCGTCCCACTGTTGGGTTCGTTTAGCCCGGTTGAAGAGTTTCCGAGTTTTTTTCCGAAGTTTTTGTAGAGATTGATTCCACCAAGGTACTTCTTTATTTGTAGAGCGTATCTTTGCAGGGCAGCAATCAAGGTAAGACTGTTGGATCAAATTTGAGAGATATTTGGAATTTTCTTCCAACTCTCTGTATGATTTGGAACATCCTTCGAAGCTGTTCAAGGCTACCATAAGCTTTGAATTATAAAGCTCCCAGTTTGTTGAACTCAGTGCGTTCTTGATTTGGTTCATAATCAAATAAGATTTGCTTGTGGTCAGATAAAGATTCTTCATCTGATACGTGCCAATTTTTTATTCTGCCGGTTATTACCGGACTACATAGTGTAAGGTCAAGAACTTTTTGTCTTAATACATTTACAAAAGTTGGTTTATCCCCCTTATTACATATATCTATCCCTTGTGATGATATAAAGTCTAAAAGGTACTCACCTCTGTTGTTGATGTCTGTGCTGGCCCAAATCGTGTCATGAGCGTTTGCATCACATCCAATTATAAAAGCTTTGTTTTGTTCCTTACAGTAAGAAACCAATCTAGCGACCTCTGGTGGAGGAACTTCTCCCACGTCACCTGGAAAGTATGCTGACGCGATACAAATTTCAGTTTTGCCGTGGGTCCAACCAGGCACCAACCTCCAACGTGATCGCTGTCAAGTCTCTTGAAATGAGTTCTGTAATTGGAAAGAAATTAGCTCTCCTGTTTACTAGGATTGCGGCCCTCGGCGAGGGCTGACAATCGTCATAAATTAGCTTACATACGTTTGAAGGCAATCCTTGTATCCTACTGTTATATGTCCATGGCTCCTGGATTAACGCAACATCCAGTTTGCTCTCCGTGAATCGCTTCAAAAGTACAGCGGTTGCTCCCTTTGCGTGGTGCAGATTCACTTGAACGCATTTGATATTTCCATCATTCATTTCTTCTGCTTGGATCTCCGCATCGTTGTGGTGGTCTTTGCTTCCCACTGTTTGACATGCGGTTGCCAGTGTTTGGATTATCGCTCGATTGCAGTTTTATCCTCCTGTAGATTGCATTTTGTGTGGTACGATCAGTTTGCTCTAAGTTACGTCTCATTTCGTTAACTCCACTTGGTCCTGGGAGTTGGCTTTGAACGTTGATATTCGTCCCAGCATCTCCAGTATCCTTGTGGGTTTTTACGATAATGGGACAGCCCGTGAGCTCTGATCCCCCACTAGATAAGTTGTTTTGCACATTTAGTTCAGTTGTGTCCACCTGAACTTTTTTCTTGAGCTATTGCCTCAGTTGGGCAGATCCAAATTTATAATCTAGCACAAATTTGGATTTTTCGATGGAGTTCATAGAAACCCCATCGACCATGAACACAAGTTCTACGTGCTGGTTTATAGCGTTACGTTGGAGTATTCTCCACGCATCTACTACCAGCCCATCGTTTTGGCTCTCAAATAGCGCAAGAATCCTGTCCGTAGTGTCTGCTACACTTAGTGGAAAGAACCCGATCAAGATTTCTGGGCGAGGGATGTCCTTCTCATCGACTGCAAAAAGTTCTGCCCCCGGCCAGGGTTTTATGGATGACACGACGGACTTTAGCCACCCTGCTGTTTCCTGGTTTTTGCAGAGGATAACCAAGTAACTCGATTTGAACGCACAATGTCCAAATTTAGGTTTTAGAGCCTCTTTCCTTAGCTCTATCACTTTCGAAATTACCGCATTCTGGGTGTCGTTTAGCTGTTGGGTGGTAAGTTCTATATTTGGATATCCGACTGGGAGGATGCCAAGCTTAACACCAGTAACGACATCTTTGTAAGAAGGGTGTACTCCTTGAGCCCTAATGGCCTCGATACGCTGCTGAACGGATCTAGTAGCCGTGGATCGTGCATTCCCCGTCTGACGTGGCAGTTTTGGAGGTCGCGGATTTCCACTGTTGTTCGATCCATTCAGGTCCGAGTTCCTGGGCCGTTTGGAGAGGTCTGTTGCTCTGTGGAGGATTTGAGCCAACTGGTGTTGCTGAACATACTATTCTTCTATCTCTTAACAAAAAAAAAGTTAGATTTTTTATTTTTAGTATAGTAAACTTTTCATACTTTTTGACAATTTGCAATTATGCGGGTAATTCATACAAACAATTGTTCCGAAGAAACTTTTAAGCTAGGATGAAAGTGAAAGGCGCTATGGAATTAAGTTCCACTTTTTGTCTTATTGGACCACTTTGCAGTGGTCTAAACTCGAAAAATCGTGATCGTTTCAGATTTGACAGTGAAATATTGATTTTATGTACACAGTGTCTTCAGCAAGTTTATTTCATACAACAAAGTATTTCTTTTGACGTTTTCGGTTTTATGATCAATCCCCCTAACAGTTGGATATAAAAATTATATTTTCTAATTTCCGAAATAACAGATTGCTTCTTTCGGCAAAGTTGTAGAAAAATCTATGAGAAAAAGAATTGCTGAACACTGCAATCTTCTAACTTTTTCTGTGATCGTCGAAATAATTCAAGATGTTCTAAGGTTTTATTCATTTTGCTAAATTTCGCATTTTTGTAGAACATATTGCATTAACATTTTTATTTGTTGAAAGAATACTGAAGACACTGGGTACATAAAATCAATATTTCATAATATTTCAATTTAATTTCTTTGATAGAAATTATCCATCCATATCCATCTCCCCCCTCGCCAAGTATAGCCCTATTTAGAGTTCCAAGCGAAGTGAAAATCTGTGTGACATAATGTTCGTGAATAATGCAAAACAATTGTCGAAATTTCACTTCGCTTAGAATTGTAAACAAATACGATCCAGCAAAATTGAAGGTTGTGGATCGCATCTTTTTCACGTGGGCTCACTTGTTTCACGCATGCACACTCTCGTGAAAAAAAGCAGCTTGCTAAAACTTGACTTTTCAGTGCGTTTATTTTTTGTCAGCTCCGGCTAATTTTCACTTCGCTCGAAGTGTACTCTCGTAAAATTCGCTTGGCATGAGCTGTAAACTGCAGGCTGGCGAAATAAATGTGTTTTGAGGCTTTTTCACTTCGCTTTGAACTAAACTAAACTATGCTTAAAAAGGTTTTGAAGTAGTTAAAAAGTAATCTTGATCGGTTTCACGCCGATGTGTTACCGGTGCACGTATAAAAGGCATAATATATTTTAAAAACTTTCATATTTGACAAAAAAAAAAATTCGTTCATCATCGTAGGTCATACGATATGTTCATCAGCTTCCTAAATAAAAATTGAGCTTGCTGATTTCTACGCCAGCAACATCACCACAAAAGTTCACCCGTTAGCGAGCATAATTCCGCATGAATTAATTAAAATTTTCAGAATTTCAATCCACACCGAAAAACAACCACAGATTTATGTTTCAGTCTATACAGTCGCGGTCAACATTGACAACTTTAATCGTGCGTAATACTTTATCCGATCGTTGTAACAGACAAAAATTATGAATTCTGATAATTAAAATTCACTTTTACTGCTTCAGTTCGACCTCATTAAAAGTGCACCCGCGAACGTTGGCGTGTTTGTACCCCTAGAAAAGTAATGGAATCTGCTTTAAATAGTAAATTAGACGAATGGACGTTCATTAAATTTAATATAAATAAATTTTTAGCATACTACTGAATAGATCGAACTTTTTTTTTCTACCCCTCACTGACGGGTAAATTACCTTGGCAACAATGTAGCCGATTTTCCCCAGTTTCAAACTCAGCCATTGAAAACCACATACGTTACAAAGGATGCGGAACAAAAATTAATTATCACATAATTAAACGCAACATGGTTCGCAATAATAATGGCCACACTTTATCAATACGCTCCGGTTTTCACGTGCGTGTAGAGCCTCTGCCGGTATTATAATAATTGTTATACGATAATTATGCATCGTGAAGCTCAGTGCCATGCCAAAGGACGGCTGACCTTACGTGAGCGCGAATTCTCTCGCATATAAAACATCCCACCAAATCTCCAGTATATTGTGTACCTGGGGCTGACCGGGAATTAGGGATTTACGCATCAGTTTTAAGCCGCAGCTTATTAATAAATAATTACATTCCTCTTTTCTCCTCTTCCCATAGAATCATAACCTTCTCTACCGGCTCTTGTAATGGCGTACAGGGATCGGCGTTGTACCGCCATCTGGGGCCGTGAACGTTTGCAGTTGACCAACGATTTACCGATCGAACCTTGAAATTAGCGCGCGCGGAACAGGTGAACCATAAATTTGACCCTGTTTTATAAATCAATAGCAGTTGGCGCGGAGTGGTCAAATCCGGAAGCTACGTGCTGAATTCGTTTTAGTTCAACTTTTTTGTGGCAGGAAAAGTTTCTTCCGTACAAATCTGACACGAAATGATAAAAACTTTCAATCAGAATTCCTAGTATTTCCAATTTGTCGAATTGATGTTTCAATTCATTTGTTCCGATAGACAATCTATCTGAAGAATTTTCTCAGCATTTTGACTTTGGAAGGCACAGTTTGAGAGAAGCAATGAATTGCAAAATTGTTCGGTAGAAGAGAAGCCAACAAAAAATACAGAAGATTCTCACTTTGTTTCTGTCTGGACGGTCCGATCCGACAAAGTCTCTAATTCTTGTTTCCTAATCAGTTTTTCTACACCACCACTGAGCCTCCGAGCGTCTTTCTCTCTTCTACGGTTAGGGTGCAGATTGAAAAAGTTGGTTGCTTCTGGTGGCGGGACAGCCATATGTGGGGAAAAACCTAAATTAATCCACCTAGCGGTCAGACCCAGCCTTTCTCATTCAAACTTATTTGTGAAAGTAGATTTACATGAACTGGGGGTAACTAGACCTTTCATGTGACACTGATTTTGTGGAAATCGGTCCAGCCATCTCTAAGAAACATGAGTGAAATTAAACAGTCTTCAGAAGACGTTTCTTTTCATAACTTTTGAACCACAAGTTCAATCTTTATAAAATTCAAAAGCTTAAGGGTTTTTCAGGTAGCCCGTTCATTTGATACCAATTTTATTGAAATCGGTTGTGTGGTTTCTGAGACATTGATGTTTCGTGATTTTTACATTTTTAAACATAACCTTTAAAATAAAAATCCAATTACAATGGAATTCAATAGGGTCTTATGGGGCAGCTAGACCTTTCATTTGACACTAATTTCGTGGAAATCGGTTCAGCCATCTCAAAAAAAAGTGAGTGAGTTTAAGTAGTCTTCGGAATATGTTTCTTTTCAAAGCTGGATTTCACAGTTTTGAACATAACAGGCAAAGTAATAGTCCGATTGCAAAAAAAAAATCAATAGGGTCTTATGGGGTAATTAGACCTTCCAAATGACACTGATTTTGTGGAAATCGGTTCAGCCATCTCTGAGAGTGAGATTAAACACTCTCCAGAACACGTGTCTCTAAATAACTTCTGAATCACAAGGTCGATCTTCATGAAACTCAAAAGTTAAGGGCAGGCTTCGAAATGGTCACGGTAGAACCACTTTTCACTGCGATAATCGTCTTCTTCTTCCTCTGACGCTACCAAGGCTCGCTGTCTGAATACATTCCTAAACAAACATGTCAAATGAGTATCGCCATCACGACATTGTTTTCCTCAAACGTATTTTGACATTTTTCCTAGAAATGAGAATTACGCACATTGAGTGCGTGTATTCTGGAAATTATTTATATCATTGATCTTGTAATATTATTTCTCAACATAAATGAACGAAGTAGACAGAAATAGGCCGAAATAACATCGCTAAACGATTGACAGTGTGCATCTCTTTGATACGCGAGTGTCGTTTGACTATCCTTTTCTTTCTGTGAGCTGAGCGGCGACGGTTTGGTTATTTTACATTTACGAGCGAAAGCCGACTGTGACGCAGGCTAAGGAAGCGAGATCAAATGAAAATGGTGACCGTTTACAAGCCTGGCTAAGGGTTTTTTAAGCAGCTCGTTCATTTAAAACCAATTTTGTTGAAATCGGTTGAGTAGTTTCTGAGATAATGCTGTTTCGTGATTTTCACATTTTTAAACATTACCTCTAAACTAAACATCCGATAGCAATGAAATTTAATAGGGTCTTATGGAGCAACTAGACCTCTCATTTGCAATTAGTTTCATGGAGATCGGTCCAGCCATCTCTGAGAAAATCGAGTGAGATTGGGAGAGCGTTACATACACACACACACATACACACACATACAGAAAATGCTCAGCTCGTCAAACTAAGTCGATTGATATACGAGATTCGACCCTTTGGAGCACTTTTATACCTTTGGTTTTTCCAGTGATTGCTATACCTTTCTAGGAGAAAGGCAAAACGTGCCACTAAGCTAATCCTGCCCTGTCCCACGCTCGAGTTAAACAATTGTCGGCATTTGGGGAACTCCTTGATGGCTTGAGCATTCAATTGCGGAGAAAGTTTCGCTTCACACGGCTCGCGACCGCAAGACGACTTGCGATGCCGCTTGGAGTGAAACTCGATTTACCGAACTTTAAGTCTGCATAATACTTTTTCATTGTGGTAACACATGACTGCATTTAATAAAAAATGAATTTACCGAACGGAATGGCAATTTACACTCACTCAATTCCACATTGTTTCGCTCGGGCCCAAATTCGTCCGTACTGAAGGAATTTCGGTCGAGTAGTAGGGTTACTTACTTGAACTTGGCCGGAAGTTTGCGGTCCGGAATTACTTTCAATGTTTATTGGTGTTGCTTTGCTTTGCAAAGACATTCGGAGCCTAACTGGCGCAGGAGGTGCGGTTGCATTCATTATTGTGAAATGGCAACCGAAAGAAAATGGGATCACATTCATTGGTGCCGAACGGGAATTCAGGAAATTGTTTGCTTTGTTTCTTTTTCTTGGAATGAATTTTCTTTTCGGATGCAAAAAAGTTTTGCGATTTTCTGCTTTGATTCGAGCAAAAAATATTTGGAGCTTACAAAGTGCTGCAATAAATAGGGTATTTTATCAGTTTTTGACAGTTTGGGCAGTTATTGTGTTTAAAACTGCTGTTTTCCATCAGTTAGTAGTCGAATTTCATTACATGTTTTCAGTTCTATTATTATTCTTGAATCTTGAATAAATATTGTCCCATCAAAATTGTTAGCCTATCTTTTGCTGTTATTGCATTTTGCAATGCAAAATTGCTACTGGCAACTCTTGCTTTGAGGCTATGAGACCAAAACAATTTTGGCAGCTGGACTATGCATCGAGGTAAGCTTGACCGTTCCCAAATATAAATGACTTTAAAGTTATGAGCATTGTCTTAGAGCTCGTTGGAATAAAAACCATTCGTAATTCAGACAGTCCCAGAAGTCATGCACTATGTAGGGTGCATACTGGGTTAAATTTATAGATTGAGTCCGAGACATTTCTACATTCTGTAATTATACATTCAATTTAGAGAAAAGCTGTCGATTTCTGAAGATTTTCGGCAATAGGGATGGGCGAAGCTCGTATCGATATCAGCGATATAAACACTTAGTTACAGTGGACAGCCCACTTGACCCTGCCATTTTTCGTCAATCTGTTTTATAACATGTGTTTGCATGGTTCGTACAACTCGTGATTCATGCGCTTGTACCATACACCATTTTCTAGTTTGGCACCAAGTATTGAATGCAGGCTTCTATGCTCAAAAACCTAAGCGTTCACCGATCGGCTTCCCTCCACGTCCACGATTTATGTTTGTCGATTGCTACCGGAAGGAGCAGTGTCCTGTCCTGTAAAGCGTCAATTTCATCGGGATTCTAAAGCTAGTTTGGCAACTCTCACCATAACGCCATAACAATCCTCACCTCGGGTAGCAGCGAGTTATTAAATTTGGCAACGCGATAACAACGAGCCGAGCCGTTGCTATTTGATGAAATGTCAAGTTGTATTTTTTTGTGCTCGACAGTAAATGTTCGTAATAATATTACGAAAATAATAGTGTTTCGAATGCGGACATAGTTGGTCGGCAACATTTTGCCAACGCCAGCTAGTGACGGTCTTCAAAAATTGGCAACTGCCGGTGTGAAAAAGAAATAGTGGAATTGGTAATTGGTTAGGATATTTACATTTCGTAAGCCACCAGTCGTTCGACGGCTTATAACCAGAACTCTTGGTTATTGTTTTAAACGATTCATAATAAGCATGTTTTGATGACACTCCGTTAAGCATACAGACGCGAGGCATACGGATACGAGGCATAGTACGCTAGGCATAATGGACGGCAGGCATACGGACACGAGGCATATGGACGCGGGGCCGAATGGACGCGAGGCCGAATGGACGCGAGGCCGAATGGACGCGAGGCCGAATGGACGCGAGGCCGAATGGACGCGAGGCCGAATGGACGCGAGGCCGAATGGACGCGAGGCCGAATGGACGCGAGGCCGAACGGACGCGAGGCCGAATAAACGCTAGGCCGAAAGGACACAAGGCCAAGGGGAAGTGATATGGAATGTGTTATTATCGTCATCATCAACACAGCATTCGATAACATGTATTTCGCTTCAAAGTGTCATTTGAAAAGCAATACACTCGCGGCCTTCGGCCGACTCGCTGTCCGAGCGAATGCTGTCCTTACTCGCTACCGCTCGTTCGGACTTAACTAAGGGAAGAAAACTCTGTTTGAGTAGACCTAGCAAACCAGTAGATCAGTCGTTTGGGTGCGAGAGGCCGCCGCTTCCGACGGCGGGTCGGCGGCCGGCTCGGACTGCGGAAACCACGGCGGCTTAGTGCCGCCTCGTTTCCTTGCCCTCGATTATGCGTCTTCGCCGCATGATTTCAAGAAAGGTATTATACCCAATTTAAACTCTTTAGGAATATAATAACACCTGAACTACATAATTGGATATCATGCGATCGTACAACATCGCATTCGGCCTCGCGTCCATTCGGCCTTGCGTCCATTCGGCCTCGCGTCCATTCGGCCTCGCGTCCAACCGGCCTCGCGTCCATTCGGCCTCGCGTCCGTTATGCCTTGTGGCAGTATGCCTCGTATCCATTATGCCTCACATCCATTATGCCTCGCGTCTGTATGACTAGCATACTATGCCTAACATCCATATGCCTAGCGTCCATATGCCCGTGTCCCGTCCCCAATAAGGACTGCTCTAGAATGCTATGTTATTGTAACGTGGTTTTCTGTGAGTTGAGTAAACTCTTCGGCAAGCTAATGCTCTAGTTTATGTTAAAACCGTTTTGTTTTACGTGCAAACTGCTTGATCTACTGTATTAAGTAAACTCGGTAGCAGGCTATTGTTCTAGATTACATTCTTCTTGAGTTTTACTAACGTGACGAAACATTGGGAAATTCAAAAGGTGTTGCGTCACACTTGCTCTAAAGATGCGGGACTCTGCTGGCTACGCAATCCGTAAAAGACTTATATAAACAATAAGCCAATTCATCGACCACTTCGAAAGTGCCCCCATCCATCGCAGTATCAACGCCTGAAGACTACCACGCTCTTTGCCAGTCACCATGTACTTCGTCTTGGCAGTGTTTATGGTGAATCTAATTAGACCATCCAACGTCTCAAACGCGTCCGAAACTTCGCTCGCTGACGCATGACGCAAAACCGTTAAGAATCGCACGACTTAGCTCAATTTAAGCCTGCCACAACGCATTGCGTTTTACTGAATCGAACGCCGCTTTGTAGTCTATAAACAGATGGTGTGTCTGCAAGCTAAGAAATCGTTCGTGGCGTGGCCCGATTTACCTGCCTTCATATCCAACTGTTATCAATTCGCCAGAAAAACAATTTCAAAAAACAAAATATATTCAAGTTTACATCAGAAAATCACAATTGGTTTATACTGCAAATATTTCAGTTTCAGAGCATTTGAATGTCCCCGGACGAACATATACGATTCGCATAGATTCTCTAGGATTCCTCACATTGGATTCGTGAGCGTCCTTGAAAAGGATTCCTGAAAAAAAATCCTCAGGAATGCTATACAGGGCTCTAGGATTCTTGAATAAGAATCGTGAGTGGGAATCCTCTGGATCGTGTTTGCGATTCCTTTTACGATTCCGTCACCGTGTTAATCGGTATCCTGGAAATTCTTACTAAGGATTCTCTGCGTGTTAGTAAGGGTCAACACAACTTTGATGAAGATTTCTACGTTGATTACTTTGAGTTATTGAATTATTTATCTCAGATTGCATTGATTCACGAAGCTAAAAAAGTTTTGTCCTATTTTCAGCATCAGCATTACCTTGGTAACACGGTTTGTCTTCAATAAGTTTAGGTAATTGACATATGACAAATCTCGTCACTGGTGCAATAACGTATAAACTACCACAAAAGATCATTGTCGCAGTGGTCCAAATCTTACAAAAAAAACGTATAAACTGATATAGGGTATCGAACGTCTTCGTCAGTGGTTTTCTTCGGCAATTTTGTTGCAGCAATCTTATGCAAAAGAGGGCCGAAGAAAACCACTGACGAAGACGTTCGATACCCTACAACTTAAACGTATAAACTGGTTAAACAAACTGGAGAAAAGTTTCCGGAATTTGAACCCCCACAAGGATTTTTGGTTGGTTCAAATATCCTTTAATATTAGAAGAACAACTTTTAGAAGTAGTTCTCCTAGGTTATAAGGTGCCATCCATATTCCAAGTGGACAATTTTATGGGGGAATCTGGGTAATGTCCACGGTCCATACAAAATTTTTGGAATTTATATAGGCAGATGTCCACGGAGGGTGAGGGGGGGGCGTCAAAATCGTTGAAAATCTGTCCACGTGGAATGTGGATGGCCCCTTAATTACTCTTACGTTTAGTGCCCGATGAACATTTTGCTGTCAAAAATGTTTGATTATACAGTCAGTTTTTTTACGAGGGGGATACGTACCTCGTAAAAAAACGCGTAAAAAAACGCGTTAATTAAAAAATCCGCGTAAAAAAACGAGTTGATTAAAAAATCCGCGTAAAAAAACCTGACTGTTTAATTCTTTGCCGTTGGTTCATTTACAAAAAAGGGTTATGAAAAATGAAACAAATGATTTCAAATTAAAAACAAAATCTAACTTTCGCCTGATGATTTTCGATTGAATGTAGGTAGGTGGGTGGGCACTTCCCAGATGGTCTCGAGGCACGATGCTGGCCTAACAAGCCAGTCGTCGTTTAAGGTGACACGGTGTTAAAGCTACAAATGGCTGACTTATAACCACCACGTCGAATATTCAAGAGCAGAGGACTCGGATATAGTTAATGCGTTCCCAGTGAAAACGCTATTTTGTTTTTGTTCACCGCAGAAAACATGACCGCAGAAAACATGAACTAGCGTTTTCACAGGTGACGCATTAACTATTATCGAGTCCTTTGAAAATTCGAAGTGGTGGCTCAAAGTCGGCCGTTTGTGGCTTCAACACCGTTTCACCTTAACTTTTCCAGGAAATTCCAAAACCTAGACTAAACATTTGATTTGAAGTGGCGCAGTGAAATTCATACCAAATTTCAGTATGAACAAATAAAAAATTCAAGTAAATATTCACTCAGTAGAGAAAACACAGCAAAGAACGACATTAAACGAAGCAAATATTTACCGATTTTTTTTTGCATGTAATTACAAATTAACCAAATATTGACCGTTATTTCAAGCAAATATTTGCTTCATAAAATGCCTGCTTCAGTGCTGATATGCAGTTCGATGACGTCGCCCTTGCGATTTGACCAGGTATTCTAATTGATTGCACTATTGTATAGAAAACTACAATGAATCATGAGAAATTTTCTGACGAATTCGAAAATCCCGGGAATCAATATCCGAGATCAGAGAATCCCAGGAAAAGGGGATTGCAAATCATAGGCGCAGAGAAGTTCGACATAAGACGTTAGTTGCAAAAGTTCTAAGCTCTAAAACCTTCAGTAAACGGGCCGGACACTACTCCGGAAAACATAGTAGGAAGGATGTGCGAAGACGAGGGTACCTGGAGAGTAATCAGCATGGCTGCATCCCAGATTGTTCTTTCGATGCAAGGCATCAATCGACGGAATAACCATCGAAAAGACAGTGAAGGCTGACTTTGCCTTCAATTAAGCAGTAAAGTCAAGATATTATCGAATTGTCGTGCTCACTCGCCCTTCTCCCTGAAGCAATGCCTAACGGCGGTACAAGGAGGAACAGGGTGCGAGGAAATGGAGAGCCGTAGCTCTAAAACCTTAAATGCAAGTTTTTGTAATAAATTATAAATGAGTGGTCATCATTACTAAATTCCAGACTTTGACGGTTATGTTGAAAAAATAGATAAATATTGCCCATTTTTCATGGGTTTATCTTCACACGCACTGACGAATCTACCCATGCAGCATCAATCATAGTAAGCCATGAGTCAGCAGAAAAATTTTGACAGCTCTATTAGCCGAACTCTAACAATGATGGCGAAAACAATTAAGCTACCCCAGAAGCTCAGAAGTGAGTGCGTTTCAAGAACGGCACCCCGTTGCGTCTAAAGCGGACATCGAGCGATATTTTTGGATAACACACAGAGCAAAGAAAGCCCATCTGAAATCGGACCGACGAACCCGAGTGACAAAATCTCCAAAGGGTGCTGAAAAGGAAGACCGGGGGAAAAGTGGCTACATCAGGGGGAATCTATCTGTCAAATATCGTGAAACCGTAACCAACAGATTTGGCAACAAGGCTGTTTGTCTTGGTTTTTGCCGTTTTGATCGAAATAAAATTTAATAAAATTAGAACAGGGTGTCGAAAACCTGGAAAATCAGGGAATTCATTTTTCGATCAGGGAAATCAGGAAATATCAGGGAAAACTGAAAAATATTTAGGGAAAATGTTTGACCGAGAGGCGATTCTTTGTTAAACGAATCTCTAGCGAAAAAACTGATGTTTCTTGCATAAAAAGCTAATTTGGGACCACCACGGTTCAGTTTCATATCCAATCGAATACTTTTTTCACTGGGATTTCAGAGTTGCGTTAATCTACGTTGCCCTTTTTTGTGTGGGATACTGTAAAATATCATGGAAATTAATGTTATGTTTCAGGGAATATCGAGGAAAATCAGGAAATTTGAGTTTGAAAACTTTTTTGCCACCCTGTTGAACTTGTTGGAGCTGCAGGCAATGACGCAGCGGCAGCGGCTAAATTTGATGGTTAAAACGATTTTCCCGGCGAATCGCGACGTGGCTGTAGTGATGGACGACGAGACCCCTCTTACCCTGGATGGCAATGATTGGTAGGGCACTTCGTATTTTACTTCCCCCAGGAAGGGAGTGAGCTCCTTGGTGAAGTTCATTTCACACACCAAGTTCCCCAGGAAGGTTCTGGTGTGACTGGCAATCAGCGGCAATTTTAATCCGGACTGACCATGAACGGAAACTTCGTTCATCAAGAAATACCCTAAGGGTGAAGAGTTCTGTCTGGATGTGGCGGCGGCTCACAATTCGGAGCATTCGTTGGATGAGATCGAGCGGCTGAATATTGGTACCCAAGTTGGCGAACCTGCCCAACGACTCTCAGCAGCATCCCATCGAGAGTTTTTGGGCAAACCTGAAGCGTAAAAACTACTCCAACAAGTTTGTCGTAAAAACTGAAGAGAAATTGATAAATAAAGGGGGAATTTAAAGATATACCTACATGCATGTTTTCGTCCGCGAATGTTCCGGTTAACTGGCGGAAGGCCGTTCACAAGGGCGTAGATTTTTTTCGCAAGTAAGCTAATATAATTACCTTACATGGGAAATTTATTAAACTCCTCTGTCTTAGTTTTTTTATAACGAATCATAAAAGGTCAATTTTTTTGCAAACGTTTTATGCATTGAAAGTCGAATACCTAGTCACCAGTATCAAAAACAAAACAAAAACAACTGTACTGAAATGACAGCAGTTGGTTACAACACAAAATGAAATCAATCGCAGCTACCTTGATTGATCGAGATGGTATGGTACTTTTCTGCTTAGGCACTGCTCACATCTCTAGCAAACTGTATTTGAAAACAGCCATAAGACAAGATTTGGGCTTCCAGTGGACAGATAATTCGCCTCTCAATTCTCTAAGTTGAAAGAATCCTGGCATAATTGTGATGAAAAACCATCCTTACTTCCAACGTTTTACCCCTTAATAAGGCAGTGGCAACTATATTGCCACCAACAAACTATATTTTTTTCACTAATTTTTTTTTAAGTTTGGCTTAACCAAAGCCTTCTAAAGGTGTCTTAGAACACTTCAGTTTTTCCTGTGATTGCTAGAAATGTACAATATTCATTTTGGGTTCATTTTGATGTAAACAAGCCGTGATTTTAGAACGTCTTTAGGAAATCCATAGTTATTTGGTGCAAATCCAACAATTTGGTGAGTTTTTCACCAGAAACATTCTATTTAAGACTTACTTTGTTAGATTATGCAGTTTTTTTTTGTTAAAATACATGATGTGGACGACAAATTTCAAATTTTTTACTAAAATTTTTTTTCAGGATACTACTTAATAATTCTTTATTTCGATCTTTTCCATGCAAAATAAATAAAGTCCTACTGTTACATTCTAGTAACTATGATGTTGAATTTTTTTATAATCACAAAAAAGCAAGCTTACAATGTAGCTACAATTAAATTGCTTCCATCGTTTTTGGGGTTAACGGGCAGTGGCAACTATATTGCCACCATTTTTTTCTATTGATTCAATAGTGAATTTTTCAACAAAGTTTCAGATATGTTGTTCCTCCTGTTAGAAATACCGTTTATAGAAGTTTATGTTGATTGCTTGCGTAGTTTCCACGGCCTTATAAAGGGTTAAAAAAGCATGATAATTTCGAGTGCGATTTTGGCGAGTAGTGACATAAATGACCACTGATAAAATCGAAAGCCCTGGAAAGATAATCTTGTTCTGGCGTTAATTTGATGCATGAATTTTAAATCATTTAAAAAGCAAGTTATTGTTTAAATTTTATTAATGAGTGATCATTACGGTGTTAACACATCAATGCATAATAAATTCAAGAAGTCATTTTTTTTTTTAAATTGAAAACAGATTTGTACTATTAGAAAAAGAAGAGGGCATTAAAAGCGAGGAGTCAAATCCACGCAGACTTTCTTTTCAGGGTTAATGAGGTGCATATTTTATTCCCCGTTTTTATCATTTGGCTAAATATTTAATAAACCAGCGGCGTGAAGTACACTTTTTGGCAGCGGTTGACGCCAAGCCTAGCAACCTGTTTCGGCGATTTCTGAAGCAGCAGCAAAGTAGGCGCTTGTTTTTTTCCTGTCTTGCTATTTTTCTTCCGTTTGCCCCTAACAACAACAACGCTGGCAACTCGTTTTACATTCAACTTTTCTTCGCAAAAAATCCTTTGTTTTTCCGCGGACTTTGCGAAGAAGTTGAATATTGTTTCGGGAAAAGTTTTTGCTCTCCGCTGTGTTTATGCCTCCCCGACAACAGTATTTGTTTGTTTGTTTGTTTGTTTGTTTATTCCTCTGCATCCGGGAATGTGCTATTATTTTCAATGCGAAGTGAAACTTGCGAAGGAATTCAGCAACCGAGATTTGTTTTATGATATGCATAGTTCCGATGGTGCGAGGCTTCTCGTGTGGATCGTTTGATTTTCTGAAACTGCAGTTCCCGGGTTTCGTGATGTGTTTGGGCCACCAGCAGGGCATATGAGGCGTAAAAGTTTCGTGTTTTCAGAATTTGTTGCCGTAATGTATGGTGAGACGCTTGTTTGGATAAAAAAGTTTAAAGCTTATTTTGTAGGTTATCCCTTACGCCGAGATGGAACGGGTTTATTGGATTCCATCTTCCGTTGAAATCTTTGTTACACAGTATTATTTAATTTATGTCACTATTTTAAGAAGAAAACTTTGCAATGACGAGAGTTTTTGACGTCTTTGTGATACACTGGGTACACTCTGTGAAAGCGAAAATGAAACCGTCAGGGATCATCACATTATGAATTACTCGACAGATAAAACGTAGAATGATTCTGTCAAAATAAATGAAGAACATCATGCACAGATGTAAAAAAGGAGGAGGGTGGTATTTAAGACACGACCGTATGACGTTGGACTACGGTATTCTTATATTCCATTAAAACAAATAATAGAGAGAATTGCAACTCTAGTATTTGCTGCAATTTTATCTAACAGTGCATTTCTGAATGCTAAGTCGTTAAAACGTTATAAATAATAATATATACTAAAAGAATGGATATCTTTTATTTAATCGCTGTCATTTCATACATATTCGAATCAAACCTTTGTTCGTAGCTGCACTACCAAGACAACCATTTAATTGAGCGATTTGGTAAAATTTTCCTATCCAAGCAAAAAGCAAACTCAACAAAACTATCTGAAATTGGAGACCAGAACGGTTCAAAGGAAAATTTTAAATTTAAAAAATGTTTGATATTAAATCGATAAAACTCATGCTAGGTTAGCTCCAGCCCAGCATATAACTTCATGTATTTAAAATTTTTTTTAATTTTATACTCATTTTTCACAATATTATAAACCACCCTATGTCGAATAAATGAACCACCCTAATGAAACAGAATGTTTTCGATGCTAGTTATAGTGTATATCATTATACAAGCTATTTCGAGAGACTAGAGATCAATTTCAAAAGATAAATTCAAAACATTTTGAACTCCGCCTGCCACAATTGAAAAAACGACTAAGTCCCAGAGAGTAAATTTTTGCAAAAAAAATTTTTTCAGGTGACACCAATTCTGGACGTTTCATGTGTTTTTAAGTCATTTGGCATCAAAAAAAAATTTTTTTTCGAAAACCGAAATTTCACGAATTTTCGGTTTTCAAAAAAGCCAAACTTCAATCGCTTTGCGCCACCCCATTTTAAATCCGATTGAGCTGAAATTTTGCACAGGGTGTTTTTCGAGCAGGTGAACATTTTGTAAAGGGTTTTTTTTAATTTTTTGGTCACTTTTTTCCATACGATGATTGGCGCCCTACTAGCCATACACACGCAACAGCGCCATTCCTATCATCGCAAATGTCATAGCAATGCAGATGCACATACGCTATATGTGCACACTGCACACACACTAAATGGCGGTAGCTTTCCTAGTGGCGGTGCTGGCTCGTGCAGTTTCTGGCTGTTTTCACCCAACGATATCAGAATTGGATTACCCACCAGGGTCCAACTCAGATCGAAAGGGAACCGAACTGAATGAAGAAATGCAGCTGCCCACAACCTCCGCCTGATACCACCGCTTTGGTTCTTCTGCAGCTCAGTTTCGCCACTGGAATCAGCCACCGCTGCTGATTATTCAGGACCGTTTTATTGGCCTTCCACTTGTTAACTGATGACTGCTATGAGACGACGCAGGCTATTATATAGCCCAAAGCAAAAATCCATCCGCGAGCAAAGGAGAAGCGAGCTTGTGATTGGTTGAATGTGCACGACTTTTAACACAACTTTTAACTAGTTTAGTATCGAAAACATATTTAAATTATTATATGACAATCTTGCGCAATATTCTGCCTATCAATCAAGCCATTGGTGTTTAGAATCTGTTCAGTGGTAATGATAAAGAAGCAATTCAAAACGGTGTTGAAACACCTGTTGCAGCTACCGAAAGCGAGCTCGTTATTGGTTGAAAGCTGCGAGACCGTTACAAAGTCAGATCGGTTGTATCCGTTAGTGTCGACTGTGCTTGTGAAGAGAGGTGGTGATTGGTTGCTCGGTATGATTCAGACAATCGATGTGATTTATTAATTTTTCAATAGTGTATCTCGAACAATAGGTTATTTTTGTTACATAAATTCAACCGTAAAAGAATTTCTGATCGGTTGACGCCAAAACCTCGAAATTCTGAAAAGAAATGACTGATATATAAGCGCTCAAAACCTGACCACTTTTCCCTGGTTTTCCCTGGTTGAATTACTAGATTTTCAAATTCAGTTGCCTAACTTTCGGTATAGACGTTAGTCCAACGTCAAAAAGTAGCCACCAGCCGCTTACTGAGACATCCTCTGTTGCTATGTCAGTAAAAGATTTTACAGAATCTCCTCCTGAAGGTAATGATTAAGATTCCGATCAGATTTCTGTAAGAAAGGAACCGATACTTGAAATAAATTTAATCATAATCATAAATGAAAGAAGTTGAAGTTCAAAAACACCAAGCGTCCCCTTCAAATGAATATTAATATTTAAACCGAATTGATGGCATTCATTTTTTTCATGGCAACTGGCAACTACAATAAAATATCCGATTGCGAGTTTTTCTCTCCCCTCCAATCTGTCCGTTCAAGTGTGCTCTCGCCGTAGCAGAAACGAACCAAATCAACCCTCCAATCGATCGCCTAAATCTTCCAGTACTTCAAATTCCTCCGAATCGGAACAGTTTTTTATTCGACTATTTGTTCTGCAATAAAGCAATAAACAACGATCGGAAATTCATCGAACTCAACTTTTTTACACTAACTAACATCGGACCGGACACAGGCGGAAGTGACGTTTCGTTTCCCCATCCGTGCCCCCGCCGGCTGGGTGGGAAAGTCATTACGCGTCCGGTAACGAAGATTGGTGGTTTAATGAATTGGTGATTTAAGTCAACAGCAACGGCAATATATTCGACGAAGGATGTCGGACCTCGTAAAAGCAACATGTTCACTCGAGAGGCCGGCCGGTCACTCCGTTGTTAGCCATGTTTTGATATATATTGAGCAATACATATTGATGATCTATGGTGTAACTTTCCCTCAGAGAAACAGAAAAAAGATCGTTTTCCGGAAGAAAGAAAGTAATGGATATTTATTTCCACTGCTGGTGTTGCTGCCGATTTTGGTGGAACTTTGAGTCTGTGGTGAAACTTTTGTTGCAGCTAACGATGAAAGCACTAATAAAGTGCGGAAATCCTAGCCCATATCCACATTAAGCAGATTTAGGATTGTGTCTATTATATCTACCTCCATCCAGAAGCCATTCTTCAACCCCACCCCTTTCTCTCCATCCGGACAAAAAAAAAAGTTAATCCGAATAGTTTCTTCCGACAGGGACGTCTCTCATCGCTGGTAAGTGGAAAGCGCAATGGCTTATCTTCTTGTCTGTCTGTTAAGTATTACATTACACCGGGTCGAATGTCCCGCTGTGGCGTTGCTGCTGTCGCTCGTGTATTTCTGTATGACATGGGAGATACGGTAAGCTTCACGATTCCCCGCGTCGCAGAGCCGAATAAAAAGAAAAAGTGAAAAGAAAAAACTTTTCCACACACAACTTTACCGAAACTGCCGTTCCCGCTTTCGTTCGCAACACACAAACGGGGCTAGATATCACTAGCCGGATTAGAGATGTTGTACGAAAATTCGACTAAAACTACTGTCGCTGGCTTGTTCCTGCCAGAATGGAAGGTTGGGCCGCTTCTTTTTTTTGTCATGATAAAAGAAAAAAAATGGTTCACTGTTCTCCGATAACCAGGCTGGCGCCATCCGAACCCGTTATAGGGGAAGAGGTACGATGTCTAGACCGATGCGATGGCGGATTGGAAAACTTTTGGAGGAAAGCAATGCAGATTCAGTCTCCGAAAGAGGGATGACATGTGTCGAGTGGCTAATGCAAATGTTGGATGATTTATCATGAGATTGTTGTTTAATTCCACCTGCATCTAAGCTGTAAACAAGCATTAGGCTGAAAAGTTTGATTATGTTCAAGTTTGCTGTTTTCAAAAAACACTCCTCCTCCATTTGGTTGTCTTTTGATGTTCGTAGTTAGAGCGACGTCCTGCTACCGTGGTTCACTGGACTGGAACACCGGCTTTCCCTTGAACAATCAAATTTTATGCCGATTTTCCGGTGAATTTTCTGATTGTACAGAAAAAAGATAAACCGTCTTCGACATCAGTGTTCGTGAAAGTAATCTGTATCATCACAAACCCCTTTAACACTTTTTTCTGCTATATAATTTATTTTGATGTTTATTGCATGCCATCAAATGCAAATTATGGAGCCTCCAAAAGTGTTGACTATTCGGCGTGTATTTGCGTCATTTCCGACGGTATTTTTCCATTTCACGTATAGTTGTTTTTTTTTTCTTCTTTTGCACATAGCAAAGAATAATTAGACGAATGATTAATTTTACTCACGAAATGGACTAATCAGTTTCATGCTTTCTTACTTATTCTAATATCATGATGAGTGTGTAAAATTGTGCTATTGTTAACATTTTAGGTGTGAAGCACCTTATGTTTGGTTTATTTCCCAGTCCAGAATAAAAGAGCAATCAACGAGATATGCAGGCAGTTACCATGCTGGATCGAAATCCGTACACCTAAGCACATGATAATCTTCGACGGTCAATATAAAATCAATGAATCACATATTGCTTTAAACTCACATGTTTACTCATAGTATCATATTTTCAGACCTGAGAGAAGAGTGGTGAGAAAGAGAAGCTCACTAACAGAGATCGAAAGTGATAGGTCATGTGTTAACCTCAAAACTATGGAAAACCATCACAACGATTTATCTTGGAGGGTTTTTCCTCTGGAACCGCGCAATCAACGAGTGCAATTTGCGTCAACACCGCGATCAGATCAGAACGAACGAGAGGTGAATATGGTGGGGTTTAGCCCGCCCAATCTTACAATAGCAGCAAATATCTTAAAATAACAATATAGTTCACTCTCGAATTTCCCATATATTCCCGTGAAGACAGACAGGGAACACCCCCTCTTGTGGTGAAAAAGGTAACTAAACTCATTGCACAGTGGTACAGTAAGGCAATTTAGGCGGAAATAGGCTTTTCGTTGCGATTTTGGTTTGCGGTTTAAAGCCATAGTTTTTGTAAAAAGTTGTTTCTTATACATAGTCCTCGATTCATGTGCGAATGAAAATTAGGGTGGTCCTAAATTCAATGAAATAAAACACTCTTTGGCAAACTTGTAGACCAACTAATTCTAAGTAACTTTGTAAAAAAACTTTTTTGTAGACATGAAATTTGGTTTCCAAAAACAGTCTTTTCACTCTATTTTTTCAATTCAAATTTAAAAACAAAGTTTTCTTCGGTAACTTTAATCAAAAATACGCCAATTTTGACGAAAAAACATTGTCGATATATTATACAGATGAAGAGTTTTCACTATTTCTATTTTAAAAATAGGCCCTTTTGATATATTGATGTCTCCGTTTAGGGCAAACATAAATAATATTTTTTGGTATCATTTGATAGAACAAATATTGTATAAATATTGTGAAGAAATACCGAAAGTTGCTTAAAATTAGTTGATCTACAACTGTGCCGATGAATGTATACATTTATTTATGCAAATAAAAAGTTAGTTTTTTCTTTTAGTCGATTTCAGGACCACCCTAATTTTCATTTGCACATAAAAAATAGACTAAATATAAGAAACAAGTTCTTAGAAAAAAAATTTACTCTAAAACCACAAAATCGCATCGAAAAACTCGTGTCCGCCTACATTGCCTTACTGTACCACTGTGCGTTGTTGTTGAATTTCTGTGAGCGTGTGACATTCTCACACACGAAACTGAATTTACTCAATTTTAGATTAAGTTGACTCAATTTCATACTTTCACAGAAAAAAATATGTTGCAGATTTCGTGCGTAAACAATATACGCACGTATGTAAAACTAACGCCATTCCGGGAGTTAAATATTGATAATATAATAGATGTAGCTTATCGAGGCACGAAGAAGAAATATTCAAATAATCAGGCCACGACGTGTAAATGGTAAACTAATCCCAAGTTGCTATATACGTGGTTCCTTGTGTAACTTCACTAGCTCAGATCCATCACGGGGAGCAACTACGAAATGTGCGGCCGTCAAGCTCAAGCTCAATAATCAGGCCACGAAGTGTACAAATAAAGGAATATTTCAATTACCTCGTGAAAAAGATAAAAGGAGAAACCGCACAATGGTTGTCAATAGTCGTATATGGTTGTTGTGCAACTTTTAGCTTAGATAACACTTAAATGTTCTATCAATTTAACAATTTAAGTATGGATACATATCATGTTGTAACTGGTTTAAAAGCTTTATTATATTATATATAAAAGATATTCAACAAAACAAACATAATTAGTGATAACAACTGTTATGCAAAAACTATTATTTAATGTTTAGTTTTCTTCGTTTTGAAAGTATTTTTTGTTTTCTTTATCCCTCCGAATTTTTTGCTCTCGAGTTCTAATCTTCGTATTCATCACTTGCAGCTTTGCTTTAACCAGCATATTTATGTATTTACTAGCTGACCCGGCAAACTTCGTCCCGCCTATTTTTGTGTTTAATTCAATAATTTTCAACATTCCAAATTCATTGATTTCTTGCGATTTGTTTATATCGTTTGAAATTATTGGTTTTATCGGAATGACAACATCCTCGACTTTTGCCTTTAGTACATCACCTCTATTCCGAAAACACTCATATTGGGTGGTATTCAGTTATTTTCGTTGTTTTCCAGAAACTGAAAGTGGTCATCTTCGAATTCAATATGGTGTCCAGGGTCAATGCTTGGCTTCTTTACATTATTTCGATTACGGAAATATTCATATGCAGTAGTATTCGGCTGTTTCCCAGAAGTTGCCATCTTACAATTCAAAATGTTGTCTGTGGTCGATTCTAGCTCCAGTGTATCATTCTGGTATCGAAACATCTTATATTGGATGGAAATCGGCCGGTTGAAGAAATACCCATATTGGGTGTTATTTGGTTATTTTCGGCAGTTTCCCATTCACCGGAAGTCGTCATTTTACAATTCATAATGTTATCTGAGGTCGATTTGTAGCTTCAGTGCATCATAACAATCCCGGAAATACCCATAATGAGTGTTATTTGGTCTTTTGCCACTGTTGTTTAGGAACCGGAAGTCGCCATATTGGATTTCAAAATGGCATTTGGAGACAATTTCTGGCCTCTGAGCATCATTCTGGTTAAAGAAACACCCATATTTGGTTGTATTTGGGTCATTTTCGGCAGTTTTCCAGTCACCAAAAGTCGCCATTTTACTACTCAAAATGTTGTCTGAGGTCGATTTGTGGTTTCAGTGCATCATCACGATTTCGGAAATACTCATATTGGCTGGTATCTGGTCATATCTCGCTATTTCTCTGAAACCGGAAGTGGCCATCTTGGATTTCAAAATGGTATTCAGAGACAATTTCTGGCCTCTGAGCGTCATTCTAGTTAAAGAAACATCCATATTGGTGGTATTTGGTCATTTTCCTCTTTTTTTCCAATCACTGGAAGTCGCCATCTTACAATTCAAGATTTTGTCTGATTTTAAAAAAACCGGAAGTCACCATCTTGGATTTCAAACTGGCATTTCGAGACGATTTCTGGCCTCTGAGCGTCATTCTGGTTAAAAAAAACACCCATATTAGGTGGTATTTGGTCATTTTCGGCAGTTTTCCAGTCACCGGAAGTCGCCATTTTACAACTCAAAATATTGTCGGAGGTCGACAAACGTACAAACCGTGGAACACCACCCATGGATTGCCTTATGCATAGGTGAACTTTATTATTATAAAATATTCGGCCGAGTTCACTTCACAATAAAATGTGAATTTTTTTCAGTGTACCCATTAGGGTAATATTATTGTCAAAAGTTACTCTATTTCGCATGTCGTGTAGAACAAAATCAGAAGTGGCGCACCTAGCGGTCGAAAAGGTGACTAACGCTTCTGTCATTTTCAATTTGTCTTCATAATTTCACGTAAGTGAACTATATTGGTATTTAATATATTTGATAGCAGGCATTTCACGGGTGTGCCCCATACCATTGTGCCAAGGAGAGTCAAGCCAGAGACCAGAGGAATCAAACGCGATTTTGTCGCAAACTAATGAGAGGCAGGAAGTCGGTTCGAGGGAGCAAGGTAACTGTTCCGAGCGGCATGCTACAGCCAGTTTTCTGGAGCAAAATCTTCAATGCAATAACGAACTGATGAACATGGTCAGATCGTTACATATTCGCATGAATGCTTTGGAGCAAAATATAGCAAACAGAGTTGATCCAACACCAATCAGTCCACTGATGCCCGTTAATCAACCTCACGGTGGGGTGCCTCCTAGTAACAATGTTGGTTTCGGGTCAGGCCAGGGCCCCGTGGCTCACCACGGTGGATCTATAAATACCGGGTCCAGTGGAAGTCAAGGAGGCGTAAACGAGAGAAGGTTCTATGGGTCAGAGATGCCGCAAAATAACGTTTGGAACCCACAACCTGGGGCCAATCAGGTGATCGATAACCGAGGAATGGCCATCTGGCCTGGTAACTCGGCAAGTGGATATCATCAGATGCCATATCATACGGTGAATCAGACATGGGGTATGCCAACCACGACGATTCCAGCTCAGTATGCGGAAACTGGTACCATACCGGGTCTTATAGAAACGCAGGCTAATAAAGGAGCGATTTTCCCGCGCCCGGTGTATAGTGGCACTGCGGACAGTAAACACCCGATCGAGTTTTTGACGGAGCTTGGGCGTTATTTTTCCGGTCTTGGCTGTGCACCGCCCGATAGACTACCACTGGCGCTATCTTGCTTGACAGGCGAAGCAAAAATCTGGGCAACAGGGTTTTGAGTATCTATTCCTGAATTATAAATCGTTCGTAAGTCACTTCAGAGAGAACTTCTGGGGTCATTCTGTGCCGAACACGCATCAGTACTGGACGTGTTTGGTGATCGGTCCGATAGAGTATAAAACAAAAGACGTGTGAACAAGTGTTGGCATTGTTTGCCTGGTCGAGTGAAATAAATCCGGGTTCAAGGTCGTTCCTTTGTGCAACTGTTTCGCATCGTGACTGCCAGCTGGTGCGTAAGCCGATTTGGCTGCTGGCTGGATTGTGCTACAGCAGTGGACGAGACACAAACGAGGAAAAAGAAGAAGCCATCAGTGTCAGCGAGTCGTATCGCTGTGTGGAGTGATCTCACACCTGGCTCGCTGCTGGTGGCTGTTTAGTGCTGCTGTATTGGTTCTGCTGGCTGTAACGGCTGCTACTTCGAACGATCGGACAACCAACCTTACTGGAAGGGAGAAATAAAAAGGTACGTGTTCTTGTCAGCGCTAGTGCGCTAGACTTAAGATGGATGTAGATCCCTCGCCTCCCGCGCCACCATCCCCGAACCCCTCTGACCCTGACCCTTCTGTTACCCCCTCCCCTGTTCATTCTTCAGTCCCCCCTCGCCCCAGGCTTTACCCAGACGGAGCCCAGGGCAGCTATACTGTTTATTTTCGGCCAAAGGCAGGACCGAAATCGAAAAAGTTGAACCTCTTGCAGATTTCTAAAGACCTGACGAAGGAGTACAAGGGCGTGACCGAAATTTCCAAGGTCCGGCCTAACAAGCTCCGTGTCGTGGTCGGTAACCTGAAAGAGGCCAACGATATAGCTTGCTCTGAGCTCTTCACACGCGAGTATCGCGTTTACATACCCGCACGAGACGTGGAGATCGACGGTGTCATAACCGATTCGAGTCTGTCCGTCGAGTGTATACTACAAAGTGCCAAAGGGTGCTTTAAGAACAAAACGTGTCCCGAAGTAAAGGTGCTCGACTGCAAGCAATTGCGGTCAGCATCGATCATCGGTGGCAAAACAGTATACACTCCGTCAGACTCGTTTCGAGTTACGTTCGCCGGGTCTGCACTACCAAGCCACGTCTCGATCCACCGGGTTCGTCTCCCTGTGAGGCTCTACGTGCCCCGCGTCATGAACTGCCTGAATTGCAAGCAGTTAGGCCACACAGCCGCCTACTGCTGCAATAAGGCACGTTGTGGCAAGTGTGGGGAGTCTCATGCGGAAGATTCTTGCAGTGTTAACGCTGAAAAGTGTATTCACTGCGGAGAAAATCTGCATGAGCTCTCGACATGTGCGGTGTACATGCAGCGCAGGGATAAAATAAAACGGTCTCTCAAAGAGCGTTCAAAGCGTTCCTACGCTGACATGCTGAAGAAGACCGTCACCACTTCTCCCGTTACTTCGAACCCCTTCGATCTGTTGCCCTCTGAGGAAACCGATTCTGACGATTCACCAGCGGGAGCATCTTACGCCAATCCTGGGGAGTCTAGAAAGAGGAAAAGTGTTTCCTCTCCTAAACTTCCCAGAAAAGGTCCTAAGATTTCTCAAAGTGAAATGAAGGTTACAAACAAACCAAACAGTGCTGCGGAAAAACCGAAGCAAACTCCTCCTGGGCTGGCAAATTTAAAGTCCCAGAAGGAGTTCCCAGCACTGCCAGGAACATCTAAAACCCCAGTTGCTCCTTTTACACTCCCAGTTGATGAAACAAACTCTGGATTAGTGAAATTTTCTGACATTGTGGACTGGATTTTTGAAACTTTCAATGTACCCGATCCAATTAAAATTTTTCTTACAGCATTCCTCCCAACAGTTAGATCATTTTTGAAGCAGTTGACTGCCCAATGGCCTCTCCTTGCAGCGATTGTATCCTTCGATGCCTAATTCAACTGCGTATATGAAGGATTCTATCTCTGTCTTACAGTGGAATTGTAGAAGTATTTTACCAAAAATTGATTCGTTTAAAGTTTTGATAAATAAAAACAAATGCGATGCATTTTCCCTTTGTGAAACTTGGCTTACTTCAAATATTGATCTCAACTTCCATGATTTTAATATTATTCGCCTTGATCGAGACACCCCATATGGAGGAGTACTTTTAGGGATTAAAAAGTGCTATTCTTTCTATCGTATTAACCTCCCCTCGATTCCAGGCATCGAAGTTGTCGCATGTCAAATGACAATACAAGGTAAAGAGCTTTGTATTGCCTCAATATATATTCCCCCCAGAGCACAGGTTGGGCAACGGCTGCTCTTTGATTTAATAGAACTTCTTCCCTCGCCACGTTTGATTTTGGGAGACTTCAACTCTCATGGCGTGGCTTGGGGTTCCCCATACAATGATAACCGCTCCTCTTTAATCTATAACCTTTGCGATGACTTCGACATGACTATTTTAAACAACGGTGAAATGACACGTATCCCGAAACCTCCAGCGCGCCCAAGCGCTTTGGATCTATCCTTATGTTCGACGTCGCTACGGTTGGATTGCACATGGAAGGTAATCCTCGATCCTCACGGTAGCGACCATTTGCCTATTCTTATTTCAGTTACAAACGGGACAACTCGCATGCGACCAATTGACATTCCGTATGACCTCACACGGAATGTCGATTGGAAGTTATACGAGGAAATGATTTCAAAAGCGGTCGAGTCGATTCAACATCATTCACCACTTGAAGAATACAACCTCCTCGCGGGCTTGATTCTCGACGCCGCGTTGCAAGCCCAAACGAAGAAATATCCCGGCGTAACGATCAAAGAACGGCCTCCCACTCCGTGGTGGGACCAAGAGTGCTCCGATGTCTACACGCAAAGATCCGACGCGTTTAAGGCCTACCAGACGGGAGGTATACCTGGCGACTATTTACGGTATTCGGAGCTTGATACCAAGCTTAAAAGCTTGGCTAAAGCAAAGAAACGTGGATATTGGCGTCGGTTCGTGAACGAGACGTCGAGGGAGACATCGATGAGCACTCTTTGGAACACAGCCCGAAGAATGCGGAATCGCGTAACGGTCAACGAAAGCGAGGAGTCTTCAAGTAGGTGGATATTTGATTTTGCCAGGAAAGTATGTCCGGACTCTGTTCCTGAGCAAAATATTGTTCGCGATGCGTCTCCGGGCCACGACGCGATAGAATCACCTTTTACGATGGCAGAACTTTCAGTTGCCCTCCTGTCCTGTAACAATAACGCGCCTGGATTAGATAGAATCAAATTCAACTTGTTGAAGAATCTACCCGGCAATGCCAAGAGGCGCTTGTTGAACTTGTTCAATAAGTTCCTGGAGCAAAACATTGTACCGCAGGATTGGAGGCAAGTGAAGGTGATCGCCATCCAAAAACCAGGGAAGCCAGCTTCTAATCACAACTCTTATAGGCCGATTGCAATGCTATCCTGTATCCGGAAATTGATGGAAAAAATGATACTCCGTCGTTTAGACCACTGGGTCGAATCAAATGGTCTACTATCAGAAACTCAATTTGGCTTCCGCCGTGCCAAAGGGACGAATGATTGTCTTGCGTTGCTTTCAACAGATATTCAGCTGGCGTATGCTCGTAAGGAACAAATGGCGTCTGCGTTCTTGGACATTAAGGGGGCTTTTGATTCCGTTTCTATTGACATTCTTTCGGGTAAACTTCACCGACAAGGATTTTCTCCAATTTTGAACAATTTTTTGCACAACTTGTTGTCCGAAAAGCACATGCATTTTACGCATGGCGATTTGGCAACTTTTCGCATTAGCTACATGGGTCTTCCCCAGGGCTCATGTTTAAGCCCCCTTCTTTACAACTTTTATGTAAATGACATCGACGAATGTCTGGCAAATTCATGCACGATAAGACAACTTGCAGACGACAGTGTAATCTCTGTTACAGGAGCCAAAGCTGCCGATTTGCAAGGACCATTGCAAGATACCTTGGACAATTTGTCTGCTTGGGCTTTACAGCTAGGTATCGAATTCTCTCCGGAGAAGACTGAGATAGTAGTTTTTTCTAGGAAGCATGAACCTGCTCAGCTTCAAACACAATTAATGGGTAAAACGATTTCTCAGGTTTTGGTACACAAATATCTTGGTGTCTGGTTCGACTCTAAAGGCACCTGGGGTTGTCACGTGAGGTATCTGATGAAAAAATGTCAACAAAGAGTGAATTTTCTTCGTACAATAACCGGACAATGGTGGGGAGCCCATCCAGGAGACCTTATAAGGCTTTACCAAACAACGATATTGTCTGTTATTGAATACGGGTGTTTCTGCTTCCGCTCCGCAGCAAACACACATTTGATCAAACTGGAGCGAATACAATATCGTTGTTTGCGTATCGCCTTAGGTTGCATGCAGTCGACCCATACGATGAGTTTGGAGGTTTTAGCTGGAGTACTACCATTGAAAAACCGCTTCTGGAGCCTGTCTTCTCGTATTCTAATCAAATGTGAGGTCTTGAACCGTCCCGTGATTGAAAATTTTGAAAGGTTAATCGAACTTAATTCTCAAACCCGTTTTATGACATTGTATTTCAATCACATGTCCCAAAATATTAACCCTTCTTCGAATATTCCAAATCGTGTCGACTTATCAAATACTTCTGATTCTACTGTGTTTTTCGATACATCCATGATAGAAGAAACTCGTGGAATCCCGGATCATTTACGCGTGCAGCAGATCCCTAAAATTTTTTCCAATAAATATCGAAACATCAACTGCGACAATATGTACTACACTGACGGATCACTTCTTGATGGGTCCACTGGCTTCGGTATCTTCAATAACAATTTAACCGTCTCCCATAAGCTCGATAATCCTGCTTCTGTTTACGTCGCAGAATTAGCTGCAATTCAGTACACCCTAGGGATTATCGAAAAAATGCCCACGGACCATTATTTCATCTTTACGGACAGTCTCAGTTCCATTGAGGCTCTCCGATCGATGAAAGATGTTAAGCACTCTCCGTATTTCCTGGGGAAAATACGGGAACATCTGAGTGCTTTATCCGAAAAATCTACTCAGATTACCTTAGCGTGGGTCCCTTCTCACTGCTCGATACCGGGTAATGAGAAAGCGGACTCTTTGGCTAAGGTGGGCGCAACAAACGGTGATATTTATGAAAGACCAATTGCCTTTAATGAATTTTTCGCACTTGTACGTCAGAATACGATCATCAGTTGGCAAAATGCTTGGACCAGAGGGGAATTGGGAAGGTGGTTACATTCCATAATCCCCAAAGTATCGACGAACCCGTGGTTCAAGGGGTTGGATGTAGGTCGGGATTTCATTTGCGTGATGTCCCGGCTTATGTCCAATTACTATAGATTTGACGCGCTCCTCCGTCGTGTTGGGCTCGGGGAAAGTGGTATCTGTGCCTGTGGTGAAGGTTATCACGACATAGAGCATGTGGTTTGGTCATGCCCTGTACACCGTGACGCCAGGTCTAAATTAATAGCTTCCCTGCAGGCCGAGGGTAGACAGCCGGCTGTTCCTGTTCGTGATGTCTTGGCGAGCCGTGACCTATCCTACATGTCCCTTATATACGTTTTCCTGAAATCCATCCACGCCCCAGTCTAGTCCCGTTCCCCTCCGTCTACACCCAACAAAACGACAAGAACACGTTTGAACCTTAAGCACAAAACCAGCAACCAGACCCCACACAACAGAACCAGGACCCAAGGACTACGAGCCTCTGTCCCAACTCACGACATCGTGGCTCAGCAGAACGAATCCATACATGCCATTCGACGATTATCAGACGACCATTGAACAACAAAACACTGATTGGAAATCCCATGCTAGTTTTAAGTTAGACTTAATTTCAGCTCGTAGTCGGCAGCGAGGATAAAAAATTTGCTTTAGTTTTTAAGTCATCAGATATAATTGGCGCCGTTAAACATTAAATTGTATTTGTGCCGTGTCAAATAAATGTTATGTGAAGAAAAAAAAAAGAACTTCTGGGGACCAACGGCTCAACGATTAGTGTCGGAGGAGATCACGAGGGGAACTTACGTCCAGCGCAATGGTTCTCACATAGCTGAATATTTCCTTGAAGCAGTATCAAAAGCTCGGTTCCTCACACCGCCACCGGCTGAACGTGAACTGATACAGAATCTTTCGCGTCATTTTCCGCGGAATGTGCAAAATTTACTCGGGTCGTGCATGGAAATCGGGGCTGCATACACCGTATTGCAAGCAGAAGATCGGTTAATTAATTCGTCTCCGCGATCTGGTCCGGCAGGTCAAACGTGGCGGAATAGGAGCCTAACCCGACTCGAATGCCGGAAATGTACGAATGGCTGTGATTGATGATGAGGGAATACAGTCAACCTCGGAACCAGCGGTATTAACGGTTTATGTCGGCCGAGACGAGTTGTTGGAAGAAGAGGAAGTGCAGGCCACCAGGGTGGAAAAACCGCGACAATCACCGTACATTGGCGTTAAAGTGAAGAATTTAGAAATTGAAGCATTGATAGATAGTGGCTGTGAGCTATCGTGTATATCGGGAGATTTATTCGAGCAATTGAAGGCGGAAGCGGTTGATATGGCCGAGCTACCAATGCAATTTCACTGCGAGGGCCGTTTGGCAAGAAAGGTAAAAAAGTTACTACCCAAGTGCTTTTGACCGTGCAAGTGGAAGGACGGTTGATAGATATTGCGTTTGTGGTGGTAAAGGAGCTAGTGAACAAAATGATATTAGGCGATGACTTTCAAGAGAATTTTCGAGTATGGATACATCGCGATGAGAAACGATTTCGAATATGGTTGGATGGAGAGGAGTTTTGGGTTCTCTTTAGTCAAATACCTGGAGATAGTCATCGTTGCCTGGAAAACATCGCAATGTGTGAAAGACTGATTAATTTTGCTGCAGAGGAGAATGATATCAAGTCGGAAAACAAGCTGGCGACCCTCGGTTCTACGTTAGGAATCCACGAGCGTATAGATTGGGACGATCTAATGAAGGAATTTGAGGATATTTTTTCGGAACAAAAGCCAGGTTTGACTAAAGAATATTTCCATGAGATCGCGGTAACGGATGAGCAGCCGTTTCAACAGAAGCAGTATCCGGTGCCTTTTTCTCGAGCTGAGAAGGTAACGTAGAAACTAAATCAAATGGAAGCTTGGGGAGTAATTTCGCGTAGTGCATATGTCAACCCGTTGGTCACAACCATAAAAAAGAATGGAGAGGTTTGGGTTTGTTTAGACGCCCGAAGGCTAAACAGAGTGCTTGCCAAAGATCATGAGAAACCCCCTAACATGCAAGAAATTCTGCAAAAATTTCATGGATCCCGCTATTTTTCCACGGTGGATCATACCGCTTCGTATTGGCAAATACCACTCAAACCTGAGCATCGCAAGTATACTGGTTTCATGTACAACTCGAAGACTTACGTGTTCAATGTTCTTCCGTTCGGGTTCAACACCGCAGTCGCCAGTTTTTCGCGAGCAATGGATTTTATATTGGGACCCGAAATACTAGAGTTCGTGGAAAAGTACGTAGATGATCTATTGGTCCATTTAGAAACACTTGATCAGCATTTGCGCCATCTTCGTTTACTTTTTACTCGACTTCGAGAGGCGGGTTTGACGATTAGCATTTCAAAGTCTATATTTTTCTGAGCACGTGTTAGTTTTCTGGGACACCTGATAGGAATTCAGGGGATACGCAATTTCCCACAGCTCAGCTCTGGCCATGACTTGCGTAGTTTCCTCGGGTTGGTCAGTTACGTGTCCAGATTTGTTCCGGCTTTTGCCATGACGGCCAGTCCTTTATATGGATTACTACGAACAGATAAGCCATGGGAATGGCTAGAGGAACACCAGAGTGCTTTCCAAAGGGTTACAGACCTATACTTAAAGCATACGATGCTACACTACCCAGATCCAACGAAAACCGATAGTCCAATTATAGGCATTGGCGCCGTGTTATTTCAGAGAGATGAAAAGGGAAACCCGCAGGTGATTTCATATGGAAGCCGGCTTCTCAAGTCGGCTGAAACAAATTACACCGTTACGGAGCTGGAGGCTCTAGCGATTGTTTGGGCTTTGAACAAATGGCGCCAATATCTGCTCGAAAGACGTATCACTATCATTACCGACCACAAGGCTCTAGTGTTTCTCAAACAATGCAAACTCCTCAACGGTCGTTTAACCCGTTGGGTGTTATTTCTACAGCAGAACGATTACGAAATAGAACACTGTAAGGGAACAGAAAACATCGTGGCAGATACTCTTTCCCGATACCCGGAAGGATTGCCAGACGGAAGAAGACGGGACCTTACCTTCAACCTGGCAGCATTGGGCCGTAATAAGACGCCGGGTGAAAAGGCATTTTTAGCTCAGTTTGGAAAGGTTCGTGAACTCCAGGATCCGGACGAAGAAATAAATAAGTGGAAAGCGAGTATGTCGAAGGGAGTGACTAGACTCAGGGGAAAAAGCAGCTACCTAATCCAGGATGAAATCCTTTTTGTCAAACTCAAAGGGGACGAGGTATGGAGAACTTGGGTGCCAAAAGCGTTAATGGGTTTGGCGCTAAGCTATTTTCACGAGGAACTTGGTCACTTTGGTGTGTTCAAATTGTACACGGCAGCAAAACGGTCAGTCTACTGGAGAGGTATGCGGAATGATTTCAAAAAGTTCATTAAGAATTGTTTGGTCTGCCAGCTAGCGAAGAACAGTAATTTCAAACTGGCAGGCACATGTCGCAGTATACTACCACAGAAAAAAAAATCAAATACCCTCATTGGATCTTTACGGTCCTTTGCCAACGGGGGTGGCTGAAGTCAAGCATATCCTGGTAATTCTCGACGTGTTCACGAAATAAGTAACCTTACACAGCATCCGCAAACCAACCTCTAGAGTCCTGTGGAGACGGGTGGAAAGGTATATACTTGACAATGGGAAACCAGAAGCAATACTTTGTGATCAGGGTACCCAGTTCACCTCGAAAGTGTGGGTTGAGAACTGCAAAACATGTGGCGTGCGGTTGATACACACGTGTGTACGCCATCCACAGGCTAACCCGGTAGAGCGGGTCATGAGAGAAATCCCACGGCTGTGTCGTACTTATTGCCAAAATAATCACAAGACATGGGCTAACAAAATCTCGAAATTTGCGGAGCTATTAAATGCAGTTTGTCATGAAAGCACGTTGTGTTCACCATATGAGCTGCAGTTTGGAAAGAAACCAGAAGACATTTTGCGGAAACTTCTCCCCTTCCCAGCAGAGGGAAATGAACCAGAAGCAGTTAACCTGGAAGCGGTACGGGCAGTAATGAACTGGAAGGCGGAGGCACGACGTCTAAAGGCGCCCATACAGACTGTAAAGTTCATGGTGAATGATCTGGTACTTGTTCGGGCTAACCCTACCTCATCCGAAGCTGATGGGGAGATAAAAAAGTTTTATATGGTATTTGAAGGGCCGTATCGCGTTTCAAAAGTGTTGCATGAAGATGTATATTGCCTGGTGCACCCCACAAACGCGAAAGAAAGGGGACGGTTTCACATTAGTTTGTTAAAACCGTTCCATGGGTCCATTGAGACCAACTAACTGAACTCCCCGAAGACAGAGTCATTGCTAGAATGGAAAGGAAGAGAGAGTGACGCGAAAACGATAAATGGACCATTTTAGTATTCGCTGGGGGGGGAGCGTTGTAACGGACCACCCTAGCTGTTGGAGAGTTTACAGAAATCTACACAACCGGGAAGCAAGGAGAATTGAGTCAGTGTATACTAATCAAGGTGAGTGAGCGGTCGCGTTGTATAACTGTCGTGTCCCAAGTCCGGGTTGTTTCGGTGGAGGAATATTTTCCAGGTGTTTAGGGTAGTGAAGATTGGCGGGTGTTCGATAGGGATCAAGGGAAAAGGAAGCGGAGGAAAGTATAAGTAGACATACTTTATCACAATTATTAAGCAAAATGATTAAAATCACTCCGAAACTCGGAAAAATCATGTTCAAATAGAACATGTTTTGAATCAAAATCCGTACACAGTTTTTTGTCTGAATCAAAACCCGCACACTTTTGAATCGAAATCCGCACACACGCGATATAGACTGGATCAAAGTCCATACAACAATAAATCGAATTCCGTAAAGATATAGAAGTACAAAAATGAACATCTTTTATTTAAAATTTATCTTTAAATTTACGAATAAATATATTTTGAGGAGCATTTGGTTCTCAAAGTTTCACACGGTTTTCTAATTTTTTATATCAGCTGAAATAGACTACTTGGAGACTAAAAAACAATAATGAATTAACATTAAACGGTTGCAGACTTAACCTGTTGTTGTTTAGCCCATTGAAAAAGATATAAATAGAGGTAATTCTTTTCTAGTCTTCTAGCCATGTTTCTGAACCTATAGCACCCTAAGAACCTAACCCAAACTATCTTCTATTTTCATGTAAAAGATTTAAGTGCATTATGAGCAGTTTGACTATCAAAAGGTATGCAGATATTTGCAAATCTGTGCCTCCCTTTTGAACAAACATCCAAGTCTTCAGTGATGGCATAAATTTCTGCTTGGAAGATCGTTCCCAACATTTGTGTGTAAAACACAATGGAATCTGGACGCAAACTACAAACCCACAAGGAATTTATACCCTTAGTAATAAGCTTGTCTAGATGGGAGTTCCAGTTTAGTTTTTTATCCAAATTACCTCCGAGTTAATTAACTTCTTCCGAAAACAGAATCTGAGCTGCATTTAGAGTAGGCAGTTTCAAATGTATCTTTCTCCTTCTGATAGAAGGTACTTAGACAGTTTTAGAAGGGTTTACATTCAAACCATCTATTCTGTACCATTTTAACCCTCTCCCGCTCACGAGGTTTTTCATGATTTAAAAATACTTAACGGGTTAATTTGGGAAAAATACTTCGTAGACTTATTTAAATTACTGGGAAATGTTATATTTTGAAGTAAAAAGTTAAATTTGAAATGGTGCTCCAGAGCACCTATGAGCATAGAAGGGACTTATTTTTAATACACGAGACATTTTTTTTGGTAAAATTTAACTATTGAAAGCAGTTATTTAAAAATTAATAAAAATAAAAGAGAAGCAATGTAGTTTTCGAAAAAAAAAGACTACGTTTACGACCATTTGATTGATTTTTTATGATGGAAAATGAAGAAAAAAATCTCGCTTCATTATGCAAAGACGAACATTGCACTTCGAACACCAAAAGAGTGTAAAGTGATCACGATGATTGCGTTAGAAACATCTCTGCACATCTCTGAATGCTGGCCAATATGATATTCCATCGTAACGGATATTTTTAGCCAGCATACGTTGTGAATTTTTGTCTTCTGTATGCCCAGTGGTGCTCTGAGGCACCATGTTCAAATTTATGGGACAAGCGAATTAGAATGAAAAATGCTAATTTGGTGTATTGTTACACTCAATAGACAATAGATCTACGTAAAATTTATTTTTATTATGAAATCGATTGATTATTGTTATATAAAAACGGTTGTCAAAAACACACATTATTTTTTTATCGAAAAATCCAGACTTTCTTCTACAGTTTTCTTGATAACAATCCATACATTGAATTAAGCTGTCATTCGATATGCCAAGTTAAAAGTGTATTAAAAATGCAACATTTTGTAGAAAAAAGAAGTCAAAACTAACTATTTTCTGCCAAAATATGGTCAATACAACTCATGGTGCTCTAGAGTCACCATGAGCGGGAAAGGGTTAAAGTTACATTGAGCCCAGTTTGTAACCGATTATCGTGTCTTTTATGGCAACATCATCTGCGTAGCCAACTACCTCTAATCCGAGTTTTTCTGACTAGTTAAATAGCTCCTTGAGGACAGCCCTCAATCGATTAGTTGCGCACCTTCAAGGTCAACAGATTTTTTTTCGATATTTGAGCGTCATCAAATATCGTTTCTATTATGTAACGCATTGTCAAGTCCTTCAATATCAAGAGTCAGAGCCTCCTTGTATTGGTCCCAGTCAGAGGTAACTTTTACTCGATTGAACAACTGGCTGGATTTTTTTTTTCAATTCTGCCAATTTTGTCTCTATTGGATGTTCTTTAATAAACAGGCTTGGAATGATAAAATCATTTTGTCAAAGACCGCATCAGAGGCACTCTCTAGTTCTGAGCAATTTTTAATTGCAGTTCTCAGCGAAACCGATATAGTTCCCAAATAGAGTTTCTTGTGTTTTTACAGTTTCCTGATGCTAATAATTCAGCTTTATAATCAAACCTAATATGTTTGTAATTGGACAACGATTGTCAATCAGAAGCGTGCCAGTTTATTATCTTTACTGATACAAGTTCACTGCAGATCGAGTGATCAAGAACCCTTCAACGGGTTGAATGTTGACGCATTTCCTCAATTGAAAATTAGAAGAAATGTAGTTCAGAAGGTTATCGTACCTTTTATTTGCATTTGCATCACAACCTCTTATATCAATTTGCTTGCCCCTGGCGATTGAAGATTTTGCTGTACTTCATTGTAATACATGGCTGCATCACCTGAGACTTTGGTGCTATTGACCAGTTCTCCTAAAACTCCTTAGACTGGGCGTTTCTTTTTTTTTTTTGTTTTAAGAGGCTTTGCCTAGTTTGGCATTCACCCCTATTTATTGGTAAAGTTCTATAACATATTCACAAAAGTTGTATTTGATTGTACAGATTGATGTTTTTAAGGAATTTATGATTTTTTTCTTCCGTTTTTCTGTTGTCACTTAACATATTTGTAATGTTGTTAGGTAGTCCAATTATCTTCCTTTTTTCATTGTATTTAGAGCAATCGACTAATATGTGGTTGACCGTTTTTGGTTCATTGCGGGTGTCATACATATTGAGGGATTTCTTTTCAAATAGGTGTTTTTGCCTACAGCAAATGGTTCACAACGATAATCTCCCGGGAACTGTAGCTGATAGATGTCGCCAACAATACTCACAAGTATTGAGTATGCATTCGACGAAGACATTGCTGACTTCCTACCTTGATACTTTTTGTAGAGATCTGCTAGCTGCTTCAGGCAAGAAACTTCCTAACTTTACTGTGTTTATTAAGAAGATTCTGATTCTATCACATGGCAATGTCACGTTGAAGCGAGGTTTCTCCGTGAACAAGGAGTGCGTAGTCATGAATTTGGAAAAAGACAGACTTGAAGCGCAGCGCTTGGTGTACGATACAGTACAGGTTGCCTGAGGAGGACAAGAAATTGATATTGATGAGGAGATGCGTGAGCTGCTGAAGTAACGTGTTTTAAGTGTTATGAAAATACTCATATTACTCTTTTATATATTGAATCTTATCTGGTTGAGGAAAAGACGATTCCTTCAAACATAATTTGGCCTAGAATTCTTCGGTAATGAGTATTATATGCGTTGTTTATAAGATACTTGTAGACATCTCCTCTCGGAAACGTGACATCCGTCGCATTTTTCGATTTTTTGCGACTATATCTCTTGATTTCAATAAGGCTGAACACGTCAAGAAGTGACTTAGAGCATATTGAGATGTAAATCGAAAGTCACGCTTTTTTATTCCTTAACTGCATGGAAAACTACAGAATTCAAAAGTACAATTAATCAGGAAAAATATTTGAACGAACCAGGAAAAACCGGGAGAAAACCGGGAATTTAATTTCGGGCTTTGAATGGGCACCCTGCTGGTATGTACCATTCAATATGGGTATCTTCAGAATTGATAAGATACACAGATGTCGCAATTCGACTCTAGACGGCGCATTGAAATCCGAGACGGTGATTTGTGGTTTCTGAAAAATAGTCAAGGGCTTCCGATTCCTACAATACAACATAAAATGACGAAATACCATCCAATCTTTGTATTTTTAGAACCGAGATGATGCCCTGAAGACGAAATTCAACCACACACGCCATATTTAAATCCAAGATGGCGAATCGTGATGATGCTCAGAGACGTCATTTCAAACATTATATTTCTGAAGTAAGTTGCTTCACAAGGCAGTAAAGTATAAGATATTCCTCTTAATTTTGAAACTTTTGATCCCGAGAGCAACGCCGCACATTGGGACGAAATCAAAAATAGTGGGACATCGGTATTTTTGACGAAACGCATGGTTTTCGCGTTTCGATGACTTCTACAAAGTTTCTCAGTTTTGTAAGTACTTTATTCAGATGGTAAAATTTTTGGTTTAGAAGGGGTGTGCACTAAAATGAAAAATTTAACTTTTTTGTTTCTTGATAAACTTTCCTCCGGCACATTGTAGAACTTCCATTTTGAGCAAGTTTGTAGAAAATCAAAATGTGTCACATTTTATTAAAGAAAGTGTATCGCTATCTCTTAGTTTGGAGGATTTATGCCTGTTTTGCAAAAATTCTGATACATTTTTCACGAGAGCATATCTGGTAAGGCAGATATTAGCAGCTGCCTCCAGTTTCATTTTGTTCTGCCACTTATTCCCTTCAATTATGTTTACATATCATACTGGAATCAAAAAAGTTGCATTCTATTTTCCGAAAAAATATGAATGAATTGAAAACAAACCACAAAATCTTCAAGCGCTTTTGAACTTTTGCTATAGTACTTTTCTCACGAATAATCGAGCATGAACAAATTGATCTTAGTATTCAGAATATTTTTTTCTTGTGGGAGCTCCTCATCAGCCCACGGAGGTTTGTCTCAATTTTATGAGGTGGAAATAACGAAACAGAGAAATAATTTTACATTTAATAATAAATTTGGACAAAATAAAAACAATTTTTGGTAAAAAAATAAACAAAAGGGAGGGGTGGTTCATCCTGGATTAGCGTGTATTATTCCAAAAATATACTTAAACAATTTTAACAATATTATATTCGTTATAAAGATAGTTAAAACTAATGGTGTGCGAAATTCCGCGAAATATCGAGTTTCTCGAAATTGAACGAAATTTGTTGAAATATAAATATTTAAGTATATATTATAAATATTAAAGTTGATATTGTTTTTTTTTGTAATAATCTTCTAAACAACATTTGGAACCATTACCTTTCGATGTATTGTTACTAGAGGTGTTAATACGATTAGCTCCCACTCAAATCGGGCGATTTTTTTAAAGCCAGCTCCAGTTATGATTCGTTTAAAAGAATAATACTTACTTTTCGGGAGATTTGGTAACTGCTGCTACACGGTGCTACGGTGTTGACGTTTTCTCTATGTCCATATCCAGTTGCAGCAGAGTAATTCTAACATGCTAGTGATGTCATCAACCACAAGTATATCGTTCATTCAGCTATTTTTCAATTGATTTTTATTACTTCTGTCACCGATTTCATCTTTACAGCGAACTTTAAATGTTCGATTTTTCGCCTCCAAGGTTTTTTTTCTTTTTTGTTGTTGCGTGTATCTCTCTTTGTGTGTATGTGTGTGTGTGTCTGGCTGTGATTTGCTGCCATTATGTATGTTCTTTTGTTTTCGTTTTCTGGCTTCAATATTGTAAACTGTCACGCTATACATTCGTGAGAAGAGTAATCTTATAACTAAAAGGAAAACATATATATATTAACGCATATATTTGTCGATTTCATAAATCTCCGATAATCCGGCTTATAAGACTACAAGTACACTTGATCTTAACACGAAGGCCGCCTGCCGAACAGAACCTCCGACTCGACCTTTCCCGCTTCCTCCCTTCCTATCGTCGCCCTAACTTCTGTTCACAGACAGAATTTCGACTGCTTGTACGTGTAACTCTGAACTTATTTCCTCTGTATGTTTGTGTAATGAAATTAGGTCCGGCGGTAAACAGTGCCTCTCACCTTCTCATACGTGTAACTTAGCGTTTACGGATGCAATTCAAATACTTAAACTAAATAAGGCATGCAAGTGGAAAACCGAGTTGCACAAACAATGAAATAATTCTACTAATCGTTGCTCTCGTTTGTTTTGTATTTGTATTTGTTTTCTTTCCATTTCAGCTAGTTTTGTTTCCGCCTCGGTTGGTTCTGCGCTTAACCGTCTATTAAGCACGCTAGAGAGGCAGTAGTCGTGGGGCCAGCAGTTTGGCCTTCCGAAATGCTAAAACAGAAATTTCAACCGCCGTTCGTTCGCTGCGAAATGAGTTCAGTTTTTTTTTAAATTTTTGCACAAGTTGTGTATATAAAAAAGATTCACCTAGCCAACGTGTCCTTAAAACTTCAATCCTCTCGGCTTCGCCAGGCTCAGTTTCATTATCATAGTAATAATTTTAATTATATGCATACTATATACAATGCTTGAATCCTAACCCTCCTCTGCCCCCTTCGTTTATAATTTGTTTGTGTTTTTCATCCGACTTGATGGGCCGTTAAATTTTAGTTCGGTTCCTTCTCATTAAACTTTAAATTTGTTTTTTTTTTCTCAGTCGATTGGCACTCATGTTATTTCTTTGCTTCTCGTCGTTCGCGTTAATTACTTTGTATCTAGTTATTTCTCGCTCGCTCTTGATGACATTGACTCGGCTGGCTCGCTGTAAGTTTCTGTCCCGGAATCAGCACACTTTCTCCGCTCAAGCTGAAGGATCGTGATAACAGTGTGCACAGGAAACGCACAGCTCGGTACTCTGGAAGGTGCGTCAAGTTTTTTTTTTTACTATTTGATTGCTTAATGGATTTGAGAACTAATTCTGCAGCTGACGGGAACTTGCCTTTGCTTGCATTGATGCCTGGTTGGTTGTGTTTTTCTCAAGCACTCAAAGACAGGTCAAGCGGAAAGTGTATTCTGCTTATGTTAGTAAAAGGAATTTTTTTAGCATTAGAAAGGATCTGCGTTACAACAATAACAGCTGCGAGTTTTAAACTTGAGTGAAGCCTGAAATTCAAACTTGGGACTTTGAGTGTATTACAAAAATTTTCGTGGACTTCTGAATAAATCTTCTAAAAGATGGGCTTGTTTCACAGAACAGTGACAATACTCGGCAGAGCAAAAAGGTCCTTAGTTGAAATTAAATCGACTCTCCATGGGAGAAAATCATTATAGTACTTTTTTACACAAACGAAACGAACATTCGTTGAAAGTCCACTTTCTCCTTTGCTTCGTGAACTTTATATGGCCAACTTTTTATGGTGCATGACACCTTTCGTATTATGAAATTATATTGCAAATTATAGGGTCGTGTAGTGTAATTTTGTCTCAATGTAATTGTACGTAAAATGTCAAATATATTGTAGGCCCATCTGATGGTCCCATAAAAGAACCGAAACGTTGGAGCAGATAGAAATCAACGAAATTCATTAGACTGCAAACATAAATATCAATCCCTCGTATTGTAATGCAAAAAAAATGCTATTGAGTGTTTTAGTAGAATGGAATTAAAAATTGAAAATAGGCAATATTTCCATTTCATACTTCTATGAAAAATCGAATACCGCCTGATTAAGGCCATATTTCTGTTATAACTTATAACCATCATCAGTTTTTATGTTATGGTTATCGAATCGAAATTGAATCCGGATTTTGATACCAACTACTTGAAAAAATGTTCTCCTATCAAATTTACACTTCAGCAGCAAACATCGAAATTTTTACCTCCGAAAGGTTAATCTAATAGTGATTTAAAATTACCTCAATACGTAACGACTGGCACTGTAAACACGCCACAAACATCGCGAGTTACTCCACTGCGCGAAAAGGGAAAAGCCTATAATTACGGTCGAAATGCGCCAACCCGTGAAAGCACGCTGCCAGCCGACCAGAAGCAAATTTTTTTAACATATTCACCCCCCATCCTGCGCTACTAAGCGTCTTAACAGTTTAAAACGATAGGCCATTGCTAACCACCACCAACCGAAATGGCCGCACTTTTCCGCCGACAATTCCAATTGAAATCTTTGCCTAATTAATTCCGAGCGGATTATTTTTGTACCGTGTTGAACTTTATAGAGCAAAAAGGAAAACAAACAAAAAAAATCATACCCTGGTTATCTGTTTGTAGAAGAGTTTAAGCTAGAGTGTGATCCTTTTAATAGCTCGAGACAAGCACGAGCAAAATGAAATTAAGAAAGTTTCCGCTCTTTGTCGTATAATTTGGCGTACCCGAAAACTGAACATCCGTCCTCCAGCTTGTGGCTCACTATCATCATCAGTATCGCTTACACACTTGTCATTAATAAATAGCTATTATGTCCTTATCACTTCACCACAATTGCGCTGGCAATTATCCAAACTTTAGTAGCTTACAGTTTTATCAACATTAGTCTAGATTTAAACTTTTTTGATTCTCCTCCGCCTGCCTGCCATCGTCTGTCACTTTTTTATGTTAAATTTTCTTGTCATTTTCTTATAAAAGAAACAATAATACCTAGGCGTAATATATATATAGTAATAGGTAATAGTAATGCTATTTCATCGAGTTCATAAAGATTTCCTTATCGCTTCTATACATCAAATTTTATCATCATCATCATCACCACCAGCAAGTGTGGTGCCTTTTTCTTGCGCGCTATATAGTTTTTCTCACTTTTAAACTTCAATGTTTACGTTCAAATAGAGTACAAAAAATAATTATTACCTATTTTTCATCGAATATACTGTATCGAATTCAGTATGTATGTATATACTAACGTTTTGTTTTGTTTTGTTTTTGTAAACTACTCACGCGAATGCCGGTTTTTGCTCTTCGACCTAAACCTCAGTACCATCTTCGCCCTCTTCGGCGAACAGCGGACTGGTGCTGCTCGTGCTTACCAGGCCGCTGCCACTGGCTGTGGAAGTGTTCGGCATCATGACCGCTGTTCCGCTCGCTGCTATGCTCGGTGGCTTCTTCTTAGGCTTCGGTGGTGGTCGCGGTGGCACTTTACTTCTACTGGTACTGCTGGCGCCACTACTACTGGCAGCACCGTTGAGGCCCGTAGGGGTTCTGCCGTAGATCGACTCGAGCCCGACCGGCATTGGTGGCTTCACCGGTGGTGATTGTCCTTCTCCTCCTAGCTCCGGAATCGATTCGTAGTTGCTACCGGATGAACTATTGTGCACCGATGACGTTGCCGATTGGGAAGCCGTTTGACCACCGGGGGTCGCTGGAAGTGGTCGATTCTTCATGCTATACGTATTGTTGCTGGCGCTTACCCCTTGGCGCGAGCTTTTGTTTAGCTTGAGCGTCGAATTACCGGATGCCGTCGTTCGGAGACCCAGATTGTCGTAAACCGGCTCGGTTGCGGCCGGAAGTTCACCGATCGAAGTGGGACTTGTCGGTGGTAGCAGCTCTGCCGTTGTCGCCGTCGAATTGATCGACGGTGTCCAACTGGGTGTGCGAGGTTTGCGGGGAATGGTTACGTAGCCCTGTTTCATCACCACTTGCGGATAGATTAGGGGCGCCGGTGTGAAGGGCGAGTTCGAACGCTGTGCGGCAATCGCTATCGTTCGGCCTGTTTTCGGATGCTGCAGGGTACGGAAGCCCACCGGAACCTGGCCGCCTGCCATCGCGGGGCTGTGTTGGTAGATCGGACTCGAGAGAGGCGATTTGCCGTAGATTCGACCGTCGTGAATGTTCGACATCGAGCTCTGAATCGATGGTGACTGCGGGAAGCGGGTACTGGGGAAGGCTAGCAAATCCGGTGGTAGATTAGCCGTCCCATAACCACCGCTGCCATCGTCAACGTAAGCCGCTCGCGATCGCGGTGTGGTGTCCGACAAAGCCACCGAAACCGTTTCCTCATCCTGAGCAGCTGAGAAAAAAGCAAAGAAAAAAACGATAGAAACCAGATTTAGCTAGAGTACAATCACTCAAACTAGGTTAATAAACTCACCAAAACCAGTCTCCTCGAGCAGTGTCTTCTTCACCTCGTGACCCTCGTCGTAGTCCACTTTATCGTTCGCTTCGATGTCCGCCCGGCGTGGGGGTTTCTCCACTGGATTAACCTCCGTCAGGAGGCTCTTCTGCATCTCCATAATTACCGATCCCCCATCCAGCACGGATCCATCCGTGGATTTATCCATCTTCGAATTAACCAAACCATTTTCGCTGAGGGAAGAATTTTTCTTAAACTTCCGCGCCTTCCGGCAAACGCAGCACAGCACGATGATGGTCAGTATCAGAATGACAAGTATCGCTAGCACCACGAAAAGGACAATCCACAAAATATCGTTCGCTCGATTCGGTGTAAGCTTGGCCGGTTCCTTTTTCAAATCAAAGAACTGCTCACTTTCATCCGTTCCCCCATTGTTGGTGGCTTTACACACATAGGACCCGCGGTCCGACGATTTCAACCCAACAATCGTTAGCTCGGAAACCAAGATTTCGCTATTATCCCGCCCGGAAGTTCGTACCGCATAGGTGACGCTGAGACGTTTGTCATTCTTGGGAAACGGTCGCTTGTGAAACAGCCAGTCCACCTTCGGCAGCGGAAGACCGGTCACTTTGCAGGTGAAGGTGGCGTTTTCTCCCTCACTCGGATAAATGACGCGGTTCTCGATGATCTGGGGACGACAGGCGAACTCGTCCAGGTGGATATTATTCCACTCCTTACCGGCCAGATGCGGGGGCTGAGCGCAAGTCGTTGGCGACCGATACAGGCTGCGGCTTATCACAAATTCGCTAAAGTTACGCAGTGTGCAACTGCAATTCCACGGGTTGTTCGTCAACGATAAACTGGTCAGTTTCTCCAGATTAAGGAATGTTTCTTTACGCAGAATCTGCAGTCGGTTGAAGTCCAACTCGATCTGCGACAGGGCCGGAACGTTGTTGAAACTATGCTGTGCTATCCGATAGATCAGGTTGCTTTGTAGTTCAACTTTCGTGAGAAATTTCAAGTTTTGGAACAAATTGTTCTCTATTCGTTCGATTTGATTGTTGCTCAACGTTATAGCTCGGATCTTTTTCAGGTCGTCAAATAGGCCCGGATCAAGCCGTTTCAGTTTGTTCATCGAGAGGTCCAACTCGATTAGAATGGTCAGATTTCGGAAGGCATCGCGATGCAGACTTTCGACCGTACTGTTTTTGATGTACAGTTTGTGTAAGTTCTGCAGGCGAGCCTGCATTAGTTCCCGCGCTCTAATCTCTCCGATATAGTTGTGGGACAGATCTAGCACCTGCAGCTCCGAGCTCATATCGTTCGGCACTAGCTCCAGGTTCAGGTTGGCGCAATCCGCGCTCTTTTTGCCGCTTTTCCAGCCACATTTGCACTTATTACACTGCTGGGTGAAATCGGAATCTGCATATCCGCCTCCTGCTGTCAGCAGCAAGCACAGCAAACCACCGGCAAGCAGCATCCACCACAGTGACAGACTCCCTCCTACTGTTGTCGAGTGCCACCGCTTCCGTTTCCGTTGATGTCGTTGCTGTTGTCGCTGGGAGTCCATCGTCGCCGATGATAGCTCCGGAAGCGCTCCAGGATGCTGACGAAATGCGAAAATTATGAATCTTGTTCCGACGGTGCTAGCTACTGCACTGGCGACTGGCCAGCATTCACACGGTCCAGGGCTGCTGCGTGCTGCGTCGTGTGTGCGTTGTTATCGTTGTCGGGCGCTCTAATCTGCAAAAAAAAGGAGGAGATGAGAAAGGTAAATAAAATTTGCCGCTGGAGGTTGTGTTTCTTCGTTGCGATATTAAGATTGTTTGTTGAGGCGATAAGCACACAGTTGCGTCACTTTCATTTGCCAGTGGTTGGAAAGTTTACAGCAGTACAAATGAAGGCGCTCTGGTCACGATTTCTCTTGATAATTGTAAGAAAACTTGAATGTTTTACTGTCAGCAGAAGCTGATATTTCCGGTACGGATATTCACGGTAAAAATGTTACTGAGTGTCTAGAAAATTTCAATAATTGGATTCTCTGTTTCTTGTGTTTATTGAAATTCTTTCTTACATCATCTTTTCATTATTCTCCTCCCAGTTATTTTTCCTTACAATTTTGAATGGTTTTCAAACTTGTCCCACAATTTTATACAGCTTTCCAGAAACAGCAAATCGCCATCTTGGGTTTAGAAATGGTGTCGAACATCTTATTCCGAGCTCCGGACATCAACTTCAATATGACCGAAAGCTCGAAACACGCAAATACGCATATCTATCGATTTCATTCAACAAATTGCCAAAATGCACGAAAAATCTCGACATTCGCCACTATTTCGAATTTCAAAAGCACAAAACTTGGTAATAGTTTATGCGACACCTGTGAAAACACTATTTTATGTCTGCTGCGGTGAAGCAAAGTTTCACGAAAAATACCGATGAAAAAAACACAGGTAGGTTTAAACAGCGAGGTAACTGAAACTTTTAGACCACTCCTTCGCTGAAAGGTACAACCTGACATTTAGCAACATTAAGGAGGAGCATATTTTGATGACACCAATCAACAAACGTATCCAACAGCGCTTGTAAACGCTTGCAGTCAGCAAAAGATTCACCTACAAGCAGCAAAGTGATGTCATTTTCAAAAAAAAATGAACAACAGTGGTCCTAAATTGCTGCCATGAAGAACACCAGAAAAGTTGGTGAACTGGGACGTAAAACAGGGATCAATCTGCACACGAAGATCTTCATGGCACAAATATTAATTGAGCCATTCTGTTAACTTTCAACAAGCGTCAAGCCTTATAAGTTCTTGTGGTCAATACAGTCAAATGCTGCTTTTCAGTAGATTTGTACAAACGGATTGGCCAGGCATGAAACCATGTTGATCGGAGGAAGTATAGCACTTTGTCCGTGCAAGATTAAATTTGCTTACAACTATCTCAAATAAATTGCAAATGCAACAGCAAGATTTACAATACTCCTTTTATGGTCTTCACTTTTGAGAACAAGAAAAATCTACGGCTGCTTCCAAGTCGCCAAAAACTAAGCTTGCTCAAATAATCTATTAAAAATACGAGCACAGTGAGCAAAAACTGTAGTTGGTATGCCATCTGGAACAGGGCAGCATGACCGCTATAATTTTGTACTTGCGGCTAACATGTGAGGAGATGCACTAAATCGACAGGAACATCCGCTAAAGTGATATCAGCTTGTACATCAGATTATCGGCGAATCCAAAAACGAAACGAAATAAAACAATTATATTTTGAAGCACTTTTCGGCGATCCTGAGCTAAATTTGGGATCATTTTTTATTTTGGCCTTCTCTGACCTTTAGAAGCTCTTTTCGGCGATTCTGAGCTCAATTTTGGATCATTTTTTATTTTGGCCTTTTTTGACCCAAGGAAGCACTTTCAGCGACTCTGAGCTCAACTTGGGATCATTTTCTTTTTTGGCTTTAGGAAGCAATTTTCGGCGATTTTGAGCTCAATTTGGGATCATTTTCTATTTGGGCCTTTTCTGACCTTAAGAAGCACTTTTCGGCGATTTTGATCTTAATTTGGCATCATTTTCTTTTTTGGCTTTAGAAAGCACTTTTCGGCGATTTTGAGCTCAATTTGGGATCATTTTCTTTTTTGGCCTTTTCTGACCGTTAGAAGCACTTTTCGGCGGTTCTAAGCTCAATTTAGGATCATTTTTTATTTTGACCTTTTCTGGCCTTAGGAAGCATTTTTTGGCGATTCTGAGCTCAATTACGGAACATTTATTATTTTGGCCTTTTCTAACCTTTAGAAGCACAATTCGGCGATTTTGAGCTCAACTTGGGATCATTTTTTATTTTGGCCTTTTCTGGCCTTAGGAAGCACTTTTCGGTGACTCTGAGCTCAATTTGAAATCATTTTTTTTGGTCTTAGGAAGCACTTTTCGGCGAATTTGAGCTCAATTTAAGAAAATTTTCTATTTTGGCCTTTTCTGGCCTTAAAAACGTTTCGGCGAATCTGAGCTCAATTTGGGATCATTTTCTATTTTGCCCTTTTCTGGCCTTAGGAACTTTTCGGCGATTCTAAGCTCAATTTGGGATCATTGTCTTTCTTGGCCTTTTCTGGCCATAGATACCTTTAGCGATTTTGAGCTCAAATTGGATAGACCTTAGGAGGCACTTTTCAATGATTTTGTGCTCAATTTGGGATATTTTCTTATTTGGCCTTTTCTGACCTTAGGAAGCACTTTTCGGCGATTCTGAGCTCATTTAGGGATCATTTTCTATTTTGGCCTTTTCTGGCCTTTGAAAGCTTTTTTCGGCAATTCTGAGCTCAATTTGTGATCATTTTCTTTCTCAACCTTTTCTAACCTTAGGAACTTTCGGCGATTCTGTGCTCAATTTGGGATCATTTTCGGTTTTGGCCTTTTCTGACCTTTAGAAGTACTTTTCGACGATTCTGAGCTTAATTTGGGATCACTTTCTTTTATTGGCCTTTTCGGACTTCATTCAAAACTCAAATTAATGACTTTTGGTTCATGCAAAGTTGTGTAGAACTATGAAAAAAGTTAAAACACTTCCGATGCCTTTTTGATATTTACGATGGCTCTCCAATAGTTTGTTTCTCCAGAATCTGAATGATGCAGCAAATACGAAATATGGAGTCCGTAGACATCATAAAACATTATAGTATAGTATAGTGGAGATAGTTTTACGTAGAATTCAAGATTTCCGCTTGCAGCACATTCCTCCGGCGTACGAAGCGACTTAAATATATTTTGTTTTCGAGAACAATCGAAATGAATTTTCAAAGTCTATTGTAATTTAAAAAAAAATAGTACAGTTATACCTCGATATAAGGCAACCTCGATATAACGTAACTCGATATAACGTAACTTTTACCTCGATATAACGTAACTTTGAAAATGTATTGAAATTGAAAATAAATGATACAGCAACTGTTTTCGGGGTATAAATTGCTTCAAAAAAGAGTTTGTAGTAAGTTTTTTTAAATTTTATTCTCGCTTATTTTCCGTCGGTCTAGTTCCGCCACTATTGTGGCCAATCACCGACGCCCAGGGAGGCGACTCCACACCCAGGACCCTAACTCACGACCTGTTTATTAACGGACCAGCGCCAACGGCTTTACTTCCTCATGCGATAGAAGGCGTGATCCCAGAGATTTTTCGCCTCAGAAAATCTCCCGGTGTCGGCTAGGATTGAATCTAGACCAGTTGGGTTGGTTGTGAGTGGATCACGCCACCTCACAACCATCGACACCTATGTCGGCGGTGGGATTCGAACCCAGGCGTCGAGCTTGGTTGGCGGAGACGTTACCAACCACACTAGGCCCCCGCTGTCGATGTAGTAAGTTTAAAAATTATTGAAACTAATGCGGAAATTGTCCTGAATGGGCACAAAAAAGGTTTAAAAATACTAATAGGTGATGGAAAATAAGTTTTCACGCATCCTTCATTAACAATTCACAGTCTTTCATCAATTAAAAAAAAAATTTTTTTTGCATGTTGAAATTTTCTCTAAATGGGCATAAGAAAGGTTTAAAAATACTGATAGGTGATAGAAAATGGGTTTTCGCGCATATTTGAGCAACCATTAACATTCTTGCCTGAATTAAATTTTTTTTTGCTTCGATATAACGTAACTCGATATAATGTAACGAAAATAAAAATAAAGTTGCCTTATATCGAGGTATGACTGAATACTTTCATATTTTCCTAATTTTCTGTTCCAAAAATAAAACAGTAGGAGGGTGGTATTCGAAACACGACCGCATGTTTGACGTAGAATAAAGTTTCAACACTATCAGTTACGTTTTGGTGAGTGGTAGAAAAACATCAACTACTTCAATCGTATGATTTTGGGGCGCTAAAAAGTGCCATAAATGTTTCATAAAAGTGACACCGGCGGATTTGTTTAATTTTTCGTCATTTCGGATTGCTATTGCCTGATGACACGGAATAATTCCTAATATTTCCAGCTACTAAGTACTCCATAACAGCCGCCAGATAGACGAGTGATGATTTTAATATTGGTTTTAATTGTATAATTTTAATTTGGAACACGACTCATTTTTAAGAAGCTAAAAATGCTATTTCGGGGAGGTATTGATAATAACAAATGTTTTCAGAGCCAAAGCGGTCGCCTTCGGCAAAGTTGTAGGTAATAATTTTGTCTTTTAAAAAAAAATATACACACTAAAAAAAAATATTTTCTGAAAAAAGTTTAAAGAAAAGTCAAAAGTTAAAACTCAAAAAGATAATCTGAACAATGAAGACTGTCCGATCATGGAGAAAATATCATAACTATATTCTCATTCTATACTCTCAAAAATTTTTTTTCCGCTGGGTATATTTTTTTGGAAGGAAAAAAATATTATCTACAACTTTGCCAGAGACACTGTATTAATCAAACAAACCGTTTTGACTGTGAAAATATTTTTAACTCCCCATAGTACTCTATTGAAGTTTATTTTTTTTTTTTACAGCTAAAACGATTTGTTTGACTGTCTGTGATGCCAATGACTTTAGCAAAGTTGTAGATAATAACTTTGTTCTTCCAAAAAAACTACAAGTTCTGAGAAGTTTCACAAAAAATGTCCCAGTTTTATTGTTTTAAATGTAATTTTTGATTTGGCTGAAACTTTGCATAGACGTTTCTATAGGCGAAAGATGTCATTTTGTGCTATTGGTTTAATTTTTCGGGACACGACTCATTTTTGAGAAGCTATTGAAAAATGCTATTTTGGGAAGGTATTGATGATTACAAATATCTTTAAAGCCAAAATGGTTTGTTTAATCGGTGTGACGTCTTCGACAAAGTTGTAGATAATAGTTTTGTCTTTCCGAAAAAATAAAAACTTAAAAAATAATATCTATTTTCTGAAAAAAAGTTGAAAAAAAATTAATATCTAAAAAAACCCATAGAAAAATCAAGAAACAAAAAGTAATCAGCTTCAATTTGGTAGACTAGAAAATCTTAACGAAAATAAAACATATTCGTTAGCTGTACCGGCCGTGGTAAAAAATGAACATTACATAAGTAAAGTGAGAAAGTTTCTACGACACTCAGCAACGTTTTGGCAAGTGGTAGCAAAATATCAACTACTTTAATGATATATTTTTGGGGCGCTAAAAAGTGCCATTGGTGTTTCAGAATAGTGACACCGGAAAGTTTGTTTGTTTCATCGTCATTTCGGATTGCCATTCGCCTTGTTCTCTTGTTATTTCTTCACTATTCTTTACCAATTTTCCAATAGTGTATCTCAATCAATCGATTGTTTTAATTACAAGAACTCAATCGTAAAAGAATTTCTGATTGATTTATGCAGAAAAACCCGAGAATCTGTTGAGAAGTCACTGAAATACGAGTGCTCAAACCCTGACGTCTTTTCCATGGTTGCATTGCAGACCCTTAATTTGCGCCCCTAACTTGCAGAAAGACGTAGTCATTTCTATGCATTTTAGTAACTTAGGAAAAACATACTAGACTAACTAGAAAACTATAAAGCATAGTATATCAATCCCCATCCCCATGCCATTCATCCCCATGAAACTAGTGCTTTGATGTTTGAATACAAAAACAAGCCTCAGATTCTGTATACATGAGAATGAAACGAAAACTATTTTAAATTGTATGTTCTATTTCACAAGCTGTTGAAGAAATGGTTAAATTTTGTTACCTCATAATCACATCACATTCCGTGAATGAACCTCCTTTCTTGTGCATCAAATATTACTTACAACCTGCCAATGGTTCTTCGATTGCACGGAGCATTTATTTCGCGTTCAATCGTTCGGAACTTTATGGTCGTTTTGAAGTAGTCATCATATCTTCAAACAGGCCACGGCAACCGATACCTTTCCCGAAGGTACATTACTATCGAGATCGATGCTTTCTTTCTTTCTCTTTCTCTCTCCCGCGCGCACAGTACGATATTTTCTAATATCAGTGTAAAATAAGTCAATTTGCAGCGTTTATTGTTTCGTAGCGAAGACGGTCTTCTACTCCGCATCAGCGCTGGGCAACGACGACAACGCGCAATGTCATCATCATCAACATGACATCAACATCCTCGGTAGTAGTCGTCGTCCTTGTCATCACCGTCGTCGTAATACACGTAGGGGCGCAACCTGGGCTGCAGGGAAATTTGTGGCTTTCATGCTGTATCATGGTATGGCGTACGGGTACGTTCGTTCCATTTATTTCCCCCCGGATAGGTGCGCACTCACATTGCTCGGGCGAGAGACAGACTTTATCAGCTCCGAACCTGATGGTGTGCAGAACGATTCATGGGAAAAGTATACGCACCCGTCCGACACACACCGGTGCGCGACTCCGACAAAGTCTTTGTATCCAATAATGTTCCCTGTACTCCCGGTGTGCGGTGCAGAGTGGCACAGGTACAACACCCGCGCGCCCCTCTAGTTTGTTTTGTGTCAATCCCACATGAGTCCTCCACCCACTGAAATTACTGTTTGCTCCAACGGGCGTTTCCAAATAAGAGAAAAAAAATCAGTTTACCAAAACATAGATCGTCAATAAACTTTGTACTGGGTGAAGACACAGCCACTAGATAGAAAAAAAATTGATGTAAACCATTATCGTAAAAACAAATCTTTTGCCAAGAAAAGAGTGATTCCCGAGTATTGTTTTTCGTTTGTTGTTTTGTTTCGGATGATGGGTTAGAGGGAAGTCTCGTGAAGAATCCATTCCACTTCCATTGATTGGCAGCGTCGCCGTCGTCGTCGCGGTCGCACGCGTGGCGCCCCAGTGGGTGATGTTATGTTCCACCGCATCTGTGATCATACGGGACGGAACAACTAAAAAACCGAACCGTGTCGAAGCCACGTGCCCGCGGCGGATGCAGTTTGCTTTTCTCTTCTTGATTCCGTGATGAACAGGAAACAATCAAAAACATCGGAAAGCATTCAGGTTCAGGACACAGCGGGGTTGCTGCGTGAAAGTGAAACAATATTTGGTTTTCGGAATGAGCTCTTCGATGAGGGGGTGGAATTTCCGTTGTTCGTCCCACCAAAGAAGCTGATATATATTTGAGTTTTAAAATTGAATAATCGGTTTTTATTGTTTTTCTACCATAGAAATTCCCTGATGAAAGAAAAACTACAACGAAGTAACAAAGCTAACGAGTGAAAACAGCGGAGACTATCCACCTTCGCAAGAGTGCCAGGTTGAATTTTCCCGGGGCGAACTTTTTCTTCCAGGTTGTCGCTTCCAGTTCACAACACGGACGATGAGAAAAATCCTATTTACCTAATTATTTATGGTCCAGCAGAGTACCGCTGCTGCTACGCTGTACGCTCAGTACGAAAATAAACACTGACACAACCGCATGCGACTCCCATTTTCCACCGCCACCCCCATCGGTCTGGCCGTCGAGAGGACAAAGTCATTAAAAGTAGATCTTATCCGGCGGTGCAGTATATGTAATTTACAACCTGTTTACATTGGCGCACGGACGTCGCTTTTAATTATTTTGCCACTACTGGAATGCTAGCAGCTCAACAGCCAAGACAACCAACCCCGATGTACGTTGTTGAGATCACCGTTTCACATTCGCTAGAAGAGGGATCATTTGTCTAGAGTGTGTACTTGACTGCTGCGTCCTGGTAGCGGTCCTTATCGGACCTCTCTCGTACGTAGCTTAGAGCGAAGACCGAGGGTGAAAACCAAAAACAAAAAAAAATCAGTAAAGCAGATTCAATTGTCTATTCGGTGCAAATCACACATTCACACACACGTGATAGACGAATAAACAAACAAGTTGTTCTGGTGTGTGGAGATGCATTTTCAGACGGTTCAGGTAGCTCGGAAAACACACGTTTTTGTCAATGCCGGAACGACACAGACGACGGTTAAATTAAATATTTACACGGGTCATAAAAGAAGCTACCAGCGGACAACAGCAAACAATGGAGGGGATCACTGAGCTCTGGGGAAAAAGCCTTTTTACCGTACGTATAGTACATGTTGTGCACTGTAGTTCATCAGTAAAGTAACCGAAATCATCCAGAGCATTCCATAAACACTGCTTAGGACAGAACAACTTCCGAGAAGGGGTGGCTAATATGCACATCGGTACGGTAGGTCGTGTTTACGACTAGCAATATAAAAGGCTCGTTTTGTGGTTTTACTCACTGTCAATCATGGGGATTTAAACCTTAAATCGGCTACATGCAAATTCGTAATGATTTACATACTCTTTCACGGAGACACCATAACAAAAACCTCTCTTTTCACCGCAGTCGTGGAGATTTAGAAATGAACTCGGTCTCGGTATCACCGTTTAGCCCATACTTTACTTTTATATAGGTGTGTTGCAAATCGAAGTAGGTTTCACTCGGTCGATAAATATAGTGAATAATTTGACGACTACGCAATATATACCTCCGTGTGCCTTCGTAATGAGTTAACTTGGCGCGCAACTCTTTTCGATACGTCACTTACCATGGTGACAAAGCCCTATCTTTCCGTCGCAGTCGTGGAGATGCTGAGGTAAACTCGCTCTCCGACAACAACGACTATTACACGTCCTTCCTTACAACGTCCTTTCTTACCCTACCGATTGTGAAGACGTAGTCGGCACCATTATCGATCTACTCAAAGCGGTAGTTACTGAATTGTTGTACACTGAAGATGGCTAACTGATCCCAAGTAGCCAAATACGCGATTGCTTGTGCAACTTTACTAGCTCAGATCGATGACGGAAGAGCAACTACGAAATGTGCGGTCGTCAAGCTTAAGCGAATTGATGCTGACTGTTGAAATCTTATTGGAATTGGATGTGTATTGCGGCTGAGCAGTCTCAATAAAGTAGAACGACTCTGTTTTATACCGTCCGACGTTTCGTCACTGATCAAAGACATCTTCAGGAAAAACTGTGGGGATTTATTACCGATTAGCGGTTAGACTTGTAAGTTTGTTTGAAATAGCGATAAGTGAAAAATGATATCACAGAGCTTGTAAACATCACCATCGTAGAATGTACCTGAAATTGCCCCAATCAGTGTTGGTAAGTGAAAAACAAATCATTCTGACAAACAACAAACACGATACACTAAGGTCACTTTTCACGCGGGTTTTTTTTTTTTAAATTGGATTCCGGAATTTACGCGGTTTATTTCTCTCACGCGGATTCCGTAATTTCTTCAATCGGAGTCCAGAATTTATGCGGGTTTTTTTCTACGCGGATTTCGGAACTTACCACAGGCATTTAGACCATTCTAACTCAAGAAAAACTTTAATTTTTAGGGCTGGAGCTTAACGACCACACATTTCGTAGTTGCTCCTGAGCTAGTTAAGTTGCACGAAGAACCACGTATATGGCCACGTATATTTTTAGCTCAGTCTTGTAGCAGTCTCTTTTCAGGTTTAGTCACAGACAGACAAACATTTGATGCAACCTTCCCTTGTATACTCTTGAATAATATATATTTTTCCGATATTCCCTTGTTGAAATAAAGAGCTGATACTAGACACCTTGTTTCCCGTGGGAGAAACAACGATGGCCGTATGGCAGTGAAATATAAGCCGGCGACAGAAGAAAAAGGGTAGAGATGCAATTTTCCCCTCTTGATAACCTCACGTGATAGGGACAAAGACAAGAATTCAAAAGCTAGAAAAGAACAGGAAAATGGGATAGGAAAAGTGTATTGTTTCTTTGCCTGGTTTCAGTATTACAAGTTCTTAGCAAAGGCCTCAAAGGTGTGTAGTGAATTTTTTTATTCCACTGGGTGCGTGAAAATCTACGCGGGAAAAGAAAAACGATATTCTGATTTACGATGCAAGAGAGAGATGCCAGAGAGCCTCAGGTGGGCCCTGGGAATAAAAAACTCGCTATTAGCATTTGCAATTGAACTTACAGAAGTCGTGATTCCAAAGCGGTCGAAGTTCCACTTTTTTGAACGATGAAAATAATGCATAAAATTTTCCATATCGATTTTTTTATGCAAAATCGTCGAAATCAGGTGCTGCGCCTGAAGAAAAATATTTTTTTACAATCGACTTCTAGGAGTCCGAAAGTTATCGAGCCGGACGACTCCCCAGAAAAGTGGTTTCTAAAAAAATTTTTTTGAGGCAACACCAGATCTCGAAGCTTTATGCATTCCTAAGACATTTAGTTACGAAGAAATCGATTTCAACAATATGATGAACTATGTATTTTTCCAACAGTCAAAAAATTTTGACCGCTTTCAGACACGACTTCCCGAAGTCCGATTACGCCGAAATTTTCACAAATTTTCTCCATACAGATTCTCTACTCCAAATTTTCTCCAAATAAAGGGAAACGACCACATATTGCGCAAAGAAAAAAGTGCTCTTTCCCCAAGACAACGATCGCGCTCATTCCACTCGCGACACGACTGAAGGGAAGGAATTGTGCTTTGGATACACCCCAAATCGATATACATTGAAGGGGGCACCCATAAATTACGTAACGCTCATAGGAGGGAGGGGGGTATTCATGAACGTTATGATTTGTTACATAAGGTAAGATCAACGTTACGTAACACCAAAACTCTGGAGAGACTACAAAAACGAGCATTTTAATCAAGCGAATTTTTCTACAGCGTTACGTAATACTTTTGAAGGAGTAGATGTTGGCGTTACGTTTCGTTACATATGGGGACGTGGGAGTCCAAAAATTGTTTTTTTTTTGTTTGCGTTACGTTATTTATGGATGGCCTGAAACCCATATATAAAATTACGCTCTTTTTTCTTATCCAGAACTTGATTCGAGGTGAGCAACTCCATGCAATATAGGACCATTTTTTATAGTTTTTTATTTGCCATTTCCGATTTGACTGAAATCTTGCACATTTTTATGAGATAGAGATGCCATTTTGAGCTTTTAATTTTTTTTACAGTCATGATTTGTTTTTTTAGAAGAGCTTATGTATAAAAAGGTATCGAAGCTCACCAATGTATTTTCAGAGCCAGAACGGTTTGATCGGTATGACGTCTTCGGCAAAGTTGGAGATAGTATTTTTGTCTTTCCGAGAAAACATACACAATGAAAAAAATTTTTTTAGAAAAAATTTTAAAATGAAAACTAAAGTTTATTAACTAGAAAAGTCATTTTTTCTGAAACCCTTTTTTTGTGAAAACTACAATAGTTTTCGGAATACATTAGGGGGGGTGATGAGATGTATGGAAAAAATATGTCATCATCAAATCGACAACCGACCATGTATATTTTGTTTATTTGCCTAAGTTATCTGTGCAAAATTTCAGCTTAATCAGACATGATTTGGGGATACCTCCAAGTGCCTTAAACTTTGGCGTTTTGACCCTCGAAAATGGACATCCCTAATAAAAAATTATGTTTCAAATGCCTAATAAACAGTTGAATGATTTACATGTGGGTTGGTAAATCATTTTAATTAACTAGATTTTCTATAAGGAATGTCCATTTTCGAGGGTCAAAACATCAAAACTATGAACACTTTGAAGCACCCCAAAATCATGTCCGATTGAGCTGAAATTTTGCACAGACCATATTTTCGGGTCAATAAACAAAATGTATATGGTCGATTATAGAAATTTGACATAACCATTTACGTTGCCATCCAAATATACATACCGCGAAGGTCGGTGAGTTACACTGTGAGCTGTTGAAACCGAACGAAACTATCACTGCACAGTGGCACAGAACGATAATTTAGGTGGAGAAGGAGAGGTTCCTTTTCTAAGTAGGTCTACATTTAAACTGAAGTGAAAATTAGGGTGGTCCTAAAATTTTTGTTTGCGAAAAAATTTCATATTATTTTATGTGAAGAAAAAAATATCTTCTGGTTTCATTTACAAGAGCAATTCGTGTTTTTCACCTTATAAAAAATTGAGATAAGATGTTTCTTAAAATTGAATATAGTAAGTTTGGAGTTTACTCATTTTTTGTCAAAAAATTAAGGTTCTCACGGCTCAGTTTTTTTTTATTTAATAAAGCAACTGAACATATTCTTCGGCAAAGTTTAAAGATATCGACTTCAATTGATGCATTAAGTATTACGCGTAAAACGGCCACAATACGAGCGGAGGTATGAAGAAGTGATTCTACGACACCACTCGGCCTCATACTACCAAAGTCGTTAAAACCTGTATGTGCAAACGTTCCAATGGAGAGTCCTATCTCACCCGCCATATTCCCCAAACATTTCGTCGTCCGATTTCGATTGAATAACGAGAAAAAAAGAGTCGAGATTTTCCTTTCCTGTATCTAAACTTGAAGTTATATCAGAAACTGTTTGTTATAAATTTTTGATTTATGATGCATTGTATTGGCATTTGAAATTAGAATTTGGAGGTAACTTCTGATTCACGACTTCAAGCAGGGTGGCCAGCAGATTTCCAATTGCGAATTTCCGGTTTTTTCCCGGTTTTCCCGGTCAGAAATTTATGTTTTTTCCGGTTTTTAACCGCATCAATATACAGGGGATAGTCAAAATAAGTAGGATAGGCAAAATTTTGATGAAATTTGAAATGCTGTAGCTTTGCCAAATGTTATTCGATTTTAATAATTCGAACATCATTGAACTGGAAAACTTTTGAAGTTTAATTTTCTGACCTAGGTCACCGGATGTAGGAAATATTCTTGAGTTCCGGTAGGCATGTCAAACCTGCTAACTTTTGGATAGATTTGGTAATGGGTTACCTGATAAAAATGCTTATTTGCATCATTGGCATAGATGACAAAATCATTTCTGAAGCGAATGGTTCATCAAGATTCGGAATCGACCAAGAACTCATCGAGAAATGGCTATTTTTCATCCGGAAGTCCTCATCGTTTATGCACCAAATATAGCGTGTGACACCTCTATCTTCAGATTTTTTCATTAGGAATCTTTCAAAAGACATTTTTGAATACAGGCTTGAATATTGGCCACTTCCGGAATCACCTGGATGCCCCGAAGGAACTCGTAGTGAGGGAATTTACATTTCTGCATCAAAATACCATATGCGACACCTCTATCTTCAGAATTTTGCATCAAGAATAATCCAACAGACATATTTCTGAATACAAACTGCGTTGGCCACTACCGGAACAATCTAAATGCCCCGGAGGAACCCGGAAAGGAGACATTAACTTTTTTACATCAAATATAGCGTGTGACACTTTTATCTTCAGGTTTTTTTATCGGGCATACTCCAAAAAACATTTTTCTGAATGTAGGCTGCATTGGCCACTTTCGGAACAACCTGGATGAACCCGTAGTGAGAAAATACACATTTCTGCATCAAATTCATTTTATTCAAAAATGCAAATGCGACCAATTTTTGCGCGTTCCAGACTATAGAAGAACCCACAGATTTTTCGCCTCAGAAAATCTCCGGAGGATTGAATCTAGCTCAGTTTTTGTTGATTGTGAGTGGAGAACGTCACCACACAACCATAGTTAGGTTTTGCTTATTTCAAGTTAACATATAAAGCCTGATTAGCATCATTCTTAAATTCTCTGCCCTTCAAAATATTTTTTAGTAATTTGAAATTTTAACCTTCCCTGGGCTTTGTAGGTTTTGGTTGGCGATTTGTAACCTAATTCTTTTTAAAGAATATTTTCGCTTATGAATAATTCGGTACACAACTTTGAAACAAACTCAGACATAAATGACATTAGACGTTGATCCTGTAAAGTGGTGATAGTTTTGATGTTCGATCGCCACTCACTGTTGAAGCCCTAATCAGTGTGAATGAGAAGGAAGACAAATTAGAGAAAAACAATCGCAGCCAACTGTTAGTGTACAGAACAATTGGGACTAGCGCTAGGATCCTATTGACTCTAACGGCCGTCTCTCTTAGCCGAGATTCTAACATATGACGACTGGCTTGTTACTCCAGCATCTTATCCCGAGACCAACAATATGGTTCCTTGAGTCTTCCAGTGTTTGTGAGATGACAGAAAATATATGTTGAACTAATACGACAACCATCCAAGAACACTGTATATGGCGACAACGAGCCTATGATTAATACAAGCAGACGATTCCAAGATGTTTACCACTTGTTTGATTTCAACGTGTCAACAAAAACCTTCCATCGGCGTGCTCAAAGCAGAATGTGTTTTACATTAGATCATTAACACCATGTGTAGTCAGATGATTTCATACAATAATCAAAATAATACAACAGATCCCAAGCATGTAGTAAATGTAAATAATGTTTAAAATAAACATGACAAATTTCCCGGTTTAGTATTGAAATTCCCGGCTTTTTCCCGGTTTTCCCGGTTCGTTTTCTAATTCCCGGCTTTTTCCCGGTTTTCCAGGTTTTCCCGGTTCGCTGGCCACCCTGTTCAAGGGTAACTTTTGTTACATTGGATTTTAATGTTATCTCAATATGCAATCAAAATTTTCTAGACTGCAGTTTCTATTAGTATTTCTTCCAGAAATATTCATCGCAAATTTTAAAAACCCAAGACACGGTGCCTGACGAAAATCGAAACATCTTCTTCAAGTCATACCAGGAACAAATCTTTAGATAAGCACATTTTTATCATTTTGAAATCTACATGATTTGATATTGGAGGAAGGGGAAAGATGATTTCGTTACTTGAGCACTCACGTGCGAAGCAAAACCTGGAACATGTTGTATACATTTTCCGCTCTGTTACATCGTGTTTTTTTTTTTCTTCAGGCAAATCGATTGTAGGCGCTGAGCGCCGGGGGAAGGAAAATTGCTCTTCTTGACGTTAGAGTCAGCTGGGGATGATGGAAGTTTCCAGCGTGCTTCGAATTTCAGAAACGTACCATAATACTCTAACTGAAATTAGAATGGTAATCAGGGTGGAAAATCCCATCACCGTCATCAAGTTGACCACTGCATTCCGTATTATGTACCGATGATGTCCTTCGTGTGGTTTATGAATTGTAAAATTTTGTGACTTTCAACACAGTTTGGAAGGTGCGAAAAGGCAATAACCACGTTGTTAGGAATTTGAAAATTCTTTGCTCAGTCTAGACGGTTCAACGCCAAAAATGGAATACTTTCAACATCAATAACTCTTCAAAATTAAACTCGAAAACTCTTCAAACTTTAATGTCAGCTGCCTTGCTGTACCCGCACGCCACGAGAGGAGAGCAGACTGGCAAAAGCAAAACAAAAAAATCAAAATCCATACTAACCCAATTTGTTGCTCCCACTGGCAGGATTTCGGAAGTGGCCCGGCGAATCAACAGCCGGATTATTTAACACTAATTGGAAAATCGAATTGTGCCACTTTTCTGCTCGGTTTATTTTGAAGGTTGTGCTAAACCTGTCACTAGGTGGGGGCGAATCAACTAGAGGGGGCGGAAAGTGAGCGCTATAATGTCTTCATTCTTCGATAAATTTGCCGCTCAACTTCTGATGGGGATACAAAAGTTTGATCTATTTTTATTACCGCTGGAGCAGGACGAAGAATGAATGAATTTTGACTACTTTCCTGGTTGAGTGTTATGAAGTGTTAATTATCGTTCTGTTTTTTTTTCTCTTTATAGATTACCAGTTCATGAGAAAGTATCAGTATTGAGTGAAAGAGCTTTGCCTGGTAGTGAACATATTTCGGCATCATATCTGAGCGACAGATGAAATCCGGATATTTTCCGCTATGCTAAAAAAGCCGGTTGTAAGCTGGCTTACAATTCAATCTCCAGTCGGTGATCATAACTCGCATGTGATAGAGATGTGTGCTTCACATCCTAGCAACTTCAGTTACCTTATGAACATCGGACGAACACAAAAAGAAATTACAATTCTCATCATGGAATTGACAAATGGTACAATCCAATTGCTTATTGGTGGAAGATTTCGCAGGAAAAAAAAGAGATGGGAACAAATATGAGCCAACATAATTCAGATAGATCTGCGTTTCGTACCGTTTCGGTACTTCAACACCTGTCTGTAGGCAGGCTTTGTGCACGGAAATCCATTAACGGCCGTCAATGCCGTGGCGGGACAGGAAATTGGAAATTTTGTCGTCGCTCAACTTGTTTCCAATGTCACATCGCATTGCGAACCATCTTGTCACGGAAATCCCAACGCTTGTGTTACTCTAAAATGCTTTTCATCGAATACGTTTCCAATCGAGAGCCTCCGATCCACTTAGCGTTTTTTTATTTGAGGGGGCTCAACATGTCACATCGATATTGCAATTGCCAAAGCAAGCGATTGGTAAACCGACCGATAGGATTCCCCTTGGAAGGAGGATTAGCAAAAGGTTTCATTGTTGCACTTTTACTGGTCATCAAGAGCGCCGCTGGCGCAACCTTTTCTCGTACCGTCATAATATTGTCAACCGAACAGCTTCCGCAAAATGGACCGATACGTGGCTGAACTATAATGTGGAGTGACCGGAAGTGGGTGTAAAACGTGCCGATATTACAACACTATCTATGCTTGATATCATATTTTTTAAAGTTTAGTTCATTCTGTTTTAAGCTGGAATTGTGTAGGAGCCAGGAATGGATGACTTCGATTTTTCAAAGGCACAGCCGAGTGCTGCGCGCAATAAAACGAGCAGATGTACGAAAAAGTGATTTCTTAAAAAGTGACAACGCTCGGCCTCACACTGACAAAATAACTAAAACTCACACAGAAACGCTCAAATGGGAAGTCCTACCTCATCACTTGTTTCGTTCGATGACACATGGTCTAGTTGATCAGCATTCTGCTTATATATAAACATCGTAAAGTGGCTTGATTCGTTGATAGCCTCAAAAAACGAACACGGTATTCGAGCTCTCCTCCTAGGAAGATCTCAGTCCCAGTAATGGGAATATTATTCTTAAATTGCAGTGAAGCTTGTGACAAAAAATACATAGTATTTGATCCCTTCAGAAACGAAACAGGCATATTTTCAGTGTTTAAAAAACTATCAAGAACTCTTCGCCAAGGTTGAGTAAAATCGACAAAAGGTCAGCTCTTTCTGATATTTTTTAAATTTTTCCAGATGACCAGAAGAGCATATTATTTTTTTTCTCGTCATACTATCATGGAGTTGAGTGGAGTTAATTTTAAAATTTGTTGATTTGAAGCTGAATAATACCAGAGTTATTCTAACGTTGTAACGTCACAAAAAACGTACAGTTTTTCACTTCATGGAAGCCTCTTACAATTGATCAAACAAATGTTTCAGTTTTTCTTAATGCTTAAAAATACTTTCAATTTGGCGCTAAAAGATCTTAGTTAGGTTGAATACAACTCAAGTTACAACTGCTAGTTTCCGCAGAATGTACCCCTATATTGTGCGGTAAGACGTAGTTCTACGTCAAACAAAAAATTATTTCAATAAAAAAAGTCTGAGCTTTGAAAAAGAGAGAAAGAAAAACTGAAAAGTGTTCAACGCACTGAACGTAATAAATAAGGTATCATTTATAAGCCCCGTAAACTTTTTGGAGAGAGAAAAAGTTGACTAATATCTGCCCTTTTATATATATTTATAAAAATTATATCTACAACTAAACCTAAGGCTGCGAGGAAAAATCCAAAGTGAATTTGTTACGTAGACCATGAACAACCCATGAAATAAGAGCATAAAGCAGCAGAGTATAAAATTGGTTTTTGAATTGTTTTCTATGAAAATGCAGAAGAAATACGCGATAGATAATGAATATCGACTGATTCATGTTTTCGTGACGTTACAGCGGAGTAAGAATCCTCTTGTTACTGAGAAATGAGCGGTTTAACAATACGAAAAAAAAGTGTCTTCGGCAAAGTTGTAGATAATGTCCCTTTGCTGAAGACTTTTTTCTTCTAACTTCTCGTGTTTCGGAAGCCGGTATTTGAAAAGTAAATAAAACAAGTTCACGATTTTGAGCTCATTTTTTTGGAAAAAACTTGGTCTGTGCAGAAACTAGCTTCTTGAGGCTTCTACAAAGTTGTGTGTTTGGATGATATACAAATTTATCCTGAACATGTTACAGTTTTTCATATACAGTTTTTCATATATTTGCAAAAACCTAATTTCAAGGACTAATGTTAATATAAAACGTTATAACTTCGAAGCAAGAAAAGTTTAAAGAAAAGTGCCTCAAGCAAAGGTTTTCGTGACAACAATATCTACAACTTTGCTGAACACATCATTTCTATAAAGTGCAAGATTGAGGCTCGATTTCACAGCGCCACCTGCTGTGAAATTCCGAACTAAAACTGATTGTCATTGTTTAGGGCTTTTCTAGTAGTGTGTTAATAAAATCAGCATTCGGAGAGTAAATGAAAGAAGTTCTCGATTTTGAGCACAATTTCTGGCAATAACTCGGACTTTGTAAAAGCTATCCTTATTTGTCTTCTACAAAATTGTCTATATGCTGAACATTGCTGCCTTCAAAATGCTACAGTTTTTGAAATATTTAAAAGAATCGACTTTTAGGGACTAGTCTGATAATAAACGGTGTATCTCCAACACAGGATAAGTAGAAAGGAAAAATCACAGGAGAGTTGTGTGCAAAGCCACGACCGCAAGGTTGAAGTAGAATACTTTTACAAGAAAGATAACCCGGCTGCTTGCGTGTCAGTCGTTTTTCCTAGCAAATAAATGTTGACCGCTCATTGGCGGTATTGAAAATTCTGTTCAAATGAAGTTGTAGTACTACTCAATTTCAGTTTGCACATATAAATACGACCTCACTGAACAGGAAAAGAACAAACTCTTTGCGGCGCAAACAAGTTTCAACAGTCAGAGTATATGTACATGTGAATTCAAATTAAGATAATTAACTTTTGGTTAAAGCTCAGAACGAGAAAATATTAAATCTTCAATTCAATTGTTTGGTTGTCCTAAAATAACAGTTTGTTGTTGAATTTAAAATCGGATATGACGCTGATTGCATCTCTGTGTTACGCCGATAGCGGGAGTTATGGTGAACTTGCGTATGACGAAGGCATCGTATTACCTGGTTTATTGAATGGGAGAAAGAGGAATATTGTAAAATTTTGTAAACATTTAACTCAATCAATATTACCAAATCGTAGTCAGGCACTCTGATAACAAAGTTGAAGGCTACTAAGCTGAGATACACGGACAACATGCACTGTGGAAGCTATTTCACATTCAGTAAATTAGACGGGTGCGACAGATTTGAATTGCTAGGATCCAACACAGATTGCTTGCTTGCGTTGTCAAAAATTATTAACTTTCAATGACTTGTTTATTTGCCTTGAAAAAGGCATTTTGATTTTCAAAGTTGGATTTCCTGATGGCAATCTTCATGCTGCCCCAACACGGGGGGAATAATGGCAGTATAGCGACACACGCTGAGAAGAACCGCGCTGCTCCTGAGACGTGGTGATCAACCACAGGGCTAGTGCTGCTGCTAAGGAAGGACGACTGCTGTTGTCGCTGTCTAGAACTATTACGAGCGACTTTGGCTGAAACAGGCACTTATATAGGCCAAATAGCATGTTTTCAATTGCAAGGTATATGATCCTGTCGACCGTGCTTGGGAAGCAATCATATAACGACTAATCAGAGGTCGAATTTTTCGTTTTGACAAGGCTTGACTATTTTCAATAGTACAATAGTGTGAATACTAAAATTACAACTATCTTCTTTTGGGAAGAATCTTAGAAGATTTTCCAATCTATTGCTGCAAGAACGAAGGAAATCCATCTGATACTAACCTATTTATTAGCATTTGAAATTGGACATATTTTTCACTTTTTTCAGTTTTAGATATTCATTTCACATCCCTATGTAGCCGAACTTCCTGAGAGAAGTATTCTACTTCAAAAGTCTTTAGCAAAGTTTTTGTGACAACATTTTCTACAACTTTGCTGAAGACTCCATTCCTCTTAAGTGTAAGACTAAAAAGATAGGTTTTGCCACAATCAGCGGAGATACGAACGAAAACTTGTTGTTATTCTTTGAGCCTTTTTTATATACTAAATACTCTCTGGAGAAAATATGTCAATAAAACCAGTATTTGGAGAGTAAATGAAAAAAGTTCACGATGTTGAGCTCTCGTATTACTGCACAATGGTCCAGAAACCAAAGTCAAGGGAAGTTTGGGTCCAAAGCTCTATAGTAATATTTTAGAGAAAAACTTTCTTCTACAAAGTTGTTACATATGATAAAGCGCTTATTGCAAAATTATCAAAAATTGGGGTGATCAAAATTTTCAATGAAATAAAGTATCTAACTTTTTTATCTTTGCAGATAGAAGGAAAAGTTGTTCTACAATGTTATGAATTTTCTATAAAATTGGAAAACCGTAGAAAATGTAGACGAAACGATTCCCAGAATATGAGCAGTGTCAGCTTGCTGACACGTACGGTCGTGTACGGATTTTAAAGCAAAGTTTATATGCTACCATATGTATTGAAGAATTTGTGTACAAACTTCGTAGCAATAATATTTGCTAGCCTTCTGCATGAACACAGAAGTTTCGCATAGATTCTCCACCGTCAGTTATGTCAGGTTTACATAAAGATTATAAAGTTATTCTTGCAAAAAACAGTTCATTGATAAATAGATCAAATATGACATTTATATTTTTAGAAAAATTAAACAATATTCATTCATAACTGAGGTTCGAATAGTTAAAAAAATTAGCGAAAAAAATACAGTTTTTACCATTAATCCGTAAATCCATTCAAGAGGAGTCCCTACTCTGGAAGATCGCAAAATAGAAAATTTTAGTAATTTTTTTTTTCGGATGTTTAGAGTAAAGTGATGTGTTCGGGTATTTTGGCTATTGATTATGGTATATTTGGAGATATATTTTGCATGTCTTGGATACAAATATAGTGAATATTACGCTGTTGGCAGCGCTTCTCTCAAAACCATGTTTCCATGTTTGTCAACTGCTGGTGGCATCTATCGTACCGATTTGGCCGAAATTTTTTTAGCATGTAAAAATGGATTATCTAACTTTTTAAATAGCCGTTTTTAAAAATTCCAGAAATTGAAAAAATGGCGGCCAATTTAGAAAAAAAAAAAATCTGTTTCATGAAAAATCAAATTCATAAAACATTGAAAAATTCAGATATCGAAAAACGGCTATGTAACACATTATCTATATTTTCACATGCCAAAAAAAAAATTTTTGCCAAGTCGGTTCAGCAGATGCTGAGAAAAACCAAAGATGACTATAACAAGATTCCTGACTCTCGCAGTATCCAGCGTACACGATTGTCACGACTTCTAAACTGATAATTTGATGATGACGGCAAGGTGGCGAAAGGTGAAGCAATTTTTTCAATGTCCTTGTATGGTCGTGCTATCTAATTTTCATTATTCTTATACGGTGCTGTTATCTAGTTTTCATTTTCATCTGGCGGATTATACACGATAAATCGATTTTGCTAATAAACAGTTTTATGCGAATTTGAGTCATTAGATGGCAGCACTAACCGTTGTAAAGGTATCGTGGACAAAATGTATGAAAAAACTGGAAGTCAGGTATTTTGTTCTAGTCAACTTTGGAAAAACGTACCACCAGTTGAAAAAACATGGTTTTGTAAAAAAAACCTGCCAACAGCTTAATATTCACTTAAATAAAGTCCACGACATGCAAAATACATCTTCAAATATACCATAATCAATAGCCAAAACACTCGAACACTTCACCTTTTTTCGAACTGAATTTCTATTTTTAACAACGGCTTTTTCCCGTTAACACGCAAGTTCATTAAGCAGACAGTATGTGAAGTAGAGAAAGAACGAAAAATAAGCGAACTGGAAATATGATACAGGTTTAGAAAAAAATATCCCGCATCCCGATGGGACCTTTCTCTAAATTTTTCAACTTTCCAGAGTATGGTCATCTCTTATCCTTTTGGATCAAACAGCTGGGTAACCACACGGTATAGCCACATTTTGCTGGCAAAAAACGCAATGCATAACATATGTGTAATTGCCATCCACTCGATAATATTCCGTACCGTGGAGGCATTTCTGAAGTAGACAGTCGGTTAAAATATACTGAAGTGTAACTTTCTTCTAACCGGGACGTCAACTATATCGAACATGTTTCTAGTGTCTCATGTACCTGTGGAACTTTATCGAATTATGAGCAAAATCTTGTGAGCTACGTACACACATATGAATTTCTTTTAACCGAGACCAGAGATGCCAGACTTTTTTTGGCAAGTCTGTATAATCCATAAAAATGTCTGTATAAGTCTGTATACCGCTGCGAAAAAAAGTTACCGATACATTGATACCTAATTATTTGTCGACCTGTCAGATTGTTTTGTTTTATTGCTTGTTTTGATTGTTCTTTTTCGAGTCTATCATAGTTGGTCGATTAATCGATAACTAATTTATCTTTTAAATCTAAGTAACACATAGAAGTAAGAGTCTTTCCCGTGATAAAAATCGTCGTTCGTCGTAATGTAGCTAAACTGATACATGATGGCAGAAGTCTCGCGGTTATAAAAATAGTACCTTCAAGGTTTGGGACATTTTAAGCAATTCTTCAACGTTGGATATTGCTCCGAATAGAACAAACGGTCTTTTCACCAATATAACCTGCATGGCAATCGATCGAGACAATCAGCTGTTTGTTACTGGGGGCGAAACAGGCAGATTAGTGCCCACGGGGCCGATAAAAACCCCGATAGCCTGACTCGATTCCCGTTGTCATGATTTCACTCTTAAAAACGCAAGATTAATATGTTCAGCAAAGTGTTCAGTTCCTAGTTCACTTTTTCCAGCAACGGCTACAGTGACTTTTGGTTTTTGTGTTCGTTTTTTTGTGTATACTGTTAAAACCATTATGTAGAATATCAGACATCTGTGTAATATCTGTATTATACTAAATGTCTGTATAAAATCTGTAGGCTTATGCGTGTCTGTATCGCAACACAGAAAGTCTGTATAATACAGATTTGTCTGTATATCTGGCATCTCTGACCGAGACGTCAGTCATGTCAGATAGTCTGTCTTTGCTAGTGTCAGTTGTTGAAATTTGCACAGTGAAAAATCGACACTTTACTGCGAAGTGGATTCCACTAACATCTGTGCTAATAGATAAAACATTTCATGTGTACGTGAAATACATTTGCGTTTCAGTTCACAGCACAAAATCAAGTGTTTTACAGTTCAATTTGTTATGTCATGCATACCGAAATCAATCTTCTTTGATTCAGATTTCAATGCTTCCACACATAAAATTCAAATACCGTGGATTCCAATAAATATCGATATGGGTCGACATATAAGAATGACTAGGTTCGTTTATTGACATTCATATGCAAAGAACATTAAGGATTACCATGCGATTTATTTTCAGTGTGTAATTCAGTTTGCATTCTTGATACTAAATGTACACAAGGTCCATATGCAGCCGCAGTGTTCAGTTTATTCCGCTGGTATATATTTTTGATTTTTAGTCTCATTAAACCACTAAGTTGACATCTATATTTCCACAATCAGATCCACCGTTTGCTCAGAAACGCAATTTGATTCAGAAAAGGAACTAAGTTTAGCATTTTATCTCTCGTGATGAGCATTATATTCGTTAATCTTCCATTAAATCTAGAAAGGAGACTGACACATTGCGGAACGTATTCCTCGGTGAATATACATGAAGTTGTTAATAACATTGTATGTGTTATAGTACTCTGTAACATCAAGGTTTTATGATAAAATAATAAAAACGCAATGTGTAGAACCACAATAATAAGTATTTTTCATAATACATCACATCCCATTTCAAGTACAAATCAGAACGTTTACAGATGCCTGCACGCGAATCAGAAAGATATTTCAAAAAGAAAGCTTAAGATTCCTATCTGTATCGCGAAAAAACAATTCCTCTTACGATTCTGTCACCGTGTCATAGGTATCCTGGGAATTCTTACTCAGGATCCGTTGCGTACTAAAGTAGCGCGAAAGCTGAAATACTTACCAATAAGCTACAAGATTACGATAACGCTGCCGCCTGTGATGGGGACCTGCAAGAAAAAAAAAATAGCGGTTACTCGAATGAGTATTTTATTTGAATTTACTGTTGTTTATGTAGTGTTTCTGTGATTTTTTCAACAGAAATGGCAACACTAAATCATTTCATCCGATTTACCGTTTCACTGGAAGCCTATAACGTGAAAAAAAAAATCCATAAGCGGAAAGATCTATTCTGAAACGAACATGTCCGCTCGAAATGCTACGAAAAAAGGGAATGTGTGTTGCGAACAGACACGGTAATGATTTATCGGTGGTTTGTTTGTTTTCCTATAATCCGGATCCTGCTGATTTTTTGAAGGATTGAATTTTTTTGCGCACCAGCGCCGTTCTTGAAGCAGAATCCGAATTCTAAACCTAAGCACCTAAGGGGCAAGCAATGGTGAGTATCATATTTTTTTCCATCAAACCAATGCGGTTGTGCCACAACGTGAATGCACACGCTTTCTGAGTTATATTTCACTGTGCGAAAGCACAGTTGCGGCTATCCTTTACCGGCTTCTCGGCTAGACCACCCCTGAGTAATAGGGGCAATTTATGAGCGGTTCGCTGCGTGCACAAGATTTGTTATCCCACAGGATAGCTTCTTGGCTTTATCATGTTGATTTTTTTTTCTCTCCCCTGGACGGCAGCAGCACAGCGCACCCAGTATGAATATAAAATAAATACACGAATAAACGACGTTAAAACATATAAAACACGGCTGCCTGAGAAGCGACCCGTATGCGGCGACCCAAGTGACATAAGAGCAATTCGCTGCGCGGTTAGTTGATTGGCTTTATTGTGACGGGGAACCTTTAAACTGCGGGGTTTTTATGATTTGAATGAAAAATAAATTAGAATCAGAGAAGGGGGAAACGAAATTGCACTGAAATTAGAACTCGTTTTTATCGAGGGCAATGTATGTGCAAGCAATCTTTTTGTAACCCGGGTAATTAAAATGAACATAAATTTTAGGTTCTGTTTTACAAGCATAAACATTAGTTCTCCTGTTTTTAATTCATATCCGGAAGAAGCAATTGTTACAGGCGAACCTTTGAAAAATGATTTATTTTCTATTTTTTAGCCCGAAGTTTAAATAATTATGGAATAATTTATTTTATTGATAAAATTTCAATTCTCCGTGAGACGCAAAACAAATTAGTGTTTGTCGCTGTATGCACCGAACCATAATCGTCCTGATGAGAATTACCAATGTATGGAACAGAAATTGTTTTCATCCTCAACTCTGGGGAGAAGAGGCAACAGAAAACACGACCAGGCATACAGGAACGGAACCGGCATGCAAATCTTCCGAGAGACAGAGTCCATCGTGTCGTGTCTTTCGTTTGCCGGCGGCGCTGCGCCACGACTGAAATCCAATTTTGATTTGTGTACAATTCCAAATCCATCCATCGCACACGAGCATCGCGTCCCCGCTGCCTTCGGCGGGGGAGAGAGCGCATCCTTGTTCCTGCCTGCCAGGCTCCTGTCGATTCGTGACAGCGGTCTCACGATGATAGATAAACTTCTGCCGCACGAAAAGTGGAAGAACCTAGACGGGGGGGGGGGGGGGGGGGGGGTGGAGTTGGCCGAGTATTTGTCGAAGAATGTTTTTAGCGAAATTGAATTTCCATTCCTAAGTTGTTTCTTCCGTCTTGGATCTATTGTGAGATTCAATTCCCAGCTCTGTTCCATTTATCAGCCTTCACCAAGCTTCTAGTGTTTACCTTGCAGTCTTGCTTCAGTTCCCGGCGACGATTCGACTGCCGGAGACTTCTTGGGTAATGCGCTGGATAGGTAAAGCAGCACGAGAGCTGTATCGCTTTCAGTCGCAGCGCAGCAGCTACCTCGGAGGTGTCGAGGATTCCCAAGAGTTGCAAGATGTGCAAATGTTTAGCGCGGTCTGTTCCATCCGCGTTATTCCTGCACGAACTGGTAGCGAAATTGCTATTCGAAACATCCTGATAAAGCAAATATTTGTCTCAACATTTGTTTAGTGGTTTACACTTCCGTAGTCTATTCGCGTATCCAAATCCGAACAAATACCGGAACAGTATTATACACCTTCGGAGCGAGCTTGATTTTAGGATAAAAGGACTTCCGACTTCCGAAAAAAAGGTGTTGAATTCGAATCCTTTCTTATAGTGTCGTAAAAAATAAAGAGCAACCCGACTGCGAAGAACTTCGGAAAAGACATGGTCTTTCTTTCTCGTTACGTGTGTAGATGCTTCCCTGCGGGAGAACATTTTTCAAAACCCAACCAAATTGGAATTTCGGCACCCCAATTTGTGCCCAAAACCCGTGAACAATGCGATCGTTTCGCGCTACATATACTTGAGAGCGGCAGAAGCCAGAAAAATGCCGGTCGCCGTCCAATAAATAATCCGTATCAGATTAATGCCGGCCAAATCGCAGAAAGGTGCAGAAATGCGACACGGCCGGTCGTCGCAGGCCGGAAAACAAAAGAAATAATTTATATTCCACCGGATTGCTTCCATTAGCAAAATTGAGATCGCCAACCGGCAGACGGGCGACAGGGGCGTTGGCGGTGGTTAGAGGGGGGGTAGTACACAATTATCAATGTAATATATTATTGAAAGTATGTGACATCTTAATTGCCGTGCGTCATTAGAAATAGCCTATTCTCATGAGGACTGTTCGTTTTTATGAACACTTGGCACGTGGAAGATTGAGATATAGTTTCTGTCGTTTGCTATTCTTTAATACGATTCAAACTGATGTCCTGGTTGTAAAAACCGTTGCTCATAGACGCTGGAAGCTAGTTAACATTTTTTTTTCAACTTGAAGTCGCGGTTCCAAATTGTTTATTTAAATCAAACATATATAATAGAATTTTCGTCATATTTTCACAGTGTCTTTATTTCACAGTGTATTACTTCTAAGAGTTCATCGGCTTGCCTAACTTATAGCGTCGTTGTTATCAGACAAAAGAGAAATTTTTTGTTGTTGCAAAATTCGTGTTCACTCTCGTTATTAGAGTTTTTGACATGTCCAGTCATTGTTTGATGTTCTATTTGCATATTCCTAAGCAAAAAAAAACTGTCTAATAAATGAAATAAATAAAGAAAGTGTTTCATATGAGGGGTCCGAAATATTTAGTGTGACATATATGGAAGCACTGTTTGCGGCAAATAAAATTCCTCCCAGTTTTTTCTCTCACAGAGCAAACAGCAAAAAGAAAGGAAAGAATAAGTTTTTAAGCGCTTCATTGTCGTCAATAAGTCATTGAGAACGTGGAATTATAAAATCTCTTTCTCCTTTTCCCACTGACGATAAAAATCAAATATTGGTGAGAATTTTTTGCTGTATGGACGATTTACTGGGACCAGAGATGCATTGATCTTTGATGATATTGCCCGGGTGTCTCTTGAATAAATTATTATCCGTGCTTGTGTGTATACTTTCACCCTTTCTTTTTACATTCACCTCTACTCTACCGAGCGTCGTTCCTTCTGCCAATATTATGGCCAATTCCGGTTCCCTTGAAGGGTTTCGTCCCTCTACCAATTTTAATGTAAGAGGGACTTATTTTGTCAAGGAGAAGCATTCATTTGAGGCAGTGTAAAATTTAGCAGGTCAAGTTGGGGCCTGACAATAAACCCACGTTTGTGTCCGTTGATATCGAATATCCTGTATTCTACTAAAATGTCGAATTTAATACAATTGTTTAATACATTTTTTTAATATACATGCAACATTTTTGAACATTAACATCATTTTTTTCCGAAACACTCATATAAAATACTTATTTTTCCAGGATAAAATAAAAATCATTTTTAAAATATCTAGCTGATCCAGTATAACTTTTTTCTATTTAGTTTAAGATGCAGAAAATTTTGAACATAATTTTAGAATAAAAAATTTATAGTTCACCGAAAGTCAAAATCCTTGCTACCTATAAGAAATGAGATAAAAGCAGTAAGATATGCAAGGTAAAATTTCGAAAAACGACCGTAACGGATTTTTTTCAGGGAAATACGAATTATCCGTTTTAACTGTGGATCAAAACGTGTGTTTTATGTCCGACGTTTCGACCGTTGTTGAAAACATTTGTTAAACACATGACTGATTTTAAAATTTTAACATTTTTCCATAGCCATATAAATATGTAAAATTCTTCGTTCAGCGTACAAAGCTTCACAATCGATTGTGATAGCTATCAACAGGATCTTCTTCTGTATTTGAACTAAGGGAGCTGTTTTGATAAATTCAAAACTCTGAAGTCCATTTTCTACGACCGAATACTTCAGGCGCCACTGATTAAGCCTTTCCTTACCCTATTCTGGATTAAGTTTTTTCAACACATTTCTAGTTTATATTTCGGAAATACGTTTTTGTTTTTTTTTTTTTTGTTAACTTTGGTCGCCTTTTTGATTACTTTTTTCCTTCATTTTTCTGCTAAATGTAAGAATACTCCATTTTTTTTCCCGAGAAGTTCTAGGTTTCATTATATCGAATATAAACAGCAGTGTTGGAACAATTTCATGGAAATGGCCTGATTCGGTATTATCCAACTGCCAATTTTGATTCGGTTGAGATTTCCACAGGTTCTATGGCCCAAAGATGTCGATATGTGCTGTTATTTTTTTTTTAATTACGACTAATTTGTGAAGAGTTTATGTAAAAAATACTAAATGAACCAGAACGATCAAAATATATGTTTGTTATTAATACGTCACAAATACGTTATTAATACGACTGTTCCTACCTAATGAGTTAAAAGTATCTCGAAGAGATGTCCGTCAACCGCTTGGGCCTGAAAAAAACTGGTCTTTCTTTTATCTAATTATTTCATAAAGGTTTCCTTAACACTTAGATTCTACCTTTTTTTTATATTCTTTTCCAAAATGCTTCGAAACTTTTTCAAAAAAGTTTAAAAGGTGTCTCAAAAACGATTGGAGAATGCTTCAGAAATTTTCTTTAAGTAAAACACAAATGTTGAAAAAATATTCCAAAACTGTTCTTGAAATATTCCAGAAATAATTCATAAATATATCGAAGCTATTCCAAAAATACTTCAATAATGTGTCTGAAATGATCCAAAAATATCTCAAAATAGACGAAAAAATATCTCAGAAATGGTGCAAGAATATTCCAGAAATGTTTCAAAAATAACTCAAACTGGTTTCAAACATGTTCCAATAATGTTCAAGAAATATTTCAATAATGTTCTAGAAATGTTTTGGATATCTCAAAATTTCAAAATTATGTAAAAAAACTCTCAACAACGGTTCAGAAATGTTCCAAAAACGTTTCAAAAGAGTTTCGTCTGATGAACGTCTCTGAAACGTTGCAAAAATGTTTTGAAAACGCTTCAAAAATGCTCATAATTGTTTCAAAAACATGTCAAATATGTTTAAAAAAAACTTTCAAAAATATTTTAAAAATATCTCAAAAATGTTTTAAAAAAGGCTTGAAAAGGTTCTAAAAATGTCTCAAAAACGTCACAAAAATGATTCGAAAATGTTTCTAAAATAAAACACAAATGTTGAAGAAATATTTTAAAAAAGTTTTAAAGATGTTCTAGAAATAATTCATAAATACATTAGAACTATTCCAAAAATGTTTCAATAATGTGTCAGAGATGATTCAGAAATATTTCTAAAAAGAAGAAGCAATATCCCAAAAATGTTTCGATAATAAGTAAGAAATGATTTAGAAATGCCTCAAAAATGATAAATACCTAAAATATCTCGAAGATGTTCCAAAAATGTTCCTGAAATATATCAAAAATACCTCAAAATGGTTTCAAACATGTTTCAATGATGTTTGTTTCTAAAGATATCTAAAGATGTTTCTAAAAATATCCCGTAGATGTCTCAGAACTGTCGCAAAAATGTTTAAAAATGATCCGAAAATGGTCCACAAATCTTTCAAGGTTATGTCAAGAATGTTTCAAAAAAGTTTCAAAATTAATTCATAAACGATCCAACAATGGTTCAGAAACGTTCCAAAAATGTTTCGTCTGATAAACGTCTCCGAAATGTTGCAAAAATGTTTTTGAGCTGCTTCATAAATGCTCATAATTATTTCAAAAACATGTCAACAATGTTTCAACAGAGCTTCCGAAATTTTTTTTTTAAATATCTCAAAAAAGTTTAAAAGAAGGCTCATAAAGGTTCAAAATATGTCTGAATAACGTCACAAAAATGATTCAAAAATGTTTCTAAAATGAAACACAAATGTTAAAAGAATATCTCAAAAAAGTTCTGAAGATGTTTTAGAAATAATTCATAAATAAATCAGAAATATTCCAAAAATTTTTCAATAATGTGTCAGAAATGATTCAGAAATATCTCAAAAATGATAAATACCCAAAATGTCTCGAAGATGTTCCAAAAATGTTCCTAAAATATGTACCTCAGAATGGTTTCAAACATGTTTTAATATTGTTCCAGAAATGCGTAAATGTTTCAAAAACATGTCAAAAATGTTTCAAAAAAGTTTCCAAAAATATTTCAAAAATGTTCAAAAATTGTCACAAAAAGGTCGTAAATATGTTACGAAAAAGTTTTAAAAATGCCCTAAAATCCTAATCAAAATAATTGGTGGGTTATTTCAAATTTCAAATAATGTTTCTAAGGTAACCCTTAACTCCATTAAAAACCTCTTAAAATTGTCACAAAAATTTGGCAAAAATTTATCGAAAATATTATATTGTTATATAAATTTTCCCGAAACGGTTCAAAGATACCTCGTTTCACGTCTCAAAAACGTAATCGAAAAATCTTTAAAACTCCAAACTGTTTCAGAAGTTTCTCAAAAGTGCTTCAAAACCGTAGGAGAAATGTGCACAAATGTCTCAAAAATGTTCTAGAAATGATTGAATAGATAATGCCAAAATGTTTCGGAGATGTTCCGGTAATGTTTCAAACCTGTATCAAAGATATTTTAAAAATGCCTAGGCTATGTTTGAAAAAAGTTCCAGAAATGTTTTAAAAGCATCTCAAAATATTTCGAAAATATCTCGAAAATGTTAAAAAAATATCTTAAAAACGTAGTTAGTATATCTCAACAAATTTAAAATAACGGTTCCGATATGACTGCAAACTAACTCAAGAATGGTTCAAAAATGTCTTAAAGATGTTGCAAAATCGTTTCAAATTTGTTTTAAAAATATTTCGAAAACGTTTATAATAGTCACAAACATTTCTCAGGTTGGCTTCAAAAATATCTTAGCAATGACTAAAAATGTTCTCAAAAATGTGTCAATTATGGTTCTAAAATGTTTCGAAAATATTATAGAAGAGTCCTAATAACGTTTCAAAGATATTTCGTAGAAACGTCCCGAAAGATTGTCGAAAATGCTTTGATAATGTCTTAAAATGTTTAAGAAATGTACCAAAATTGTTTCAAATAGTCCCAAGAATATTTGAGATACGTAAAGGTTTAGAAGATATCCTCAGAATGATTCATTTTCTCTGAACTTTCTCGAAACTGTCTCAAAAATATTTCAAAAGTATCTCAAAAATGTTTCAAAAATATCTCAACAAATTTTAAAAACAGTTTCCGAAATGACTCCAAAATAACCTAATCTTGGATTCCAAGATAGTATTTTCAAACCCCACACTGTGGCGTCCGGTTCAAAGAAAACTTTATAAAATGGCCGCATACCATCCAATGCGTTTTTTTCTGAAACCGGGGTAAAACTTAGGCTTTCGAAATCTGTTAGTTCAATAGTGTCAACTCAACAAAAGAACACAACTAGCGATTTTATTGTGAAATTGTCTGATTTTGTGCCACATAATCGTCATTTGCGGGAAGTAACACTCATCACACTATTCTCATTTTGCACCAAGAAAACGGCGACTGAAGCGCATCGAGAGTTAAAAAATGACTTACGAAAATGCTGATCTAAGTGAAACAACGTGCTGTGATTGGCTTTGTCGTGTTATAGACGATAATTTCGCTGCATTTCAGTTCTGTTTGATCTTTTACTACTATTGTGTTTGTCAACGTTATAATAAAAAAACCTTGTCACGACACTGATCAAAGAACAGAGTCTCGAGCAAACACAACAAGACTAGCAACGTCGCGCAGCCGGAAGTAGACAGCCCCATCGGAAAAGCCACATCATATTTCAAACGACGACGACGACGACGGAGCCGTTCTACAATTCCGGCAAACAAAAACAGCCTCCTCCGTCACAGCAGACGGTGAATCCGCTTGTTCCACCAGAATTTTTTTTCTTCCTTCGTTTGATACGATTTACGTGCTGCCTATTATTGTCGTTCTCGTCGCCTGGCGCGGTTTTCTGTTTGGTGCTCACGTAGCGAAGATTTTTCATAAACCCATCTCGCAAGCAGCGGATCACATAATTGGGAAATCCCTCCACTACTAGTGGGTGTGTCAAGCGGGGTAACTGATCAGACAACAGACTTGTCCGGATTTTCGAAGACAAATCGTGATGCAGTCGGACGCGTGCAATCGGACGGAAGCAGAATCACAGGGACCGGACGACTGGATCGGACGATACAATCATTAGGAGTAACAACGATCATAAATTGTAACAAGCTAAGAGAGAGGAGGCAGCCAGTCAGAATAAATTTAAAGCAATCGTCGGTTTAGTAGCGTGTTCGTGGTTTGCGTCCGGGACCGGATAACAAGCGTTTATGTTTCGAAAGTCAACGGGTGTCGTTTGTTTTCATTTCTCTCCCTGGATGGTTTGGTTAGCGCAGTCATCTTTTTTTCGTTCCTCGTATGTCCTCGTATGCAGTCCCACGGAAGGCACCGCAGTCGTTCCGTTTTAGACACTGCTTACCGCCTCCTCTCGACTGAGAGTTGTAAAAAAATAGTAGTTGTAGAACGAGTGACTCTACGCAGGGTTTCTCATGCTCCATCGGCCATGATGATGTGTGCAGCAAGGACATCCGTACACATCCGACACCGGATGGATGCTGCCATAGCACATCTCATTAGACAGACAGAGCAAATTGTGTTTGTCTTGTGAAAATGAAAATCTTTTTGACAGACAATTATGCGGGATTTGGGTTTGTCAGGGTTGGTTGAATAAAGGGAGGGGATGGTTGTGAAAATAATGAAAAGTGCACCCTACCGGGGGCCGGCCACAAGCCAGTGCTGACAGTTGCCGGTGGCTTTGTGAGTGATATTTATGAACTATTCCACAGTTTGGGGAATATGTTGAAAGAATATATGTTTGTGACTTTAAACGAGGATAAAAGCAGACCACAATTTAAATTAACATGTATGAGTATCTTTTGCACTGGAAAACTAATTTTAGATAGGTAAATTTTACCGGCACAGATGTGTCCCGTAGGGGACATGTTGGAAGGCAAGACCAGATGTAACCATATAGAATTAGTGTCACATGCATTATTCATTTGCATCATATACGCAGCGTATGGTAGACTGAAATTCAATATCCTTACTAATCCTCATTACCCGAAGATTGCGGTCTACCTTAGTTCCTGGCATGGTGTCACGTGTTGAAGCGGGTGAAAATGACTGCAGCAACTATAAACTGAGTTGCAGACATGCAATCGCGGGAACTTTGAGTTAACGTGAACTCTGAGACGTTTTCGTCTAATTCCAGCGTAGTTCTTCAGCGGAGTACTTCGTCAAACTTTGATGTCCCAGTTTATTGGCTTTGGCATGCTAGCGGAGGCACTGCCGTCGTACTCGGCGCGATGACGCTCATTATTAAAATTCACAAGTGGTAGCACGAAGACATCGTTTGAGAGGTGGATGCAAAGAAGCAAGTGAAAAAACTAATTTATGTTAGACGGAATAAAGTCGACAAATAATTTACATACACAATGAGGTATGCGGCTAATTTCCAGTCCATTGTATTTGGAATGGAATGTAAAATTTATGCTTTTTTTATAAACCTTCAATATGTTGCGGATGGCACGTAGTGCCAAATCTATACCCTGTCGCCGAATTGACAAGTCCAAGTGACAAACTAAGTTATCTAAGTGTAAAGAAAAAAAAACTTCCTCCTCGGAAACGTACTTGAAAGTTTCGCGTTATGCACTCACAAATCGATGACAACTTTTCAGTTCCGTTTTCAGTCCGTTTGCAGCGCAAACCGCAAACGAAGTTACCCCCTTATCACGTAGAAAACTCGGTAAACTCCTTTGAGTGTGTGTTGTGGGTAGCGCTTTTTAGGCGAAACACTGGGCACGTACCGCCAATAAAAGGACCGTCAATTTTACTCGACTTTCCTTCGAAGGCCCACCGAAGAAGCTAACTGCGGAGTTTGCTTCACGTGTGTAGGAGAAGGACACACATCCACAAGAGACATCTTCCCTAACCACGTGAGACCTAGCACGGAGTGGAAATAAACATAATTTAATTAGATTAAACGTATGTGAAACATTTCCAGATGCTACCCGTCATGAAATGTTCTCCGCCACAGGCAGGACAGACGGGTCCGGATTTACGCATTCTCGGTCTGGCTGCTCTGGAAGGCCATTATTTTCGAGACAACAATCGGAAGGTAAAGTGGCGTTGAAAATTGTTTTCTTACTTGTCAATTAGGCTATCACTGAACGCTCAGTGTCAACGAAGCGTCACTAAGAGGGTTATCTAGAACTTTTGCGCGAGATTTCAACGCGGACCGTGATAAATTTCGATCTCGCCGGTGTCAATTGTTAGGCTAAAAGGCCGTTCTTTTGTGAGTCAGATCAAGCTGTTCTTTATGGAGCTGCAAACAACGCGTAGAGCTGCAAATTCTGCAGGATTGATTTTGAAGTAGAATACTTCTCTCAGGAAGTTCGGCTATATAGGGATGTGAAATGAAAATCTAAAACTGAAAAAAGTGAAAAATATGTCCAATTTCAAATGCTAATAATTTGGTTAGTATTCGATGGATTTCCTTCGTTCTTGCAGCAATAGATTGGAAAATCTTCTAGGTTCTTCCCAAAAGAAGATAATTGTAATTTTATTATTCAAACTATTGTACTATTTAAAATAGTCAAGCCTTGTCAAATCGAAAAATTCGACCTCTGACTGGTCGTTATATGATTGCTTCCCAAGCACGGTTGACAGAATCATATACATTGGAATTATAAATATGCTATTTGGCCTATATAAGAGCCTGTATCAGTCGAAGCCGCCCATAATAGTTCTAGACAGCGACAACAGCAGTCGTCCTCCCTTAGCAGCAGCACTAGCAGTGCAGTGGATACCAGCAAAGGCGGATAGCGGCCACAGCTGTGGCGTAGCAATGGATAGCGCACTAGTTGCAGCGGATTCCAGCAACGATAGCAGCTGGGCCAGCTGATGCAGGGACAATGGATACCAATGGCAGTGTATAGCAGCCACAACTGTGGCTGCAGCGGATCTCAGCATTGATAGCGGCTGATGCAGTGAGGCACTTCAGTGAAATGTAGTCTCTGTGCGATAGTGGGCACTAGTAAATGCATTCAATGAGAAGTGGACTCATTTTGACAACACGTGAGCCGTCTAGTTTTGAGTGTTATATCAGCATTTCATTGTTTACTCTATCACAAGGAATACTTTATTCGCACTGTCAGTGATAACGCAAAGATGTAATCGGCATCTTATCCGATACTAAAATGAACAACAAATTGCCCTTTTCAGGATGAAATAAAAATTTGATTGAAGAGTTGATATTTTCTAATGAGTTAATTCACATTTTTAAATTTGTAAAAGTTATAAATTTAACTTCATCTCCGTGTCTCAAAACGTACTCAATTATCTTTTCCTTCAGTCATGAGCACGACATCCGAAAAAATTTCATCTCAAAATTTAAAAATTGTAGCATAGTAGCAACTTGCTATATTATTGAAAATGGTCAATCCTTGTTGAAGCGCTAAATTCGATTGATCTGATTAGTCAACGTTTATTTACTAGAATAAATGACTGACACGCAAGCAGCCGGGTTATCTTTCTTGTAAAAGTATTCTTCTTCAACCTTGCGGTCGTGGCTTTGCACACAACCCTCCTGTAATTTTTTTTTTCATACGACCAGAAAGAGATTGTCGTTAGCTGAGTTGTACTTTGATTTGAGTTGTATTTACCTTTTTCTAATAATCTTACTTTTTCCCAATTTGAGCTCTGCGGCAATTTTCTTTGCTTTTGTCGACCAGTTTTCAACACAGGTTAGCCTTACAACAAATACATCTTAAACATTTTTGAGACATTTTCTAGACATATCTGAGACAAATTCGATACATTTTGAAACCTTTTTGTTTATATTCGAGAATTTTTTGAAACATTTCTGAGACATATTAAATACAATTTTAGACAGTTTTAAAACACTTTAGACCTTTTCGAAACATACATGAGACATTTTTCAGACATTTTAGAAATTTTTGAAACACTTCTGAAACAATTTTGAGCCATCCTGGAGATATGTCTGAAGTATCTTTGAAACATTTTTGAAACATATTTGAAACACATTCAAAATATTTTTGGAACAATTTTGAGACATTTCCTGGACATTTCTGAGACAGTTTTGGAACATTTTTAGACCTGTTTGAAACAGAGGCAACTCGTGGCTTTTGAATCAGGCTGTTCAACTACAAATTCTGAAAATCGCAATTTGAGGAAGTAATCACAATCATGTCCGCGTAATCACGCAAGTCATTCTAGTCGCTACTATTTGAAAATGAAATTGAAAACCAATAAAATATTGATATAAATTTGGGTCTGAAATATATTTTTTGCCTGGCGTCCCCGTGTGCAATGCACAGCTTGCACCTATGGACGAGTCGCCCCTGGTTTGAAATATATGCGAGACATATATCATACATTTTTAAGACATATATGAGATGTCTTTGAGAGAAAACTTTTTTGGGATATATTTGAAACATTTTTGAAATATTTTGAGAGATTTTTGAAACTCTTCTGAAACATTCATGAGACATCTTTGAGATATTGTTGAAACATATTTCAGATACCTTTCGGACGTTTTTGAAATATTTTCGTGACATTTTCTAGGCTTATTTGAGACAATTTCAAAACATTTTTAAGATTTATTCGAGATATTTTCAATGCATTTTTGAAACATATTTGATACATACACCATACTTCTTTGAGACATTTATAAGACGTCTCTGAGATGTTTTTGAAACTATTTTAAGATATTTTTAAAACACTTCTGAAATAATTTTGAGACATCTTTGAGATGCTTTTGACACAGGTATTCTTCTAGGTATTGCTGAAACATATGTCAGACACCTTTAGGACATTTTTGGAACATTTTCGTGACTTTTCCTATACTTTTTGGAAACAATTTTGAAACATTTTTGAGATTTATTCGAGAATATTTGAAACATGCATCATACATCTTTGAGACATGTATAAACGTCTTTGAGATATTTTTGAAACTTTTTTGAGACTTTTGTGAGATATTTTTTAAACACTTTTGAAACGCATTTGAGATGCTTTTGAGACATCGTTTATGTTTTGTTGAAACACACATTAGATATCTTTAGGACATTGTTGGAACATTTTCATGACATTTTCTAGACATATTTGAGACAATTTTAAGACAATTTCGAAATATTTTTTAAGATCTTTTCGAGACATTTGAGACCTTTTTGAAGCATATGTAGGAAGTTTTCGAAACATTTATGAAACAGTTTTGAAATATTTACACACTTTTATGAAACATGTTTTAGATATATATCGAACATATTTGTGACATGCATGAGACGTTTTTGAGATATTTTTAAAACTATTTTGAGATATTATTGAAACACGTCTGAAACATTTTTGAAACACTTCTAAAAAGTTTTTGAGGCATTTTTTAAATATATTTCAGACACTTTAGGAAATTTATAGGACATTTTTGAACATTGTCATGACATTTTCTAGACATTTTCGAGACAACTTTGAAACATTTTTGAGATCTTTTCAAGACCTTTTTTAAACATATGTGAGAAAGTTTCAAAATATTTAAGAAACAGTTTGGAAATATATTTAGACTTTTTTGAAATGTTTAAGACATATACCATACATTTTTTGTGAAAAACATGAAACGTCTTTTTGGAACATATTTGAAGTATATTCTGAGATAGTTGAGAGACCTTTATGAAACACTTCTGGAACCTTTTTGAAACATCTTTGACATATTTTTGGGAGATTTTCGGATCAAATTAAAAACTTCTTTCAACCATTTTTCGACTTTTTCTAGACAATTCTAAGACAGTTTTGAAACATTTTTGAGACTTATTCAAAACATTTTCGAGACCTTTTTGAAACACTTCTGAAACATTTCTTCTTTTGAGACATCTTTGAGAAACATATTTCAAAAACCTTAAGGACATTTTTGTAACATTAACGTGGCATTTCCAAGACATTTCGAGACAATTTTGAAACATTTTTGAGATTTTTTTGATTTTTACATTTTTGAAACATATATAAAACATTTTTGGAACAAATTTGCTAAATTTTGTAGACATTTTTAAACCATATATCATACATCTTTGAAACATACATGAGCCGTCTTTGAGATTTTTTCGAAACTATTTTGCGATATTTTTGAAACATCTATGAAATATTTCGAGACATTTTTGAAACAGTTCTAAAACAATTTTGAGACATTTTTGAAACATATTTCAGACAACTTTAGGACATTTTTTGGACATTTTAGAGACAATTTTGAATCATTTTTGAGATGTTTTCGAGACACTTTCGAGGCCTTTTTGAAACATATTTGAGACATACTTCTTGCATCTTTGAGACATATATTACACGTCCTCCCCAGGTGGTATCGAGATACGATGCTGGCCTAACATGCCAGTCGTCGTAGGTTCGAGTCTTGACTCGGGAGAGACTGTTAGTGTCAGTAGGATCATAGCACTAGCCCCGCAATTGTCCTGTACACTTAACGGTCGGCTGCGAAGTCTGTGTATAGTCAACAGAAGGTCGAATTCCGATACGGAATGTAGCACCAAGGCTTTGCTTTGCTTATTACACGTCTTTGCAATATTTTTGAAACTGTTTTGAGACTTTTTTGAGATATTTTTGAAACATCTTTGAAACATTTTTAGATTTTGAGACTTTTCTGAGATATTTTCGAAATACTTCTGGAACACTTTTGAGACATTTTTTCAACAATTTCGTGACATTTCATAGACGTTCCTTTAAAATATTTTTACACCTTTTTAAAACATACTCGAGGCATATTCTGAGAGATTTTAGAGACATTTTTGAAACACTTCTGAAACCTTTTTAAGCATCGTTGAATGATTTTTGAAACAAATTTGAAATTTCTTCAAGCCATTTTTCAATTAATTTCGAAACATTTTCTAGACAACTCTAAGACAGTTTTGGAACTTTTTTGAGACTTATTCGAAACTTTTTTGAGACCTTTTCTAAACATATTTAAAATATAATTGAAAAAATTCTAAGACATTTTTGATTCATCTTCCGGAAATTTTGAGACCTTTTCTTAGCATTTTTGACATGTTTTATATATTGATGACTTTTTCGACATTTCTTAAACCTTTTTTTAGTTATTAAAAAGGAATTTTGACATAGTGAGCACGTTAGCACGAGACAAAATGTTCTAGTTTTCGAAACATTTCTGACATTTTGAATACTTTTGCGATTTTTGAGATATTTTTGCGATATTTCATTCGTTGGGCATTATTGAAGTACTTTTTCGGACATTCTTGAAGGTGTTTTTAGAATTTTGCTTCTAAAATTTTGTACAATTTGGAATTCCTAGCTTTACTTGATTGTCAGTTGATGAATATTGATTTTCTTAACTACCTCACCGGCGAAATAAAACAGCAGGAGCAGCACTGAATCCTGCTCGATGAACGTATTATGTCAAATTTAAATTTTTGAATTTAATTTAAAGGCAAAGTCCTAAAAATAGAACAGCTTGGATATTCGGTAAGAACAACTCCCAACAGAATAGCGATGTGACGATGAATAAAACTGCTACCTGTGTTATAAACAAAACCCGTAGGATTGTCTTCAATACCAACGGAGGGGAATAATGAAACAAGTAGGCGGTGCGGCGTAGGTGAAAGAATGAGGGAATTCAAAAAAGAGGACGGACTGCGCTGCGCTGTTAAAAGGTCACATTAAATCATGCAAATAGCAATCCGCAATGAAGAAAAATTAGCTTCTTAGCGCCTCAAAATCATTTGATTATGAAGTAGTTAAATTTTTTTGTCTCCCTCGCATTGTACGCCAACTATTTTTTCTTTACAGCTCTTGAAAACGTCAAATAAATGTTTCGTTTTCCCTTTCTCATTCAGTCGTCTACGAGGCTCCTCCTTCTCTAAAAGTTTTTCTCCAAAGCCTGGTATAGAAGGTAGCTTCAATTATTCATACTTTACTTCATTTATATTCCTAAGCTTTTCCTGAACCCCAACACTAAATAACACACTGTTTCTTGATAATAAACTCACGAGCACTGTAGTACTGAGATATAGAATACATATGTTTACTACTTCAATTGAAAATATGCGGTCGTCGTTAAAAGGACGGTTGGTTTTAGTTTTGGCAAAGCTGGACCTGTATGGTGGTGCTTCTCACACAGACGGGAGATCCAAAATGTAGCGCTGTGAAAGGCGAAGAGTTAGCCTATAAGAAATGGCGTGATCTAGCTCGACAACAAGACGAGATACTGAGAGGTTAAGACCATAGAATTACAGATTATTACAAAGAAGGAAAAATCAAAAGCGAGGAAATTGCACGTTTGGGTGTCGACGGTCGAAGGAGGCAAAGGGGAGAACAGACTAGAAGGAAGCCGAAGACAGCACACCTCGAGGTAAACATCAACACATGATACGCGACCGCGACTCTCAATTCATTTTTTAAATTATACGCTAACAGCTACCAAGGTTTCCGAGTGTCCCACAAACATGATTGTGAAACAGTACTATTAATGGCAAAAATATTGACAAATTCAAAGAGTTTAGAAAAAATTTAAAAAAAAACTGAGAAATGTTAATTATGTTAGTAAAATGTCAGAAAAAGTATATTAAGTCAGCTATGGCAGATATATGAACATTGTCAACAGTGTCAAAATAATAAACAGTACCGACAACGGCGAAATTAACCAAAACGATCAAAATAATGTCAAAGATGTCAAAAATATAAAAAGTAATAAAAGAGTTCTAAACGTTCGAAATATTTTCCACAGCGAGCAAGCGGAGAAAACTGAAGCGCCCTATCCAACGCTCAAAGTGAGTGCCAGCTGACAAACATTAACCTCGTTAAAGTAAAACTTTAATCTCGGGAGCGCCATCTTGCCCGCTGGCTATGTTTTCCGTCCGTCTCCGGTCCCGGTCTCATGACAACGCCGATCGGGTTAAGTGGGAACTGGCCCATCACACAGCCTGCAGCAGCCAACCAGTCAGCTAACCAACCGGCACTCGTTATGTTTTCATGAATAATAATAGCAATATTTTTTCCGCTCGTGTTGCCGGCAGGACACCTGCGACAACCGGCGGGGAAGGTAGAGCAGAGCGGAGGGACATTGTTGCCAAAGGTGCCATGCAAATAACGCTCTCTATGAAATCGGTGCAGCACGAAAGCTCGACATTGGCGTGGGCTGTCTGTGTCCCGGGTGGCTCTTCAGAGTGCACAGATTTTTTCTTTCATCTCCTACTCCTACTCAGAGGCTCTTGGAAGGTAACAAAAAATGAACCGGCTTTTATCACTTGTATGGTGACAATCTTTCATGCATATGATTACTCTCCCACTTTCCGGCTTCGTTAGCCGGTGTGGGATTCCGGGAATACTGCCGACACTGGCTGTGGCCTCCAGAGGATAGGAAGTCAAAACTCCTGCCGCAATCTGATTTAACAGAGCACGGACGTCTTTCGACCATCGCATCGCGCATCTCTGCTGGGGTGGTGGGTGTAACATGCCAAACTATGAAACAACGACCAGAAGAAAATTTCAGATATTTTCCAAGATACAACAAGCCGGGTCTGCAGTTCAACGGTCTTCTAGTGTGTGCATTGTTTGTTGGAAGCGCTGTGCAATACAGGGCCTGTCTGCATTCATTCGTTCTTCGCCCGGAGGGCACTGCAGTTTGTTGTCTTGGCTATGGCTTCTTCTTTTGTTTCGAACACGGCGTCTAATTTTAAGATTAAGGAACGCGTGTCTGCTGCGGCAACTTTCGAAACAAACGCTCTACGAAAGCTCTATAATTGCGAAATGATAATTTTTGGGAAATTCAACTTTCTGCGAACTCCTGTTTGAAACGAAATCGCGCCTCCATCAATCATACGATGAACACCAATTGGTGCACCACAGAGAGCATCATACCGGAGACAATCGAGGTCACACTCTAATTGCTCGTTAATTTATCAATTTAAATTCCACATCAATTCATTCATTCATTATTCCCGACTGTCGCCAGCCCATTACTGACTGCAACCAGCAAGCGCTTGGCTAGCTGGCAAACCCTAAGCCTGGGGCACGCGCCAATGCAGTCAGTATAGTGGCTTTCGTTACTTGGCTCAAATCCGCACCGCAACGATGACATTCGATAATGGCAAACGAGTGAGAAGGGACTCCGCTGCTGCTGTGAGAAGTGCTGCAATTTTTCACCAGTCTGAATATGTGTCACCCATCCCCGGACGGGGATGCGAGAGCTCCGAGAGTTGGAGAAGCCGGTGTCCGGTTTGCCATTGTCATAAAGCTTCTATTATAGGTGAGTGCATCGACAAATCGAAGTAGACCACTGAAGCCATAACGGCCAATGTTGGGTAAATGTTTTAATCGTGTGGATGGACGGACCGCACGTGAGATACGGTGCCAGTCGGAACTCCCTTTTCCTCCCAATGAAATGTAGAAGGATAAGCTACTCCGGTTCGACTAGTTAGGAAATGTCACACACAAACTGACTGTATGTGTGTGTGTGGGTAGATTGTGGTTGTTCGGGGGTTGTCGCTTCATATGGATAATGAAGTAAAATACTATCAGGATACTGGATCACTCTAAGGTTTCATTGCATATCGAAATTGCTGCATGTAATACCATCGAATGGATGTTTATCGATTACGTAACGATGTAGTGACATTCTGTGCGTGCCAAGAAAGGCACTATCGGTATCTCTACTTTGAGGGTAAATATTATCGTCGTCGTAGTCATTATCTTTGACAAAATAGACGTCCAAATCGTTAACGTAATTCAAGTAATAGTTCTAGCCCGATCACCATAGTCAAGTCAATTTATGTTGTAATCTTGCTTCATCAGGAAAAGAACACGGGAAAACCAAAGCCGAGGATAACTTTTTGAGGAATGAAATGCGTGAATACGAGCTCAATACATTATAACTTAGAGCTCACAGTTAAGAATTAAAAAAAAAACTTAAGTTCATTCAGGTATAAAAGCAAAGAATTAATACAACCAATCAGAACACGATAAAAAAATTGTTGAAATGATTAATGCAGTATGCAGAAATAAAAAAAAAGTAGATTGATAATCGGACATTTTCAGTATTGAACAGTCTAAATATGAAAATATTATAAAAAAAATAAAATTCAGAAATCAAAACAAATATGCCAGGACACTATGATATGATTGCTACCAAGACCGTACACAACCTTACGCCTCATTAAGCCTGTATCAGACTAACCGTTGCAGCGGTCAACCGCTACCGTTCCGTTCTTTTTCGACCAATCAGAACACAGCGATCGACCGTCGCTTGTTGTTGTTGCAAAAAATAGAATCTTTTCTATTTTTGCCGCCGACCGTTCCCAACGGTTGCAACGTTCCCAACAAATTTTAATCAAATTTCGGTGTGTATGAAAGTTTTATGATGTGAAAGTGCTAGATTGTCATTGCAGTACTAAATTCCGTTGATGGTCTTGATTGAAAAAGCAATTGAGCGCAAAATTTCACCTAAAGAGTTACGATTTTTAATTGCTGTTTTCTCATCAGCATCAAAACGCAAATGGGACGGACTTGCTATGAGCGGCAGAATAGAGTCTCAACCGTAAAAAAAATCTGATCGATTGTTGCCAAAACATCGACAATCCGATAAAAAATGACTGAAATTCAAGCGCGCAATCCCTGATTACTTTTTTCATGGTTGGATTTCTTGATTTGCAAACTCAGGCACCTAACTTCCAGATTGACGTAGTCCTACGTCAAAAACATAAACCAAATTCAGGGCGAATTTTTGACGCCAGGGGAATTTGTTATGTATATATTAAATGAGGAAAACTTTATACCGGTTTCCAAGTTTTAGAAAAAGAAATGTATAATGCGTGAAAGACTTCTATATGCCAATTGACAAAATAGCAAAAAAAAATCTGTACATATAAAAATGGAGGTCTGCCTGTCTGTCTGATTCATATAGACACGGAAATGACTGAACCGATCGGCGTGAAAATTTGTATGCAGGGGTTTTGGGGTCGAGGAAGGTTCTCATGACGGTTTGAGTTCCTTCACTTTTCTGAAAGGGAGGGCTCCCATACAAATGACACAAATTTCTGAATTATTCGACAAACTAATCAAGCAATTGGATTTAAATTTGTCATGGAATACCTTGAGGGCAAGAAACGTTCATATGATAGTTTGACACCTTCCCTTCACTGAAAAGAAAGGGGTCCCACACAAATGAAATTCATATTTTCTAAAGCCTAAAATCGACCCCGGATCAGTGTTATGAAAATGACTGCAAGACAATGACAGCAAATTTTCAACTAATCCGGCTCTCATTGTATTGCACAGCTCTCTCTGCTCTCCACACGTTCGGTAAACAGTCCGACAGCATCTGACGACAGCACACGTGCAACTCCATACGCGCTGTTATTTTTCATCTCCTTATGTCTGTTGGTATTTCTAAGCTGTCGCAAATGACAGCCTATAATCTTCCGACATCCTTCAACACGAATTCCAGCGGGATGTCAGGTGATTATAATTCACGACAGTAAGTCCGATGAAAGAATGAAAGAGAGATGGTGCAAAGCACGTTTTTTCTTACGTGGGGAACAATATCAATAATGGAAAAGGTTTGCTTTGTATTCAATATGCCACCGGCCTGTGAAAAAGGAGAAACGAAAAAATGCAAGTCGATGACAGCCGCAGCCGATCAGCAGGCTGTGAACAGCAACAGGACATCCTTAAAATAACCAGCTAGGCTGTCATGTCCGAACGAACAAAATACATGCGCAAGAATGAGCTGTCGTACGCAACACAAGACAGTTTCGTTGCCTTTTGTAAGCTGTAGCTGTATATGAGTTCTCATGAATAGCTCATGCATAAGGCTGTTAGAGTGAAAAGAGAGAAAAGTCGTCAGTGTAGTGTCGCTCTCCAGTCATTTTCCCAAGCTTGCCCCGGATACCATTTCGATTTCTAAGTAGCAACTTCTAATTTATGGAAAACAGCTCAAAACTGCCGAATACCACTGAATATGGGTATTTACAAAATCGGGATAATACACAGAAGCCAAAAGGCGCGGATGTTCTCATTCCAGTCATTCCAAACAATTTGTCGTTTGAGTTTGGACGTATCCAATATCCGATTCGTCATGCATTTGCAGGCTATAAACAAATCGCAAGGTCAATGTTTAAAATTATTGAAGAAAAAAAAAAAGAGCGGGTCGAAGTTTTCCGGGTCAGCTAGTAGCATATGGGTGATTCCATCTCAAGTGCGTACACCTCATGCACGCGACCTTTTAAGATTTGGTTAAAATTTTGTGGAATGGTTGATTAAGATCATTATGCAAAAATCCCAATTTTGGTGGCGATCGGTCCACCCCTCGCCCTGTGAGACCTTCCCATTTTTTGAAAAAAGAATTTTTCGTCAAAAAGTGTTGTTTCAACTATAGGTTCAAAAACATGATGTTTCGAAATAAATTGAAGAAAAATAGTCGAGGATTCAAACAAAAATCAACTTTGGGCGACAGTGTTGCCAGATATATTAATTTTGCATTTGAACAATGAAATTGTATTTTTCGAGTAATGAATATCTTTGGATTTCAAATCAAACAATTCCATCGTGTTCCTGAGAAAATTTTACATAAAAAATCCTTATCACTCCGAGGTATTATGAGCTAAACTCGAGTGATAGCATTTCTTATAATTATTCTGCTAATATCTCTGAAACTGGCTTGATTATGAAAAATTATTCAAAAAATAAAAAAGTAACAATTTTGACCGGTAGTGTTGCCAGATATTAAATAACACAGTTGAAAAATTAAATTGCATTTTTCGGCCAATAAGTATATTTTGATTTTAAATTCAACAATTGCATCGTGTTGCTGAGAAAATTTTACCCGAAAAACACCTATTACGTAGAGGTATCACGAGAAAAACTCGAGTTACAGCATTCTTAAGAAGCAAAATTAAAAATTAATTCATAAATTAGTTTTCATTTTTTTTTTCTCAAAATGAAGACTTTTTTTATCAAAACGGTTATTTGACACAGCACCATACATATTAAAGACATATTTGTTGACTACAATTTTGCCAAAAACGTCACACCTATCAAACAAATCGTTCCAACTTTGCAAACCCGTGATTGAAATTATTGTGACTCTGAAAAAAGACATTTTAGAGCCGTGATGTCTTCAGCAAAGTTGTTCCATTAATTATTCTCAAATTTATAAAAGTTGTAATTTTTTGAAAAATTAACCTTGAAGTGAGAAACGAGTTTTACTTTTCTCATTTTTGTTGATATAAATCTACTTCGTTCGGTAAAGTTGTGGCTTATTTTATAAGAAACAACTTTGCCGAAGACACCATACTTTTATTAAATCTCAAAAAGCTCATGTTTTGAAAATTGTTGCTTATGAAAATTGTTAACCGTTCCGTTTTAGTTTTAAAAATATTTGTAAAAATATATCATATAGATATTTGTAAAAATTTTTCGTGATTGAAAAATTATTAATAGCACAAAGTGACATTTTGCGTGGAATTGCACAACTTAAACAGCGTCTTCAGTTTATAATCAATCCCGGTAATGTTGCTATTTTCGTTCACATATGCAAAAAATGCTCCTTTTCAAGGCCATGTTATTCTATTTGAAAGTGCTGTGTCCGTTTGTATTCTATTGTTACACAGAAATAAAGCTTTGCCTATGGTTCGATCGATCTACTTCGCATTTACTCAATTGATTCAAAGTTACGCTACGTCAGGCATTTAGTATTTACGCTTGTCGAAAACATAGAGCAATAAGATACTTTACTGGCATCTATAACCTTGCATGCAAGCCTCTCACGTGAACCTACTTGTATTAAAGTTATTATTGTTTTTCGATTCAATTCAGGAATGATGAAAGAATTTGCAGTCGGATCTCTTTTTAACGACATCTTAAGGTACACTGTAGTCATATCGCTATGAAAAATTGTATCTAGAGATTCGACTGTGTTTTAAGGGGAAAGAAAGTAACTTTATAACAGTCAATTTATTCGAGCGAATCGAGGTACTCGAGGTACCTTCCACTCATCACCTTCGAACAAAACATTTTGGCTTTTTGTTTTCAGAATGTCACAACGTGTAAACAGACTGACATTGTTTCGAATACAAAAAAAAAACGAAGACCGACGGTGGCTCAGAAGACAGTTTTATATTTTGCATAATTCGCAGAAAAAAAAATTGTTAAAGGAAATCCATTAGAGAGGAAAAAAACAATGTTAGCCCCAAGGACTACAGCATTTTTTCTCTCACAAAAGAAATTGTTCCTTCAATAATTGACTCTGTTTGACGCTGCGAATCTCCAATCCGAAGCTAGTCAATTGCGAGAAGCACACAATGAAACCCACCGTGATGAAGTAATATTACGCTTGGGTGGGGAAACCCCCGCAACCGACGTTTGGCCGATATTTCTTCTCAGATCGCAAAACCTATTATCCTCGCACATTTGTCTCGGGTAAGACCAATCGTGGACAAAAATGATTCAATTTTGCTCCTCGTGAAGCAGAAATTTCCCGTTATTGGTATCACTGTGCGAAGTTTCAAAGCTGCAAATCGAACCAGTTTCCGCATTACTGCCGGAGCATCAGCGATAGCTACCGGAAGTAGAACATGAGCGGAATCTTGAATATGATCCATTGAAATATATGAAGCTTCCTTTCCAGTACGTGACCTCGACGATGCACTTCGTTTGCAGTCCAGCTGTACCTACTCATGAATTACAGCAGTAGAAAATCAACTCGAAAGCTGGCCATTTTTCTATCGGGAACAGAGAAATAGAAAATAATTTTGCATTGTCATGGGAAAGCCAGGAGCAAATTTGAACACCAGCCAGCAGCAGTTGATTTTTCAGCTCCACTGGAAATTGGATCGTCACCATCGTCGTTGTTATCCACAGGACACAGGCTCCACAGGAAGGTGTAACCAAAGCAAAACCACACCAAGTCCTTCCGTTGCCCATTTCCGGGTTCATTTTCCCTAGGTAGGCAGAAGCCACCATCTTCGGAACAGAGTAATTTTGTCACAATCAAACGCCGGCACAGCTTCCGGAGAAAAACAGAAGATCAAAAGCCGGCCCCGTTACATTATTGCACTGTTGTTCGGTTCGAATCAAGCCCGGGCGGGCGGATCCGATGTGGATTGGACGAACCAACCAATCAGTTGTCGTTCCGGAGGCCTAGCATTAATCATGCGAAACCGAGTTCCATACAACGGCAAGTTATATTCGTTTTTATTCCTAGTCCCAACGGGGTAGCCGATGGGGTCAGAGTACCGATGGCGGAACAAAACATTTCCAATTAGGTAGACATTGAGGGACAGAGCATTGTTACAGAGTTGATTCCGGAGGTTCACTTTGACATTTTGCGGTCGTTCTTGTATCCGGGCACTATAGCTGGGTCCAACGGTCAGATTGACAAACCTGAGCTCAACAGTCTAATGAATTGGAAATAATAACAAGCTCAATTCTGAGGTCGAGAGGAGAAAAACCGGGTTCTGAGCTGACCTAAAAGTTTATGTGCCGAGCATATTGCCGGTGTAAGTTTTCCATCGTGCGATACTTTTCCAATTTGTGTTTTGAGGTTCGGACTAATCCCGAACAGTTGTGCAGAATCAGCTCGAAATAATAGCCTGAATCCATTCGATGTGAAGAAATAAAATGTCCTTGTTTCAACTTCGTTCGTATCCATGGAGAGCCATCGCTTGTCGCCTTAAAACGATTGTTTCAAAAGCAATTGTTTTACAATTACCACAACCTTCCCTGCTGGCCTCGACACCTCACATCCCATCAAGGACGCTTGTTTGCGATATTGCCGTAATCAAATAAACCTTGAGACTCCTTCGGTGTGTCTTGGCAATACTCTACTGTGAAAGCGATACTGCATGAACGTGTTCCGCATCATAGGACTCTCAGGATAGTAACAAAATACACACAGGTGCTAAAGATACAGCACACAAGACTGACAGACAAGCAGTTTAACCTAGAGACCGACCAACCGACCGACATACACACATACGTACGACGACGAAGGAAGAGAAATGTGTTTTCAATTAAACTTTTAATAACTTCAGTCTGGCTCAGGCAATCGTCGAGGCACTCAGATTCTAAGCCGTCGTCGGATGGAGGCAAACTTTTCCGAATAATAATGATGATGTTATCGAAGCGGACAAAGTATGTGCTCTGCCTTGCCCCCTTCTTGGACGGTAGCGTTGCAGCTGCGTCCGCCAGTTCAGGCACAGGCGACAGGAAACACCCGGGAAAGGATGCCACCAAATTAGGAAACTTTTCGGTAGCGGTGAGACGGCGGGAAAATCGTTTCACAGACCCAACTAATTTGTGTCAATGGCTGTTGATCTGATGGCAGCAACGGACGACGTTTTATGCGGGTACGCTCTGGTGCAGACGCAATGCTCGAAAAAATTTAGCATTCAGTCTAAAAGTATGTGGAAAAAAAACTAAAAACGATTTTTACAATCGACATTTCCGTATCCTTTGTTTTTCGCAATTGCTTCACGAACATGAACAAATACAAGTTGGAAGTACCGATTTTAAAGCTTTGACGAGCAAGTAGCTGTCGAATCTTTTGTCCAAAGTTTTGTTAGTTTTACAATTGATCCATGTTCTGATTTTTCGTCCATAGATTCTTGATTGTGCTTCTGATATTTAAAAATAAAATAGAATATCTGTTCTACGTCTGTGTTCGAAGAGTGACAAGCAAATCGGAATATATATAGTTTGCTTGTCTTTAAGTCACGCGCACGACAAACGAAAGTTACTAAAATTGCCGAAAGTTACTAAAATTGCCAAGCAAACTCTGAAGCTGAGGTACACTAAAGTTTGTTATTTTTTTGTGTGTGGCAACGCAAACACTACTATTTTGACTACAAATTACCTTTGCTTTTAGTCCTCCACTCACCTCCTCTCGCCTGGTATGAAGCCAGTCGTAAGGAAATCAAAGCTAACTGCGTCTTAACTAATATTCGGCACACGTGTTGAATTAGCACATGGCTATAGGTTCTGATGCAGGTGCATCGGCAAAAACCGCCAAAAATGTAATAAAGGGCGGAAGGCAATTTTGAGATGTAAGAAAAACATAGTATCAAAGATATCAAGCATGTAAATGAAATCTAAAGTTAGCCAAACCACTGTCGGTTGATTATGTCGGTTGATTATAATCATAATTCTGAACGTTACTTTATAGTTACATGTCCAATAAGTTCTGTAATGTCATGGCATTGCCACCAAAATTAGGTTGTCAAGTGATGGAATAAGGCAGTACCTGTTGTAGTTCATTCGGGATAGACTATGAAAAAGTCAAAAAAAATATGGGGATTATAAACTTTTTGCTCGAGAAAATAAGCAGTGTGGATGTGTAGCAATTTTTATATGCATTGAAATTGTAATTTTTCAATAGTACAGTTATTCGATAGCAAAAAGTTGTTTGTTTATTAAAAATATCAATTACGACCGAGGAAGTTAAAAACGAACATTTATAAAAAATTGTAGAAAACCGGCTGTAACTCGCCAAAGCCATTTTAGGCAAAACATCATATCGAGTTTCAAGTTTAGCTTATGGCGTGTGACTAGCCGCACTTGAAATCTATCCAACTTTCTCCTTATTACTCAAAGCTCTAACAAAATTTACAAAAATGTTCTCGAGAAGTTGTACTTAAAGATAAAGCAATATAATTTTTTTTCGATATTTTTAAAAATAGAAAAGACATTTAACCTACACAAGACATGCTGCACATATTGTACCCCAAATTAATTCTTTAGGTATACTACGACATTCAAGAAGTACGGAGAAAGGGATAATTATTTTGCTGATACGTGAGAATTTTAGCTGTTTCAAAAAAATTCAGAGTATAAGATAAACCCATTCCCGACGTGTGACATTTAAACTTTGATTTAAGTTCAACAATTATACTTGAACAATTTCACGTTGAAATTATTCTGTAAGGTACAGATTGATCTGTAATATGCAATACAGTTTGTGTTAATTGTATTTATAGTTGATGAGTAACAAGAGTTTGAAGTTAATTTTTTGTGGTAAACACTGATTTCTCTCCGCCGGGATCGGGTTAAGCTATTGATCATTATTTTTAAACATTATGTAAAATCTGATCAACTGTTTCGATTTAGGACATTTTGATATATCGACGTAAAATTTTCAAAGTTTTAAAAATTAAACATAGGTTTATCTACTATCCTGCGAATGCGCTACAGTAAGCCAATTTTTTTAAATTTTTTATGCGATCCAGTATTTTTTCATAAGCAATGGTTTTTGTAAATTGTTGTTTTTTTTTCAACCACATTCATTTTTAGATATTTTGTATAGACTGTTCCGAAAATTTTAAATACATCTTCTTTCTTGAATCAAACAAAAAATACAGGATTTTTCGGGTCATTTTATTCTGAAATATAGATAATAAGTGTTTTCTTTCCAGTTTCAATTCAAGTTGGGATTATTTTTCGTAGGATACGCGAGTTCTCTAACTTTTCTCTTAGCACTACTCATAAGCTTTTGCACAGTGTGTTCTCCGACCATTTTTACCACCTTAAGCCAATCTTTTATAAATTATGCAACATTGTCCGCTGGTTCAACATATTTCCTCAGCTTTGCCTTGGTCAAAGCCCAAAAAGTTTCAATAGGGCAAATTTCAGGGCAGTTTGGAGGATTCATCTCCTTTGGGACACATGTGACATTATTTGTTTTATACCACCCTAGTGCATCCTTAGAGTAATGGCAGGAAGCAAGATCGGGCCAAAAGATTGGAGGATTGTTATGCTGCTTAACCGTGGGTAACAACCTTTTCTGCAAACACTCTTTCACGTAAATTTTACCATTCATTGTGTCATTCGTAATGAATGGACGAGATATTTTCCCACATTCACAAATGGCCTGCCAAACCATTACCTTCTTGCCGAATTTTTCGGTGTAAATTGCTTTCACTGGTCCAGGGACATCCTTTACCTTCGATGATGTATAAAATTGCGGTCCTGGCAGAGTCTTATAGTCCAGTTTTATGTAGGTTTCCTCATCCATGATAACACACCCCATTTTTTTGATCAGAAGTTTGTCATAAAGCTTCCGAGCTCTCGGTTTCACAGATTCAGCTTGTTTTGGATTTCGTTTTGGCTGCTTCTGCTTCCGACGGGTCTGCAGACCCATTCTTCCTTTGGCACGCATAACGTTACTCGCCGAGATTCCAAGCTTTCTCGCCACATCTCGTACTGATACTGAAGGATGCCGCTTGTAGTATTCCTTAACCTTTTTGTCCATTGTGGGATCAACAGGTCCGGGTTTTCTACCACGTCTTGGGGCATCAGTAAATGTGCACTCTTCACAATACTTCCGCAATGCGGTTTGAACTGCTCCGACACTTATACCTTCTTCTCTGGGTAATTTTCTTATAGAAAGACCACTCACGGTGCCCCATTTGTGCACAATTCGCTTTCTTTGCTCGGGAGAAAGGCCACGCATTTTCAAAATTTCGCACTAAATGTTAGAAAAAATGACAGCATCTGTTTCTTATGGATGTAAACAACAGGACGCAGCCAACGTTTAGTTGAACACTGCACGTTATTTGAAATGACGGTTGATCGTAAGTGTATTTATAATTATCGGAACGGTCTATAAGTTTAGTTTGAATATAACATATGTAACAACAAACAATTGAGAAAATCAACTATTATTCAAGTTATGAAATTTAAAAAAAATTAAATCGTTAGAAAACAATTTTTCGAAAATAATCAAATAATGGAGAAAAAGTGTTTAGATAATGGAGAAAACAGCTGTGCAGTGGATCTGTATATGAAGCGAGATGCAGATTCGTTTTCGAGTAAGCAATCAATCCACGATCTACTGAACGAAGGATTAATCGCAGTTTAGATAATAAATTAAGTTTAAAACCAGCGCTGGCCATCTGCATCGAATTGTCGATAGTGTCATAGTTACACCTTGAACTTCAACTCGATATTTAAAAAAAAATAATTTATTATTTTAGATTAAATACCAAGTTTTAATAGTCCACAATGCATTTGAAAGTGGCTAGCCACTACGGGCCAACTAGTGTAGAAATAATTTGAAAAATCTGAAAAAATAATAATCAGCTCTCTTCTCATCAACTCTTTTATTTAATATTTTTTTAAATTTATTTTGGGTTTAGTAGATTCCCAATTTACACTGTCAGATTTCCACCTGACAGTTAAAAATATATCATATATTAAGTAAAGATTTAGTAGATATTAAATATTAATATTAATACCTAGTAAGCGGTTCTCATAACCTTCTGAAAAGTAACATTGAGTTTAGGAAGTTTTATTATGTTCTACCTCAACATGGCATTGAGCTCAATTTGGGATCATTTTCTATTTTGACCTTTTCTGGCCTTTAGAAGCTCTTTTCGGAGATTCTGAGCTCAATTTGGGATCATTTTCTATTTTGTCCTTTTCTGGCCTTAGGAACCCCTTTCGGCGATTCTGACCTTAATTTGGGCTCAATTTGAGAGCGTTTTCTATTTTGGCCTTTTCTGGCACTTTTCGGAGATTCTGAGCTCAATTTGGGATCATTTCCTATTTTGACCGTTTCTGGCCTTTAGAAGCACTTTTCGGCGATTCTGAGCTCAATTTGGGATCAATACCTATTTTGGCCTTTTCTGGCCTTAGTATCACTCTTCGGTGATTCTGAGCTCAATTTGGGATCATTTTATGTTTCGGCCTTTTCTGGTCTTAGGAAGCACTTTTCGGCGATTCTGAGCTCAATTCGGGATCATTTCCTATTTTGACCTTTTCTGGCCTTTAGAAGCTCTTTTCGGAGATTCTGAGCTCAATTTGGGAACATATTTTATTTTGGCCTTTTCTGGCCTTAGGATCACTCTTCGGTGATTTTGTGCTCAACTTGGGATCATTTTCTAGTTCGGTCTTTTCTGGCATTTAAAAGCACTTTTCGGCAATTCTGAGCTCAATTTGGGATCATTTTCTATTTAGTCCTTTTCTGGTCTTATGAACCCCTTTCGGCGATTCTGACTTTAATTTGGGCTCAATTTGAGAGCGTTTTCTATTTTGGCCTTTTCTGGCACTTTTCGAAGATTCTGTGCTCAATTTGGGATCATTTTCTATTTTGGCCATTTCTGGCCTCAAGAAGCACTTCTTGGTGGTTCTGAGCTCAGTTTGGGATCATTTTCTATTTTGACTTTTCCTGGCCTTAGGAAGCACTTTTCGGTGATTCTGAGCTCAATTTGGGATCATTTTCTATTTTGGCCATCTCTGGCCTCAAGAAGCACATTTTGGTGGTTCTGAGCTCAGTTTGGGATCATTTTCTATTTAGGCCTTTTCTGGCCTTAGGAAGCACTTTTCGGTGATTCGGAGCTCAATTTTAGATCATTTTCTATTTTGGCCACTTCTTGCCTTAGGAAGCACTTTTCGGTGATTCTGAGCTCAGTTTGGGATCATTTTTTATTTTGGCCTTTTCTGGCCTTAGGAAGCACTTTTCGGTGGATCTGAGCTCAATTTGGGATCATTTTCTATTTTGACCTATTCTGGCCTTTAGAAGCACTTTCCACCGATTCTGAGTTTAATTTGAAATCATTTTCTATTTTGACCTTTTCTGGCCTTTAGAAGCACTTTTCGGCAATTCAGAGCTTAATTTGAAATCATTTTCACACTTTTCGGTGGATCTGAGCCTAATTTGGGATCATTTTCTATTTTGACCTTTCCTGGTTTTAGTAAGCACTTTTCGGGGTATCTGAGCTTAATTTGGGATCATTTTCTATTTTGACTTTTTCTGGCTTCAGGAAGCACTTTTCGGTGGATCTGAGCTCAATTTGGGATCATTTTCTATTTTGACCTTTTCTGGCTTTGGAAGCACTTTTCGGCGATTCTGAGCTTAATTTGAAATCATTTTCTATTTTGACCTTTCCTGGCCTTTAAAAGCACTTTTCGGCGATTCTGAACTTAATTTGAAATCATTTTTTATTTTGACCTTTTCTGGCTTTAGGAAGCACTTTTTGGTGGATCTGAGCTCAATTTGGGATCATTTTCTATTTTGGCCTTTTCTGGCTTTTGGAAGCACTTTTCGGCGATTCTGAGCTTAATTTGAAATCATTTTCACACTTTTCGGTGGATCTGAGCCTAATTTGGGATCATTTTCTATTTTTGCTTTTTCTGGTTTTAGGAAGCACTTTTCGGTGGATCTGAGCTCAATTTGGGATCATTTTCTATTTTGACCTTTCTGGCCTTTAGAAGCACTTTTCGTCGATTCATGGTCCATTTTGGGATCATTTTCTGTTTTGGCCTTTTCTGATCTCTAGAAGCACTTTTTGGTGATTCTGAACTAAATTAGGGATCATTTTCTATTTTGTCCTTTTCTGTCCTTAGGAACCCCTTTCGGCGATTCTGAGTTCAATTCAGGATTATTTCCTACTTTAGTGAACACGGCCCAAAATGATTTTTTTTTTTTTTTTTTATATTCTCGCTTATTTTCCGTCGGTCTAGTTCCGCCACTGTTGGGCCAATCACCGACGCCCAGGGAGGCGACTCCACACCCAGGACCCTAACTCACGACCCGTTTATCAACGGACCGGCACCAACGGCTTTACTTCCTCATGCGATGGAAGGCGTGATCCCAGAGATTTTTCGCCTCAGAAAATCTCCCGGTGTCGGCTAGGATTGAATCTAGACCAGTTGGGTTGGTTGTGAGTGGATCACGCCACCCCACAACCATCGACTCCTATGTCGGCGGTGGGATTCGAACCCAGGCGTCGAGCGTGGTTGGCGGAGACGTTACCAACCACACTAGGCCCCCGCTCTGCCCAAAATGATTGTTTAGTAGGATTTGGTGGTGAAGATTGTTATATTTTCTTGGGATTTTTTTTTTGGCGAAAACAGTTTTAGGTGTTCTAAGTAAATTATTGTTGAATTCACAGTGATAATTGAATTGCTTAAGAGCAGTGATTGTAAAAAATCACTACTAGCGATTTTGAATACATATAAATTTTATTTTGTCATATTCGTCTCAGTGATGGATCACTGCTAAAAAGGTAATGAAATTTAGAACCCTCTAATCCCAAGCTACGTCGGGAACGTAGTCAGTAATATTTATTGCACAAACGCAGGCTTGATTGAATGAATGTTGATTGTTAATCTCCGTCGTCACTTCATTGAGTTGCCTAAGAAAATAAAATAAGCTATTCAGCCCAGCGCAAACAATTTGGTTTGTCTATTTTGCGATTACATATTTTCATTATAACGAGCCATCAGAGAACGGTAGGTAAATTTTTTTTTTTTTTTCATTTTTACTCTAAGGCACTAAAAAGCACCCTTTCTATATTGCTATTCAAAGTATCTAACCTGGAAGATTTTACTCAGACAGCACGTGAATACGTGCATGTCTTCCTGAAAATGATAATAATGATGATGATGGTCCCACCTCATACCCCTACATCGGTTTGAGCTGGTCGATTTATCTAAGTAAGATATTATATAGAGTCATACAATGTAACCAGTTGACAAATTAATAACGGACTGGTTATTAATACAGACATAGTAACCCTTCAATAGAATACCAATAATTTGAAAATAAATTAAAAAAAAAACGATTTTCCAATAACATTGATCCAAGGCTCATCCAGAACGTTTCCAACCCGAAAATTATCTGGATTTGGTTAGGAATCGAACCTAACATTTAGGAGCTTTAACTAATCAGAATTGGTTCTGGATAACGATCCAGAACTACGAGAGAGATCCTATGTTTCTATAATTCTCGATAACGAGCTCTACAGTCCACAGGCAAACCCAAGCCTATTCAGTTTTTTCTCCCAACCCTTTGTACTAAATCGTAGAAACAGATAAATGTAGAAAATGAAAATAACAGCATATATACTATTACAAACCAAAAAGCAACTTATCAACCCGACATGCTTTTTGTTTCAATTTCAGGGAACCTGAAATTGCCTTCAAAACTCCGCCATTGTTGCTGAACGTTTAACGTGTCTTGGCATCGAATTGAAAAAGTTAATTCCTTTGTACAACAGAGAGTTCTGTGATCTTCCGATTAAAAAATGTGGTGTTCTAGCATCAACCGCGTTTCTAGTGTTGTACCTATGAAAATCACTTCCTCTATCAATCCGATCACACAAATAGCGAGGCAGCATGTTATTTAAAATTTTATATAGAAACACCATTGTCAAAAAATAAACTCTTAGCTTCACAGAAAGCCATTGCAATGCGTCCAGCATAAAACTCGAGGAAGTGTATCTATTACATCTTAAAATTAATCGCATTATTTTATTTTGTAAGCGCTGCAGTCTCAACATTTGTGTATTAATTGCAAGAAATGGTATAGATGAACAAAAATCTATATGTGGTGAAATGATTGACTTATAAAGACTAATTTTACTACTAACAGTCAATTCATTTTTCAAACGGCACAAGATACCGTATTTTTTCGCCATTTTCTTGATGAGATTATCCATGTGAGACTTAAAAGTTAACTTGTCATCAATAATAACTCCAAGATACTTTATTTCATTCACGCGATCAATCGCCTCACCATCAATTACAATGTTTACGTCTGGTCTGGAGTTGGCAGAAGAAATAATCAAGTACTGTGTTTTACTAATATTTAATTTAAGCTATTTAAATTTTAACCAATTCGCCAGATAATGTAAATCTTGATTCAAAAGTGCTACAATATCGTTTGGATTTTTCGCTGCAATGAACAGAACAGTGTCATCGGCAAATAAATTTATATCGCAAAACTGTAAAACTCGCTTCATGTCAATAATATAAATTGTGAACAAAATGGGCCCTAAAACACTTCCTTGCGGTACACCAAGTGTATTGGCAATGGAATCCGATTCAAAATCATTAAAACGAGTCTTCTGAGTTCTAGCACACAAATAGCTTTCAAACCATTTATATGCTGTCCCTACGATACCAAAGCGCTCCAATGTTTGTAACAATAAGGGCCTAGAAATTGTTTCAAAAGCGCGTTTTAGATCCAAAAATACAGCAAGAATAGTTTCCTTAGCTTCCATTTTTTTCTTTCCATTTTGCTAAAACCAGATTTAATGCAGACACACAAGAGTGCCCCTCTCGATAACCTGATTGCTCTGGGATTAGCAAATCATTACTATTTAAATAATCCATCAGCTGGCCTTTTACAACTAGTTCTAAAATTTTCTCTAATGTGTGCAAAATATTAATGGGTCGGAACTCTTCGGCTTTATCCGTCCCATAAATCTTGGGGATAGGAACCACAAGCGATTCCTTCCAAACTTCAGGCACGTGCCCCGTTCGCAACGATTCATTAATAAGGTCCAGCAGATCGTGTCCAATGACATTAAAGCAATCTTGTATTACTTTTGCGTTGACATTGTCGATACCAGCCGATCTCTCCAAAGAAAAACAAATATCTTTCAACTCTGCAAAAGTAATTGGATGAAAACCATCAAAGCTACAGTTATTATGGATCGGCTGTATTATTTCGTCAGGCTCATTGACCAAATCAATACTTTGATTGATCGATTGAACACTGTTAACGAAATAACTGTTAAATTATTTACTGTTACTCGCGCCAATTGTTCTCCTAAGCCATTAAAAGTTATGGATTGCGGGCAACAATCTTTACTTTTCATTAGTTTTTTTAAAACTTTCCATAACTGTTTGCTGTTATTTTGATGTTGATCAATCTTCCGCTGTATATATTCACACCGTGCCTTTTTCAAGGACCGTGAATACATGTTACGCGCTGCGGTGTACCTATACCAATCATCGCTACTGTTACTTCTGTAAAACTGCTTGTACCTTTTATCTCTTTTTCGTTTCAAACGCAGAAGATCTAAAGAGTACCAGCTGTTTGCATTACGCAAGTTTACATGTTTTCTAAAACTAAACTATTGGTACATTCTTTCAGCGTGTTGGTAAGAACAGCTGCTTTATTGTCCAAATCACCAGTTACTGGTTGAAAATCCAAGCTTCTCGAAACAAGTTGAGACACTGCTTGTTTCGAATATTTTCAACTGATATACCCAGGAACCAATTGTTTTCAACACATTCGTTTAACCGAGTGTTGAATTTAATAGATTCCTTGGCGTAAATAGCAACCCCTCCTGTATGTCTGGAGTGTGACAGGCAAAAAGCAACTTTATAACCCGGAATGTTAAATTGATCAAATGCATCAGCTTTAACTATATGAGTTTCAGCTAGCAACACTAACATCGGACGTGTTGTTTCCACAAGATGCCGCAAAGCGACATAATTTGTAGATAAACCAGCAATATTTAGGTAAACTATCTCTAACTTCCTCTCACATTGCATTTTCTTCAGTTGCTATTTACTTAACAACATGTTGCTTTTTCTTTTTTCAAACAATCTCCGATATACCGGACACTTTGTACTAAATGCTGGATGTTTTACGTCCAAGTTCAAATTAAATTCTTTATTAGATTTCAAACAATTTACGCAATTAAAATCAGTCGAAGAGCATTCCGATGTTTTATGTTTTTCGCTACACTTAGAGCACGTTTCAGTATTAACACATTCTGTGCTTTTGTGTCCAAATTCTCCACATTTGAAGCAACGTAGAACGTTAACGGCCTCTTGAACCGAACACCTATCCTACCCAATGTTTACTTTACCAGCAGTCATCAAGTGGTTAAAAGTGTCCTTATCAACTTCAATAATTGTGTTATACTTATTATATTTGAAGCTTGCATTTACAAATTGCGCAATAACTTTGACATCATTAATACCGAGGTCATTATTTTGACTTTTTAACAAGTCAATAAAGACTTCGAGGGAATATTGATCACTCATTCCCACAATTTTCAACTTGCTTAGCGTTTGTAGGAATAACAGCATTATATCGTTCACCTAAATTGCTTTCAATATCCTTTTTCACGACCTCAATGTTATCCCCTATTGCACACTCAGCAAATATCGAACCTGCTTTCTCGTTTCTAAAGTTTCTAATTTTGTGTATTCGGATCTATATTGTTTTTCAAAAAAAATTCTAGTATCTTCACTAGATTGAGAAGACTCGACTGGTTTAATCACAATGACCGGCCGAGTCTTACGATTTTCCAAACGCTTCAATTTATTTGCATTCTCACTCGACCCCGCCAAAACGTTGGCGTATGACAAAGCATTTTCAGAAATAAAAACCTCGTCATTTTGCTTGACCGCATCTTCTATTGGTTCGTCACGCTTATTCGAAATTATTTTTTTCTTGTTGGGAATAGAGTCCGACTCAGAGTGAATCGTTCTCTCAGTTCTAGACCTTTTTCTGCTCATTGCAGCATGTTTATCCCGATCATTATTATTAGAAATTAAATTCATTTTAAAATCATCCAGCTTTATGCCAACATTGGCTTCAATGTTTGCCATATTCTCACGAAGAGAGTTGCTGAGCGATTTTAAAATATTTTCAATTCCATTCCATTCCAGACACAAACTACGGGTTCGTCGCTAACACGAACTACATTACCACACTTTGCACAGTCCATACTGAACAAACAAACAACCGCCGGCCGGACTCGTCCAGCAGCAACGGCAAAGGCTCAAGGCAATGAACAATGCAAAAATATAACAATGATTGTTTCAACCAGCAGCCGTAGCGTCTATGTGATATAGACGCGATGATCGGCGCTGACACAAATCAAATCAATAAAAAACGAATAAATCGAAAGCATGCAAATACACTTCTACTTATCCGTTTATATTTCCAATTTGGCCGTCGGATCACTTGCACTAGATCACCTAAAGCACTTGATTTCACACAAAAAAAGCGTTTTTATATAGACACTAGTGGTACACAAGCTACCATGTTCACCATACACCTTATACCTTAGATCTGGAGCCGAGAAATGCAGAAAATTTAAAACAAAACATTTTTCCTTGTTCCGCATTTTATTATCGGAAAAATCAACAAAACAAGCTTCGAACAGTTTTATGATGCACAGAAAAGACGTTATTTGCTAATGGGATGAGAAATGTTTTCTGCGTTATGGTATGAACTGCGGCAGCTCGCATAGAACACTCGCTCGAATTGGTACGAACATTCCATAAACACATTCCATTAGACCTAATGTACCTAAGCATAACATCTCAATGCTTCTCGAAGAGCACAGAATGAAAGCCATAACTTAAAAAAAAGAGATTGGTTTCAGTGAAAATAAATCTCCTTATTCTGTTTTACTTGGAAATCGTTTGTGAAGAATTGAATGTCAGGAATGTTTCGCTCATTACTTTTGCTAGTTCAACCACTCCACCAAACGTAATTGAAAGTTCCAATCTCAATTGAGTTAAAAAAAAAATATCTCTCCACAGCCAATCGGCATTCGCGGCGTACCCGCTAACGAATACGCTTCTCTCAACACGTTATTTAGCCTGATGCCGGTTAAGCGTTCGGAAATAAGATTTCATTCACTTCTCTCCTTCGGAGCCGAGGCGAGGAAGCGCCAAAAGCAAGACCCATTCATTATGCAAAACGGATTAAATTTATACTGTTGTTGAAATGAATGTTTAAATTTTATAGTGCGTGCCTCCGGCGGAGATGGAAAGGATCCGGAACGAATGCGAATGACAGCAGCTTCGTAGCTTCAGCTTTTATTGGTACAGTATACAAATAGGAACACATGTACCGCAGTGCCGGCAGTTTGCGTACATTATGTGATGATTAGAGTAACCGACTTTCCAAATTGTATCCATTCACAGTCGGCTGGAATGTATGCTCTAGCACTCAAATCACACCGAAACCGGTTGTTGATTATAAACTGAGCAAGCAAATGAGTTCAGAAATTCTAACGCGGTACCGCACCAATCAAATTTCGTGTAGTTTTTGTCTCGCTAATTGATCAAACGAAACTAAACAAGCCCCGGTTGGGTGGAGATGTTCTAGTTTCAAACGAAAACGAAATAGATTTTCACGAGTTGATTATGGGTGTGCTGTAAGAAGTATAGAACAAATTGCAGCCCTTCACTTCACAAGGCAATCCGAATTTTCCGGTAAAAAAAACCCTGATGATGCTATGGACCTGCCAGCTACGAACCCAGACCAGTAATATCAATAACATTGTTGTTGTTTCCTCCTCCCGGTACGTACGTACATGAACGATGGGAGGGATAACAAAACCAATTTTCCGGAAAGAAAATCGTTCGACAAACGTTCCTTTCCCTTTATGTTTGCCCTTGTCTGGTCGTCGCCTCGTTGCACGTTCGCCAGCTGTTTAACATATATGTTAATCTCGGGCAGCCGTTTCTCCTCTCCGGTTTGACCCTGCCAACCGATCCTATCATTATTATGATAATGTATATTGAACTCATTGCTCTCGGTTCTTGCATTTGATTGAATCGCTCCGAGGCTGCGCTCGGAAGGATAATCTCTATCGAAAGAACGTGGGCGGCTGTCTCTGGCAAATTTTATGAGGAAAATATCGTTCTTATCTTCGCCCTATCTGTGCTGCCTTCTTCTTCTTTTTCTTCTTCTTCTGCTTCTTCATCATCTCAGTCCCAAACCTACGTAAGAACGGTGAGCTGGTGATTCGACATCGTGTCGTAAATGAATTCAACGGGCATAAAACTTTGGCAGATATCAATAAATAATAACCTTTCGAATTTAAATTCCCCCTCGTCGATATTATTTCTAGCTTTGTTTTCCATTTACTTGTCTCCCGGTTGGCTACGGGCGGTGGAGGCTGCTAGATTAAATCTCTGCTTGTTTTTAGTTTAATTTGAGAGTGCATAGTTTATGATAGTTTGGATTGCTTTGTTTCGTATACGGAATGCTAATGGCTTTTACCTCATTGCGCCGCGTAATGCGAAAACAATTGAGTATCATTCTTCACGTTTGAGTCGAGATCTTTATCGTCGATTAATAATATTGAATAGCAACAAACGACACTTGTTTAACTCGGGTTTGGGACTAACAGTAAATACCAGGATCAAGCGAAAATATCACGATCGGATTTATCTGGCATTTGTTTTCTTTTTGATATTTTCGATAACATCCTTACAGCCTGGTCACTAGGTTTGCTAGGTTCGGACACTATCAGAATTAGGGTCAAAATGCGATCTGAGGACAGAAGGAGTACTAGGTAGAGAGCATTCTTCCAAATTGTGTCAGAAAACAGAAAATGTCTTCTGGAGGGTCAGAAAAGGTAAGAGAACGAAACAGGCCAGAATTAATTTGTTGTAAAACAAGATTCTGGATAAATCTAAGTAAATGGACAAAAGCTCACGAGCATTCGGTGGCTGTTACTCTTCTATACATTTGTATTTTGAGGAATTTACTCTTTCGGCATAATGCCGATCGCGATTATTTGGTGAACATAGAAAATAAAATGAAATAAAAATAACCTTTAACTTATACCCATTGCAAAAATGTTCAACTCTTGTTGTGTAATCAATTGTTTTTATTGTAACTTTATTCATGAGAAAAACTGCTAATTACCAGCAGCAGTAGCATTGCAGTTTTTCTTGATTGCACACAAAAAAAGTCGTGTACCGCTGCAATGATAGACGAAGAAAGACCAGTGGCACTCTGCTCCACATATACTGTACGAAAAAGTTGCTTTTACCAGCATGTTTTCTTTCAAGACAACAGTTTTTTTTTACGCTCTAACAGCACGAAAGAGGGTTGTTTCGTACTTTTCGAAAAACCTTTACCTTCGAGACATCAAACTAGTCTAAGTTCATGGAAGCAAACATTAATTGACCTATTAAGACGGAGAGATTCTGTCATTTTTTTTCTTGATACAAAGAATATCAGGGAATGTTTGGTGTCTATTCATGTCGTCTGTGATGGGAATGCTCGTATATGATTGGTTCATTGTTCGTGTAATATTGTCCTTGAAACCTTTTATCAATTTTCACAGCTAAGCAATGAAATAATAATGATGACTAACGTATTACAAAATTGTCCAACATTTTATCTATCCAACAACATATTGTTTATTGTTTTCCATCATGTGGTTATGCTGCTATTATCGTTTGAAATCTGACGGAACATTTACCAGTTTCGTTACAGAATGCATTCCAGTATAGAAAACAAAGACGTAGTCCTACGTCAATAAAAGCAATACGAAACTGCTTCTCTATGGTGCACGCTGTCAAAACTTGTAATGTTTTCAATGAATAAAAAATTTTTCACAATCTTTTTTAAATTTTTATCGAGAAAATATCTTAACAAGCTGAATTAATACACAAATTGATCTGAAGACAACGCAAAGCGCGAACAAATAGATTTTTAATTGACCAAAATTGGCTGCCTGGAACTAAAAAATATGTCATTCAAGCATAGGGAACTATATAACAAAATCGATTAGAAATGTCAGAACGAAAGAAAAAAAATAAATATCATTTCGGAAAACGATTTTAAAATATCAATCGAAATGTCAAAAAGTGTAAAATTAAGGATCAATTTTCAGATCGTTAAAATTTGATTGTTGTAAACAGCTAAGCAAAAATTTAAATGATTTCGATGGGTAAAATAAGCGATGTGTACTGTTTTAAAACATTTGAGAAGCATCTGAAATCGCTTTCAAATTACTTTTCCAGAAATCCAGAGGAGTTAGGCCTCTAGACCACCTAAACGAAAACAATAACAGTCCGAAACTACTTCCCTGTGGCACACACCAAAGAGAAGTCCTCTCGAAATCCAAATCAGAATCGTTGGAAATAAGAGAGTTAATTCTCGATTTAAAGCTGAAAAACTTTTCTAAAAACCAGAACATACGATGTAATCCAAAAACAGGAATTAAAAACAGGAAATTAAGACTAAAATGATTACACTGGTCGACAAAATGAAAAAAAAAAAGACTGTAAAGCCAGAAAAGGTCAAAATAGAAAATGATCCCAAATTGAGCTCAGAATCTCCGAAAAGTGTTTCATGAGGCGAGAAAATGCCAAAAAAAGTGATCCCAAATTGAGCTCGGAATCGCCAAAAAATGCTTCCTAAGGCCAGAAAAGGCCAGAATAGAAAACGATCCCAATCTGAGCTCAAAATCGCCGAAAAGTGCTTCTTAAGGCGAATATATAAAATGATCCTAAATTGAGCTCGGAATCACCGAAAAGTGTTCCATAAGGCTAGAAAATGCCAACATAGAAAATGATTCTAAATTGAGATCAGAATCGCTGAAAAGTGCTTCTAAAGGCCAAAATGGTTCCATAATGAGCTCAGAACCACGGAGAAGTGTTCTATAAGGCCAGAAAAGACCACAATAGGAAATGATTCCAAATTGAGCTCAGAATCGCCGAAAAGTGCTTCCTATGGTCAGAATAGGCCAAAATAGAAAATGATCCCAAATTGAGCCAGAATCGCCGAAAAGTGCTTCCTAAGGCCAGAAAAGACCAAAATAGGAAATGATCCTAAATTGAGCTCAGAATCGCCGAAAAGTGCTTCCTAAGGCCCGAAAAGACCAAAATAGGAAATGATCCAAATTAAGCTCAGAATCGCCGAAATGTGCTTCCTAAGACCCTTAAAGACCAATATAGAAAATGATCCCAAATTGAGCTCAGAATCGCTGAGAAGTGCCTCCCAAGGTCAGAGTAGGCCAAAATAGAGAATGATCCCAAATTGAGGTCAGAATCGCCGAAAAGTGCTTCCTCAGGCCAGAAAATGCCAAAACAGAAAATGATCCCAAATTGAGCTTAGACTCGCTGAATAGTGCTTCCTAAGACCAGAAAAGGCCAGAATAGAAAATAATCCCAAATTGAGCTCAGAATCGCCGAAAAGTGTTTCCTAAGGCCAGAAAAGACCAAAATAGAAAATGATTCCTCATTGAGCTCAGAATCGCCGAAAAGTGTCTCCTATGGTCAGAATAGGCCAAAATAGAAAATCATCCCATATTGAGCCAGAATCGCCGAAAAGTGCTTCTAAAGGCCAAAATGATCCCATATTGAGCTCAGAATCACCGAGAAGTGTTCTATGAGGCCAGAAAAGGCGAAAATAGAAAATGATCTCGAATTGAGCTCAGAATCGCTAAACGGGCTTCCTAATGCCAGAAAAGACCAGTATAGAAAATGATCTCAAATTGAGCTCAGAAGCGCTAAAAAGTGCTTCTAAGGGCAAAAATATAAAATGATCCCAAATTGAGCTCAGAATCGTTGAAAAGTACTTTAAAAGGCCAGGAAGCACTTTTCGGCGATTCTGAGCTCAATTGCGATTATTTTCTTTCTTGGCCTTTTCGTTCCTTAGGGAGCAGTTCTCGGTGATTTTGAAAAATTGATTTGATAAAAAGTCAGAACAAAATCTAAGTGTCAAATATGAAAAACGCTCAGATATGTCAATAATTTGGAACCGACTAAAACCCTCAATGGGAAACGATATCGGTTTCAGCTGATGCGCATGAATCGAGCACTACTTGAAAACTAGCCACAATACAAGCACATGCACGAAAAAGTGATGACAAAACTCGGTCCCATACTGGCAAAATCATTAAAACTTAAACTGAAATATTCAAATTGGATGTCCTATCTCATCTGCCATACTTCCCAGATATTACGCCGTCCGGTTATTACTTGTTCCATTCAATGGCACACGGTCTGGCTGGCCAGCAGTTCTGCTGATATGAAGACATTGAAAAATGGATTGACTCGTAGAAGGCCTCGAAAGCCACACATTTTTATCATAACGGTATTGAAGTGTTGTCAAAAAGATGCGTTAACAAAGTTGTAGCTAGTGAATTGCCCAAATTATATAAACTCGGAAAAAGTACTAAATTTAGCCTTAGGTCACTTAAGAATGACAAAATAAATCCCAAACCGCTTCCCTGTGGCGCACCAGTGAGTACTGTCGAAAATGTTTTTATTGAATGAATATTTTGTACAACCTCTGTGGCATCTAAATTAAGACAATCCGTCAACAGGCCGAAAGGCAGGCAAGACAGATTGTTTGCCAAGACGTACCCTCGTCAAACTGAAATGTTATGTTTCAATCACGGTCGAAATGGTAAGTGAAAAGTTCAGCGGTATTATAAGCAGATACCCACGTATTTTGTTTCAAAGGTTGAACAAATATTGATGCACTACTTGTTCGAAGCTCGAAAAGTTTGGGAAAAATAAAGCTGAAAGCTGGAACGATTCGCATCCTTCGACCTTAATAACCTACATCTTGTTCCACCAGTATGGTTAACTTCGCCCAGCATCGGACAAAGCGGGCAAGTTGTTCAGCAAGATAGTCTACATAAAATCAATATTTGCCTTCAATACAATGGACTGCGTATTTACCAGCTAAAAACATACATTTTCGAAGCGAAAACTGGGGGGAAAAAACATTTCGTATTGATGTTGTGCTATTTTTTTCCTTCCTCCTCAAAGCGCTACTAAGAGGATCTTTTCTTGTTTCGAAATTCATTCGCTTGAGAAAATTTGATCATAAATTTTCGCTTTCTCTGCTGTAAAACAAAACCGGAACCGAACCGGTCTAAAAATAAAAGCAGGCATACGGAACACGGGCGAAGGATGCCTCATATTTCACTCTGGCCTCCGGTCGAAGCTCCTGCACCAAAATCCTTTCTTCCAAGTTGAGGTTGAGGTGTTGTTTTTTTTTGTTTTTTTCTCGGGCTTTGGTTCGACCTGAACCAATAATAGAGCATTGGGTTCAACCTCGGGGTGGCTTGGAAAACGCGATGAATCGAATGTAAAACAAAAAACAAGTTCAGTAATAAATTGCGAGATTATTACTCTGTAGTCTGACGGGTCGATCCTAGGATTTGAGGTTTCTGCAAAATGAAACAAGAAGTCGAAGTAAAGATTGGAATGGATTGTTGTGGTTTGTTTCGACACTAATCCTCAAACTGATGATAATTCCATTGCTTTTGTGCAATAACGATTTCATCGAACTTGTGATTCAAACGATTATCCCACTAGAGTGCGATGGGGTAATCGACTGTTGTGATGGTAATGGTAAAAGCATTCACCCGCATTATTGTAGTATTACAACATAATAATAGTACATTAACTTACCATCAATAGCCACGTGAAACCATCGGGCTGCGCGCCTTCGCCTCAGGATTGCGGTTCACGAACGATTCCCCTGCTGTTGCGTACTCTATCTAATTGACTGTGAAAGTTCTGCGCTAATCGGCTTTCTTTCTGCAATGCGACAAAAAAAAAAGGACGAAAGAAAAGAAACTCCATTAGTGAATGGATCGGATCGATTGATTATGACCCTCCACCTCCCCAAAAAGCCATCATCGCCATTATATACTCAAAAAAAAAAAAACTATCCATCATTAACAGCAATAGAGCGTCCATCGTAAGACGTTTAGTTATATAGTTACCCTTAGCATTTCGAGAAAAAAAAACCTTAAACCGGAATGAAGGGTGGAACCTGAAATAAATATTTACACCTTTTGCAGGTTCTTCTAACTGCACTGCGGACGACCAAGAGATCGGCAGACACGGTCGAGTCCAGCATCCACGGCTCAAAGGATTAACCAGGCAGCCGACCGTAGTTTCGTTTCGGCACGTATGCGTTTCGTACATTGTTTCGGCCGTCACGTTTCCGGCTGGACAAGTGCTGCTTTGCGTCGCTGAATGGTGCCCTTTATTTTCGGGATAAATGCGACATGATGTCGGCACTCCATCTGCGTTAGAAGCTTTCGAAAGGCTGAGCGTCGTATGTCACCGAATCGAAACGTACACGGCTGGAAAAGCCTATCCCACGTGCTAGATGTGTGTATGATTGGCAGCTCGTTTTCCACTGTGTTTGAGAGAGCGTTCCTCTGTGTAGGCCACATAGGCAGCGTCGTGATGGAATGAAGATATAATAATAGCTTGTCGTTATCTACTGTTGTTGCTGTTCTTTTTCTGCTGCGTCTCATAACCAATTCTTAGCGAAAAGTGTTCTCTGCCATCATCGCAACGGTCGGCATCTTGCCGTACAATTTATTGCGAAACATGATAAATGATCATTGGAAACGGTTTTGCGACGCCGGGATCCAGACAGAACTCGGGCTGCGGACGCTGTCGGAGAAAATCGCACTCAATCAGCCAGAGTTGGAATTTTCCCCCCACCGTGCAGCAGCTGATTCTGCACTTTATTTATATGCCACATTTGGTTGGATGCGAATTGCAAAACATAACAGCACTCGTACACACGATATTTCATAACAAGTCAAATAAAATACACTGATACGAGCGCCTCCAGCACATGTGAAAACAGATGGAGATGCATGGTTATTTGTGAAATGCCAATTACTATAGCAAAGACGAAGAACAGAATTTTGCTCGGATGTCACTTTCGATTGACAGATCGATGGGATGTAGTAGGCTGAATGTCATCGGTTGTTTTTTTTTCCTTCATCTATAATTTGTTTGACACGGCACAAATACAATTCGATGTTTAACGGCGCCAATTATATCTGGTAGCTTACTTTCTAAAGTATCTTAATAACTAGAAGCAAATTTTTTATCCTCGCTGCCGACTACGAGCTGATCATCGGTTGTTGAATCATCATACTCGAATCGATTCATACGATATTTGTTCGCTGTCGGGAGTATGTGAACGGCAAATAGACTCGGTCTATCTAACTGTCCTAAGCGAGGTGTTGAACTTCTTGCGGGGAGTATAAACAAATTAGAATGATTTATAAGTCTCACAACATCTCTTTGGTGCGACTTGGCAAACATTCCGTCGCATCTCTGTTATTCACTTTGACACACATTAATTTTTTTCGCTTACAAAAATATCAGTTTTTTCCAAGTTCTGTTCTTTTTTTTATTTTTCATTACTTCTCGTTATTTTCTCACATTTTCATTAGTTTTTGTTATTTGATTCTGCATCCTTTTATATATTTTTTTAAATTCCACCTACCTAATAATCTAATAACGACTTTTCGAATTTTAATAGAGGAGGGGAGATGATAAACGAAATCTTTCACCATCCTCAATGTTAGCAAATTCGAAGGCTTTCAACCTTGTGAGCTCTGAACAGATTTTGAATGTTTTTCTAATGCAGAAATCCCATAAGTTTGGAATTGTGTCACTGAGCGTTGCACCCATTTTGAATGTTGCAGCACTTCGAAAAGATTGTCATCACCTAGTATGGCCAAATTTATAGAGTTAGAGTTATCCCGGATACCGATAACCTAGAGAGTTGTGGTCTACAGAAAAGTTGTTAGGAAAGGCTTCAATTTGGTGCAGAGTTTGTTCAAAAATTGGAGCGCAACGTGGCGATAGTGTGTATGTAGTGTTGAGTAAATCCAACCATTTAGAAAGTTGTCGTCTTCAGCAAAGTTGTTCCAAGAGTCAAGAGATTTCTATTTGATACACAGTTTGTTTTTAAATTCAACCGCAACGTGGCGCTTATGTGCATGTAGCTTTGAAACATTACTTTTCTGATGCAGTCTTCAGGAAACTTGTTCAGAAGGTCATGTGGGAAACTTTGCTGAAGACTACAGTGCTCTAGGAGGATGGAATCGTTGAATTGCGAATTGTGTGCTTTCCACCTTTCCACCAGCCAGAAGCCCTTAACCTTCTGAACAACTTCGCTGGAGACCGCAGCTTTCTAGAGAATAAAAATCACGGGATGAGTTGAAGTCAAAATATGAACAATTTCGATCACACCAATGCCACGTAACAATAGATTGCATCAAACTGTTAATCAAGCAGAAGTTCTTTGCAAATTTGCTGAAGACCGTAACTTTCCAGGTCGTCGGTAACAAAAGACTTCAGGTGACGCTTAACTTTTTGGACCATATAAATTTTTTGACAATAAGAAAATTGTACATGGCCAATTCGTCCTTCTTTTAGTTCGGGTATAATTATCAATGGTTCGGGTTCCGGAAAATTCGTTTGCAAAATTTCGTAATTTTGGTAGAGGCCAAAAGGCTGAAAAGTTCCCGGTCCATCCAAGCATTAACCTCGGTAATGCAACGGAGTCGTTATATTATTCAAGCATCTAAGCATTTTCAGTCTAATACTAAGCAATAACGGTGATTTCTGAGCCCCTAATACGTTCGAGCATGACACGAAGTTACTAGATTTTTATCAATTCTAATACCCGAAGCAATATTGTTTCCCGAATAAGTTAATGTTTCGAGGAGTTTCGCCGCTAGATTGCATCGCAAGATATTCGTATGATAGTTGACACCTTGCTTCCCAAGAGAATCTACGATGACCGCATGACCTGAGTGTGAAGCGAAATATTTGGCAGCGATAGGGCGGAAAAGAGCAGGAACAAAAAAGGCTAAGTTGGATTCTTTAAATAAAATTATTCTTCGGTCAAAAGCAAATCCGTGCAGGCGTATTTTTTATACCTGTACATACAGGGACATCGGTACCACAGTTCTACAAACGTTCAGTCGTTCAGTCTGGCGAAGTTCTAGCCTTCGCATTTGTAACTAACTTATTATTGATTCAATTCCAAGTGAAATTTTTATTCTGAATAATTTTCAGTTTTCGGATTTTTTTCCAGGTTTTCGCGGCTCGGTATTAAGCACCAACAAACCATCATTGACAGTAGTAGTCTCGCAGAGCAAATGACATTAAAACACATGCAAATTGAGTTTTTTTCTGCTGACCCATACGGTTGTGTACGGTATTCGTAGCAACGTTTGTTGGTTTCATTTTTCTCTTTATTTCATACATTTAATATATTTTTGTTAAAATGAATCAAGGCAACTCATGTTTCTAATTTAGTTGTAATACAGTTAGATAAAACAAATCTTCACTTTGTATTCAACCTTTAAACAAAACACATGTATTGCAGAACTTAGCCATGTCTACGAAATAAAAACGGCGGCGGAAGCTTTTGGCAAAAACAGTCCAACACCTCTAAGGACCCAGGATTGACGCGCCAGGAGGCACTTTTGCACAGGCCGATTAAGACGTATATTGTTGTGTATATTTTGTGTATTGTGCATATGCATTACTTTTTAAATTTCTTATATTTTGACCATTTTGTATACTTTGGATGTTTGACACATTTTGTTCATATTTAATATTTCGTAAGTTTGACATATTTTTTATATTTTGTTTTTATTTTGTATACATTGTATATTTTGTGCATTTTGTATATTTTGTCTTTTGCTTATTTCGTATATTTTGTTTATTTTGTACACTTTGCATTTTTGTAATATTTGTCATATTTAGTTTATTTTTTGTAAATTATATATTTGTACATTTTGTTCATTTTTTGTTTCATTTTTGGAATTTCAGATTGTACATCTATACATATAAAAATTAAGTTCTAACTGTCTGTCGCATCCATATTGACTTGGAAACTACTGAAACGATCGACATGAAAATTTGTGTGTAGGGGTTTTTGGGGCCGGGGAAGGTTCTTATGATGGTCTGAGACCCCTCCCTCTACGGAAAGGGAAGACCCCCACACAAATGAAACACAAATTACTGCATAACTAATATACTAATCCAGTGAATGACACCAAATTTGGCATGGGGCTTTAGGGAGCTAAGAAAATGTTTATATAACGATTCGAGAACCCTCCCTTCTCTGGAAAGGGGGGCTCCATAAAAATAAAACACAAATTTTTGCATGACTCCAGAACTAATCAAGCAAATGGAACCGAATTTTGCATGTGAAACTTTCCTGGGGGAAAAAATATTTTCATGATGGTTCAACATCCCTTCCTCTCCTGGAAGGCAGGGGTCCCATACTAATAAAACACCAATTTCTGCACAACCCAAGAAGTAATCAAGGAAATGGAACCAAATTTGACATGATAAGATTTTTGGGGGAAAAAATACTTTCATGATGGTTTGACACTCCTTCCTCTTCAGAAAGGAAGGGGTACCATACACATGAAACACAAATTTCTGCACAACTCGAGAACTAATAAATCTGCACTTTGTATTTAACCTTCAAACGAAACACATATGTTTTCATAAACTCTGGCTATTAGGTTATGGGCCCAGAGTAGTTTCGTTAAAAAAATATGCAATCAAATACTGAAAGAACTGGTTCCGGAGATACGGCGACCTCAACAGTAATTCAAGCTCGCGTAGGCATGCAAAATCAATTGGCAATCGAGCGTTTTACTAGTCGCGAAAATGCAGAACTTGGAAGTTTATAGTGAATACTTATCTCGAAGTTTAAGACGTCTAGAACGTAGTGCAGCCAATCGATGAGTTATAGCCATGTCTACGAAATAAAAAACGGCGGCGGAAAACCGGTCCAACACCTCTAAGGACCCAGGATTGATGCGCCAGGAGGCACTTCTGCACAAGCCCATCATGGCGTATATTGTTGTGTATATTTTGAGTATTGTGCATATCCGTTATTTTTCAAATTTCTTATATTTTGACCATTAGTATATTTCGGATGTTTGATACATTTTGTTCATATTTCATATTTTGTAAGTTTGGCATATTTTTTATATTTTGTAATTTTGTATACATTGTATATTTTGTGCATTTTGTATATTTTGTGTTTTGCTTATTTCGTATATTTTGTTTATTTTGTACACTTTGAATTTTTACAATATATGCCATATTTAGTTAATTTTTTATTTTTTGTAAATTATATATTTGTCCTTTTGTTTATTTTTTGTTTCATTTTTGGAATTTTAGATTGTACATCTATACATATTAAAATGAAGTTCTGTCTGTCTGTCGCATCCATATTGACTTGGAAACTACTGAAACGATCGACATAAAAATTTGTGTGTAGGGGTTTTTGGGGCCGGGGACGGTTCTTACGATGGTCTGAGACCCCTCCCTCTACGGAAAGGGAAGACCCCCACACAAATGAAACACAAATTACTGCATAACTAATATACTAATCCAGTGAATGACACCAAATTTGGCATGGGGCTTTAGGGAGCTAAGAGAATGTTTATATAACGATTCGAGAACCCTCCCTTCTCTGGAAAGGGGGGCTCCAAACAAATAAAACACGAATTTTTGCATGACTCCAGAACTTATCAAGCAAATGGAACCGAATTTTGCATGTGAAACTTTCCTGGGGGAAAAAATATTTTCATGGTGGTTCAACATCCCTTCCTCTCCTGGAAGGCAGGGGTCCCATACTAATAAAACACCAATTTCTGCACAACCCAAGAAGTAATCAAGGAAATGGAACCAAATTTGACATGACAAGATTTTTGGGGGAAAAAATACTTTCATGATGGTTTGACACTCCTTCCTCTTCAGAAAGGAAGGGGTACCATACACATGAAACACAAATTTCTGCACAACTCGAGAACTAATAAATCTGCACTTTGTATTTAACCTTAAAACGAAACACATATGTTTTCATAAACTCTGGCTATTAGGTTATGGGCCCAGAGTAGTTTCGTTAAAAAAATATGCAATCAAATACTGAAAGAACTGGTTCCGGAGATACGGCGACCTCAACAGTAATTCAAGCTCGCGTAGGCATGCAAAATCAATTGGCAATCGAGCGTTTTACTAGTCGCGAAAATGCAGAACTTGGAAGTTTATAGTGAATACTTATCTCGAAGTTTAAGACGTCTAGAACGTAGTGCAGCCAATCGATGAGTTATAGCCATGTCTACGAAATAAAAAACGGCGGCGGAAAACCGGTCCAACACCTCTAAGGACCCAGGATTGATGCGCCAGAAGGCACTTCTGCACAAGCACATCATGGCGTATATTGTTGTGTATATTTTGAGTATTGTGCATATCCGTTATTTTTCAAATTTCTTATATTTTGACCATTTAGTATATTTCGGATGTTTGATACATTTTGTTCATATTTCATATTTTGTAAGTTTGGCATATTTTTTATATTTTGTAATTTTGTATACATTGTATATTTTGTGCATTTTGTATATTTTGTGTTTTGCTTATTTCGTATATTTTGTTTATTTTGTACACTTTGCATTTTTACAATATATGCCATATTTAGTTAATTTTTTATTTTTTGTAAATTATATATTTGTCCTTTTGTTTATTTTTTGTTTCATTTTTGGAATTTTAGATTGCACATCTATACATATTAAAATGAAGTTCTGTCTGTCTGTCGCATCCATATTGACTTGGAAACTACTGAAACGATCGACATAAAAATTTGTGTGTAGGGGTTTTTGGGGCCGGGGAAGGTTCTTATGATGGTCTGAGACCCCTCCCTCTACGGAAAGGGAAGACCCCCACACAAATGAAACACAAATTACTGCATAACTAATATACTAATCCAGTGAATGACACCAAATTTGGCATGGGGCTTTAGGGAGCTAAGAAAATGTTTATATAACGATTCGAGAACCCTCCCTTCTCTGGAAAGGGGGGCTCCATACAAATAATACACGAATTTTTGCATGACTCCAGAACTTATCAAGCAAATGGAACCGAATTTTGCATGTGAAACTTTCCTGGGGGAAAAAATATTTTCATGGTGGTTCAACATCCCTTCCTCTCCTGGAAGGCAGGGGTCCCATACTAATAAAACACCAATTTCTGCACAACCCAAGAAGTAATCAAGGAAATGGAACCAAATTTGACATGATAAGATTTTTGGGGGAAAAAATACTTTCATGATGGTTTGACACTCCTTCCTCTTCAGAAAGGAAGGGGTACCATACACATGAAACACAAATTTCTGCACAACTCGAGAACTAATCGAGCAGATGGAACCAAATTTGGCATGTGAAGGTTTTTGGGGGGTGAAAATTTTTTCTATGATGGTTCGACTCCCCTCCCTACTATGGAAGGAGGGAGGTGGCTGGAAATTAGCTGAAAGTGACCAAATACCACCAAAAATGGGTATTTTCGTAATCATGATGATGCACAGAAGCCAAAAATCGACCACAGACATTGAATTACAAAATAGCGACTTCCGGTTTCTGGAAAACAGCCGAAAGTGACTAAATACCGCCCAATAAGCGATTTTTCGTATTCTTGACGATGCATAGACACCAAAAATCAACCTTATATACTATTTTGAATTTTAAGATGGTAACTTTCGGTGGCTGTAAAATAGCTGAAAATGTCCTAATACCATCCGAAAGGGATATTTCTGTAATCATGATGATGTACAGAAGCCAAAAATCGTCCTCAGACACCATTGAAACCCAAAATGGTTATTTTAAAATGACAGTTAAAATGTTGTATCTTTCAGCTGTTGTTTTAAGCAAACGCGATTGCTAGCTACGGGTTCATATCTGCCAAGGATGCAGAGATCGACGGTCTAGGTACCGAATGAAATTTCACTGTCGATGACATTTTGCGTTCCAGGGTCGAATATTTTAAGAATCTTGTGATGCATAATGTAAAGATACTGGATTGCAAGCCCTACCTGATTTTTTCAATTTAAATAAACTGTTCAACTTTCAATATTTTAAGGGGTTATATACCTTTTTAGTTTTCAAAAAACCGGAAAATTTTTATTACATTATCTTCAAATACAACATCTTGAGAACGGTTTCACAAATTTTCATAAAGATCTGAGCAATAGGAAGAAAGTTAGAGCGATTTGCAACGCGCCTCGCCACGGCCGCATAAGCTAAACTTGAAACTTTACACGCGATTATCTCGGAATAGTTTTTTCCGGAAAATGACTTTGCCGTGATCCTGATTGCGGGAAAACTACTGAACCGATTTCCTTCATCTTTTTTTTTAAATTTTCGTTATAAAATTCGCCGGTCCTTGAACGATCGCTTCTTGAAACATACAGTTACATTTTGCCGCAAAAAAAAATTTAATGCAATTTTTTGCGCTCAAAACATTTTTTTGTTCTCAAGGGGGGTTCCTATACGATCTTTGCACTTTTAAACACTGATGAAGCGACACGCGTATCTTACTCTTCAGTATGCAAATGGATGCTTGGTCTATTCCTTTGGTCAACATCATTAGCATTGGATTGCCAGAGGAAACTCCACCGGAATCGATCATTGCGTATCCTCTCACACGTACCAGCCTCCTGGCTGGTACCGAGGTACGATTTTTGAACTCGTTCATAATATTAACTAGAAGTATAATGAAAGTGGAGAGTTTGATGAGAGCGAAACAATGCGGATGCTGGCGACAGTTTGTTATCACCTTGTCGAGCACTTTTTAGGAGACTGTCATACGCATTTGTCACCGGAAGTCTAGAAAACAGCTGAAAGTTACCAAATATAGTTTCTGGAAAACAGCCATAACGGCTAAATACTACCCCATTTGGGTATTTTCGGTATCAGAAGGATTGCCAGAAAACAGGAATTGATTTCGCACGCCATTTCGAAATCCAAGTTGACGACTTCCTTGTCTGGAAATCATCTGAAAATGACCGAATGTCATCCCATATGGGATTTTTAGAATCGAGGTGATGTACAAGAGTTGAAAGGCAAGAATCTTTGGATGCTATTGAAACCAATTTAGGTTTGAAATCTTTTAAAAAATGGGCAGAAACTAGTTTGCCGGGACAACTAGTTTTCTATATGTTCCTTAGTTGCATATTTTGCATCTTCTGTAAGTTTTTTAATATTCGTTTTCGTGCACCTGTGTTGACCAGTCTAACAAATTTTTTACACTGAACACTCAAAAATGTAAAATATTGCGTTTTGGGCTCTAGATTAACCACTATCATATTCAAACGAGGTTCAAATAATTTAGAACGGTTTTCTTCGTTATATTTTACACTCAAATTTTTTTTTCACGCTGTCCCATTTGGAACCCCGCGTGAAAAAGAATTTAGTTTAATTGAAGTAGTCTCAAGTCATCTCTCCGCTCATGACTTGAAGAATCGTTAGTCGTCTCTTGTCAACCCCTCTTATTTCACATGTCATGAAACTTTCTTGCACACGCACAGCGCTTTTTTTCTCCATGCCACTCTAAAAGCACCGAAGTCTCTAGCTGCTCAATAAAGGGGATAATTAGAAATCATTTTTGTTTGCACATATTTGCAAATTCGTTGATATTTGTAAGCAAATTAGTGCGATAACTAAAGAAATATAAGCGATAGCAATAAGTTTACTACTGCGAATTGATGTTTTTCTATAGTAAACAACATTGTAGAACATTGAAACAATGTAGAAAATCGCTATGAAATGTTATATTGAAAATAAAAGGGGGTATTCTATAGAAAACTCCACAAAAGTCCCTTCAGACAGGCAGATAGAAGTATGATGACTTCGACAAAGTTGATTCTTATGAAATGTGACACAACTTAGCCGAATCCACTTTGATTTATATGTGAAAAGGCGTCGTACACAAATTACGTAACGCTAAAAACCTAGATTTCAGACCCCCTCCCCCCACCCCTATGTACGATAAGTAACGTTCGATATGACTCCCCCCCTAAAATTACGTATCGCTGGACAACACCTGTCCCTCCCCCTCCATATTTGCAATTTTGAGCAAACATCACAGTAACGTAACGATCTCAACTACCCCCCCCCCTTTGTAACAATAAGTAACGCAGAGAATAATTAATAGAACAACTTTGCTGAAGACACTACAGACAAAAAAATTTTTTTTCTATTTCAAAATGATTCCGATCATATTTTTGCAGCTTTGGAAACAGTATGCATTTGGAGCTTTATTGGAGCTCATTTTTACGAAATGTATTTGGAATTTTTCGTTCACATATCAACACATACTTCCTTAGCTTATGCATTTTAAAGTTATTGATAAATTGAAGAGGTTGTATATGGGACACGTCTTCGTTTTATTTATCCATTGCTCCTCAATTTTCGCGACCGAATTGTTGGAGTAGATCTTGCCCAAACATTCTCGATGAGACGCTACTTGGGGACGTTGGACGGGTTCTCCAAGTTGGGTACCACATCGATTTTTTTTTCCTTGTTGGGGACATTGTACCACTGCGACCAGTGTTTAGATCTTTTGTGGTGTGTCCTCTTTTACAATAGGCCTTTACCTGTATAGTCAACTACTATGTGTCTGAGTAGTCGCCATTGTCATTGAAGGCATTATCCCAATGAGGTATTATACTGCGAATAAAATTCAGAACATTGTTCGGAGAACTAGCCCATATTTCCCAAGGTTCTAGAAGTCCCTTATTAAGAAATTTGCGCCGTTTGTTACCACATCGATACTCAGCCGCTCCATTTCCTCCAACGATCGCTTCGAGTAGTAGGCCGACGCCAGATCCGGCCAAAATACCGCGTTTTCCGCCCTATGGTATTTCTTGATGAACGACGCAACTTCCGACAGGTACTTCGTACTATGAATTTCCCCCTTCACGGCCAGTTTGGAGCGAAAGAAGAGCAGCTTCGACATGCCCTTCTCGCTGGTTGTCAGTCACAGCAGCACCTTCTTGGGGAACTTTGTGTGTGAAATAAACTTCACCTCGGTGCTCACTTCCTTCGTGGGGGAAGTAAAATACGAAGTGCCCTGCCAGTCGTTGCCATCCAGGGTGAAACAGGTCTCGTCGTCCATCACCACCGCCACGTCGTGATTTACCGGGAAATTCGATTTGACCATCTTATTCAGGTGCTGCTGCTGCGTCATTGCCTGAAGCTCCGGACTAGTGCACGCACCGATGTAGCCACTTTTCCCTCGGTCTTTCTCTTTAGCATCCTTTGGAGCTTCTTGTCGCTCAGGGTCGTCGGCCGTCGGGAAACGGGCATTCTTTCAACGCTCTGCTTATCGCCAATAGTACCAAGATGTTGTAGATGCCGGAACGAGCGTCCACGATCTGCGCACGATGTCCTGTTCCGGCACTCCGGGGTACCGTTCTTTGAACGCGCACACTTCTGAACGGAGTAGCTTCAATGTTTTCGCCATCACGGTTAGAGTTAGACTGATAGAGCTGTCGGATTTTTTTGCTGACTTATGGGTTAATATGATTGATGCTACGTAGTTTCGTCAGTGCGTGTAAAAGTAAGTCCATGAAAAATCGTCAATTTTCATCCATTTTTTTACCGCAAAAATTTAGGTGGTAGCAAAAATTTTGGTGGTTAAAGTGATCAATTAAGCTGTTTCACTTGAACTAAAAGACACAATTTTGGATGGCAAAATTCTTGAACTTCAAAATTGTGCCTCAAGTTGGTTTTGGGTCGCTGAACATCAACTATATTCTGAAAATATCCATATTAGGTGAACGGAAAACGGTTCTAAAAACATCCATATTGGATGGTATTTGGCCTTGTTTTCAGCTCTGGTTGGTCGAAATTTGGGTTCAAAACAAGGCCGTAAAAATGGAAGAAATTCTTTGAAAACTTACTGAGTTTTAAGTATTTGAAAGTGTACAATATGCGTGACGCTCTCGATGTTTTCGGCTGTTCAATTTGCTCCCCTCAAAAGTCAAAATTGGAAATCGTCGTGATTTTCAAACTCACTCAAATATAATGTCCCGTGTGAAATGGCATCACCTACAACAATGGCATGCATGTGAATAACAGATGATAGGTTATGCAGCAGACCAAACAGAGAAGGATGACTTTTTTCAAGTCGGTTTCCGGCAAAAATTAATTCAGTAAGAGTATGCGTTGTCAACAGTTTGAACCTCAATAAAGAGCGGCTTTTCGTTTGATCATTTGATTTTATTTTCTCTTCTTTTTTTGCAGGTAACAACTCAATTTCAACCAATATCACTTAAGCGGGGAGAAAAATTATGCAAATCATTTCACACTTAAAAATTTTGATATGGAAAATGTAGCAGAAAATTAAAGAAAAAATCAACCCAAAGCTACAAGAACGAACAGTAAAGATCGTAAGCATTTTCTACCACATCGTTGAACATAACTGTACCTAAACAGCTAACTAAAAGTTAAGCAAAATTTTTCGCACTTAATTTAATTAACTTAGAAAATAACAAAATCTCATCCGATCATCACCAACAACGGTTGGAGTGTCACCAGAAAGTTTTCCTCTCTGTTCAACGCCATCACTGGTGGTATCATCTAAAAGTTTTTTTTTTCGGCTAAACTTTTAACATCACACCACATTTTTCAGCAAACCGCCGATTTACCGGGTCGTCCGAGTTTATTATTACAAAACAACACCTCCCTCAACTTTTGGGTGGGTACTTCATCACAAAGCAATTAGACTGAAAATATTTTAGTCATCTAACTTGTGACGAGAAAGTGTAAGGGAGAGAGAGAGAAAGAAGCACTCATCGTCGTCATCAACTGTTTGTAATTTGGAATTGCTGGTGTGAGACTTTTAAATTGATTAACTTTTTCACCCTGGCATGTGTGAGAGTTCATTCGTTCATTCCTTTCATTTTCACAGAGAGAAAAAGACAGAAATTTCATTTTATGTACCTACTTGACCGGTAGAAGAGGAACAAAGGACTTAAAACTCGTTCCAACTGTTGTGGGGGTTTACCATAAAATTTACAATATGGAAGAAGTTTCCGACAGGTTTAGCTTGTTTATCGTTGGAAATTTAGAAAAAAAAACAGTAAAAGTAGGTAAATCACACACGAACAATGAAAGCACAACAGAGTTTAAGGAGGCGTCAAAGTTGAAAAAAGTTTCCAGCTTTATCAGGTATTAAATTTGAACATTCAATGGTGGCTTGTTACTTCTTCTCTAGCAGTCGAGGACAAACACTCCATTTGAACCTTAGAACAATTCAATGGCCTTTAAAAGCACATCATTTTCCCGAAACAACCTAATCAACTCGTCCCCCGGAGTCGTAAAACCACAACCCATCGAACTTCAATCGATACACCAATGGGGAGATGAAAACGTGCTGCTTGTCAGAGTGGTGGTCACGACCGAAGCGATGAAATCTGCTGTTTTTCCAGCAAACCATCAAAACCTAGAGCGCCACCCGGATCCGAATTGCTACTGATAATGACGATGCTAGGTTGAGGACGTGCTTCTTCGGATGGGATACTCTATTCGAGCAATTCATTGTACGAACACAATTCATGATGCCGGAAGACACAATCGATTCATTCGTTGGGCGGGTGAAAATCCACGGAATGCGGGTTCCACTTTCGCTAGCCCCAACGATTATAAAGCCGGAGGAATTTTTGACTGAAAAATGTGGTATTTTCATTGCTGGCGACAGTGAAAATTTCGTGAAATCAATGCTGCTGAAGGATTGAACGGAATGCAATTACATACAAATCGAAAACTTCGTCCGTTTCCTGTTGTACCACGCTGATGACCTACTTTGAAAGCACCCGAGAGACATAATGACTTTGCAGCCGCGCGTTTCGAACATTATCCACAGATAAGATTGGTCTGTAAGTTTTTTTTTTCTTTCGTGTACTACTACAGAGCCATCGTCGTCGTCGCCAGGAGGCTTAAAATTACACCACTGACAGCCGCGGCATGAATTTTCACCTCCACGTAATTGCGAAACTAATTATCGTAAAATTTTATACATTCAAGACCTGTCTGTCCAGTGGAAAGCGTGGCACTTTCGTGGCCCGGCGCAGTTCGGGCAAACGCGCGGCTGGCGAATTGCTTCCGTAATGTATTGTGGCACAAAGTTTTGGTTCTAGCAGTTTCGCGGTACGCGAAAGAAAGGCGGGAATATTCTCGTAATTCGGTGTTCTTCGCTGGTGATTGTTGTGTGCCTAGGAACAGTTACAACATAGTTTTTTTTTCTGTTCTATTTATGATTACCAAATTAAAAGCTCTATACTTGCTATGCTCGTTTAGTCAAATCATTCCTCCATCATAAAAATAAAGATTCGAAAAATAGCTTAATTTTGCTTACAGGCAAGTTTAATGCGAAAAGATCAACCCGTTCGAGCGCCATATTTTTCGAGTCCCACGAATGCTCTTAGTGAAGACGTTTCTGAGTGTAGTCGTGAACACAAAGTTTCATTAGAGGTGGAAATACTTCATGAATCGTTTTTTTTTGTTCATACAAATAGTGGCCTTTGCTTCGAAACTTCAATCGAAAACACTGAAACCCATCTCTATAATTCCGCAAGTTAATGTCTCCATGATCACAGACGGAGACAATCAAAAACGGATTTATTATTAAACGGCAGAGCTTTATTGTACATTGCGCTGCATGGTGCATGCACTTCGGGCTCGACCGAGTCCCGTAGCCGGAAGTCAAAGGCGAACTGACCATGCGTTCACGCGATGAATGACAAATGAATTTTTAATCACAAAAGTACAACCCTAGAGCGGTACGCTAGGCCAACTGAATGTATGAACACGGTCCCGGTCACTGCATAGACGACGAGCAATTTAATGTTCAATATAATAGCAATTTTCCTCCACGCCACCATAAGCTGGATATTATTACCGACCATGTACTGCTGGCTGATTGCTTTCGGCGGAAGTTACGGTTGACGTGACTTCGATTGTAGGGCGATGGAAGTAGCATTGCATCGACCTTGGGGCGATTGAATTTTATTTTCTCTCGAAATTTCATATGGAAACGCAAATCCCATCCGAGTACGCAAGAAATTACACCAATAAACACAGCAATAGCTTTGAGCGAAATTGGATTGTAATGTTTAACTTTATGAGAACTCGGTAGTAAAACAATTGGAGTAAAATCCTGGCTGGCGAGCACCCAAAACCGATTAAGCGCCAGATTATCCATTTCACCAATTGCCGACCAAAAGGCTAGTGTTAATAAAAAAAAATCATTCGGTTTGATTTTATTCGGTCAAATTTGGGTCGTGAGAAAAAAAAACTAAATTCACTGGATATTTGCAAACTCTACTCCGCCGCCATTTATCTGTTTTTACAACCAATTTGATCCAATTTTTTCTCCACAATCGAAAAAGTAAACCAAGTGAAGAGAGATTGGAGGGTGAACCTTTTGATACTTTTCGGATCCCAGGGCAGAGGGAGCAAAGCAGCGTTGGGAAGCTTTTGAAGCTTACGAAAGCCAAACTGCTGGGGAATGCACTTTTCCGATGATTTCTGTGGTTAACGTTTGCTCCCAGTGTCGGTGGTTGGTTTGGTTAGTCGCTTAGTCCGGGGCGAGAGACCAGAGCCAAAGCCGGAGAATGAAGCAATAAAAGGAGGATTTTGGTTGAAGTCTATTTCTATGATCGGGGAGTGCTTTGGTAGAGATAAAAGTTGAATACTTTCCGTTTTTGCCGGGATTCCGGACCTCAGACTTTGGTGACGAAACAAAACGGAACGAGAGGGAGAGACAGCTAGAGGTGTTAATTTTTGGCTTTTTGGCTGGCTGCACTATTAAGCAGTCTTATTCGAGGAGTATTGTTTCGAATGGATTTGGTACCACGAAGTTAGTTTTGGTGGAACGCTGAGCTCGAGACGATATAACTCTCGCTGGGTTTTAATTGCATTCTGCTGTTCATGTTGCCCTGATTTGGTGACTTTTGTGGATTGACGGTCAAAGTCAGTCGGGTTTAGAGGTACAGATTTCCAAACCTGAAAGTTAGTTTCTTTAAGTAAAATTTTGGTGGAATTCTAAAACTTCTGCTGCGTTTTAAGTTTGTTTTATTGTGTATTATAAGTTTTTGTTTTTCTGAATAATTCCTCTTTCTGAGCCCTGAATTTATTTTACGTTTCTGCTACTTTCAGTCATTAACTGCGACTAGCAGTAACAGACATAAAATATTAAAAATTTGTTGTCTCAAAAACAACGTTTTTTTTTCAAATATGAAAACTAGAAAAGATTAGCTAAACATTGATGGTTGTCCGATCATGGAGAAATAAAAAATAAATACAAGCCAGAACGTTTGATTTGATTGTCCTTTCAGAAAAATATACACCGTTAGAAAAAAAAATTAGAAGAGAGTACAAAAATGTAATTCAAAATTAAATGTCGCAAAAAACTCTCCTTTTATGAATTTGTTTTTTTTTCCTGCGAAAACTACACACTGGTTAGCTAAACCAGTAATATTTAACTAAAGTTGGAAAAATTCTGAAATACGTGTATAATTTATAACTATAAAAAATTGAATTTCGGCTAAAGTCAATAATCTCAGTATTTAGAGCGAAGTTATTGTCATTCGACCCAACGTTTCAGCACTTGTTGATGCCCTCATCAGGGGAGAAATAACTACGGCAGGTGGTTTCATGCATAGATTACTGGTCAATAATTTTGATTTTTTGAACAAGTTTAAACCGCTACACCACTCCGACAGTGAAAATAAATTCCTCCTACCACCAAGCAGCTCATGTTGGGCTGTCCAAGAGAATTTTAAATTATTAACCAGTGATCTATAGATGCCACCACCTGACGTAGTCTGATAATTATTATTTTTCCCCTGATGAAAGCACCAACAAGTGCTGAAACGTAGGGACAAATGACAATAACTTCGTTCTAAATACTGCTTTTCATGACTGCTAAGCCGAAACTCAATTATTGAAACCATCTACAGTCGAACTTTTCGCACAATTTATCACTTTTTTGTTTTTTTTTGTCTCACGGTGAATTTTACTGTCTAACACTTATCAAATAATCCGGTAACACTTTTCAGAGATAAATTACCTAGGTCGCTTATACATAGAGCAGTTCCATAAAATATGTCCCAGTTTTAATATATTTTTGAAATTGTCATTTTTGATTTGGTGAAACTTTGGATAGACGTTTCTATAGGTAAAAGATACCATTCTGTGCTATTAGTTCAATTTGTTGGAACACGACTCATTTTTGAGAAGCTATTGAAAAATGCTGATTTGGAAAGGTATTGACGATTTCAAATATTTTTAGAGCCAAACCGGTTCGTTTGATCGGTATGACGTCTTGGGCAAAGCTGTTGTTTGTCTTTCTGAAAAAATATACACTTTTAAATAATATTTATTTTTTGAATAAGAGTTAAAAGAAAAGTTGAAAATGATTTATGTAAAAAAGCTAATATTTTTATAAAAACTACAAAAGATTACTTAAACAATAAAACCGGTTCGATCATGGAAAAATCATAAAAAAAATTTAAAAAAATTATTTTACTACAGGGTACATTTTTTGTAGAAGGACAAAATTTTTATCTACAACTTTGCCAAAGACTCTATGCCAATAAAGTGCTCTATTGGAAATAAAAAATATTTCTACAGCCAAAACGGTTCGTTTGATTGGCATAGTGTCTTCGGCAAAGTTGTAGATAATAATTTTGTTGTTACAAAAAATATGCCCCTCAAAATTTATAACTTTTTTTCCTGAATCTCTTGTAGTTTTTTATAAAAAAATCAGATTTTAAAAAATGAGCTTTTTGAGATGTTTATCCCTAATTTTTCTTTTAACTTTTTCAGAACTAAATATTTTTTTAGAATGTATATTTTTTCGGAAAGACAAAATCATTATCTAAAACTTTGCTGAAGACGTCACACCGATCAAACAAACCGTTTTGGCTCTAAAAATATTTGTAAACATCAATACCATTCCAAAATTCATTTTCAATCGCTTCACAAAAACGCGATGACGAAAAAATAGCTTTACAAAAATGAGTCGTATTCCAAAAAATTAAACCAATAGCACAAAACGGCATCTTTTGTTTTGAAACTTTGTTTACGCGAAGTTTCAGCCAAATCAAAAATGCTCGATTAAATTGGATTAAATACTAAGAAGAGTAGTGAGCCAATGTTACTGCCCTGCGGCACCCTAGTCAACATAGGCTTCATCGAACTTTTAACGCAAATTGTTTCCTGTTATGAAAATGACTTTGTATTAGGTTATGAGTAACACCCCGTATACCACACTTGGTAAAGTTTTTCTAGCAAAATCTCATGATTATATAAGATTGTATTCCCAGAGACGTAATTGACTTCAGCTCATTCCTGATAACCAACCGTCAAGTAGAAGCGTCAAAAGAAAAAAATGAAATCCTCTTTTGCTTCTGGCCCTTATGGCATACATTCCTGCGTTTTTAAAAAAAAATGGGCAGCTTTTTTTCTAAGCCCGCTCAAATTACTATTCAACTTGTCGCTTCGGCGATATGTTTTTCCTACCAGTTCGAAATTGTCAGTCATGTTCGCTGTTCAATTTACTAGTACATGTAGCAGAACACGACTGAAGGTGCCCAAATCGACGTAGTTTATACTGATTTAAAAGCTGCGTTCGATCGCGTTGACCATGGTATGCTGCTTGACATCGAACGCTGTACGTTAAAATCGGATCACAACATTCTACACGCTGTTCGAATCTATCGGGCGTTCCGCAGAGCAGCAATCTAGGACCATTGCTCTTTGCACTGTTCATAAATGACGCATGCTTATTACTGCCAGAGCCAAGCCGTATGTTTTTCGAGGATGATATCAAGTTAATGAGGATTATACGAAGTGTCGCAGACTGTCACGAACTCCAACGGCTCATCGACATTTTTTATAAGTGGTGCACCAACAACCTGCTAACAATTAGTATCCAGAAATGTTGCGTAATCTCTTTCCATACAAAAAAATGATCCTATAACGTTCAGCTACACCATGTTACTTACCCCAAACATTAACGAAAGTAAACCAGGTTTGAGATTTGGGTGTTACTTTAGACTCATCGCTATCATTCGGAACGCACTACAACGAGATTATTGCGAAGGCGAATCGACAACTTAGATTTATTTTTATAGCCTAGAAGATAGCCTCGGAATTCCGCGATCCACTGTACATCTCTCTGGCCCGTTCTGTTCTCGAAATGAATTCGATAGTGTGGTGTCCATTCAACGCAAATTGGATAACAAAAATTGAATTCGTAGGTTCCCGGGCAGGAGAGCATAACAAAATCATAACTCGTCAATAACATATTTAGTTATGAGGACTCATCGTGTTATTCGAAAGATATTCACGTTTCAAACATGCATATGAAAATATCATAAAATTTTGATATCAAATTTCGCTATGCCTTCAGTTAGATATTTAAGTTGATTTTAAAATATTTCATTAAAAGTAGGTTTTCAAGTGAAAATTGTTCGTTATTGTTTATTTATTTTATATTCAGTTATGAATTCAGTGTTCAATACGTTAAAAATAGCTGAATCGGTCGTTTTCGTGATTTTTAATGCAAATTATTGGTTTGTTATTGAAATATTAAGCTTTGTTATTCATATAGTCTTGAAGGAACAATATTTTGGTATTGTTTTTTGTTATTTTACCAACTATGTAAACCATATTAAGATCAAAATAAGTTGTATTTCCAATATCTGGTTGTGATATTATAATGATATTTTCTCCTGCTCGGGTTTAGCCTACGTTTTGTTAGTATTCTGCACAAGTTTCTGCATAACTCGAAAACTTATCAAGTAAATAAAACCTAATTTAGCATATGCAATCCTCTGGGAGCCAGAAATAATTTTATGGTGGTTCGACACCCCTCCCTTTTCTGAAAAGAAGGGCTTCCATATAAATGAAGCACAAATTTGTACATAACTCAAGAATCATTCAAACAAATGGAATTAGATTAGAAAAGTGCGGATTTTAGAGTACAATGAACAATTATATGAAGGTATGACACTCACTCACTCAGAAGGGGGGAATGTGGTCCCACAGAAATGAAACACATATTTCCACCAGTTTTTCCAGACAACGGCCGAACCCAATATCCATATTTCCGGAACCAGAATGATATCCAGAGGTCCGAAATTGACCTCACATGCCATTTCGCTTAGCCCAGTAGTTTTATTTCTTTTTTTAACCGTTAAATGTGTCGGACAAGATATATCTCGTAAAGGATTTGTAATCTTTTACAAAAAAAAAATCTTCTGGAAAGGAGAGAAGTCCGCAATCTCGAGGGATATTAGTGTAAACGAACCTCATGTGCAAAAGCAGGTGTTAAATAACCTCAATACCTCAAAAGATCCTGGACCTGATGGAATCTCTCCAGCATTTATGAATTTCCATTCCATTTTTTGGCTTTTCAACTTTATCTTCCAAAAATATGAAAAAATAGATTTCTAGTGCCTATTTACAAATGATCTGACCGGGAATTTGACATACGTAATTATTATATAATAATTTGATCGCAACGACATACCAATGCTACTTTTCAAATTGCAAAAAGTAGGGCTTGCGCCACGACTTCTGAAATGGTTTGAATTATAATTAACTAGCCGCCAACAAATGTGTAAATTTAACGGACAAAACTCAAAGCCGATTTAGTCACATCTGGTGTCCCCCAAGGCTGTCACTTGGGGCCTGTTCTTTTAATTTTGCATTCTAAGCACATTTACTCGCCTCTCAAAGAACCAAAAGTGTTAATTTATGCCAACGATAAGAAGCTCTTTTTGGGAACAAAAAATGAAGTAATCATCTATGCATTCCAGAACACATGGTGTAGAACAAGTTTACTAAAGCTGAATGTTAAAAAATGCAACCTGATATCATACTACTGATAAAAAACAACACCAAATACAACAACATTATTAGGAAATCAAACTGTAGAAAATTACGATAGCGTTTGGGACTGTTATTGCACTATAAGTTCTATCTCTATACCATTTGTTTTCTTCTAATTTGAATTGCTACTTTGCTTCATTTGTTCTAAAATTACTTATCATTCATTTTCTGCTGATGCATTTCATGCTGCACAAAAGCCCCTGCTCAAAGATTCACAAAATATTGCAGCTTGAGTAATAAAACAAACTTTAATCACAATTCTCTAAATTGAAAGGAAACTTAAAATAATACAAATCTTTGAGCATAGCCTCAAACGCACACACGCACATAGCCTGTACAACGATTTGCATTCCTTTCGTAGCCGTTGTCGTCGTGCCCTCTATCGTTTCACCTTTCACCGGGCCGCCTCACCACAAGTTAAACGATTTGTAACTAAGTTTTTTTTCCCTTGAGCAAGGACTCGCTTCGATGCTCTCTCTCTCACTCTTTCCATATGGTAGTGGCGCCCTTCATTGCAACACACGCCGCTACCACCACCTCCCTAGGGCATGGATTTTTCATGTGAAATGGCAGTTATATTTCATATTATTACAATTTCTATTGCCATTTTTCTTTTCAGCTAGTTTCCCTCAACATCGTGTCCACTGCCGCCCCGTTCCGGGTGCGGGCCATCAAACGCTGGGTAACATTTATTTTCCATCAACCTTCGGGGCTCCATCGGTGCAATTTTCAGCACCGCTTTCCCGTCTATTCGTCTCGGTCCATTTGCTGGGAAGAGTTTTATTTCCATTCCACAGAAGAACTTATTTGCTACGTTTCTTTTACTTTTCCGCCTGACGCCCACCCAATGCCGGGTCGCGTTAGTCGAACGAAAGCTCTCGTGTTTCCGTACAACAATGGGGTGCGGAACGCGACACCTCGAGCGAAAGTGTTGCCAAAATGTTCCGTGTTTACCTTTCTCCGCTGCAAACTACTGCTGGCAGCACTGATCAACGGAGCAGCCGCCAGATAAAAGATAGTTTCTGTTTTTCCAAAGTACATGTACGAATCTTGCATGAATCTTGCAGTGCTGAGTATTACTTGATGTGGTATCTTGATGTGGTTTTCTCGTTCAACTTGCGTGGGGTGAGGTTAAGTGCGGGAAAAGTAAAACCACAAGCACACACACTGCTACACTTTCGTAAAGGGAGGAAGTAATGAACAATCTTCAAATGTGCACACGCTCTTCTGTTTTTTTGTGTTCCGTTCCTTTCCAGCCTTCACTCTTGGGTAACGAACGCACCGAAAAGTTTTTCCGTTCTTCTAAATGAAAAGTAATGTTCGAAATTCAATGAAGAATATTCCGCTGCCGCCAAGCCGAGATCTAATTAATGTTGCTTTCAGCGATTGCGTCAGAGGACTTGGCTGAAATATGCCATCTTTTGTGATGTTGTCGTCTTGAAAAGCAAAAATCCGTGCCAGCTTTGACGGATGTATTTTCCTAATAAACGGAAAGTATAACCAGGATGCTTTTCCTTTTGTCGACAACGAAATCCGTCCAAATCCTGATAAAACCGCACAGCAAGCAAACCCGGAAGAACGTTTGAGAGTTGAAAACTAATCTTCCACCTCGGAGAAGCACAATGGTAATAGAAAATAGGAAATACAGCAACGACACAAAAGGCTACATCCCTCCATTGTAAGGACGACATTGTGAGCCGAGTGCTTTCTTATCGCATCAGACTGATGCGATTGCTGGCAGCAGCAGCAGCAGCAGCAGCAGCAACGGAATTGGAACGTAAACTGGCTGCTTCTTCGACTAGATGCGAGTGCACTGCAACATCCAGAGACTGTTCATTGGCGGGGAAAATTTCCATTTCTGATATCCGACCTCATCCGGCTTACCACCCAATGCTGGGTGACTGGATAGCTGGCTGGCGATGATGCTTTTGGCGTTTTGTAAGATAGTAACCATCTTCGGTCGCTGGGATGAAATGGAGAAGCGTTCGGATGTGCAACTACTTTCGACAAGATTGCACATGACTGAATGTTTAACATTTTACAGAGCGCAAAAATGATAGCAGCTGCTTGAACTTGCAGTAGTGAGGAGTCGCGGGTGATTCCATCGTCGTTCATATTGCTGCAGGCGGTTGTTATTTACGGTTCCGCTATTTTCGGGTAAGGATTGACGTATTGTTTCGCGCGCGCACCACGAACTTCAGCAAAAGGCTGGCACTCAATGTAATACCGGTAATCCTGCTGGAGAGAGTACTCCTTGACATGTATAGTCTGTTTGTTTGTTTTTTATTCTATGGTGCCAACTAGAGGATTGGGATTCATGTGGAAGTTTGTTTTACGAAATCTAAATTTTTTGTAAAAATTTTTAAAATAAATAATTTAAAAAAATCTCAGAGATAATTTTAGGGTACTTCGGAGAACGAACATCAGACATTTCTGTTTTATCAAACATTCTTTCCGTCTTTCGCCTGTTTGTTTCAAACCCCACAGTCAACACTTTGTATTCATTTTTCTCAACAATGCGACTCATTCATAGAAATGGGTACTCAATATTGATGTCTCGCACGAAAAAAATATTGATGTCTCGCACGAAAAAGAAACAAAACCTTTCCACCGCTTGAAAAGTGTCGTTTGTAACCCTCTAGTGCCCAAATTAATTTCTAAACGAACTTCGATAAAATCATTATAAACCATTATAAACACTTTTTAAGTATTTATTAAAGCTTTTCGGAATGTCGAATGAAGCCCGCCAAATGGCGGCATTGGGCACTAGAGGGTTAAGATAAAATTAGTTCTCTTAACATTTTTCCATCGGGAGTAACTTTCCGAAAGGTCCAAATAGATTATTTTGTCCAAAAACTTTTTTATTGCTTTACTAAGGTGGCTTTCAGCCACAGGCTGGTTCGCAACCAGTGTTCAAAAATACATAAAACGCAGTCCACATTTCACAACTGATGTTTGACTATTTTGATCACCCCCTCCACCCCTCCCCTCTTTTCGTGAGTAAACGTCCATATAAATTCTAGAAATTTTGAAGGAACCGTGGACATTTTACATTCTTATCTGATCAAAATTAAGTCAGAGCAAAAAAAATGAAAACAAAAGTTTGAAATGTAACACGGATGAAAAAATCGTGATTAAATCATTGAATGAAACTTTCCTCAAGTTACGCTAATATCCAAAGGATGCTTAGTTTTATTAGGAAATGGTAAAAGTATGGCTAAAAATCTGCCGGAGAGTCACTTATATAAAGGTCTGCTATTTTTTTATTATTTTGAAATTTTACATTTTCAAGTAAAACCATATAAATTTGTTTGCATATTTTCTATTCTGCCGGATGTTCTTGAGCCATAACAAATTTTGAATACAGGTCGGACTTTATTACATAAAGACTCGGTTATATACAGATTCGATTGCATAGATTCTAGATTCGATTATATATAGCTTTTTTTCTATTTCACATATGACTTTTCTCAAGCTGTCAATAAAATACGTAACGCTTATGAAGGGATGGAGGGGGCTATCCGACATGCGAAATATTACAAAAGAAGGGAGTGTCAAAATAGTTATGGTGGCGCTGCGTACTTTATGGACGTTACTGAGAACCTCCTCAACAAATTAAATAATTAATCCATAATATAAAAAATAGAAAATAAATTTAAATAAATAGAAAATTTAAATAAATTAAAAATATAAATAAAAGATAAAAAAGTAATTAGGCCGAAATTTGTATCAGCCTTAAAAAATAAATAATATATAAAAATATCACAAAAAATGAACAATAATGCAAAATAAATAAAAGAAATGGAAAAACATATTGAGAAAAATAAAAAAAATTCCACAATTATTAAAAAAAATTAAAAATATGATGTTCAGGTTTGAAAATAAACAAATCAATATACATTGATAAATTTTTTTTCTTTTTTTTTGTGAGAAATGTGTTTTCTGACTTTAAGTGGGTTAGTAAAAATCAAATTCTTCTTATTGATTCAGAAACAACAAAACATGTAAGCAAACTGTAGAAAAAAATTATTCTGATTCGATTATATATGGGAGTAGATTGCAAACGTTGAAGAAAATAATGTAGACTATTTAAAATAGAGTCCGACCTGTACCATTCTCCTGAAGGGGGAAGGTGTAGCATGCTAATCACTATATTCCAAATTTCCAACAAATATTTTAAATACCCACACGAACCGCAAACTATCAATAATTACACCCATTCAGTTTCAGTTTAAACACAATAAGTTTATATTCACAAGGTGTCTAATCAACTTCGAAAATAAAATTATCTGATTTTTCCAGGGTTATCCAGTACTTCTTTTTCCAAAAACGACTGACACAGAACTTTTTTTTATATTAATACAATATAACAAATATATCTGGAGGGACCCGAATAACAAAAACACACAAAATAGCTCTGAACTTTACATATTATTTATACTATTCATTTAGGTTCTCAATATTGATATTTAACCCGAAAAAAAAATCTTTAACCTTAGAAAGATAGTCTGCGTCAACTTGACTCCTCGCTTTAGTGACATTACCCTCTGTTTTTTCGAATAATTCGAATTGTGTTTCGTTTTTTAAAAAACTGATTTCTGGTATTTGTTATGTATCGATGTGTTTACACCGTAATGATTACTTGTTATTAAATTTTAAATTTAAACATGCGTCTTGAATGATTTGAAATTCATGCATCAATTTAACGCAAAAATAAGATTATCTTTCCAGGGTTAAAAAATACGCATTTTTATATCTTACCTTAACTGCCGGTACCTGCATAACTGTCACATACTGATTTTGGTCACTTTTGAGTTATCATCGGGAATCGACTTAATTGTTATCATATTTTCTGGAAAAAAAATAAAATTGATACTTTTGGATGGAAAAACATGGAAAAAATACCAAGTTATTTTTGTCCCATCTTGAAAGTACCCGCATTACAGTCCCACTGCATAGTGGTACAAACTGCAAACATATAATTTTGTTCCAGATTAGTGTATATCGGATTATTTTAGGCATACAGAAATATGTCATTTAATTAACTAGACTAGTGTTGTTTTTCTGTAATACAATCTACGTTGCCAATGATACTGCCGGTTGCTGGTTGAATTTATATGTGATGGGAAAAAATATGGGAGTACTTTCGAAATGTACCCGCATATTTCGTCCCATTTTGTCTTTTTTCAAGTTATATAACGTAAAACCAATTCCATCATGGTTTTTTGTTCTCAACGATAATCTTGTGGTGCCATGAAACTGTTATGGTCATTGGTTCTGGATATAATTGCTGGAAATCCGAAAATTCACGGATAATATTAAACCGCCGTTTTCTCAACATGTTGTTATTCATTATGGGACAGTTATCCGGGTGCCGGCAGTTAATGAGGAAGCTTGAAAGGAACAAAGAAAAAGAGGATAATTACTGTTTACAGCGAAACCTTTTTCAAACCAAATAATCTAAAAAGTTGTCTGATCATCGATATTTTTTTTCTCAATAACTTAAATCTTCCTTTTTTTGTTTATTTTGTGTCAAAATACAAAGTGATAGGGCCCCAAACCAAAGGACAAGTCGATTCGACTGGGACATGTTTTTCAAAAGAGAGCGAGTTGCTCGTCGAAACTTCTGGCCCATAGTATTGTATTCATTTTGGTCATCAAAATGCTAAAGTGCTGGGAACGAATTCTTTACGAAAATTAAATCAAACTCATAGATCATCACGATATCATTGCGAATAATTCGTGAAAAATATATACATAATATTGATGTCTCGTTCGAAAAAATGCAACAAGTGATAATATTTTTTAAACCAAAAACTGCAATACAAACCAAAAATTTGTTTCATTGGGAATTTTACTTATCCGATCAAAATTCAAGGGAAATACGGTTAAAGTTTTTGAAGAAAAAAATGTACTATTTATATAAAATGTTTTAATAAATTTGTAGATCCTCTAAGGAAGGCCAAGTCCAAAGGCCGAAACGTCGGACATAAGACATAGTAGCGACTGAAAAAGCCGTATTTCCCTTTAAATTTCATGTTAAAGTCGCCATTAAGTTTGAGTAAAAAAGCAAAGCCTTGGTGCTACATTCCGATTCGGAACTTGACCTTTTGTATATTATACCCAGACTTCGCAGCCAACTGTTAAATGTACAGGACAATTGTGGGGCTAGCGCTACGATTTTACTGACGCTAACAGTCTCTCCCGAGCCGAGACTCGAACCTACAACGACTGGCTTGTTAGGCCAGCTTCATACTTCGAGACCAGCTGGGACATGTCTTTAAATTTGAGTATCCGATCAAAATTAAATCGAAAAAAAATTAGGATATTGTTGAATGTTTAAAAGAAATAACTCGAATGAAAAAAATATTATTGTTAACGTTTTATTGTTTTTTTTTGTTTCACGAGAAAAGGTAAAAATATACCACAATATCTGCTATGGAATAACTCATTAAGATTCATTTTAACATTTGTCTAATTTTTTCGAACAACTTTGAAATTTACATTTTATTTACAGAACATTTTCATGTTTTGCAATAATAAACATTCCTAAAGTAAGTTTTTAAAGGCTGACATATGAATCAAACTTATTGAGCCGAATGCCTATTAATGATAAAAATTTTTGTAGAGCCAAAACGGTTTGGTTGATCGATAGTGTCTTCGAAAAAGTTTGCGGTAATAATTGTCCATACTGAAAAAAAAAAACACACTGTAAAAAAATTTAAAATATTTTTTTGACAATTTTTTAGCCTCTTTTTCAAGTTCAATTAACAATCAATGTTTAGTCAACATTGTGAAGATTTCGTAGAAAAAATTCAGACTTCTAAAAAGGGTTTTTTTTAATAATTAATGTATAGTTATATCTTCGTGCTTTTATCTTTGACTCTTTTCTCTCTTAAGGCGTGTATTTTTTCACGAAAGTACAAGATAACTGCTATAACATTGTCAAAGCTGTCATATCAAATATCACCTTTTTTTAGAAAAATTTTATTTTATTGTTCTCATTTCTCCATGACCGCAATTGAATACCCTTTTGCAGTATTCATCTAAGAATGTGGAAACATGGCTTATTTGATTTTTTTTCTCAAAAATAACCTTTTTCCACGGTGTATATATTCCTAAAAAGGTATAGCAATCACTGGCAATACCAAAGATATTGCATTTTCTGTATGTATGTGCAACTTTTCTCACTCACTCACTATTCTCAGAGATGGCTGGACTGATTTTCACAAAATTAGTGTCAAATGATTAGTTTAGTTGCTCCATACTTTGCATAGCCGAACTTTTACTTTAGCCATTTATGTATCAAATAGTAAAATAACGGAAGACTATCATCTCAATAAATACATGATTCATTTGAACGAAACTTGCGTCATATGAACAAAGTAATTTGTACTGTCACAAACTAGTTAAAGAAAATATGTGGTCTCGACATAATTTATATTTGATGATGGATTTGTTAAACGATGCCTGGAATCAAATTGTCCGAAATAAATAATCATTTCTTTCATTTTACTACCTCTCTATCACAACTCACTTGACATATATCACGTCATATTTCATACATTATATAAGTTTTTGTGCAAATCTATTTCAACTCCGCTGGGGGTATCTGTTCGTGTTTTTTTCTGAAAGATAAAACTTTCATCCACAACTTCCTCGAAGACGTCTCTCTTATCAAACAGTCTATTCTGGTTTAAAATATGTATAATTGTCGACCATTCATGTTTACATGAACACTTTCACAAATTAAATTTTTAAAAATACTGAAAGCACAAAATGACATTTCTAACCCACAGTAACAACTGTAAAAAGGTTTAACTAAATAGAAAATGGCACTTGAAAAAAGAGATTCAAATTGGCATATTTGTTATGGAATATGCTTCGGTTGCCTTTTTCATGAAACTGTTATTTGAAGTTAAATCACTGCAAATTTAGATTCTATGCGTAATTTGTAAGTAAAACATTGTTCGCATATTTTCTTTCTTGCATCCAGCATTCCTGAGTTATCACGAATTTCGAGTACCATTTTTCGGAAAGGGGGAGGTGTAGCATGCACAAATTTTCAACAAAGATTCTGAATACCTAGATGAACTACAAACTAAAAGTCTACCCCCAATAAAATGAACAAATACTACATGGTTCATTACTAAGGGTTGTTTAAAATAGTGACGTAGTACTAAACAAGGTTATTAGAGGGCTTCCCATGTACAAGGTGAGAAAGCCCCTTTTTAAAAGCACGTAGTCGGAGGTTTGAAATGTTTGAGGCATGATACATTTTTTTCTCTGAACTTTGAAACCAACGTCAAATTTTGTTCATATTATGCATGACATTATAACAGCAGATCCTCGAGAAAGCTTTGTCTTCGAGATATCAAAATAATCTAGGCTCATGGAAACAAACATAAGTTGACCTATTGGGACGGGAAGATTCTGTTAATTTTTTATTTTGACATTGAAATAGAGGATATCACAGCAAACAGTTAATGTCTCCTCATGAAGTCTGGGCCAGGTGTGTTTGCACGTAACATGATTCGTAAAAATTCGACATTGAAAGTTTTCATCAATTTTCACGGCTGAACAATGAAGTAATCATGATAACAGCAAATAAGTATCAGAAAATTGGCTATCATTTTATCAATGCCTCGACATATTGATTACTTTAATCCATTAGATTACACAAGTATTACCGTTTGAAATAATTTAATCCGACGTCCCGAATGTGCCCCGATACAAAGCGGTGAGACGTACGTCAAAACTAAAACTGCTGGAAATAAACACTGAAACGTCTGAAAATCAAAACTGACAGACATTACCGTAGCTTACTAGTCAGAACACTAAGTAAATCTGTAACTATTCGCACAAGCGAAGTGAGTTTTCATCGTGTCTTGTAGTGGTGGCCGGTTACCGAGCAACCACGCTATTTGTACATCTATTGAGATACTAAAAAGTACGAATGCTTATAAATAAACCAGAAAACTCAAGCGGTACATACAACTAATTGTCCTTTAATGAAACTCATTAAAAATCAAACTCTCCACAGCCTTTCCCATCCATTGATGCAACCAGCTGTGCTGGTGCTGATTTGCATATTCAAACTGACAGCACGCACCTACGCATCCCCGACCAAATTCATAGACAATCAAATTATTGACCGCAAACACTATTAAAATGCCACCCGCTTTTATCGGTCCACAAAAACGACAATTCTATTAGATGCGAGCTCGCGATTTCGAGCGGACAGATTTTAAGCTCATTAACGAAACGAATGCCTGTTGGACCGAAATGGACGGAACACACCATCAATGGACGTCCTTTGTGCTAGGCTAGGAGAGAGAGAGAGAGCCTTCAGAATGCACGGAATGTAAAATGCGCACATAGGAAACATCAACACCGAGGGTGGTATCAACATTGTCGTTATGGCGTGATCGAAAAACTAAATAACTGTTTTTTTCTTCTTATAATCAGGTGGCAATGGCCTACACAGCGGGAACAGATGCGGGATGATAGCGTGGCAGACGTGGTTAGCGATGGTACATGCAATCGACACGCTAGTAAACCATTAACCTGCGACTGTTACACAAAATGCACTTTATTGTACTACCCCCCACTTCCATGCGCATTACCGGCAAAAAGCGGCCAGCAATAACGAAAGCGACTGAATTTAATTGCATTTTTATCTCGATGGCTCAGTTTGTTGAAACTAGTTTCCGAAGTTCGGTTCATTCTACTACAGTGACATTATACAGCGTGTGTGTGTGAGTGTTTGCGTCCGTCGGCTCGTCACGGTGTGCCTTTTCTGTTTACGCGGTCGGCCGATCCAATCAATTGCGATTGATTTCTATGAGGTTCATTCATCGTTTGGCAATGACTTGGTTGCAAATCAAACCACAGAGACAGGAGGAGGAGCAGATGAAGGTGAGGTGATTTATAATTTCCCATTAGTGTCAAATCGAGTGGGTGTGAAAGAGTGCGTTTTAAACTATTTGCTGCCGCAGTGCGATTGCAAGCAGCGAAATAAAGGGGACTTGAAGTTACGATTCATTAGACAGGGAGTGGTGGGAAACATGATAAAGATAATTTTTAACATGCACAGCTGTAAATTTAGTACGTTTGTTTTATGTAATTTTTTTTAATGCAAACTTTTCATTTAAAAAGATAGCAGCAGAGAAATTCGCTTGTCAATCAAACTTCTTCAAGCTTCATAGAATGCCGTGGACCAACTTTCGCAATACTGAGGGGTACTAAATAACCACTATCAGAAGGCAACTCGATAATAACTTTATTGCCCACTTTCTGCCGTTGAAACATGGCTCCCAGCAGGAAACAGTCGTAAACTATTCATACTGTTGCTTATTAAACGTACAATCAAACTTCAGCTGTAAATCGTTGAAATGTTTCATTTTTTATTTACTGCACAGTTTTATAGCAGCGAAGCAAACCAGCGGAAAGTCGAGTCGTCGTCGAGCAACTGGTTCGCACGAAAGAAAATCGATACCCCCGGTTTCAGTGGGTAAAAGGTACGACGACGTTGCAAAAACTCGATACAATTAAATTTATAGAATAATTACACAAAACCTATAAGAATTTTCTATTGCTGTGATTCGAAGTCCACCGCGAATGCTAGCTACAAGCCGGAGCCAACGGGTGAACTAAAGCACTCGAGAACCCAATAAGTGTGGCCGGAAATGGTAAACTTTGCTGGGGCTCTAAGTGAGTTTCATTTGGAAAATTATGAAACAGTTGAGACTGCGAATTGGGTTGTATTAATGAATGGAGCATAATTTGCCAAGCCACTTTAAATCATCATTTATTGTTTAGGTTCTGAACAACCGAAAAAAAAAACAAATATCCAATAATTTTTTTAGTTTCTCAAAAAAAATTTTTGCTTCGCTAGAATGCACAATTTCCACAGGCGAGTTGTCTAAAATTGTTCTGTAATTTATGATAACTACTACAGTAATTGATAGTAGAATAGTTGGAATAGATTAGGAAATATAAGGAATAGATCATGATATATAATATAAATTTATTTAAAAAACGCAGTACCAAGGTAATCCAATCCAAACTCAATTCAAGTCTAATTCAAAACCAATGTAATCCAGAATCCGAAACAGCAATCCAGAATTAATCAAATCTAATCTAACTCAACCTCGACTCAAATCTAAATCCAACGAAAATCTATTCCAGATCCAAACTCAATTCGAATTTCATCCAAATTCAAACCAAATCGAACCCAAATTATATAAAAATCCAATTTTAAATCCACTCCAAATTGAATTAAGATTAAAGCCAATTCTAATTGAAAACAAATGTAGATTCAGTTCAAACCAAATTCAATCCAATTGAAAATGGAATCTAAATATAAACAAAACTTAGATTTAGATATCTAAACAAAATCTAAACAAAATTTAGTCCAAATCTTATCCACATTCGAAACCTTTTAGAACCAATCAAAATTAAATCCAATTTAACTTCAATTTAAATTCAAAATGTAGTCTAAATCTAATCTTTCAAAACACATTCCAAAATTCAATCTAAGTCCAACCTTACAAAGTCCAATCCAAATTCAATTCTATTCCAAAATCATTTCAAATTTAAGCCTATCCTTATCTAATCTAGACGTAATCCATTCGAATCCAAATTCAACCAATTCAAAGCCGAACCTAATACAATTCAAACTTCCTCAAAATCTCATCAAGTCCGCATCCAATTCGAATCCAAGAGAAACTTCGTAGCCGCAGGGTAACAGAGTCTGCTTTGACAAGCTGGTCATGGGTTCGAATCTTAGTGGGATCAGGACGGGGTTTATTCTCAGACTTTTGCTTTACAGAAACGTCTCTCCAGGCTGAAACACTTTTATCTAAACCAACGGAAATTTTATCGACCTACAGCATGTTATACGTTTTAGTAACTGGTTTGAGACAATTATATTGTCGATGAAAAAGATAGGAGAATGATAAGTCCAATCCAAGTTTAATTGGAACCAAATCAAATTGAATTTAAAATCCAGTCCTAATCATGTCCAAACCGAATTCAAAAATCAACCCAAATCCAACCTACATTTAAGTTTAGCCCAACTCAAAACCAAATCCTATCAATGATAGCAAAATTCAAATTAATTTCAAATCAAATCTTCAGTCATTCCCATATTCAAGGCTAATGCAGAATAACAACAGCCAGAGAGATTAAACTAGAAAATGATCTCAAATTAAGCTCAGAATCAACGAAAAATGCTTCTGAAGGCTAGAAAAGACCAAAATGAAAATGATCCCAAATTGAGCTCAGAATCACCGAAAGTATTGCTAAAGGCCAGAAAAGGTTAAACTAGAAAAATATACAAAATTAAACTCAGAATTGCCGAAAAGTGCTTCCTAAGGCCAGAAAAGTCCAAAAAAGAAAATGATTCCAAATGGAGCTCAGAATCACCGAAAGCGCTTATTTTTGACCAGAAAAAGGCAAACAGAAAATGATCCCAAATTGAACTCAGAATCGCCAAAAAATGCTTCCTATGCCCAGAAAATGAAAAAATAGGAAATGATCTCAAATTGACCTCAGAATCACCGAAAGGTGCTTCCTAAGGCCAGAAAAGGCCAAAACAGAAAATGATCCCAAATTGAGCTCAGAATCACCAAAAAGTGGTTGCTTGGGCCAGAAAAGGCCCAACAAGAAAATGATCCCAAATTGAGCTCAGAATCGCCGAAAAGTGCTCCTTAAAGGCCAGAAAAGACCAAACTAGAAAATGATCCCAAATTAAGCTCAGAAGTGCTTCCTGAGGCCAGAAAAAGCCATAAGAGAAAATGAACCCAAATCGAGCTCAGAATCGCCGAAAAGTGCTTCTTAAGGCTAGAAAAGAATAAAACAGAAACTGATCCCAAATTAAGCTCAGAAGTGCCTCTAAAGGGTAGAAAAAGCCAAAATACAAATAGGCAATAGTAATCTACACTTTACAAGCTTATTTCATTTGAAATCGCCGACTTGCCGCAGTTCGATTCGCTACAGTGATCGGATATACAATGAAGATTAAATGTTAGCATGCTAGCTTTTATACGTGACTACTGAGAGTTCTATTTCCAGTCGAGCGAGCAAAACAAAAACAACAAATCGTTTACAAAGTCAGATCGTTTGTATATTTTAGTATTGGTGGTGATAGTGAAGAGAAGTAGTGGTTGGAAGATTAGTTTGATTCAGAATAATACTGACAGTAGAATGTTGTGTGAAATTTCAGTAATTGCAGCTCTCTGTTTTTATTAAATGATTGATATCCTTGAAGAGAAGCGTTGTTTAATTGTCTTGAAGTCAATCATTGTCGCATGTTGCTGGGGCAAAACAAAACTGGAACTGAAATCTACACGATAAAAATGTTGTGTCAAATTTCTAATTTTAATTAGAGACGAAAACTCGTTTTTTAAGATGTGATTGTTCTTAAAAGGACGATTAGTTTTTGTTAGGAATAAATCGATTTATGCTTTCTTTCTCGTTTTTTCTGGAGTAAAACAGCTTAAATATTCAATAGAACAAATAAAATCCTGTTAAATTTCTCGTCTTTGCGGGATGATTGTCATTATACAGGTCGGACTCGATTATCCGACATGTCAGAAAAAATGGATGATCGAGTTTTCCGGTTAATCGAATCACAGAAAAATTATTCAAATTTGTGATTATCGAATATAAAATAAATATTTCCTTTTGTTATTTTACTTGTATGAAGCAGTAGCGCAGCCTCGGATTTGAGGGTGGACCAAAGGGGCCAATGCCCCGGGTCTCCTGACTCGAGGGGCCCTCCTAGACGAAGTGAAGACCTTTTTATTGCTCGTCACCTTCTAGCGGAGTGAAGGCGTAGCCACACGAACAAATCTGCCCCGGGTCACTTTCTGACCTACCTTGTTTTTTAAACTCTCAGAGAATTTAAATTGAAGGATTAGTTACTTCGTTTTTTTTTTTATTCTATAGTCTATCTAAAATAAATGCAAAATTCATCACTTCTCGGGTTTTTCTTGTAAAATCATTTGTTAGTGGCTTCGGCAAAATTATTCACAAAAAGCTTCAGCTTTGGAAAATATAATATTTTAAAGCTCAATCATCCAAATTTGATGATGGTAGGAAAGAAATGAAAAAAAACGGGAGCGTTCAACTTTCACACTTTAAGGAACAATTTCTTTTTCATTGTACTTCATTTTATTCACAAGCAACACGAACATTTTATTTACAAGCGAACATCGAACGAACCATTTTTGAAGTAGAATAAAATCAAATTTGATGTTTGAACATTATTCCTAATGGAATAAAAAAATGTAGCATCGAAAATGTTGGTCACCCTAATTTTTGATAATTTTTCAATGAGCGCTTTATCATATGTAACAACTTTGTAGAAGAAAGTTTTTCTCTAAAATGTTGCTATAGAGCTCTAGACACAAATTTCCCCCTTAATTTGGTTTCTGGACCATTGTGCAATGATAACAAACAAAAATTAGAACCTCACTATTTAGGAGCGTTTGGAATAAGGAAAGTTTAAAATAAAATTTTTACAACAACAAATATAACAAACAATTGAAATTTTATAACTAAAATGTAAAGCTGTAAAAGATTCCTGGAGTAACATAAAAAAGAGTAGTTACACCATTTTTTCGAAAGGGGGGAAAATGTAATATGTATGCTTATCAAAAGACGTGTATATTGGTATAATCCAAGTACGGTGCCGTCGCTAGAACTTTTGAGCCGAGCAATTTCACAAAATAATGGACAACTACATTATTTTCCACGAGGGGGATTTTTTCTTTGTAAGATTTGGACCACTGCGACCATTGTTTTGATGTTTTGTGTTATACCTCTTCTTTAGTCTAGGTACTCGTGGCAGACATATCACTATTGATGGAAGTGATCGTTGTTGTTATATCGCACCCTTCACGCGGGGGATACGTAGCCCTAAAAATGGGTAAAAACCCTCTAAAATCCGAAATTCTCTTTAATAAACCGTATCGGTTTTGAAATCTGCGTAAATCTCGAAACTCGAGTAAAAATAAATTGCATAGATTACGAAATCCGCGTAAAAATAGCCACGTAAAAACAAACCGCTTAAAAAGTCATTTTAGAGTTGCTTGATCGACCATTTTTCATCTGGCTGAAACTTTACACTGATTTTTCAGTGGGTTGAAAATGTTATTTTGTGCCAATATTATTTTTTGATTCACGACCAAGATTTGAAAAGGGTTGTTAAAAGGGTGAAATTTTACTGATTATTATTAGAGCTAGAATGGCTTCTTTGATCGATGTGACAGCTTCGTTAAAGTTGCAGATAGTATTTTTGTGTCTTCGAAAAGGACAATACACGATTAATAAAAAGAGAAAAGAAAAAAACACCACCAGAAGACAAAACAAAATTAAGAAAAAACACAAACATACTACACTCCCTCTACAATTATGGGTCAGTCAACGTGTTGTCTGAATATTCAAAAATGGATATAAAATCGGAAAAATTATCAACTACGAATGTTTTACTATCTATCTCTGTGTTCTTATGTGTACTTTCGATCAACAATTAGTTTCACTGCAGTTGATGCGTGTAAATCGGTGGGGAAAAATTATCACTTACATAGCCAGAGACACAATTATGGGTCACTTTTGGCATTCGAAATCATTTAGACTATAATATCGTCAAATTACATAACGCAAGTTATTTTATTGTTATAAAAGCTTGATGATAAGTTATTTTATTGCAATAATCATGTAAAAGTAACAAAAATAGCCAAAATATGAACTGAGTCACAATTGTGTACCGCAAGATGTAACATTATTACAATTATGGGTCACTTCACTTATTGCACCGAGCATAATTATAGTTTTTAGTGACATTTTCAACTTTTAATCATTTTAATCGTATGAATGAGGTTACAAGTGAGTTGCAAAAAATACCACTGCTAATGAAAATTGTCCAGTTTCGTGAGAATAGACGTATTTGCGTGAAAGTGACCCATAACTGTAGCTGACCCATAACTGTGGAGGGACTGTATAATAAATTTAATTTTTCCAAAAACCTACTTTTCAAACGCAAATAAAAGCCTTTTTTTAACGCAAATAAAAGCTTAGCATGAAATGAACGGCACTTAGTTTCCCTTGACTTTGCCTCCTTTAACACCTGTACTTGCACGAATTCGATTTAAAGAAACAGCGAAGTGATGGATATTTACATAGAGGACTAACGGGCGGAGCGGATTAGATGACAGAATGAAAAAATTCGAAAAAGAGGACGGACTGCATTGCATGCTATTTGGAAAAATATACCACATCCCGACGGGACTTGAACCCGCAATCTTCCAACTTTAACCCGCAAATCCGCAATCTCGGAGATTGCGGGTACAAGTCCCGTTGAGATGCGGCATATTTTTATAAATCTGTATCATATTTCCAGTTCGCTTATTTTTTGCTTTCCCAACTACACACATTGTCTGCTTATTTACTTGGAGAGTAATTTAAAATATTTTTCTTCGTGTAACAAATCTATTACTTTACAAGTAATAAAATTCTTCTCCTGTTGAGTAACGACCCTTACTGTCATATAATTTGCAAGATCACGAGTATCTAATAATAACCGTTACAACTACTTGCAAAACTTTCATTCACTAAAAGGTAAATGAAAAACTGTCCTCATCTCAGTCGATTTACAACACACACTGTCGTGACTTAAATGAATTAGATCGCTGCATCAATACAAACACAGCAGCTGATGTCTCGCTTACGCATGCAACGCGGCACTTGCTTGTATGTTCCCCTGCAAAAATGCATACAAGCGCGTTACTTCATTACTTTTTGGTTATTGGCATCTTAGCAGTAGCAACAACTATACATAAAACAGTTTTGAAGTGAATAAATAAGTGGTTAAGTATAAATAACCGTTGGTGTTAAGGTTCAGCAAACAACATGAATAATACTACGTAGAAAATTAAATGTATTCGACTTTTCGATGGTAAAAATTATTCGAAGCAGCTGCGGAAACTATCGGATATATTATTAAATTTAAAACAATAAAAAAAACACAAAAAAAAAATTCTCAGTGGAAATGACAAAATATTCAAACGTCCATAACTTCTTTGTTTTTCATTTTACCATCAACAAATTTTGACAGATAGTAATAAATATTGTCGTCTTCAATGAGTAAAAAAGGTACTTTTTGAGATATTTTAGATTTTGTGACAATTCGGAATATTTGGCCCGGAAAAAAATATTTTTACAGTGTATATATTTTTAAGAATCGCTATTTTATTACCAACAACTTTTCTAAAGACACCATTTCAATCAAACAAGTCGTTTTTCTGATACAAAATATCTCATTCATTAGTCACATTTTTGGATAGGCCTGTTTGAAACAGCAGTTTCAGCGAAATCGGAAATAGTCGATCAGAATCGATTTGCGAAATAGCGTGGACTTGCTCTGGTATGAACTCTATAAACTGGGAATCTGTGATTATAACATTTAGTAATATGTAACAGAGGAAACCGCCAGTTTCAAGCAACGATACAACTCGGGAATAGTGTTCAATAATTAGGCTAAAATAAATACTGCCAGAAATAACAGGAAAATGAGAATCATCCTGCTTCACATGCAAATGGTGATTTTCAATGACCAGCAATTTAACAGTCTCGCATGATGCCAATATTACGACAACATCAATGACGCCTGCTTAGCGCCCCGAAATGATCATTATCATTAACATTTTGTGAGTGGCAGAAAAACAATAACTGCTTTAATAGAATAACTTTAAGGCGCTAAAAAGTGCCTTTGCTGTGTCACAATAGTCACACCGGCAAGTTTGTTTAACCCTCTAGTGCCCAGTGCCGCCTTTAGACGGTGCTCAGTCACACTTCTAAAAAGCTTTAATCAATACTCAAAAAATGTTTAAAAAGATTCATAGTGAGTCTTAAAATTAACTTGGGCACTAGAGGGTTAATTTATCGTCATTGCGGATTGCCATTTGTCACTGACACAGGATCATTCTAGTACCAGTACAAAAAATTGTGACATGTCGCAGCTCTGCTTGCTGCTGGCCGACTTATCCTCTTGCTACGGTGATCGGATATACATTGAAGAGTCAATTTCTGCATGCTAGCTTTTTTACGTGACTACTGACAGTTTTCCTCTTGGTGGGAATATTGTTGTGTATTCGAGCGAGCAAAACAACAAATCGTTTACAAAGTCAAACCGTTTGTATAATTTAGTGTCGGCTGTAGTGGGGAAAAATGCAGTGATTGGTTGTTTAGTTTGATTTAGGCTGAGATATTTTTCGATATCGTAAACTAAATTTGAAAATCAGATTTTTCCCATACATTCCATTGGCATCCTAATAAACAGTAATCCCCTTATATTGAAACAAAATGTTGAAGATCAAGGGTTTTGCCCCCTCGTTATTCAAGTTTCAGATTTACCATTGAAATTTTGCTATTTTTGCACAATACTGATGCAGTTTTGCTTGTAAAATAATCAATCTCTTAGCCTATAGATGTAAATTGCCATCATGGAGTTGAAATCGATGAAATATCATCGGTATCATCGGACCTATTTTCAATTTCTGGGCATCTGGAAACATCACAGGAATTGAAAAGTCTTTAAATTTTTTTCATAGGTTTTACACAACTTTGCAGAAACCAGAAATCGCCAAGTGGAATTTGATTGGCGTCATATAATAATTTTCGGTTTCTTAGCGTCATACCGTTTTTCTGAGTTTTTTTTTAAATTTTTCACGATTTTACCCAGCTTTCCAGAAAACGTAGAAGAGGAAATTTCCTGCCAAAAAGGATGAGTGTAAGAATAGCAAAGTTTGTTAACATTTGAAGAAATACATTACGTTTACATAAATACATCTTTGAATATATGTTGCTACTAAGAGCCATCGGCGATGCCTTCCTTGAAGATTTTCTAACACACACACAACAAAAACCAGTTCGAACCGACGGCAAACGCCTGACCGTCTACCCGATATTGCTGCGTTAAAAAATGCATAGCTAATTGCGTGCAGCGAACGTTACTTTCCCTGCGGCACTAGAAATGCTAATAACTACCTTTTCGTCCTACCGCACTGTGCCCAACCGTGCCAGGTGCGGTCCTTTCTCAATCGCAAATTAACGTTGGCGTTTTCCTTCACCGGTCGCTACTGCTGATGGGCTTATTGGGGGTTTTACGTACTGGCAGCAGCAGAACGATGGCTAAGCTAAAGGTTAGTTTTGACCTTAATTTCTACTCGCGGCAGTATCGTCCTTTGTGGAAAATTTGACTATGCATGAAAGTATGCACCACAGACAAAAGCGGTGCCGCATTTCGGTTAGTGCAATGAAACATCCGGTGGATCCGGATTAGAAAATGATTGTTCTACCAGAAGTATGTACTGCAATGCTAATAATGGAAGCACTCGTTATAGGCTTCGGCTTGCACCGCAGTGGCTTACCTTGGTGGTTTTGTTCGGTTTCGCTTTGATCCGCAAAATCCATCGTTTCTCAGAAGCGCGCAAGTGTGCAAAGAAAATTTTATACTTTGCGAAAATGTTCTTGCTTTACGAGTGAGATTGAGTTATGGTTCTCAGTGTGCGGAAAGTTAGTCCAGCACCTTGGCACTAAGGATTTTCTCCGCAAGTAGGAATTGATCTAGTAACGAAACCAAACTTTTGAATATTTAATGGGAAATTAAAGCATTTTACCGTTCCATTGATGTTTGTTCTGTTCTACCCGTGTTCTTCTCGATTCGCACAATCCTTTGTTCTTATTGTACTGGAGCTATAATCCTGCAAACTGCAAAGTTCCGAGCGAACTAAGCACTAGACCATAACCGAGTTAGCTCGTGCCGTACGACTCGTACGTTTCAATTCCACTTTTCTAAAGTAATAGAATTAACGGGTTATTCGTTTACCCCGCCCTGGCCCAGAACCGTACCAGCAATAATCTCCTTCTGCTTCAAACTCGAGTGTTTTCATCTTTCCGTTTACCTTTCTGCCCAGGTAGGAAAATGAGGCAGAGACGAAAACGAAATAGAGGAAAACTCTCTTATTGCTAGCTTTTCAATGCATGTTAAGGTGCGCTGAGCTTTTTCCTTGTTCGTTCTGGGCGCTGCCGGTGGCAAATCCCGAGGGGTACCATGCTGTACCAAATGTGTTACGAAAAGCACTCGCACTTACGACACCACTGGAAACTAGCAGTTCACAAAGCGCGAAAGATTTTCGCCAAATCGGTAGACCTCACGTCACGTTATAATGAAAATTTATAACGATCGTGAAAATAACATCAATCCCTATTGTTATTGCCTGTGTTTGCTTGCCTGCTTACCAGAACTCCGGTGGTGTGGAGCACCGTTAGCGCGATCCGACAACTAACGGCGGAGCAAACCACGTGTACAGGATGGAGGCCGGAAACGCTCTGCTCCGCCCCGCTCGATTTGCGCTTTCCATTAGCAAAACGCGAAACGCGCATACGACGACGGTGCTTACGATGTTGACTGACGAAAGTTTTTCTTTTCCTTTTTCAACAACTACGCTATAAGACTGTCAAAAAATAATCATAAGCAGGTATTAAAATTTTCCTTCTCCCCTGGTGCGACCTTGCCCAGCTTAGTTCGAGGTCGACCGATGGTGGAGGCGTAGACTTTGGTTGTTCGTTTGAACTTGGTACTGATCACCGGTGAAGAGGAGACGTGTAATCGTGTGCAGTGGAGAAATGCGTCTTTTCGCGTGGCTAAAATTAGGAAGTCATTGTTGTGGAAGAAATATGCAGTTAGCAGGCAGCAGCTCCGCAGTATCCTTGGAAAGTTTTCATTGCCGTTGTGGCCAGTAGAGTAGCATGCGTGCAAACAGGCGGTAATTTGCCGGAACCATTTCGCTGCTCTATTATTACATATTTGCAGTGTTTCGAAGCTACATTAAACGTGCCTAATTACCTATGTGGCCGCTAGGTTTGTTCTACATTGTTACTGTGCGAATAATAGGACGCAATTTTTGGGGAAATTAATTCCTTTAGAATAAAATACCGGGAAGCATGTGAAAGCATTGTTTTTGTTGTATACCTTCTACGAAGAACCCACAGACAGTGTCGACTAAAGGTTTTGAGAGAGACAAATGGTCTAACCTCAAGCAAATCATTGATTATTCATGATATTCGGCAATGCGTAGTGTTTTACACAGAATAATGTGAACATAGCTTAACTTTTTCTTACGACATCACATCAGTTTCCAGGGTTTCTAGCAAAATAAGAAAAGATTTATTTGATAGGAATAGGATTTAGATTTAACATAGATCGAAATTGCGTTTAAGAGAATGTGGAAAAATCTGAAAATCTAAATAAATATACAATTGAATGTTTTGCATTAGGATCACAATTGTATTCAATTAGGATTACAAAGGAATAGGAATTTGAACTTAAGTTTGATTTGGATTCGATGTTGAACAAATATGGAATGGATTTGGATTTGACTTTTTTTGATTAATTTCAATCGCAAGCTATATATATATTCAATTCAATTCATATGGTATATGAAAAAAAATGCATTTCTTCTATTATTAACAAATCAAGCAGAGATAGTGATTTACTCGAAAAAAGTCCCTTGCAAAATTTGAGCTCAATTGGTAAAAGTTTTACTCTTGTCATCCATGAAAAAAACCGTTAACGAAAAAATAAGCTTAAACATGCTATAACTTTGTAGGGAAAAGTCTTGGAGATGTGTGGCCTTCAACAAAAACGTGTGTTTTGTATGCCAAAATGCTTCTTTAGAACAACGTTTTCTTGTAAAATGTAGCTAACAAAAGTTAAATACAAAAAACTAACTTTTAAGTAAGTTACATATAATATACTTTATAACTTTGAACCGAAAGAAGATGTTCAACAAAGTTTCCTATTTTTGAATCTTCTACAACTTTGCTGAATAAATTTTTCTCCTATCTTTGAATACAAAAAGTTAATTTTTAAATTTTTAATATAGTAAACTTTTCATATTTTTTGACAATTTGCCATTATGCCATACTGTTTGACAACTTGCCATCATTCAGACGAATTTTGTTCCGAACACAATATTAAGCTAGGATGAAGGCGAAATGTGCTATGGAATTAAGTTCCACTTTTTGCCTTATTGGACCACTGTGCATTGCGGTCGTGGCTTTACAAACAACCGTTCTAATTTTTTTCAAAGCCAAATGTCTTAGGTATGCATGAAACGTAGAGATCTGGTTACCTGAAAAGAAAAGATTTAAAAAAACTCAGAAATGTTTGAGCTGAGCCCAAAAGAACATATAGAAAATAAATTAATCTTCGAATGTCATTTAGGTCTCGAAAGTGTCGTCTTCTCAAAAGAAGTCCCCATGCAAAATTTTAGCTCATTCATGCCTTTTGCACAGAACCAGCTATAGTCACAAGATTCCATTTCCTGACAGACAGACAGACATTCGATGCAACCTTACGTTGCATAGTCTGAAACAGGGTATTTTCTCGACATTCCTTCGCTGGAATAAAGTGCTGATACTAGACACCTTGTTTCCCATGTGGGAAAAAACGAGAGCTGCATGGCAGCGAGATGAGTAGGTAAAAAAAAGAGTAGCCATAGTGTTTTCCTTTTTATTGGTACACTACTGTTTTTGTCGTGAGTTAACTACAATTCGTTCTGTTGTTCTAGAATTGACCATTTGCAGAACTATGCAAGGTAAGCGGTATCGCTAATGATAGCAGGAAAACACTTCATCTTTTACCTTCATTTCTTCAATCGCTCTTGAGGGTGCAGTACGAAGAGCAAACGTGGAAAGAAACGGTACGATCATCACGAAATCACACATGCTTTTTGGTTTCGCGGACGACATTCATATCATCGGTATCAACCGTAAGGCCATGGAGGAGGCCTTCGTACCTTTTAAGAGGGAAGCAGCGAGCTTGTCATTAACTCTGCCAAAACGAAGTACATGCTAGCTTAGCTGGCAGATAGCGTGGGAGTCCCCGTGGTGTTGGTGCTGAGGTGGAGATAGATGGGGAACGATTTGAAGTGGTTGACGAATTCGTTTACACTGGTGACATGTGACAACGATATGAGCCGTGAAGTGAAACTGCGATCGATACTTGGCGGTAAACTGGAAGATGGAGTGTGGCGCAGACGCATGAATCACGAGTTGTACCAGGTATACAAATATGCTGATATAGTGAAGGTAATACAGCGGGGCAGGCTTCAGTGGGCTGGACATGTAGCCAGAATGCCTGACGAGAGAGCCGCCAAAACTATCTTCAGTAGAGATCCAGGAAGAGGCCGTCGACTCCGTGGTAGGCCTCGCACGCGGTGGATGTGCGCGGTGGAAGAAGATGCACAATCTACTGGTGTACGAGGAGACTGGAGAACGGCTGCCCAAGACAGAAGAAGCTGGACAAGAATCTCTACAAAAACGCAACGTGACGCAATGTGAGTGAGTGATGTGAGAGCACTATACAACTAATTCAAAAATACACATATATTTTTGTCAATGTTTTGTTTCCAGCATTGTGTGTTTTACTTTAGCCGCTATCACTATTTTTTGCGTACTAGCTTATAAGTCGGATATGTGACAAAAATACAGTCGAGTTTTTTTTACGCGGAGGAAACCGCATTAACTCATTCATCCGCGTAAAAAGCCGCATAATTCAAAAATTCGCGTAAAATAAACCAACAAGAAAGGCTTTAGAAAAAATTCGAGACGCTCTATAACCAGTATTTGAAATTGTCCTTTTTGACGGTAATTTCGGATACTTCGTGGTTTTTTTTGACTAAGAATTTTACTCAATAAACACTTAGACGTTTTTGGTTTCCAAACCGCGTTATCAAAGATTCGCGATTTTTTTTAATAAGCGCGGTATCATTTGAAAAAACCGCGTTAGTTAAACGATTCTTGTAAAAAACCGCGCGAATGCAAAAATGCGTAAAAAACCGCGTTAATTCAAAAATCCGCGTAAAAAAACCTGACTTTAATATCAAAACTAAGTGATATAAAAATAGATCTAGAATTATATTATCTGCACTGCGCAACTAAATTGTTGCCGTTTGTCGACGAATGGCCAACTGAAAATAAAACTGGCCAGAAGGACGCACAACAAAACTTTTCCAGGGAATAGTGGCGACAAGTATGAGATAAGTATAAGATAAGATATTTGACAGGAAGAACGAAGCTCGTAATAATAGAGCAGTAAGCTTGTGAAAAAGAAGGGTAAAAATCATTAGGTGCACACAAACACGAATAAATATTAGGCATACCATTCAACACTATAGTTTACATAAAATGTGGTTGATGGGGAAAAGCAAACAATTAGACATAAAAAATCCATATCTTTTAACAAAAATATATAAACTAAGATCTAACACAGAACAAATATAAATAACAATGAAAAGTGACATATCCATAGTTCTAAGCAGAAAGACATGTATCATAGTTAGTCAAGATCTTAAAATAAAAAAGATCATATTAGGAATACTGGGAACGGTACTTTCGATGAACATCCGTTTTCAAATCGTCTCTTGAAACAGCTTCTGCCGGAACAATTTGGCTCTTTCTCCAAATTCGAGTAGATGGAAATATTCATTAAAAATTGCACTCATCGAGTGTAGCGGTAAGTTTAGGAGATAATCCGTTCTGACTTATGGGCGACGGAGGAAGCCGGCTCTGGATCTCAGACACCTGGATTGCGCACTGACGTTAAGCTGTTCCACCAGTGAGCTGCAATCAGTCTCAGTCGAAAGCAGTTTGGCAGCAAAAACAGCTTTCGAGACTTTTCGGATTATCTCCAACGTGGTAATCCCCAGCAACGAGCTGCATATGGAGGCAGGTCGAACGGGTTGAGCCACCTTAAATTTCTGAGGGCGTACCAGAGGAATTTCCGTTAAATGCTTTCAATTCTTCGTATCCAAGTTGCGTGATACGGTGAACAAATGACGGCGGAAGACTCCAAGTGAGATAGTGCTGATGCTGTCGAAAGGATAGATCTGAATCTGAATAAGCACCAAGATCTTTTACGGTTTCAACACGCTCCAACGAGTGTCCAGCGATCGTGTAGTTATAATAGTAGGCTTCGCGGTTAATTTTGTGGTGAAATGAGATGGTCACACACTTTTCGACGCTAAGGATCATTCGGTTTACAATACACCACGTAGCAAATTGCTCCAAACGAGACTGCAGAGTGTCGCAATCAGCCAAACTTTTTTTCCGGCATACATTTTAAATTCATCAGAATACACAAGCTTGTAACTTCCTGTGAATAGACATAATTTTAAAATAAACATAATTGGCCCAAGGTTGCTGCCTCGAGGCACGCCGGAGTAGATGGTGAATTCCTGGGAGAGAGATGTGCCAACTGTGACCTGTAATTTCCTCTGTTTCAGGTAAGATTCCAGGCGAGTGGAAACCCCAAGTTGTTTAAACTTTTTTAGAGCTATATCATGGTCGATACGATCAAAGGCGGCCTCCAAATCGGTATAAATTGCATCGATTTGGTTACCTCGGGAAATTACATCAAAGCACAGAGAGGTGAGCTCCATGAGATTCGTGTCAGCTGATCTGCCAGGCATAAATCCATGTTGAACATTATATATCTCTAACTACTAGCTCAAGAACTTCAGAACCAGCACAAAGGGACGTTATGCCTCGATAGCTTTCAACTAACTGCTTTTTACCCTTCTTGAACGGAAACATAATCGATTTTTTCCATTTTGAAGGAAACCGAGCTTGCTGCATCGAAAGGTTTAGAAGAATATTGCCAGAAGAAGCGCGGGATACAGCAAACACCCAGCCATATCTCACAATAGACCAACGGAAAAAAATTAAATGAGATAAAAATAATATAAAAAATTAGTGACATAAAAATAAATCTAGAAATATATAAACTGCGCAACTAAGTTCTTGCTGCTTGTCGACGAATGGCACCAACTGTAAGTATTGGTTGATTTTGGCAGATCTAAACGTGATGATCTAAGCTGAGAAATACAGTGAACAAACCGCTTTGACACATTTGTGATTTGACTGTAGAGTCTTATACTTTTAAGTGTGTGAAAATGTCTGATTTTGTGCCAAATTATCGTCATTTGCGGAAAGCGTTACGCTGCTCATTTCATTCAATGGAAAAGATGGTCGAAGCGCATCGAGAGTTAAGAAAAGTTTACGGATATGCTGCTCTCAACGTGCGATTGATTCCGTTACTCTAAAAGTGGTGCAATTCCACAAAAAAAAACAGGCAACCAATTTAATCGAACATTTTTGATTTGGTTGAAACTTTGAATAGACGTTTCTATAGGCAAAAGATGTCATTTTGTCCTATTGGTTAATTTTTAGGAACACGACTCAGTTTTGAGAAGCTAATGAAAAATGCTATTTTGGGAAGGTATTGATTATTACAAATATTCTTAGGGCCAAAAATTGTTTGTTTGATCGTTTTGACGTCTTCGGCGAAGTTGTAGATAATATTTTTTTCTTTCCAAAAAAATATACACTTTAAAAAAATTTTTTTTTTGAAAAAAAGTTAAAGGAAAAATTAAAAATTAACTAGGGTAGGGAACATATTTTAAGCAGCTTTAGGAACCATCTGTGTAGTCAGACGAAATACTCGAAATGTTTTGGGTGAAATTCAAACAGTAGTATATCAATCTGTTCTCTATCGTTTTTTTTTTTCTGTCAGTGCTTGTTTTCAGATTGTAAAACTAAGTTAGCAAACTTTAATAATCATCAATTAAAGTTACCAATCGAGGAACACTATTCCAATCACCCCGAACCTATTTTAAGCAGTTTCCATCTGTTTTGCAGGCGTTTTTTTCAGCACCCGAAGTGGCTCCTGAATGGTTGCAATATAGGTCGATTTGTTTCGAACGATGTTTGTTCACAGATTTCTTTGTGATTAACGGTATTCCTTATATTCGAAAGACAGCTAGAAAATCAAAGTTTTCGTTTCCATCAATGAAATTGGCGATATTGATCAAAATGCAGGCCTCAAGGCCTGGTTTCTTCGACTGATTAAAATAGGCGCTACTGCTTAAGCCGTTCCTTACCCTATCTAAAAAAGCTAATTTTTTTAAAATATTTTTTTTTAATAACAATGCAATCGGTCCAATCATTAGGAAATCAAGAAATAAAAATTATGATTTTTTGATAAATTAAATTCTTTTTTTCGAGAAACATATTTTTTTGGCAGGACAAATTTTTTATCTACAACTTTGCCGAAGACACTATGCCAATCATTCAACCGTTGTGGCTGTAGAAATATTTTTAATTTCCAATAGACTACTCTATGGGGAATTAAAGACACCAAATGCCTGAAAAAAGGAGACCAAATATAAATAAAAAATTCAAACCAAGAAACGAAAAAAGTTTTTTGATCTGTGAAAAAGACTTCTAAACTTCAAGATATAGAAAGATTACATTGAAAAGGCAAAATAAACATATAATTCTTGTAGCATGATTACTATTTAATTTTAAAATTGTTTGAAGATTTAATTTATCAAAGATAAATCATAAATTTCAAACGTCAATCAGAATAGAAAATTAGAAAAGGAGACTTCTAGGTGAAAAGGCACCATTTTAGGTAAACATATTCAGCAAAATAATTGTAAAAGTAATGAAACAAAATAAAAATAATGGAAGTGGAAAGGGTAAAAAACCTAAAAATGATAACAGAAACATAAACATATAGGGGAACTGCTCCATTATTCATCTCATTAAGCCGATATTCACAAAGAATGCACGGATTAAACACCAAATTTTCACGAAATCATTGAACAAATAAACTTAATATGCTTACGTGCTCTTATGGAATCGTTTAGCATTGTATATTTAGTAAAATAAGCTAGATTTATCCTGATTTTTGTAAAACAAACTATTTTTCACAACGCTTCCATATCCATCTCAAAACCCGAATCACTGCTCAATTATTCATCTCACGACGCCTTCATATTCATCACTTTGTTAATCATGAATGAATCACATTATCATGAATGAACGTAACCGCAGCCCGTCGTAGTAGGTTACCTAGATATCGGCTGCAGTTGTTTACGTGCAAAATTGGTAACCTAGGTAACCACTACAGTGCTGTAGATTTATGTCAAATATGTCGGCATAATTCAACACTTTAAGTATGATTTTTTCGTATTAACAGAAACTGATTTGGCAACTTTTGATTTTCTTCAACGCAGTGAAAACAGATGAATAAAGATACAGTTGAAATTTAGGAATTGTAGAAATTCATCTTATATATTTCTGCTAATTCAAGCTTGTTTTAGGAAATTTGAGGTGAACATTTCAAAGAATAAAGTATTCTCAGTGTAGTGAGTGATTTTGTTTAGTGATTAAAAGAAAAAGTGGTTCTTTAGTGATAAAAAAAACTTTGGTTGGCTGCTGAACGAGTCCCGTTGTAGCCGGATAGAACAAAGCGCGGATTTTGTTTTCTGAGGTAGGTGTTTGAATTAAATGAGTTTTCGAGTGCAGATGCCCGACTATAATATCAAATTTAGTGCTTTTAAGTGAGTTTTTGAGGATTATACTTTATGAAGAATTTAAAGTGAACTAATAAGAATCCATTCCATGGATTAGCAGATTGGTTTAAGAAGAAAACATGCTTTTTTTCCTGTTTACAATTGTGTTTTCATATTGTATGAGATGAATATATGGGCTGAGATGAATAATGGAGCAGTTCCCCTAGGTAAGAAAAACCGTAAATAATATTACCAATCTGTTCAGGCTTCGGAAAATTACTACGGTGCAACAATGTACTGACGACTGTTCTCTCTTTCTACTCAAACAGCCTCATGAATACATACATACAGCTTAATCTTACACAGGCAACGCAGCTGACTTGTAATACACACGACAGCTTATTCTTGCACATGTATTTTGTTCGTTCGGACATGGAAGCATAGTTTGTTTATTTTGAGCATGTTTTGTTGGTTTGGCTTGCACTGTTGACAGCCTGCTGATCGGATGCAGCTGTCATCGATGATATTGAACTAGCAGTCCTTTGTTTCTTCTATTTCTTAGGCAAATGCCATGATGCATACGAAGCAAACCGTTTCATATATTTTCCCATTGTTGGTATTATTCCCCACGTGAGAAAAAACATTTTGTTTTATTGGCCTTACTCGTGGATCATAATCACCTAAAAGCCCACTCGGATTTGTGCTGAAGGCGCCGTACTTTGAAGGCTGTCATTAGCGACAGCTTGCAAGAACCAACAGATATGAGAAGATGAAAAATAACAGCCCGTTTGGCATTGCATGTGTGCGCTATTGTCAGTGGCTGTCAGGCCGTGTACCGAGCGTATGGGGAGCAGCAAGCGCAGTACAATGAGGGCCGGATTAGTTTGAACTTGCTCTCACGTCTTTTCTGAAGGCTGAGTGAGTTAGCTTATTACTTATTGTTTTCAAAGACTAGAAAATTAATATTAAATAACAAATGAATATTTTTATTAAAAAAAAAAAAACATAAAATCATAAAATAATTCAACAAAACAATAATGTAAGCATTGTGGATCTTATTGATATTGTACATTTTGTTTCTGGGATGCACTCAACTACGGAATAGCCAAGTTCCACCTCAATCTGTATGTTTTTGAAACCAAGATGCTTCCTCGAGTCCGTTAGTCGACCCAAACGTCAATTTGTAATCCCAATTATCAACTTCGGTTTCCGGAAATCAACCTGAAATGGTCGAATAACATGCAGTATGAAACTATTCAAAATCGGGATACCCAGAGGCCGAAAATCGATTTCAGACGCTGTTTCAGAACAAGGATTTAATGTCACATGAGTAGTGAAATATAAAAAATTGATTCTGATTTCTAAAGTTTTTTGTCATCAGCAACGCCGGGTACATTTGATTGATAAAATATTTGAATATTTGATAAAATTAGAGGAAAATATAGAACCCGAAACCTAGAAAGAGTTTGAAGGGCCTTTAACAAAGTCCAGAACATCAATTCTTTCCAACTTACGCTCTGTGGAGCTCAGTGCAGCTCATAGCAACTTTGAGATTACTACGGAAACCGTACACAACCGTACGTGGCAGTAGGTAAACAGTTTCCAAAATTAAATTCACTGGTTCGTTAGTACTTCAAACTTACTTTATCGATTGATATGAAATGAGTTATGCAAACCAACCTGGAAGAAACAGAAAAAATAAAAATCAATAAATTTAAAACTTATTCGTTCATGAAAGATTGCAATCGATTTGTGTACTTTTTCAAAACAGGAGGATGAAAATAAACAATGTGCGTAAATTTTTCACAAATCTTTTATTCTATAGAGAAAAGCCAAAACACAACGAGAAATCTAATACAAAATTAATTGGGTGCCACCGATTGGGGTTGCTTCGTCATCCCACAGTCTCCGCCGGGAAGCTCAGAGGAAAACAGTTCTGGAAAAAAGAGAGCACAAAAATAACTCTCCTATCTGACTTCCTTTCTCCTCGTCCTGTAGCTGTAGCGAGCACGTGCCCGAGCGATAATGACCCACAGCCATTAATTAAGGACGGTAAATAGCAACAATAAGGCTCACTCCCGTTCCCGGTCGTTCGTTCATTTATGGAAGATTCCATACCCGATATGCACCGGACGCGGAACAGGAAACAAAGCAAAGCTAGCCCACCGGTCGCTACCACAGTCGGTTTTCCCCTCTTGCTTCCGGTTTGGTCACTCAACTGAGTGTGGAAGCCCTTCCACTCTCTGCCTCGTGTGCGTTTATGACATTCATCGGCCGGAACGCCTGAGAGGACATTAAAACTTGCAGTAATTACCCATAAATCTGACGGAAATTTTCCTTCGGCGTGTAAATGAGCTACGGAAGTTCGGAATTCTAGGATATTACTCCTGCTGCTGCTGCCGGGATGGGAAAGAAACGGTACTATTTCATTAGAGCGGAATCGTAATTTATTGCTGGGACAGAAGATGGTGCCGCGACACACCACGTGGTTGCAGTTTTTGTGCTCCTGAATTGGCACGGATTCGTGGCGGCAGCCGGAAGCTTAAAATAAATCCTGCAGCGAATCAGCTTCCAGTGCATTGCACTGGAATGTGATGGCTATAAATAGAAAACCAGATTTATTTTATTGTAATTTATCTATTGTGACCACATTGCGAAGCAATGCGTGATTGAAACTGAAAGCCATTTTAACATAAACAGAAATGCCCCATAACACTTCCTGTCGCCTTGAAAAAGTCTCGACACACTATTAATCATTTGAGCCTCGTTTTCTTTTTTTTGATCACAATGTCATACACCCCTCTCGTGAGGGTCGAAAACAAAGCAGTATTATTTTTCCAGCTCCCTTGTGGGAGCCAACCGCCAAAAACAACAAACTTTTCCTTATCGTGTGCCCAGAAGCTGCAGCACTTCTCATTTTTCATCCTTTAACGGGGGGCGTGGAAATGCCCAAAAATCCGAAATCAAAACTCAATGCACAGTCATTAAAATCCCATATTTCACTGCAATCGGAGCTGTCTTCCTGCGACCTAGTGCGATCCCGTGTCTCAGGATGCCAACCCGGAATATTCCTATTTCCTGGGGCTCGTCGGTACGGCTGGCTAAAGTATATCGGAATATGACACAACTTGGATTTTTTCCCTCATATACACATGTGGAGGAATCATTTTCCCATTTTTCACCTTCGCCACCGGAGACACCGTTCCGGTACTGTGCAGTAAAAGTGCACTCAGGTAGCGACACTTTTTGTTTTGTTCAGTTTTTTTCCCGGCCGAGAAACGACCGTAAACTATCTTCTTTTGCCTGCTCCGCTTGTCGGAAAAGCTTGTATCAAGCTGGCACAAATTGACCATGACGGAGCGCATTTTGGTCCGAGCATCGGAAAATAACTAGTTTTGGTTGATTTTCTGCTCCCTCATATAACTGTTCAAGTGAACGAAAATGAGCGCAGTTCTTAAGACTGCATCATCAACTATAGGATTTTTTGTCGTTACACCAAAAGAATATCGACTATAATTTCAACCCACACCAGCGTTCGATTCGGGAACCGCTACTTCCTATTTTCCATGGACGGTGCGCAGTATATTATCCTGGTTGGCCCAGCACAGAGAAAAATAAGTCAGTCACTTTATGCCGATCGCTCGATGGTCAAATGGGACACCGACAAAGAGGAGGTCAGAGTAAAAAAAGGGCCACCACCAGTCAAAGGTGCAAATCCATTCAAGCTGGCGACTACATGAACTACTTCGGAATTCCGTTAGATCGTGCAGTTCTGCATGTGATGGAGGACAATAGCGGCGTTCGAGTTTCCTTCTACCTCTTCATGTAAGTAATTGACAAAGACATACACACATACAGAGTTTTAGATGGCTGCGGTATTTCCAGGGAAACCTGAACGATGTCAATAGGAATTAATTTGAAGAATAGCTGACTACAATGTAACAGACAGTTTCCCCGACGGTTTCTGGTCCGTCAGTTGTATGGATATCAATGTCCAATAGGTTAGGAAGCTTGTGGTAGAGTAGATGATGGAAAGATCTATTATTAGTCTTGGTTCAATGTCTTAAGGTAGGACAAACAAGGCGCAGCTGTCAAGTACGATAAAAGCCGGAGAGGCAAATAAATCTGTGGCTGCCGAAAATAAATCGGACCTGCCAAAATCAACCTCAAATTTGTATGATATCCCAGCAGATTATTTTAGTTGCAAACCCTACTCAAACACACAGCCAACCAACTTTTGTAACATCTGACAGCCTGATTTGGTTTTAAGTTTAGCAGCGACATGCAGATTGGGGTTATTTTTAACATATGAATTATTTGTATTTGGTTCTAATAGAAATGATTTTCTCTAAGAGAATCTCTTTTGTCTGATTTCAAGTCTGTTTTGACCTAGAAAAACGTCTTACGGCAACATTCCGAATAGAGGAGCAAATTTAAATACCGAAAATATCGGAAGCGTCACGAAAATTGCTCAACCTCAAATACTTTAATTAAGTTATTATCTGGTTTCGAAAGATTTCCTTCATTAATGCAGTAATCGTCTGGAAAATTAGCTACAATTCATCGTATGCGAACAGAACTAATTATCGCAGGTTCTCTCACTTGAAGTAGCAATACCGTAGACTTTTAACTCTCGATGCGCTTCAGCCGCCGTTTTCTTTTAATTTAGAGAGAAAACTTCCTGCAAATGCCAATCCTTTGTACAAAAAAAAAACATGGAAAATCGATCAACTGGTTCAAAGATCATAATTTTTGAAAATAAATAATATCGAATAAACTTTTTTTTCTTCTTATAACTCTATTTCGGAAATGGTCACTCAAAGTGCTTCAATTGTGCTCAAAATTTCAGGGATATATAGTTATGGATAAACCAATGCTCTATCCACGATATTCAAACGATCGTGGAATAGACGCCGACAATGCACATTCCATGCTCCGATCCATGAACATTATTGAACGACAGTAGCACCGGACGCACTGCCCTGACGCAGCACGTCACCCGACACAAACGTGGATGGCCGGTATTCCTAACACAACAAAACGAGCCACCATCGACACCATCGACGGCAACTCTGGAAAGTTCCAACGACGACGAACAGCAGGAACACCTGACGCAGCAGTATGCAGTACAGTGGACAGGTAGAATACAATTCAGGAGCACAGGTTTAGTCAGTCTAATTTTGAGCGTGAATGAAGCAAGTTGTACAACGAACTTTAATAATAAATATTTTTTAAAAACTCACTAGTGTGAGCACATACTTATCTATATATTCATCGAAAATAATCGGACTACCGTGGTTTGGTTTGGTTGTTAGGGTGAACAATTCCGAAAAAGGATGGCCAGAAAAAAACGGTTCTTTTCGATATATTTTATTTTAAGGTATTCATAACCGGTTGAACCGGGTTGGCAAATGGCTGGACACGTGTAACTTAAGACCCTAATGTGGCCATTCACCTCTGTTCAGCAACTCCTATCCCAACCTCCACGTGGTGCCGACCGGAATACGAGTAACCTTAGCGGAGATCGGGTAACCAACCCCGGTGGAAACTATGGTCGTATGCTGACTGGGAAGGGGGTCGTACGCGGCTGTATCCCCATAGGGGCGGCGTACAACAGCGTCTGACCCGGAGAGGGCGGCTGAATTATGGAATGCTGTATCCCGCCAGCTACACCTAAGATGGCAGCCCCATCAGCAGGATGTAGGTATCGCGACCCTGGTAAGGTAGCATACCGAAACCTTTCATCAACCACGAACAACGATTTTAGAAATACGGAACGGATCAATCGGCAAAGACCTAGGCTACGAACACGGAAAAAGATTAAGGTAAACGATTGGAAATTGGGTACTTGGAACGTCCAATCTCTCAATGAACCGGCGCGGGCTGGCTTGCTTGCTCGAGAACTACAGCGGCAGGGAGTCGAAATCGCAGCGATTCAGGAGGTTCGGTGGCCAAATTCCGGAGAAAGGGAATTCCGTGCAGTAGACCCTATTGCATGCACTTCTTTCAAGTACCACATCTACTACAGTGGCGGCAAAGCAGCGGAACGGGGCGTCGGTTTCGTAGTGCTGGGAAATCAGAAAACAAGAGTCATCCGGTGGAGGCCCGTAGATGACCGTATATACGTGTTGAGGATTAAGGGCAAATTCTTCAACTACAGTTAAATCAACACCTACGCACCGACAAACGACAAATCCGATGAAGTCAAAGATGAGTTCTATGACAAGCTTGAGCGAATCTATGACGAGTGCCCAAAACACGACGTAAAAGTCGTCATCGAAGACGCAAACGCACAGGTTGGGAGGGAGGAATTCTTCCGTCCGGTCATTGGAAGGCCAAGTCTCCACTCGTCAACCAATGAAAACGGCCTGAAGCTGATAAACTTTGCCGCGGCCAGAGGAATGGCCATATGTAGCTCCTATTTTCCACGTTTGAATATTCGGAAGCACACCTGGAGGCATCCAAATGGAGAAGCCTGCTCCCAGATCGATCACGTACTGATTGACGGTCGGCACTTTTCGGATGTTACTGATGTTAGGTCTTTTCGGGGACCAAACATTGACTCTGACCATTATCTCGTCGTTTGTAAGATCCGCGCACTGTTGTCGAACGTGCTGAAATCTCGCACAGAGAGGACGACGCGTTTCAACATTCAGCGGTTGAAAGCTAATGGCGTGGCAGCAGAATACGCCAGAGAGCTGGATCAACGGATCGCAGAACAGCAGAAGGAAGGAGTGGAAGACATAAATGGGCTGTGGAGCAGTATTCACGGCGCCATCGAAAAGACTGCGAGAGAGGTTGTAGGTACGACTCGTGGAAGACAGCCTAACGGCTGGTTCGATGCCGAGTGCCAGAGAGCGACAGATGAGAAGAACCGTGCCAGGAGCCGCATGCTCACTGCGGCTACGCGTCAGAACAGAGAGAGGTACCGGGTGGCAAGAGCTGCTGAAAATAGAACCCACCGTCGGAAGAAGCGCGAGTACGAGGAGCAGGTGCTCGCCAGCGCAGAGGACAGCTATGCTGAAAACGACGTGCGGAGATTCTATAGAACTGTCAACAGAGTCAGAAGCAGGAATTTCCCTGTGCCGGTCATGTGTAATGACAAGGACGGCAACCTGCTTACTGATAAACCGACGGTTGCAGCCAGGTGGAAGGAGCATTTTCAGGCGCTATTGAACGGGGAGGAGCCGGATGAGCAGAGCAGGAACAGGATGACGATTATGAGTGAAGAACAAGCTGTGGAGCCACCAACACAGGAGGAGGTGAAAAGGCGATTAGTGAGCTGAAAAACGGCAAGGCCGCTGGGAAGGACGGTATCCCGGCCGAACTTCTAAAAGCGGGAAGCGAGCGGCTGTACTATGTGGTCCACAAGATAATACTAAGAATCTGGGCGGACGAACAAATGCCGAACGACTGGTTGGAAGGCCTCATATGCCCTATCTATAAGAAGGGCCATCGATTGGATTGTGGCAACTATCGAGGGATAACGTTGCTCAACTCCGCATATAAAGTGCTCTCCCGTATCCTGTTCTTCAGATTGAGACCGTTAACGGAATCCTTTGTTGGCGAATACCAGGCTGGTTTTCGACAAGGGCGTTCCACGACGGATCAAATCTTCACCCTGCGTCAGATCCTCGATAAGTTCCGGGAGTACAACTCACCATCTGTTTGTGGATTTCAGGGCGGCATACGACTCAGTGAAAAGAAACGAACTGTGGCAGATCATGCTGGAACACGGTTTCCCTACGAAACTTATAATGCTGAGTCGTATGACACTGGAGGGATCAAAATCGTGCGTGCGGATAGCTGGCGAGACATCAGCCGCGTTCGTAACGTTGGATGGACTGAAGCAGGGGGATGCGCTCTCCAACCTGCTGTTTAACATCGCTCTTGAGGGTGCAGTACGAAGAGCAAACGTCGAGAGAAACGGTACGATCATCACAAAATATCACATGCTTCTTGGCTTTGCGGACGACGTCGATATCATCGGTATCAACCGTAAGGCCGTGGAGAAGGCCTTCGTACCTTTTAAGAGAGAAGCAGCGAGATTGGGACTTGTCATTAACTCTGCCAAAACGAAGTACATGGTAGCTGGCAGAGAGCGTGGGAGTCCCCGTCGTGTTGGTGCTGAGGTGTAGATAGATGGGGAACGATTTGAAGTGGTTGACGAATTCGTTTATCTTGGTACGCTTGTGACATGTGACAACGATATGAGCCGTGAAGTGAAACAACGAGTTGCAGCTGCGAACAGGGCTTTCTACGGACTGCTACGGCTGCAGTGGGCTGGACATGTAGCCAGGATGCCTGACGAGAGAGCCGCCAAAACTATCTTCAGTAGAGAACCAGGAAGAGGCCGTCGACTCCGTGGTAGGCCTCGCACGCGGTGGATGTGCGCGGTGGAAGAAGATGCACGATCTGCTGGTGTACGGGGAGACTGGAGAACGGCTGCTCAAGACAGAAGAAGATGGACATCTCTAATTCGTTCGGCCCTGGACCGGTGAACGGTCCGTTAACCAAAAAAGTAAGTAAGTAACCGGTTGAACCGGTTGATCGCTTTTCGATGTTTTTGGATCACACTGAAGGTAATTCTTGTTCATGGTAATAAATATAAAAATGATTTGATAAAAACATGAACTTTAAATAAAGTTGCATTTAATCAACGAGGACAATTGCAGAATATTTTTTTTCGATCTGCAAAAATTAGTCACTCTAATTTTTTATGACATTAAAACAAGCGCTCTATCATATATCATAATTTTGTTGAAGAAAGTTTTCCTCTAGAATATTGCTGTCGAGTTCCAGGTCCAAATTTTCTACAACGTTTAGTTTCCGCTACCATTGCACAGTGGTCCAGGAATGCAATCTAGCGGAACAAAATTAGAAACTCCTCATCGTGTTGGTTTTTTGAGATAGTGTTTCCGGTAATGTTCATGAAAATCATCAAGGAATATTTTTGTATGAAAATTTGTACTAAACGAGTACTATGCTAATACTATTTTTTTTCCTGCATTTTTTTACTTCTAAAAGGATGGTATCCTTTACAAAATTGTTTATTAGCCAATAATAAGAAACTCTTCCAAAGTCACAACTATTCAAGAAGCCATAGTGTATGAGATATTGATTTTTTTTGGACAAAATGGACAAAAAACTCTTCATTTTCATTTTTCTTTATTTTTCTACGTGTACTAACAAACCTTATGAGTTTCTAAATAAAAATCTTATAAACTTTGAACTTTACCGCAGGAATAGGATGGCTAAGGCCTGATCTTTTCGAAATATTTAAAATAAACGAAAATTTCGATGATTATTTCTAAACGTCAAACGCTATCTCTAAAATCCAACACGATCGGGAATTATTAATTTTATTCCGCTAGATTGCATTCCTGGACCACTTTGCATTGCCACTATGGGATTGCAGGCGGGCAAAAATTCGAAAAGCGACTGTCGCCGATCTATTTTCTCAATATTTTTTACAGAAAGGAGAGACTTCAACTAAGAAAAGTTCCAAATTTCAGGACTGTATCAAGTACTATACCTGAGATATCGGAATATAAAGATGAAAAATGGTAAAAAATGCACTTTTTTATCGAGAAGGAGTAAAACTTAAAAAAATGTTTTTGGACCATCAGAACAAAACAACTATTGATTATATTATATTCTTATTAAGGTTATTGATTGGGTTTCCATGAAAACCTGTGTTTATGTGGTTTTATGGGTGAACGAAAGAAGACAAAGTATATAAAAAAAAAGAAAATGAGAAAAAAAACATTATTTTTAACTTTGTTCGTCAGCATTTTTTATTCCCAAGAGCTCCCGGGTTGGGTCCATGTTCTTCGAATGTCTAATAACAAATTTAAAAAAGATTAGCTGCGATCACTTGCGACCAAGCATTTAAAAACCATTTGGAAATGTTTGTTTCTTGTAAGAAAAACAAAATTCATCATGATAACAGTATTACTATTAAGTGTATTGTATTTTCATCAACACTAATGATGAGGCTTTCAGAAAAACGTGTGGTTTTGTGGATTCATGGCTAGAAATAAAAACATAACAAAAAGAAGAGAATAGGAAAAAACATAATTGTTAAATTTGTTGGTCGACTTCTTCTTACTCCCAAGAGTTCCTAGGCTGGGTACCTGTTTTTCCGAGTTTCAGGTGTTTATTAACAATTTCTAGCTGCGATCACCTGCGACTAATCGTTTTGAAAATTTTTGATTTTCATAGAAAATGTACAAAATCAAAAAAAATATAGTTTTTGCTCATGACAACAGAAAAACCGATTACCAGTATTGTGCCGTGTCAAATAAATGTTGTGTGAACAAAAAAAAACAGAAAAATTTATAAATGTTTCCGAAAACTGTGTGGTTAAGGCTTTCAAGTGGAAATATGAAGATAAAGAATAAGAAAAAAATAGAAAATAAGGAAAAAACATCAATTGCAACTTTGCTGGATGGGATCTTTTAATGCCAGGGACTTCCCAAGCTAGGACCTTGTTGCCCCCTAGTCCGTTGTGCAATTGTGCATTGTACAAAAGCTATACCCGCTTCACTTACTTTCATTGCAATGGATGGAATGGATTAAAAATATAGATTAATGTCTATTAGATCGGAAGGAGGAAACGTATCATAGGAAAGCAAGTGACTGGCAGCCCATGTGGGGTGATCTAGTCTTAGTAAAAACCGTCCCGATTGGACCGGGTCAGAAAATTCTGAAACATGTTCAGAGGACCATATGAGGTGGTTGAATTTCCAAGTGAAATGACTACTGTTAATAAGAACGGGAGTCTAAATGGAAAATGTTCATAATAACCAGCTCAAACGTTATTATAACTAACATTATGGATTCGCGTATTTTTACTGTTGAAGATGGCAGCACAACCACTAGATCCAAATTCCTCCCTACATTCGGCTTCTGAAGCATTGTGCATTCGTCTACCATTCACTACTGATAAAATTTTGCTGACCATTCTTGACTGCATTTCAAAGGTCTAGGTGCAATATTTTTATCGAGGTTTTCCCAATGTTTCAATTTATTTTTTATATTTACCAAGGCTGTTTTTCGTCCATTATTTTATTATTTCAATATTTTATTTTTTTCAGTACTTATTATATGTTTGCATATTTTGTAGGAAGGGAAAGGAAGAATGCATAGAAGCCGCAAAGTGATCTCAAATGACATTTTGAGTTCCAAAGGATAAAATGAGCAATTTTGAATTTTGGAACCTTTTATTCAGAGTAACGGCAGATACGTTCACTTGTATTTCACAATTATGCATTTTCTCTTTATTTATTTTCTGTCATCTCTTTTTCTGTTTTGCTTGTGATTAATTTGATTTCATCATTGTGTCTTTCAATAATCTGGGTACTTGTGTTTAAAAATTTGCTATTTATTACTAAAATCTTTATAATTTTGAATGTTTCTAGTTTGTTTTCAATCGGGAGCTCTATCTTTGAAAACTCATAGTAATATAGGAATGTGATTCTCGAAAAAAAAAACATCAATCACTAATTTCGACATTTCTAATACCGAAAAGTGCTTTTCCATGTTCGACATTGCAACGCGATGATTGACATTGTAATCTATCAAAAATAATATCTGTAACACCGCAACGCATCTCACGGCGTGTTAGCACACACACACTCCAACCGTGTTTCGGTAGTGCAGTGCCCCTCTCGTCACGCACGCAATCATTTCCTGCGGTTCGCGTTACGCACGGACTGCACGGATGTGTCATTCGTCACCCGGTAAAAATTGCACTCAGCATATTAAATTCATTATTCATGATCGAAACACCCGGATTAGTTTGGGAGAATTTTCATCATTTCATATTCATGACCGCCCGGTTGCATTCCGGGGGGGAAGAGCTTGAGGCAAGCAATCTGCGTGCCTGCCAGTTTTACATGCAATCCCCATTGTCATCGAGAGAGCGACGTTTTCGAAACGGTTTATGGCTTACAGCGTATGGCCCGAAAGGGTGGAACATATGATTGTTCTTTTTTTTTCGAGTGTTTTTTTTTTTTTTTTTTTTTTTTGTTAAAGTGAGAACACGCAAGCACCGAAACAAAATAAAAAGTTTCATATTGGCGTCACCGCGGTGCTCTGCCCGCCATTCAGGTTAGTCGACAATCGACACGATTGCATACTGTCCTCTGTGTGGCGGGGCTTTTCAGATTCAAGTGAGAAAACCTACACCAAACAGGGGCGCGGCTTGGATGTAGGGTATTTATTTATTTTTCGTCGTTGATGTTTTTTTTTTTCGTGTTTTCTGATCAAGACCGCAATTTTGTTTAACGACAAAGGTAGGTTTAGTTGGTGGTCTACGACAGGCCCAACGGGGTTTGAATCATATCAACAATTATCTCGATGCAAAGCGTTTTAAAATAAAAAAAATATTACAACCCTACTAAGGAAGCTTACCAATTCAAAACATAGATGAAACATTTTCAGTCTTTAAAGCTCCTAAAGAATCATTTAACGGAGATCAGTTGAGCACTACAGAACAGATCATAGATCAGGTGAGTCGTGAACACGATCGCCATAAACCAAAAAAAGTGTACTTCGAAAATCTACTTTTGTCATTCGTCAATTGAAAATTGACGGAAAAACTCAAAAATAAAGATAGCCAATCAAGTAAAGATTCCTTTCGTCACTTTTATAATATTTTTTATATTTGTAAAATTCAATATTTACTTGTTAAATTTCTAGTAGAGTTTAATTGAAACTTATAATACTTTTTTCTAATTTCTTAAATCATTCTGCTAAGACGCTCAGTAAAGATTTCTCAGATTTGTAAAATTATTATTAATATTTGTTTATAAGGGAGTAGTTTCAATCTGCTTGGTCATTCGTCACTCATTGTATAATTTTTGTGCCTTTTGATTTTATTGATTGTGTAGTTGAACCCTTTCAATTCTGATTTCTCCATGACCGGTCAGCCATCATTGTAGGGCCATCATTTGTAGTATTAAGAATAAAATAGGGTTTGTAAAATATGAGCTCTTCTAGATACCCATTAAATTTTTCTTTTATTTTTTTATTTATTGAATTTTTTTCTTAGAAAATTATTTTTTAAAGGTGTACACTTTTCGGAAAGACAAAATTATTATCTACAACTTCAAATTCAAAGACGGCTGTAACATGATATTGCGGTGGATCGAAACGCTTCTATGTTTTATGTCCGACGTTTCGGCTTTTGGACTAGGCCTTCTTCAGCGGATCTACAACTTTATCAAAATATTTCATATAAATAGTAATTTTTCCAAAACCTCTAACATTTCTTCTTGAAAAACTCGCTTTAAGTTGTACCGTTTTTTTGTTCAGCGTACAAAACTGACAAAGCTATCAATAGGTTTTCCTTCAAAATACCTATATTGTAACTTAAGAGTTAGTTGGGAATGCGTTGGTAGATTTATTCCATTTTCTTGAGTTTTTTTATCTGATGATACCAAGATGGACTCTAACTATTATTGGTGTGGTTTATAAGTATAGGGCGGGAGAGATATTGAGCGATTCCACAAAAAAACGGTAATTTTTTTTTTTTTAAATATCATAACTTTTTTTTTCTTGATTTCTCTATGATCGGACCGGTTGCATTGTTTAGGAAATTATTTTGAAGTTGTATATAACAAAATAGATTTAAAAAAAAAACTGAGCTTTTTTAAACAATTTTTAAATAAAAAATCTTTTATTTTTCTTCTACCTTTTTTTCAAAAAAATAAAGAATGTTTTTTAGAGTGTATGTCTTTCTCAGAAAGACAAAATTATTGTATACAACTTTGCCGAAGACGTCATACCGATCAAACAAACCGTGTTGGCCCTAAAATATTTGTAACCATCAATACCTTCCCAAAATAGCATTTTTCAATAGCTTCTCAAAAATAAGTTGTGTTCAAAAAAAAATTAAATCAATAGCACAAAATAGCATCCTTTGCCTATAGAAACGTCTATGCAAAGTTATAGCCAAATCAAAAATGACAATTTAAAAAAATAATAAAACTGGGACATTTTTTGTGGAACTGCTCTAATCTGCCCCTATCCCTATCTATCGGTTTATCTACAACTTTATCGAAGACCTTACACCGATCAAACCCTCCTGGCTAAAAAAATGTAATCATCGATACTCTTTTTACAGAAACCCGTTCCACAAATTAGTTGTGATTCAACAAAAACATCAGCCTATAGGAACATCTGTGCAAAGTTTCAGCCAAAGTAAAATAATTGGATTTGGAACATTTTGATGGAATTGCTTTGAATAGCCATTATTCTAAAATTGTTCATTTTCAGCAATGTCATAGAAAATTCATAGTCAATGCATCATTAATATAAATTGACAAATTCCAGTAACTGGCCGTTCTTGAGATATCACGTATTTTGATTATCATTCTCCTGAAGGGGAACGATGTAGCATGCTAGTTACTACAAATTTCCAATAAACTTTCTTTCTTTTATTAAATTTCTGTGACACCCGAAGTCATTCCATTCTCACTTTCCGGTATTGTGCCTGTCGTAGTTTTTAAATGAGCACTAAGAATTTCATCCAATGTACCAAAAAGAGAATTTATTCTATTTCCACAAAAGGCAAGACAAACCTGCTCTGATCAAGTTTATTATTAAGAACTGATTCATTATGTGAATCTTACTTTGATCGAAGCCTACATCTTTTTTCGTTTCTTAGCCATTTTTGTATAGCTATTGAATCATTTCTATGTAAATTGATCATCCTTATTTGCTTCCGACATGTGTCGAGCCAAAAAATATTGGAATTCTAAAACTGCTTGAAAATACAAAATATAATAATCTTTTCAATTTAGAACTTCGTGGAAAAAAACTTACAAGAAATTAATTGAATTTTAACGTGTTAATGAGGAAATATTACATGAAAAACACTTATCACTCAAAGGTATTCTGAGGTAGTGATGACCCCAACGTAAAAGACATCTCAACCAAAGCTATGAGAAAATCGTGAACGCAGAATGGGAGGTGAAACCATCACAGAAGCCTTCTACTGACCGAAAAACGATGTGTTTGAGCCAAGCGGTAAAGGAAAAACAGTCTAACAGAAAAGACAAAAAGGGGTACTTCTGCACGACAACGCTCTACCACATGTCGATAACGTCGTTAAATTCTATCTGGAAATGCAGAAACGGTAAATCTTACCGCACCCGGTGTACTCTTCTGATATCGCTTCCTCCGACTATCCTATTAATGGGCCACAACTTGGGTGATCAAGAGACCAAAAATTGGGTGCATAAAGAAGAGTGATTCTACCGGTTTGTGTCTTACAAAATTTGCTTATCTGTGTCAGTAGTTCATGCTATATATTTTTTTGTATTTGAGTTTTTTGGTGAAATTTTATATGATTATTTTTTGTCATTTTTCTATCGTATTTATAGCCTTTCAATTTATTGTGTCAATATTGTATCTTTTTTCCAATCATTTTCTGTGATACAAGTCGAACTCGATTATCCGAGTTTTTACTCCGGATAACCGAATACTACGGATAATGAAACCGATTTTTAATTTATTAGCGGTAAGTACTCATCATATGTACCAACTTTGTAGAGGAAAGTTTTTCTCTGGAATATTGCTATCGAGCTTGACAGTGGTAAACTGGGCGTCTCTATCGATTCAACAATGAAAGTGGACGCACGGTTATGTTTCGGGAGAAAAACGGGTGGGAACATTTGACGCACTTCTAGTTTAACGTGGCCCATCAAAATTAACAGAAATTGTTGAAAGGCTGTTATCTTTAATTTTTCCACCAGTTTAAGGCTTAGGCCCAAATTTTTCTCGCTTTTGTCTAGATAGAATCGAAAAAAACAAACGTTACAAACGTAAAACAATATCCGATTCCTGCTTTACATCGTATTTGTGTGACAACAGGGCCATCTAATGGTAGATAATAAAACATGTACTTGCGCCTCCATCAAACTTTCGACAATTGAAACCGATTTGAATGAAACGACTTTAATGAAAACCAATAAAATTTATTTAGAATCTCCTAAGTGACCTCTGGGCGAAAAAAAGTTAGTTTTGTCCCGCTAAGGGCTCTACTAATCGACCAGATTCAATTAAAACATTCGACAAAGGGTTTTGCTGTTTGGTGAATCAGCACCGCACGTAATCCAGATCGCTTTCGTGTTTACCCCTTTTATCCAAAACAGCGTTATGTTCGCCTCGAGCAGCTAGTGAATTGGCGACCGTGACAACTGGTAGCAGCTTAACGAAATTGGGTTCCCTTATCAGTATTGATTGTAATACCGCCAATTTGCATCGTCGGAATCTGTTACTCTCGTTGAATGGGCTTTTCCTCCTCCTCCATCGTTCTTTCATTCCTCCGGTTGGTGACCTAGTTTCCAAACCGTTCCAAGCGCGATCCCATGACTCAATTCAGCTTAATTTGTTTACCCAGCAATTTAGAACCATATTCACGTGGGTTTCGTTCTTGTCTGCTCTACCTGTGCTGTACGCATTACAACACCCAGGGCAGTTGGTAGCGAAAGCCGCCCAAGCTCACCACATTGTCCTGTGCGGGCGGTCACTAATCCAATATGTGTTCCTAGCAAAATTGCAAAAAAGCGGACAATATCGGAACGGGAAAAAATCCCCCGCTTTTTGGCTTCGGTCGCTTTAACCATTTTGTTGGGCACCATTAGGCTTGGATGATTACCGGAAAAATGGCATTTTTATAGGATGAGAAATTGAGCCTCCGTTCGAAACGGACGCATGTAGGATCGAAGAAAAGGACGTCGAATAGATTCGAAGCGCGTCCGGTCACAATGGGTGCCTTCGAGCGTTTTGCGCGTTGTTGACGCTGTCGTCGTTCTCATCTTTCGCCTAGCTGTCGGTACGGTACGGGTAATGACAGTTTTATGACTGTTTCACGGCCGGAAGCCCGTGTCCGTGTGGGAGTCACAACGGCATCGAGAGATGCCATTTTTCACCCGAACCGCGAGGGAATGTTGTTTGTGAATGCTTTATGAGTTGAGTTTGAGATGAAAAATGTTCGCGTATTTTTGTTTTTTGTTCTGAGCCCTTACAAAACCTGTTGACATTAGGCAAATTGAGAGCTCTTTTGTTATGCAAAAATTTTCCAATCGTTGCGAAATGGCCCATTTTGTCCAATTACGCCTTTCTCTTCTTTTGTCTTGTTTTTACGTTGACATTTATTTCCTTGTCTCGGTACTCTGTGTGATGTAGAAATGTTCTCGACAATAGTAGCAACAATAACAAACACTTTCCTTAGATTTTGTAAAAGCATAAAAAAACTAGTTGTCGAGCACTTATACATCCAGTCATCAACGTCGGTGTCACCGACGAGAAAGGGAAAGAGGTCACCCTTATGTACAGGAAAATCATTTGCTTAACCCGAATAGAACAAAAAAGAAAAACGCTTCACTTTCTCCGTTGATAAACAGAGTCACTCCCCGCGCCGCACAGGCTTACCCTCCAACCTGGTGATGGGGCAGAGAATGTTGAAGAACACACCGGAATAAATCCACTTCATCACTTCAACCGTACGACGACCGAGTCGAGAAAATGTCAAGGTTTCCCTTTTCTACCTCATTGTTGTCACCATGTTGACACTGGTTATAGTTCTTTTACCATTCCTTACTCCTTTCCTGCTGACAGGCCGCATAAGGACGCGCTGTCACGTGTAGGCGGACAGCGAAAACAGAAGCTTTCACATTCAACAGTAGCACTCTGACAACAACAGCAACAATAACAACATGAACAACTGTGAAGCGGCAGCTGGCAGAAAAGGCGACAAAACATGGACTGAATTTGAATTTTGATTGTACAATTTAAATACTTCTGACCTGTTTCACAGCCCCTCGGTTTATTTTCGAATTTTCGCTACAACTGACCGATGACGTTCAGCATGTGACGGTTACATGCAAAATGTGCCATCTATTAAAACGAACAATTCTACAAATTGTAGCAGAGAATTCGCATACAAAAAAAACGATGGGTTCGAGATTGTAATCTTTCCACACAATCGGTAGCCAATTCTTATTCGTCAAGAAAAGGGTTCACAACCGATCACACCGATTGTCGTGCCGGCGAATTTCCCAGCGGAATCCTCCTGCCCTACTCTGGTTTCCGTTTAATCAAGATGAAAGGTCAAAATTGAATTCCAACACCCCACCAGACAAAACCCTTTGCTACGGTTAGTATACTGCTTGCAATACACAATGGAAGAATTCCCTGAAGCTATTTTTTAAGATTGCTACCGTTTTCACGCACCAACTAGAAAAAATTAATCAGTTGATTTATTGGTGCGGAGATTTTTATTTTATTTTTGCTTTATTTTTTAAGTTATAATTCATTCACAAAAAAGGCGGCGATGATGAATTATGATGACTTCTTTTTAAAGATCACGAAAGACAGTCTCAAATGAGGTGAATTATAAGAGTTAAGCTGCGAATAGCTAGAAGGTTACAGTTACTAAACGTACGAAAATCAAAATTGATAAACAGTTTCTAAGGTGACCCGCAGAATGTAAAATGGCGGGTTACGCTGATGTAGAGTTTGAAATCAGAACCTTTAGTATATAAAGAGGTAGAATGACAAAATATAGAATCACGAAAGGCCGAATCTCATAGGCCAGAATTACCAGAAGAACAAATCCACGGAAAATCGTTCTGAAATTGTTGAAATCCCAGAGGAACTTTTTTTTTCCTCTAGACTTTGCAAAAAGAGTGAAAGTTATGAAAAATTGTTTCTACAAACTGTGGACTTTGCTATTTATTTTATAATTTAAAACATGAAAAATGCTATTACTAAACTTTTAAAACTTTTGCGGTATGGTAAAAGAATATTTTTTTTTAATTTTTCAATAGAATAATTCTTTTTCTTGCATCCGGAAGTTACCACCTTAGATTCCAAAATTGCACCTGCGGTCAATTTCAGATCTCTGGATATCGTTCTGGCTCCGGAAATACCCACATTGAGTGGTATTTGGTTATTTTTAGTTGTTCTCAAGAAAACGAAACTTGCCATCTCAAATTTCAAAATGGCGCCAGGAGTTAATTTTCGGACGCTCGCCATCACAATGAAGAAAATCCGTTAAAAAAGTAGGAGGTTGTATTAAAAACACGACCGCATAACTGACGTAGAGCTATGCATACTATAAACAAATGCATTGTCCGATAACCAGCTACTTGCGCAACCCGCTGCAGCTGCTACTGCTGCCGCTACTTTCAGTCAATGTTGTGTAGACTGTCCATCCGATTCGCCTTCCACCTAAAAAATGTAGCTAGTTTTACCGGAAACACTCTTTTATAACCGAAGGGTGCTTCGAAATAGGCCACGCCTTTCTGTTCAATTTTACCATTCTCTAATGTCCAGCCAATAAACACCGATAATGCTTTCACACACGCAATAGTTTCAACCCGTATCTTATTACGGTTTGTAACATCAAGCGATTTCGGTTGCTCACTGTTGCGTGTTGCATCATGATGCAACCAAGCAGCTGGGAGACGACGAAATTCTGTTCATACTGAATCGACTCCAATTTACTACTGTTAAATTGAATTAATCACCTTTGTTAAGGCGTTCTAACAGAACAGGGCAGATTGTTGTTCAAAATCGGTTATGCTGATCGCAGCCTTTGTGCTGCCCCAACAGTTGGGGGGATTAGATAAATAAATAAAGTAAATTTTTTGACCGCGACAGAATTTGATTGCTAGGATCCAGCACAGAATGCTTGTGTTATTGCCAAAAAATTATTAACCTTCAATTACTTGTTTATTTGCCTCGAGAAAGGCATTTGGCTGTTCAAAAGCAGTAAAAGCTGTTTTAGCATTCAGTAAATAAGACTGCCGCGACAGGTGTGTTTTCTTGGATTCAGCACAGAATGTGTTGCTGCCAAGATAAAGCAAAACTTTATTGCGGGATGAAGGCCAAAGCCCTTAACCGTTATGTACTCGGCAGGGTACCCGGATACCTTTTCAGATTTATTTGCTTGAAAAAGCAAGGATAACCTCAACTCAGCCAGCTGAAACTTACGGAATGCTCCTAACTAGTGGAAATAAACAATTTCTCATCATCAGACTGATTATAGCAGCAGGAGGGGTGGAAGGTTTCGAATTTCTTTACCCCATAAGTACTCGGCAGGGTACCCAGGTACCAACCAAAATAAAATGCTTCTTACTGCTTCATTTCTTGACCGATTTTCGATCTTGGCCTGTCAAAAGATTGGAAAATCTGTCTACTTTTAGAACGCGAGATCGACATGAACCAGTGGCTACCTATGGTTCCTGTAAATCCGGATCTTCGGGAGCATGTTCCAGTAAGACAAATTAGTACAATTGTCAATAAAACCGACCAACATTGGTATCAAAATTCATGAAACCACTCCAGGAGTAGATATTAATTCATTCTGAGTCCATTTGATAAGTTATCCGAAATGGCCATTTCGGAGCAAAATCCCCTCCTTGAACATGGTCCCGAAGATCCGGATTCACGGGAACCATATGGGGACCAATGGCTCTTTCAGCCCCATATACTAAAAATAGACGAATTTTCCAATCTTTTGACAGGTCAAGATCGAAAATCGGTCAAGAATTGAAGCAGTAAGAAGCATTTTATTTTGGTTGGTACCTGGGTACCCCGCCGAGTACTTACGTGCGTTAAAATTGCCAAATACATAACGATTAGCTGGCAAATCGAGACGTTTGGTGCTACCTCGCTGCTGCTTAGATATGTGATGTGATCTGTTTACTGGTGCAACCTGCTGTTGCTACTTCCGCAACTCGCTACGCTGCGGCTAACAAGTTATACTATTCTGTCGACCTTTTTAGGGAAAGGCAGCAAGCGACCAATCAGAGGACGTAATTTTCGTTTCAACAAGGCTTGACAATTTTCAATAGGACAATAGTTCGCATAATCAATCAACACTTTTCTGCATTTGAGTGGATGCGTGTAGAATTTTCCAGTCAATTGCTGCAAGAATGAAGGAAATCGGTTGAAAACAAACCGATTTATAAGCATTTGAAAAGAGATAATTTTCATCCCCTTTTCGTTAATAGCTCTCCTATTTACATCCCTATGTGGCAGGCTAAAGAAAAACGTTGTTCTACGTCAAAACAAACCATTACTCGGTTCGAAATTAAACATAAACCTAATCCGATTTATAATGTCTATTTTACACCCCTACAAACCTTCTTTAAGACGTAGTTCTACTTAAAAATTGAAAAAAAAACTTTTTTTTTATTTTGCTTGCTCAGAGCTGGTAGCGACTGAGTGACTCGAAAATAGAAACTTGAGAGACTAAATGTCTGAATGAAGAGACCAAACGACCAACGAACCAACAAAAACGACGATTTGTAGAGAAAACACTCAGACTGAGAAGCGAATTTTTTTTATTGATTTGTGAAAAGAGATTGTTATTTTCAGGATACTTCGTTGAAAACAGAGAGAAATTCCAAATATAAACTAAGTCTTTAAAAAGAGACCTACTGCCAGCCTTGCATGCTCAACAGGTTTCCCGTAAACCTAGGATGTTTCATAAATGGAATTTAGTTTCCAACAACGAACAATAAAAATTCTTGATTGGATGGAATTGTGTTTGATGTCAATAATCAAATGTGCATTTTCAGTCTCTGGAAAATGCAGAAAAAAATTTTCTCGTCAGAAGCTTCACAAAATGGTGATTTTTTTATTTCTAATTTTACAGTGCAAAGTCCACAAGGTTGGCGTAGAAGCACTCAGCAAATTTCAGCAGCCGGGCTACATGCAGATTAAAATAGCATTTCACCATTAATCCTAGCGCTAAACAAGAAAATAGTCAAACTTCAATCATTTACTCGCTTTGTCCTAAAAAAGACAATTTGCTGTTCAATTTAAAATTTGTAAAATTGACTATGACGCTGATCGCATTTCTGTGCCACCCCGATAGTGGGAATAAGACTCTTTAACAACACAGTGGAAAATTGATTTCTCACTGAAAATCAGGCGGCTCGAGGATTTTGACCGCTGCTGTTGAATTATGTTTGACGGTCGCACCACCCGATAGTAAAATGATTTGTTTGAGCAGAAGCAGGCTCTTATATAGCCCGAAGAGACTGTTGTAGGAGACCACACCGGTTTTGAAACTGGGTCCTTCTTTTTATCAAGTTTTGTCTTCTACCAGTCTCGCTAGTCACAAGACACAATGAATTTCATTTGATGTAGGTTATCAGCTGGAGAAGACCGATTGAGCTCTCACACACCCAACAATATAACCTGTAACATTTTCCTTTTAATTCTAGCGCGAATCGAGAAAATGTCGTCACACTGAATCCTAGATACGACGAGCAGATTATGATTGCCTGCATCCAGAGAGCTTGTGTTGTTGGAAACACAAGTCAGAGTTTTACCGGAGGAAGTGGCAATCCGTGTCCCATCATCTGCTAGTATTATTATTTGTCGCTGCCGCTGCCGTTCCTGCTACCAGCTATTACTAAGTTGGAATCGTCCTTCCCACCATAAAATCAATGGTTTGAGTAGAAGCAGGTTCTTAAATAACCCAAAGGATGAATTCTCTCACTAGGTTTAATATTCTGTCGACTGTGTCGGGGAAAGCAAGCATTCAGCGTTCAATCAGAAGCTGAAATCTGCGTTCCTACAAGGTCCGTTCAAAAACCGTTGAAAACTAACCGACTTTTAAGAATTTGAAATTGGACTTATTTTTTCTATTTTTCATTTTCAGATTTTCATTTAACACCCCTACATCAAAAGTGACAGGGAAACATTTATTTGCATTTGTTTAACGCTAGGTTTGAACATAGAGAAACATTGTTTTGGTTGAAAGGAAACACAAAATGGCGAGCTTATTAACAACTCAAACAGAGTGCACAACTTAGGCCTTGCTTTTCACATCTAATACACAATCAAAAACATTTCCATGCTCGGAAGGGTCTTCCACATGTAATTCAAAATTCAAAACTAGTCTACAGGCATTAAAACATCAAATTTATCTTCAATTTAACTTTATCTTGAAAAACCTTCGATTTAACAGTGGTGAAGTAGTTCTGCATTTTTTCTCCTTTATTACGATTGTAATTTTGTATAAATCATATAACTTTAAAGCCAAACCACGCGATGGCACACTTCCGTTTCAAAGATTTTTTTGACATGCGATACGTCTACTTAAGTATGGCGGCATGCTGCGGGAAGTGTAACAAAAATGTACCCTCTTAAAATACATATTGTGTTACTACCCCTTAACGGATTTTGAACGCCATAGTCTTGATCAACATGTGGTATAATAATTGTGGTAAAGTGAAGAATTGTACTTGCCATGTGTTGTTTTGAATGCATATAATGTGACTTTTACTAAACAAATCTTGAACACTGATGTATTAATCGATTGGTAAAATTTTCTCCAAACTTTTGGTAAATTAATTTGCCAAAATTAACTAAAAATTTTTTTGGAGGCAGTGGTAATACGAATGTACAGAAAACGAAACCCATTTTACGTTATCATTAAGCGGAGCCGGACCGATAGAGCTCTCACAAACGCAACAATATATCACATGTACCTAGCATGGATCGAAGACAATCAGATTGTTCTTGTTCCGGATGAAAGTAGATACTAAGAGTGCAACTGTTGCGTGTTGCATATTGCCGATGTGCGACTGGCGGAAAATTCTATTCGTGCTGACATTACCTGGTGGCGAACTTCAGCTGTTATAGCAAACAGGAACCGTCTTTTTAAGACGTTACATTCTTTCTAATGAAGTGTTGTGATATTCTTAAAAGGAATTTAGTGTTATTAGCAGAACATGCTGAGCTCTCCTGTTTGAAATCGGATTAGTTTCGCATATACTGCTGGTTATGCACTACTGCGCATCTGCAACAGCTTCTAATCACAGTTGCTGTTTTATATATTTCATTAGATAAGTTCTTTCAAACACATTTTATAGCCTTGAAAAAGGACGATTATTGCAATTGCAAATTTCATTCAGTTATCGCATAAATTCATCATGGTTAGACCGCTTACGATATCTGCATAGTTGACATACTTGCAGAGTTTGATGAATAATAATTTACTTAGTCCCATGTCTACCATCCTTCTACTATTTATTTTAACATTTTCGAGAATAATTAAACTCCAATGATGCAATATGATTCTAACAGTAATTCCAAATCATACAATTTTTGACGACTAAATTTTCGATGCAAAAAAAATTTTGAGCAATTACAATTTTTTCAAAGAAAATACGCTTTCTTGTGAGCAACAGATATGGATTTATTAAATAACATATGACGCATTGCGCGCCAAATCGACCCGAGGTTGGCAGCAACTTCTCAAGAATCGTTCAAACTTTTTGGATGTAAAGATATTGCCCTTTGAAGCATTTATGCATGCTTACTTTACTACTACTTTCCAAATCATTCATTTCATTTCTTACCCTAACGATCATAAGGACGTGGCAGGCGCCGTTATCGATCTATACAAAGCGGTAGCTACTGAACTGTTGTACACTACGTTCAAATTTTTTGGGTGTAAAGATATTACCTTTTGAAGCGTCTCTGCATACTTACTTTTTTCCAAAATTAGTCTGGAGTGTGTCTTGGAAAGGGCGAAGTTTTTTATATTTTTTTTTAAATCGATAACTCAAAAACGGTAAATACAAATACAAAAAAGTGTTTTATGGGTAATTTTAAGGGGATTGTGTGAATTTTCATATAAAATATAGATAAAATTATGTATCATGTTCTACACTGAAAAAAAATGCTATTCAAACACATCGTTCTAAAAAAAAATGGTCATCTCCAAATTGGCTAAGATTTTTTTGGTGAAAGGCAACATTGTTGGCTACATTTCCTCCATCCATCGCGAGTTGAGCATATTTATGGAAAAAAGTTATTCTCAAAAATAAAAATAATATATACAAAATGAAACTAAGGTATATAATTTTTTCAGTGTTAAACACCTTGATAGAAGAACTCATTTCACGATTAGAGGAAAATATTGACGCAGATATAATTTTTCAGCAGTAGGTGACCACTGATCGTTGCAACTTGGAAACCATTTTGAAGCAAGTTGATGAATTTAATTCGTATTTCCTTGAGAACATTGTTAAACGTATAACACAAGACTTCATTTACAAGAAACAGCCTTCATATCTTAAGGACAGAAAGGATTCGTTGGCAGAAGGTGAAATTTTTGTGATTTGCGACATTTCGGAAAATTATTCATTTGTTATCCAAAGTGCAGTTTAGGGTTATCATTTGAATAATTTTCAAGCAACAATTCATCCATTTGAAATTCATTATAAGAGGAATGGTGAATTGGAAAATGTAAGTTTTGTTATAATATCAAAAGTTTTGACGTACGATAGGCGTCGTACACAAATTACGTAACACTAAAAGTCTAGATTTCAGACCCCCTCCCCCCCTATGTAACGATAAGTAACGTTTGATATGCCTCCCCCCTAAAATTACGTAACGCTGAACAACGTTAGCCCCTCAAAATTTTCAATTTCGAGCCAACATCGTAGTTACGTAACTGTTACCTACTAACCCCCCCCCCCTCACACACTTCTATGTGACATTAAGACAGACAGACTCAACCCCCCTCCCCCCTTTATGCGTTACGTAATTTGTGGACGACGCCATACTTTGGCTGCCCAGCTATTCATATCAAAACTAATTGATTTCATGAAACAGACAATTTTTTTCTCCGAAATTATTTTTATGTCAGATGGAGCAACTGCTCTTTATAAAAACAAAAAAAAATTGCACACCTGGGGTTGTCACGTGAGGTATCTGATGAAAAAATGTCAACAAAGAGTGAATTTTCTTCGTACAATAACCGGACAATGGTGGGGAGCCCATCCAGGAGACCTTATAAGGCTTTACCAAACAACGATATTGTCTGTTATTGAATACGGGTGTTTCTGCTTCCGCTCCGCAGCAAACACACATTTGATCAAACTGGAGCGAATACAATATCGTTGTTTGCGTATCGCCTTAGGTTGCATGCAATCGACCCATACGATGAGTTTGGAGGTTTTAGCTGGAGTACTACCATTGAAAAACCGCTTCTGGAGCCTGTCTTCTCGTATTCTAATCAAATGTGAGGTCTTGAACCGTCCCGTGATTGAAAATTTTGAAAGGTTAATCGAACTTAATTCTCAAACCCGTTTTATGACATTGTATTTCAATCACATGTCCCAAAATATTAACCCTTCTTCGAATATTCCAAATCGTGTCGACTTATCAAATACTTCTGATTCTACTGTGTTTTTCGATACATCCATGATAGAAGAAACTCGTGGAATCCCGGATCATTTACGCGTGCAGCAGATCCCTAAAATTTTTTCCAATAAATATCGAAACATCAACTGCGACAATATGTACTACACTGACGGATCACTTCTTGATGGGTCCACTGGCTTCGGTATCTTCAATAACAATTTAACCGTCTCCCATAAGCTCGATAATCCTGCTTCTGTTTACGTCGCAGAATTAGCTGCAATTCAGTACACCCTAGGGATTATCGAAAAAATGCCCACGGACCATTATTTCATCTTTACGGACAGTCTCAGTTCCATTGAGGCTCTCCGATCGATGAAAGATGTTAAGCACTCTCCGTATTTCCTGGGGAAAATACGGGAACATCTGAGTGCTTTATCCGAAAAATCTACTCAGATTACCTTAGCGTGGGTCCCTTCTCACTGCTCGATACCGGGTAATGAGAAAGCGGACTCTTTGGCTAAGGTGGGCGCAACAAACGGTGATATTTATGAAAGACCAATTGCCTTTAATGAATTTTTCGCACTTGTACGTCAGAATACGATCATCAGTTGGCAAAATGCTTGGACCAGAGGGGAATTGGGAAGGTGGTTACATTCCATAATCCCCAAAGTATCGACGAACCCGTGGTTCAAGGGGTTGGATGTAGGTCGGGATTTCATTTGCGTGATGTCCCGGCTTATGTCCAATCACTATAGATTTGACGCGCTCCTCCGTCGTGTTGGGCTCGGGGAAAGTGGTATCTGTGCCTGTGGTGAAGGTTATCACGACATAGAGCATGTGGTTTGGTCATGCCCTGTACACCGTGACGCCAGGTCTAAATTAATAGCTTCCCTGCAGGCCGAGGGTAGACAGCCAGCTGTTCCTGTTCGTGATGTCTTGGCGAGCCGTGACCTATCCTACATGTCCCTTATATACGTTTTCCTGAAATCCATCCACGCCCCAGTCTAGTCCCGTTCCCCTCCGTCTACACCCAACAAAACGACAAGAACACGTTTGAACCTTAAGCACAAAACCAGCAACCAGACCCCGCACAATAGAACCAGGACCCAAGGACTACGAGCCTCTGCCCCAACTCACGACATCGTGGCTCAGCAGAACGAATCCATACATGCCATTCGACGATTATCAGACGACCATTGAACAACAAAACACTGATTGGAAATCCCATGCTAGTTTTAAGTTAGACTTAATTTCAGCTCGTAGTCGGCAGCGAGGATAAAAAATTTGCTTTAGTTTTTAAGTCATCAGATATAATTGGCGCCGTTAAACATTAAATTGTATTTGTGCCGTGTCAAATAAATGTTATGTGAAGAAAAAAAAAAAAAAATTGCAAGCCAGTGTGATTTCAAATTAAGGCATACATTAGAAGCAGGATGGCACTTTTTTGCAACATCACATGGAAAAGGAATAACTCCACGAGAACTTCACGACTGGGCAGTTAAACAAACAGATAAATATATAACTAATATAAATTTCTGCTACATATGCAATGATTTGTACACGAAAATTTCAGAGGAATTAGAAGAACTATTCAGTCAAGTAAAACCTATACCTGGAACACAAAAATTTTATAGTTTTGTACATTTAAGTAATAATCAAATAGCAGTTAAAAGATATTCTAGGTCAGAAGATGACATAAACAATATTTATTGTATTTAGTAGTGGTAAGAAATAGATGCTTAGTGATTATTTTTGAAAATAAAACATATGTATTATAGAAGTAAATAAAAAAAACGAATTTTTGTTCACATGAACACCATTTGCATAGGTGAATGTATATCGTTTAGCCGGAGATCCCTCGTGTGTTTCTTTTATATAAACGCATCGCAAATCGGAGAAGGTTTCGTTCGGTCGTTAAATATCGTGATCCATCTGATGGATATGCAATGTATACCTTTCGAAGAATCGCGTCTGTCCAAGTGTGTTTACTTGCTCGAGGAAAATCGTGATTGCTAATTGACAGATAATTAAACACTTGGATGCCTCTAGAAATGGATGGTACTCGGGCACACCGCTCACATAGGCTCGCGATGTTTGACGAGAGAGATATTCATCGTTCGTCTTCGTAATGAGTTAACTTCGCGTGCAACATTTTTCGATTTGGTCATATACCGCGGTGGCACATACCTTTCCTTTCCGTCGCAGTCGTGGAGATGCGGAGGTAAACTCGGTCTCTAACAACAACGACTGTTACACCTTCTTCCTTCATTTCTTACCCTAACGATCGTAAGGACGTGGCCGGCGCTGTTATCGATCTATACAAAGCGGTAGCTACTGAATTGTTGTACACTGAAGATGGCAAACTAAACCTAAGTAACCATATAGGTGGTTCCTTGTGCAACTTCACTAGCTCAGATGGATCACGGAGGAGCAATTACTCACATTAACACCATTTGCATAGGTAAATTCATCAGGTTGGTTAATGACAGGAAAACAATATCACATCTGTAAAATAATGAACTTTAGGTACATGCATACACATAATATTTTGAAATTGAGCATTGAATTTTACTTATTTTCAATTATTTAAAACAAAAACAATCGAAACATAACAATTATTTCATTATAGGTTCCGCCACTGGTTGGCCCACCGTCGGAAGAAGCGCGAGTACGAGGAGCAGGTGCTCGCCAGCGCAGAGGACAGCTATGCTGGAAACGACGTGCGGAGATTCTATAGAACTGTCAACAGAGTCAGAAGCAGGATTTTCCCTGTGCCGGTCATGTGTAATGACAAGGACGGCAACCTGCTTACTGATAAACCGACGGTTGCAGCCAGGTGGAAGGAGCATTTTCAGGCGCTATTGAACGGTGAGGAGCCGGATGAGCAGAGCAGGAACAGGATGACGATTATGAGTGACGAACAAGCTGTGGAGCCACCAACACAGGAGGAGGTGAAAAAGGCGATTAGTGAGCTGAAAAACGGCAAGGCCGCTGGGAAGGACGCTATCCCGGCCGAACTTCTAAAAGCGGGAAGCGAGCGGCTGTACTATGCGGTCCACCAGATAATACTAAGAATCTGGGCGGACGAACAAATGCCGAACGACTGGTTGGAAGGCCTCATATGCCCTATCTATAAGAAGGGCCATCGATTGGATTGTGGCAACTATCGAGGGATAACGTTGCTCAACTCCGCATATAAAGTGCTCTCCCGTATCCTGTTCTTCAGATTGAGACCGTTAACGGAATTCTTTGTTAGCGAATACCAGGCTGGTTTTCGACAAGGGCGTTCCACGACGGATCAAATCTTCACCCTGCGACAGATCCTCGATAAGTTCCAGGAGTACAACTCACCATCTGTTTGTGGACTTCAGGGCGGCATACGACTCAGTGAAAAGAAACGAACTGTGGCAGATCATGCTGGAACACGGTTTCCCTACGAAACTAATAAAGCTGAGTCGTATGACACTGGAGGGATCAAAATCGTGCGTGCGGATAGCTGGCGAGACATCAGCCGCGTTCGTAACGTTGGATGGACTGAAGCAGGGGGATGCGCTCTCCAACCTACTGTTTAACATCGCTCTTGAGGGTGCAGTACGAAGAGCGAACGTCGAAAGAAACGGTACGATCATCACGAAATCTCACATGCTTCTTGGTTTTGCGGACGACGTCGATATCATCGGTATCAACCGTAAGGCCGTGGAGGAGGCTTTCGTCCCTTTTAAGAGAGAAGCAGCGAGATTGGGACTTGTCATTAACTCTGCCAAAACGAAGTACATGGTAGCAGGCAGAGAGCGTGGGAGTCCCCGTGGTGTTGGTGCTGAGGTGGAGATAGATGGGGAACGATTTGAAGTGGTTGACGAATTCGTTTATCTTGGTACGCTTGTGACATGTGACAACGATATGAGCCGTGAAGTGAAACGACGAGTTGCAGCTGCGAACAGGGCTTTCTACGGACTGCGTAATCAGCTAAGGTCCCGTAGTTTGCAAACTCGCACAAAACTAGCGCTGTATAGGACGCTGATACTCCCGGTGGCCCTTTACGGACGCTGAAGGAAGCTGATCGACGAGTGCTCGGAGTTTTTGAGCGTAAAGTTCTGCGATCGATACTTGGCGGTAAACTGGAAGATGGAGAGTGGCGCAGACGCATGAATCACGAGTTGTACCAGCTATACAAACATGCTGATATAGTGAAGGTAATACAGCGGGGCAGGCTTCAGTGGGCTGGACATGTAGCCAGGATGCCTGACGAGAGAGCCGCCAAAACTATCTTCAGTAGAGAACCAGGAAGAGGCCGTCGACTCCGTGGTAGGCCTCGCACGCGGTGGATGTTCGCGGTAGAAGAAGATGCACGATCTGCTGGTGTACGGGGAGACTGGAGAACGGCTGCCCAAGAATTCGTTCGGCCCTGGACCGGTGAACGGTCCGTTAGCCAAAAAAGTAAAGTAAAGTAAGGTGCCGCCACACGGACGCTAATTCCCTTAGTTTCTAAGTCTTAGTTGATTGTAAAAAGCATTTTTTCATCACTGAATTGTAGGCTATGAACTATTCGGGCATGCCGGAGTAGCTCAGGGTCTCTATGTTATAGCTTTTGACAGTACAATCCCGCGATATGATGAAAAAAATGCTTTTTACAATCAACTAACTTAGAAACTAACTAACTTAGAAAAACCAAAGGTATAAAAGTGCTCAAAAGGGCCGAATGTCGTATATCACTCGACTCAGCTCAACGAGCTGAGCATTTTCTGTATGTGTGTGTGTCACGCTCTCCCAATCTCACTCACTTTCTCAGAGATGGCTGAACCGATTTCAATGAAATCAATTGCAAATGAAAGGTCTAGTTGCCCCATAAGACCCTATTGAATTTTATTGTAATCGAATTTCTAGTTTAGAGGCTATGTATCAAAATGTATAAACCACGAAATATGAATAACTCAGAAACTGCACAACCGATTTGAACAAAATTAATTTAAAATGAACGGGCTACCTAAAAACCCTTAACTTTTGAATTTTATGAAGATTCAACTTGTGGTTTAGAAGTTATGGAAAGAAACGTGTTCTGGAGACTATTTAATCTCACTCATGTTTCTCAGAAATGGCTAGACTGAGTTTCATAAAATCAGTGTCATATGGAAGGTCTAGTTGCCCCATAAGACCCTATTGATTTTTGCAATCGGACTTTTACTTTGCCTGGTATGTTTAAGAATGTAAAATCCAACTATGAAAAGAAACATATTCCGTAGACTACATAAACTCTCTCACTTTTCTCAGAGATGGTTAAGATGCTTAATTATGTGATATTTTAACACCCCAAAAATTTTCAAACAATTCGGAGAGGGTGCTGCCAGGAGTGCCAATCCTTAAGACGATTTGGGGCCAAATGCGTCATTTACTACCAATCAATTGGTGATGTTTTCTCTAACACGGACGACGATTACGGTCATACAACTGGAGAAAACGTCCGATTTGTTCAAATCAAAAAACAAACCACTCAGAATTCGATTAATAGAGGAAAAATAAGCCACTGTTATGCAGCAAATTTAAGCAATGAGATGTAATTGGATTCCGGATAAATACTTGAGTTGATGTTTGCATTTAATTTTTTTTTTATTTTTTCAATGAACATTGAGGGATTTGGAAACATTGCTTTTAGATGTTTTGTTACTCGAGGTGTCAACACGATTCACTTTCACTCGAATCGTGTGCTCTATCAAAGCCAGCTCGTGTTATGGTTTCTTCACAGTACGTGGAAATATCTTTTTCAAGCAGTAATAACTGCCATTTCTAGACATGTTTACCCTCGTTTTTTAGTTTACTACATGAGCGCCTTTCATAATCACCATATTCATTACGTGGCATGAAATTATTGATCACTCACTCGCTGGTCGAGTAAGAAACTCTTAGAAAACTCTCCCTTAGCGACGGTTTTCCTAACGTCAGACGTCTGCGCGCCCATTTGAGTCCCACCACGACATCGCGCGTTTGCTGACTAATTAATGCAGGTGTCAAATATCTGTTCCATTCTACACAATCCCGACCGCCCCGAGAACAATCCCGGCTATATTTTAAAAAAGGATCTACTAGTGATATTTTTTTGTCCATGTTCTCGCAACCGTAATAAGAACACCCAATCCGGAACGGAAGGAAAGAAAAGAAAGAAAGAAAGAAAAAAACACGCACACACTGCCAAGAGGCGCGCTCTCCGGGCTGTGACCCGTTCCGTGACCGCGGTTCGACCGGATAGCGTGACTTTTGGGTTAGAGAAGCAGAATGTCAAAAGCACTATACAGGATGATGAAGGGGTAGACGGCTCTCCCGTGCAAAAAAAAAAGACTGTTAATTTACATGCCACCGGAACTAGTCCGGACTGTGGGCAGGGGGAGTGCAATCCACGCAGCAGTGAGGTGACGTCTCACTTCCCTCCTCGCACTCTCAAGCAGCTCATCGCGCAAAGCAAATAAGTCCGCTCTGTTTTCCGCTTCGGTTTTCTTAAGATAAGGATCGAAGCGTCTCTCGCAAATGCTTCACCAACAGGGAAGGTGACTGTATGTGTGTGTGGCGTGTACGTGCCCCGAGAACGTCGGCAGCGCGATAGTGGCGTGTTTTATGATTAAAAAAGAAAGTTTTTTTTCTCTTTCGTTGTCAAAATACCGCGACAGTCTGCCGCAGCATCGTCTTCAGAAAAAAAAGTTCGTAAGCGAGTGTCGTGACAAAAAATAACTAACAAAATTACATCCTTTCCGCTTCCTGTGGAAAGTTTGGTTTTCGTGCTTCCAGACGCACCAGCCAGGAGGGAAAACGGTAAAAGTGCCGGAAAATTAATGGGCTCCAACTTCGCGCGGGGTCTCTCGAGTACCAATTTTACAACCCGAGAAAGTCTCATTAGTTTTCATGGGCACGTGCTTGACTCTCAATGTGTGGACCGGCGGGACAGGAACACGGAACGGCCGATAGGCGGGATGAAACTCACAGAGACCGAGAAGGATAGAGATAGAGGGTGAAAAGTGAAGCTGGGTTATATGATCGGTGTGGATAAATATGTTGCCCGCGGCAAGTGAATTAGACACTAAGTGGTAAGATGGCGGGGAAAAACTGTTGAAAAGTCTTCAACGCTTTCCGGGTGAATGCGCGTACTTCAAGTGAGAGTGGCTGACGGCTTCCGGGCGCGGAGCGGACAGGAGGATACTCATGAAAGTAAGTTGTTTCAATTAATTGGAAAAGCTTGAAAGACCGCTGCTGCTGCAGCTTGCACGGTGTGGTAAGAAACTTAGTCATTAAATGTGGTTAATCAGTGGAGGATAATGCGGAACGTGCTTTCGCATAAACAAAGGCACTTTGCATTATTTGGCTCTACGGCGAGAGCCGGAAGATGTTTCTGATTTGCAGTGAAAGTTTGCCACCACGCGAAATGTTTATTTCCTCCTTGTTAGCGAAGATTACAGCACAATGATGTACAAAAGAGCGTACGTGGGCGCTGCACTACTGGCAGCCGCGATTGTCGGAAGCATAACAGGAAGGTTTCTTAAAAACATGTTTTGCAGAGTTTGAACTTGTGTTGTTACAAAGATGCATATAGTTTCTTTTTGTATTTAAGATTTGGCGTTTTAAGAATACACTCTGGTAAAATTCTCCTCTAGCCACTTTTTTTAGGGGATTGAATGAATAATTCAGAAGTTGTATCTATCTATCGTCTGGCTGTAGCGTAGATAGAAATAAAGGCCTTCAGGAGCTGATTTAAATAACGAATGAAGGTCAGTTTGCGCTACCCGTGCCTAATGGCGTACATAAAATATCGGTTTTTCTCGTACAAATCGGTTCTGTACTGCTCGGAAGTTGTTTGTGAAAAAACTGTTTCATAGGGTGTCGTTTCTAGCCAGATTTGATTTGAAAATATACAAAAGCTTAATCGATCATTTTCTTAATTTTTAAATAAGGTTTATATTATCAGCATGAAAATTTTTATATTTTTAAGAATTTATGCAGGAATAAAAATAAATTTAAAGCACCTAGCGGAGAGCTTTGAGGGACTTCAGATACCTATCCTTTAAATTAATCGAACAGCTACAGCGCAAATATATCGTCACTTGATTTCACGACTGGCAAAAATTAAAAATTTTATAGTTTTATTCCATCTAAAGTGTGCACACCTCATTGTACGCGATCTTTTCAGAAATGAGAATTCAAATTAAAAACTTAAGGTAAAACGGGACGTGGTCGCGATCAACTCGAATTTTGCAATCTAATTTTCTCTTGATTTATGAAGACTACGTACATGAAACTTTTATTAATTGTTTTCACAACTGTTGCATGCCTGAAGTAGCAATATGAGTGCTGTTTATTTTGGGAAGCCGATTTTTTTACGCTCAAACTACAAAAGTAGAAAAAACTCTAACCTCAAAATTGTATAGGAAAAGACCACAATCCCGTTTCACCTTAAAAGTTTCTTAAAAATGCTGTAACTCGAATTTTTCTCACGAAACCTCTACGTAATAGGTGTTTTTTGGATAAAATTTTCTCAGCAACACGATGGAATTGTCGAATTTAAAATCAAAATATACCTATTGGCCGGAAAATGCAATTTAATTTTTCCACTGTAAAAATAACATATCTGGCAACACTGCCGGGAATAATTTTTTTTTTTTGTAAGATTTGGACCACTGCGACCATTATTTTGATCTTTTGTGGTATGCCGGAAATAATAATAAAAAAGCTATAGCTCGAGTTTTGCTCATAATACCTCGAGGTGATGTGTTTTTTGTTGAAAATGAACACGATGAAATTGTTCAATTTGATATCAAAATATGCTCATTTGCCGGAAAATGCAATTTCATTTTTTAAATGCAAAAATAATATATCTGACAACACTGTCGCTCAAAATTGATATTTTTTTGGAATCATCAACTAACTTTCTTCAAAATCCATGTATCAATTTATTTCTAGATATAATGCTTTTGAAGCTATGATTAAAAGAAAACATGACTTTTCAACGAAAAATTGAACTTTTTTCAAGAAAGGGAGGGCTTTACGGGGCGAGGGGTGAACCGATGGGCACCAAAATTGGGATTTTTGCATAATGACCTTAAATCAACCATTCCACAAAATTAGAGCCAAATCTGAGGAGATCGGTGCCACGTTCGTCTTTTCTTTTTTTTTTTTTGAGTTATGCAAGTCTTCCGTATTTACACTGTGGATAGACAAGCATACTATTTACAACGTATAAAATAGCACACGAAAATCAGAATACAAGAAGACGGTACAAAGTTAAGAAAAACAACCATTTAGTGTCTCAGAGCCGTTCCATTCATTGCGTGCCGATTCGAAGACGAGCATCAAACACCGTGTGCATGTTAGATAGAGAGCAAGAGCTTCTTTTTGACCGAGCTTGCTGTTGTTGTACAACAATGATTTTCTTCAAAACATCAATTTTGATAACGTTCTCACAGCAGATCAATGAATTGTTCACTAATCGGGGATGCTACAAACTTAACAGAATTGCTTTACCTTTGAGACATCAAAAATATGTAGGCTCAGGGAAGCAAACATTATGTTGCCATCGTGCAAAGGGGAGAATTCCGTCAAAAAAAGGTACTGATATAGAGAAAATCACGGCAAACGGTGGTGTCTACTCACGGCGTCTGTTCTAGGCTTGCTTGTTTGTAATTGGTTGAACTTTTCATTAATCTTCGTTATTGCTCGGCAGCATTAATAATAATAACTGACAGGTCACAAAACTGTCCATCGTTACATAGATTATTTTAATGCATCGTGGGATTATACAGCAATTACCGAAACGGGATTCCTAAGGACAGAAAAGATCAAACTAAACAATGATCTCAAATTAAGCTCAGAAACGCCTAAAAGTGCCTCTAAAAGCCAGAATAGGCCTAAAGAGAAAATGATCCTAAATTAAGCTCAGAATCGTCGAACTATTCTATTTTAATCAGAATGGCTAAAATAGAAAATGATCCCAAAATAGGCTTGGAATCGCCGAAAAGTGCTTCTTAAGGCGAGACAAGGCTAAATTAGAAAATGATCCCAAACTTAACTCAAAATTGTCGATAAGTGCTTCCTAAGGCAAAAAGAGGCCTAAATAGAAAATGATCCCAAATTAAGCTCAGAACCGCCAAAAAGAGCTTTCTAATGCCAAAAAGGCAGGAACAAAAAATAATCCCAAATTAAGCTCAGAATCGCCGAAAACGCCTAAATACAAAATGATCGCAATATAAGCTCAAAAACTCCGAAAAGTGCTAAGGCAAAAAAAGGCCAAAATAGAAATGATCGCAAATTTAACTCAAAATCGACGAAAAGTGTTCGTAAGGCCAAAAAGGCCTAAATAGAAAATGATCTCTCAAATTAAGCTAAGAATCGTCGAAACGTGCTTTTTAAGACCAAAAAATGTGAAAATAGAATATGATTCCAAATTGAGCTCATAATCGCCGAAAAGTGCTTCTAAAAGCCAGAATAGGCCTAAATAGAAAATGATCTTTTATTAAGCTCAGAATCGTCGAACTATTCTATTTTTTTTTTCAAAAAGGCTAAAATAGGATATGATCCCAAATTTAACTCAAAATCGACGAAAAGTGCCTAAGGCCATAAAGGCCTAAATAGAAGGTGATCCAAAAGTTAACTCAAAATCGACGAAAAGGTCTAAGACCAAAAAAGGCCTAAATAGAAAATGATCCCAAATTAAGCTCGGAATCGTCGAAAAGTGTTTCACAAAGCCAAAAAACGCCCAAATAGATAACGATCCCGAAGTAGGCTCAGAATCGTCGAAAAGCGTTTCCTAGACCAAAAAAGGCCTAAATAGAAAGTGGTCCCAAAGGGGGATCAGAATCGTCTAAAAGTGCTTCCCAAAAGTGCCGTTTAACAGTGCTTCCTAAAGTCAAAAAACGCCTTGATAGAAAATGATCCCAAAATAGGCCGTCGAAAAGTGCTTCCTAAGGCAAAAAAAGGCCTTAATAGAAAATGGTTCCAAATTAAGCTCAGAAACGTCGAAAAGTGATCCAAAATTGAAAATAGAATCGTCGAAAGTGCTTCCTAAGGCCAAAAAAGGCTTAGGGGCCGTTCAATATTTACGTAAGCAAATAGGAGGGGAGGGGAATATGCAATTTTATTACGCTATCTTACAGGGGAGGGAGGGGGAGATTTGATTATCTTGCGTAAAAAAAACTATTGTTATTGCAGCTGTTCAAATACCCATGTTCATGAAAGCGTGGACGGTAAAATTCATGGAAGGAAATTACGGAATTACTCGAATAAAGGACAGAAGAGGAAACGAAGTACTGTGCTTGCTTCATAATAATAAAACTAAAATAGGAAAAACCTATACATGCTGGCAGTAAGATCATACTATGGGGGAGGGGGGGGGTATCAAAAAATCTTACGATGTCTTACAACGGGGGGAGGGGGGGTCGAAAAAGTGGAAAAATATGCTTACATAGTTATTGAACGGCCCCTCAGATAGAAAATGATCCCAAATTGAGCTCAGAATCGCCGAAAAGTGCTTCTGAAGGCCAAAATAGAAAATGATCCCAAATTAGGCATGGAATCGCCGAAAAGTGATTCCTAAGGCCAAAAAACGCTTAAAAAGAAAATGATCTCCTAAGGCCAAAAAAGGGCCAAAATAGAGAATGATCCCAAATTGAGCTCATAATCGCCAAAAGGTGTTTCCTAAGGCAAGGAAAGGCCATAAAGAAAAAATGATCCAAAATTGAGCTCATAATTGCCGAAAAGTGCTTCCTAAGGCCAGAAAAGGCCGAAATAGAAAATGATCACAAAATGAGCTCAAAATCGCCGAAAATTGCTTCCTAAGGCCAATAATGGCCAAAATAGAAAATGATCCCAAATTGAGCTCAGAATCTTTGAAAGGCGCTTGCTAAGGCAAGAAAAGGCCGAAGTAAAAAGTGATCACAAGTTGAGCTCAGAATCGCCGAAAATTGTTTCCTAAGGTTAAAAATGGCCAAAATAGAGAATGATCTCAAATTGAGCTCAGAATCGCCGAAAGGTGCTTCTTAAGGCAAGAAAAGGCCATAATAGAAAATGATCACAAATTGTGCTCAGAATCACTGAAAAGTGCTTCCTAAGGCAAGAAAAGGCCAAAATAGAAAATGATCCCAAATTGAGCTCAATATTGCCGAAAAGTGCTTCCTAAGGCCTTAAAAAGGCTTAAATAGAAAATGATCCCAAATTAAGCTCAGAATCGCCGAAAAGGCCTGAATAGAAAATTATTTCAAAATGAGCTCAGAATCGCCGAAAAGTGCTCCATAAAGCAAGAAAAGGCCAAAATAGTAAATGATCCCAAATTAAGCTTAGAATCGTCAAATAGTGCTTTCTAAGGCCAGAAAAGGTTTTTTGAAAATGCTCGTTTTCAGCACTGGAACGGCCGATTTGGGAAAACTTGGAATTTTATTCAAGGGGAATAGTTGCTCTAAGTTTTGATAAAGGTGCCACCCCTCTGGTTCTGTGGTTAGCGATGTCGGTCGGCTAGCTCTCCCACACGGTTGTGATATCGGGTTCGATTCCCGATCAGGTCGAGGAGCTTTTCGAGCTAGAAATTTTCTCGACTCAGCACTGGGGCACGGTGTATCGTTGTACTTATCCTACAACATGCAAAATGTGCCGAAAACAATATCGATAACGAATTCTCTCAACTAATCTAGTTGATCGAGACCGCATTAGCCCACAGCCTTCTTTAGCGGACGGAACAACAAAGAAAACCAGAATCACTAGATGCTGGATCTTCCGTCTTTGTTGAGAGCGTCGTCATCCAGGCATGTCCCTAGTTTTGTAAAAATTAAAACCTACCCCGTGTTCATTTTTCGCCTCCTCAAAAAAATCACATACATTACCTACAGAACCTACCGTCTTTTTAAAGACTACGCGTCAAATTTCGAATCTTAGAATATCGAATATCGCAAACCGTAGAATCTTGAAAAAACAAAAAAGCAGGAAACAGGAGGCCAATTCAAATAAGAAGAGCAAGGAAAACAAACCACGGCCAAAAATTTGAAGTTACGTCAAACATACAGAAATGCACCTATAAAATCGAATTGCACAACAAAATGCAGACCGAAAATCTGCACCCAATGAAAATCACAGTGGTGTGCATAAAAATCAACTGTTGAATCCTCGAAACTACAAATACCCATTCAGCACGCGAAAACAACAAATCATAAACCGAACCCGCCAGTCAAAACGGCATAAAAACTGAGCACGTTTACCGGACTCTCTAAATCCCGGGAGGACTTTTCCCCCCGCTTCCACTCGGGGTCACGCCAATTCAAGTTCTGGATCACTTCTGCTGCTGAGCCCTCCGAACCGTGCAGCAGTCATCGGGCAAAAATTTGCATAGTTTGCTGCATCGCAAATGCAAGTCACGCGGCTCTCAACAACCGAGAGCGGCCGGCTTTGATGGTGGCCTTGTGGGAACGCTGACTGGCCAGCGGTTGTCCGTCCGTGGAGAGAATTTAGTGCTCGATGCGGGTAAACGTGGGTGTTGTCCGCTGCACAGTTCGCCGTGCCACTTTATTGAGCAGGAAAGGCGCTAACGAGTGACGCTCGTGTGCGCTGGCTGGCCTAAAGTCACACAGAAGCAGACAACGTTACACAAATTGAGGTTAGTGGTATCGATCTGCTGCCACGTATGGGCATGAAGTGGAACGTTTTGCTTCGTTAGCCTTTATCTTCTTCTAGACGGCGAGGTTCGTGCAAAAAGCTTTTAAATCCCATGTGAAACGGATGAATCAATTATGCGTTACAGTTTTTTTTGTGCTACGAACCAAGTCCAAAAGCAAACGGCACGGTTAAGGATTTCGATCTTCCTCGCAGATTCTCTGCTGGTGTGCGTCCTACGCATCAGCTGAAAAAAACGATTTCAATGATTGCGATTCGGGGTCGACCCCGCAATCAATCACCTCGGGAACGTCAGAAAAGCAATGCGAAGCTATTAATCTGCAATGCAATGCTGCTATTATTGGGCGTCGAATTCTTGGCCGTCGAAGAAGAATTGATGGTATATTCAATCGACTTTGGCGTCAGTGCGTCGCAAGCAGCTATAAAATGCCATAATCGTCATTCTCCGGAGTATCACTCGAAATATTATATTTATTCCTCGTCGTATTCTGTACCATTTCACTCAAATTACGTACGAAAAGGCCACCGGCCAATCCTCGTCATAGTTTTTTTCGTCTGTCATCACCAAATGACGTCCACTAAAAATGTTGTAAAACCATTCACATCACTGCTGGCAGCCTGACGGCCGGAGAATGGAATAAATTTTCGCGACCGCCGCCGCTGCTGCCTAACCCGGCCAACAATTGGCTTGTTGTTGTTGTTCTAACCAGCAGAGCAGTCGTAAACTTTGACCTTTCACTGTGCTGCTGCTTGTCACCAGCTTGGACCGTTATTGTTGACGAGTGAAACGACGACGGCCAAATCGGCTGGGTAAATTGCTCCCCTATCAGTAAATTTCTTTACTACGTGAGAAGTTGGGCATTGTATTGCTAAAAAGGGAAGTTGTGGCTCTGCTGGCAGACGGCAATTACTTTCGCCTTTATGTTGTCCTGTCGGTTCGGCGCGTGAAAAGTGGGGCCAACAGATTAGTTGAATGGCTTTTTCGCGTTTACTGTTTAATCTTGAATTATTTATTTATTTTCGCTTTCAATTTTTTGTTGTGCACCTGCATATCTCTACTGTAAATTTTGTATCTGCACGTTTTTTATGAAGAAATACCCGTTTTAGTTCTGTTTTTTTTTTCATCAAATATATTCTATTCGACATTCGTTTCAATTAGAATTGTAGCTGGCCATAGAAAAATCAAAACAATTTTAACACTTCTTTCTGGCTGAGCTAGGATACCGTTACGATTGAAGTAATTATCGTTAGGGGTTGGTAAGGTAGGGGTCCCCATTTGAGCGTTTTTATGCAAGTTTTAACGGTTTCGGCAGTATGAAGCCGAGCACCGTCATGCAGTAGAATCACTTTCTCGAACCACGCTCATATTGCGGTCGTTTTTCTGAAAGTGCTCGTCTTAATGGCTATGGAGCAAATCCTTCCTTTTTGCCGCTTGAGCACTGCCGAAAAAACGAACGTCCTTTGGTTTTAAATCATAAGGAACGCAAGTTCATCAATTTTGAATCATTCCCAGAGCATATGGAATCGCTCCTCCTAATACCGAGGCAAGCTGTTCCTGCGTTTGGCATGGATCCTCATGGAGCAGTTCCTGCAAGTCAGCGTCTTCTCAGATGGAAAATTGTTGTAATATGTATGTTAGACAAAGTTCGAAAATGCCCAATGAAAACTGGTTGGAAATTTCAAGCAAAAAATCGAAACGTCTTTTCTTGTAGGACTTTAGTTCTAGGGGCATTCGCATGTCACGAATAATTGTAGTCCTACGGGAGAAAACATTTCGCATTTTGATTTGAAATACTCAACCATTTTTTTTTGTCTTTTCAAAAGTGTACGCAGTCCTACCTCGACATAAGGCAACTTTTTTCGTTACGCTATATGGAGTTATTTACTCATAGGTGCGCGAAAACTCATTTTCTGACACCTTTCAAAACTTACTAAAAACATCAATTTGTAACATATTAAAATCCAATTGCTGGACTATGATTTTAAGATATCTAAAAGAGTTACGTTAAATCGAGGTTACCCTATATCTCGGTTGACTCGTATCGAGGTTGGCTTATATCGAGATTGCCTCATATCGAGGTTGCCTTATCTCCAGGATGCCTTAACTCGAGAATGCCTCAATTCGAGGTTTTCTTATCTAGAGGTTGCCTCATATCGATTATTTTTTATATCGAGGTTTCCTTATATCGAGGTTATTTTATATCGAGGATGCCTTATATGGAGGTTGCCTTGAGTCGAGGTTTCCTTATCTCGTGGTTGCCTTATATCGTCGTTGCCTTACATCGAGGTTAACTTAAAGCGAGGTTGCTCTCAATTCAAAGATTTTTTTATATCGAGGCTGTCTCAATTAGAGGTCGTCTTAATTTGAGGTTTACTCATATTGAGGTTGCCTTACATCGAGGTTGCCTTACATCGAGGTTGCCTCATATCGAGGTTGCCTCATATCGAGTTGCCTCATATCAAGGTTGCCTTATCTCGAGGTTGTCTTATCTTGAGGTTTCCTTATCTCGAGATTGCCTCATCTCGAGGTTGCCTTATCTCGAGGTTACTTTTCCTCGAGGTTGCCTTATCTCGAGGTTTCCTTATCTCGAGGTTGCATAATCTCCAGGTTGCTTTATCTCGAGGTTGCCTTATCTCGAGGTTGCCTTTATATCGAGGTTGCCTTAATTCGCAGTTTCCTTATATCGAGGTTGCTTAATATCGAGGTTGCTTTATGTCGAGGATGCCTTATATCGAGGTTGCCTTGATTCGAGATTTATCTCGAGGTTGCCCTATATCGCTGTTGCCTTAAAGCGAGTTTGTCTTAATTCGAGGTTTCTTTATATCGAGGCTGTCTCAATTCGAGGTCTCCTTATATGGAGGTTGTCTTAATTTGAGGTTTTCTCAAATCGAGGTTAACTTACATCGATGTTGCATCATATCGAGGTTGCCTTGCCTCGAGATTGCCTTATCTCGAGCTTTCCTTATCTCAAGGTAGCCTTATCTCTAGGTTTCCTTATCTCGAGATTTCCTTATTCCGAGGATGCCTTATATCGACGATGCCTTGAAGCGAGGTTGCCTCAATTAGAAATTTCCTTAAATCGAGGTTGCCTTGATTCGAGGTTTTCTTATCTCGAGGTTGCCTTGAATCGACGTTGCCTTGAAACGAGGTTAACTTAAAGCGAGATTGCCTCAATTTGAGGTTCCCTTATATCGAGGTTGCCTTAAAGCAAGGTTGCCTCAATTCGAGGTTTCCTTAAATCGAGGATAACTTAAAGTGAGGATGCCTCAATTCGAAGTTTCCTTTTGTCGAGGTTAACTTATATCAAAGTTACCTTGATTCGAGGTTTCCTTATACCGAGAATGCCTTGAAGCGAGGTTGCCTCAATTAGAACTTTCCTTATATCGAGGTTGCCTTGACTCAAGGTTTCCATTTCGCGAGGTTGTCTTAAATCGAAGCTGCCTTCTATCGAGGTTAACTTAAAACGAAGTTGCCTCAATTCGAGGTTTCCTTATATCGAGGTTGCCTTAAAGCGAGGTTGCCTCAATTCGAGGTTTCCTTAAGCGAGGTTGCCTCAATTCGAGGTTTCCTCAAATCGAGGATAACTTAAAGTGAGGATGCCTCAATTCGAGGTTTCTTTTTGTCGAGGTTAACTTATATCAAAGTTACCTTGATTCGAGGTTTCCTTATACCGAGAATGCCTTGAAGCGAGGTTGCCTCAATTAAAAGTTTCCTTATATCGAGGTTGCCTTGACTCAAGGTTTCCATTTCGCGAGGTTGTCTTAAATCGAAGCTGCCTTCAATCGAGGTTAACTTAAAACGAGGTTGCCTCAATTCGAGGTTTCCTTATATCGAGGTTGCCTTAAAGCGAGGTTGCCTCAATTCGAGGTTTCCTTATATCGAGGTTACCTTATATCAAAGTTGCCTTGATTCGAGGTTTCCTTACATCGAGGATGCCTTATATCGAGGATGCCTTGAAGCGAGGTTAACTCAATTAGAAATTTCCTTATATCGAGGTTGCCTTGATTCGAGGTTTCCTTATCTTGAAGTTTGCCCTAAAATGAAGTTGCCTTAAATCGACTTGCCTTAAAGCGAGGTTGCCTCAATTCGAGGTTTTCTTATATCAAGGTTGCCTTGATTCAAGGTTTCTTTATATCGAGGTTGCCTTATATCGAGAATGCTTTGAAGCGAAGTTGCCTCAATTAGAAATTTTCTTATGTCGAGGTTGTCTTGATTCAAGGTTTCCTTATCTCGAGGTTGCCTCAAATCGAAGTTGCCTTGAATCGAGGTTAACTTTAAGCGAGGTTGCCTCAATCCGAAGTTTCCTTATTTCGAGATTACCTTAAATCAAGGTTGCCTTGAATCGAGGTTTCCTTATATCGAGGATGCCTTGAAGCGAGGTTGCCTCAATCAGAGATTTCCTTATATCGAGGTTACCTTGATTCGAGGTTTCCTTATCTTGAAGTTTGCCTTAAATCGAGGTTGCTCTCAAGCGAGATTGCCTCAATTCGAGGCTTCCTTATATCGAGGTTACCTTATATAAAGATTGCCTTGATTCGAGGTTTCTTTATATCGGGCTTGCCTTTTTTCGAGGATGCCTTGAAGCGAAGTTGCCTTAAATCGAGGTTAACTTAAGGCGAGGTTGCCTCAATTCGAGGTTTTCTTATATCGAGATTACCTTATATCAATGTAGCATTGACTCGAGGTTTCCTTATATCGAGGTTGCCTTATATCGAGGTTGCCTTATATCGAGGATGCCTAGAAGCGAGGTTGGCTCAATCAAAATTCCCTTGATTCAAAGTTTCCTAATCTCGAGCCTACCTTAAATCGACGTCGCCTTAAATCTCTTAGCAAGGTTGCCTCAATTCGAGGTTTCCTTAAATCGAGGTTGCCCCAGTTTGAGGTCTCATTATATCGAGGTTACATTATATTAGCTAATAAACGGTGGCTGTTTGAGCTTAGAGAGCGTAGAAAAAGTTATAATACTCCAAAAAAGAAAGGTTTTTTCAAATATTTTCTGCACTGTATTTTACTATGGAAAATGTTGTCATCTACAACATTGCCAAGGCAAGTTTAGTAGGTAAGATGTAGTTCTACATAAAAAAAAACTACGGAGATTAAAAGATACGTTGGTGATCATTTTAACCGTTCGTGACTTTAAAATAAATGGTATATATTTTTACCTTCTGTGGTCCCAAAAAACTCGTTCGGTCATTAGGTTTTTTTTCAAAGGTCATTGAAAACTCTCCGGTTACTGTAAGTTGAGATCTATTTTGGAACTTGAAAGCACCTTCGGTTTTTAAGATTAAATTAGACATTGTTTTTGTTGGCCTATCCTGTCGATCAAACATTAACTAATCCATGGTCTACTTTTCAGAAGCCTTGATTTGGTGGTTTCAAATTCATTTTTGAGACACGTATCTGTTTTTTACTTTTTCAGTTCTCTAGAAATTTGCGTCTGGAAAGTCGTACACATGGATTTTTCGGCTATAAATTATTAATTTCGTTAAATTTAAGGTTATTTTCTAATGTTGGTTTTGGTGAATTGTTGAACAACTCCCACCTGTGCCTTCCGTAATATCGCTTAAGCATCTCTAGCAATACTTCATTGTGGTTCTACTTAGAGCATTCCAAACGTCTCGCATCTAATCCGCGCAATCTCGTTATTTACGGTTTCTGGTTGGAAATTTCAACAAAAAATTTGTAATCTTTTCTCTTGTAGGACTAAAAGTATAGGTAGCATGCGATGTCACCTAGAATTGAAGTCCTGCAAGAGAAGACAGTTCATTCTTTTGTTGGAAATTTCCAACCAGTTTTTATTGGATGTTTTCAAACTTTGTCCAGATAAAAATAGTCGAATAATTTCAGACGGATTACTGTAGATTTATCATATAATTCATGGATTAAATTTATTTCAAAATGCACATGATCAGCAAAACCTTGATTTCCAAGTTGCAAACAGTGAACGAGCAAACACGCTTCCGATTCCGACATGAAAGCAGGCAGACTAATTGCAAGGGAATCCTTTGTGTATCGCTCATATCCCTTAATCCCAATCGATTATTCAATCGTAGGTTGCGCGTTCGGCATACGTTTTGAGCTGGACTGCACCCCGACCCCCATCAAAAGTAACGTACGTGCGTTCATGTTCTCCCGGGCAAAGGCCTTAATCCTTTACCGGAGCTTTTCCACTCCGAAACGGGCAGTAAAATTGCGCACAAATTGCCAAAAGCATTGCGCTCCCTTTTCCCAAGGAGAATTCCTCCGCAGTTGGGGAATTGCTTTGGCTCGTCTTCTAGAACGAGCACAAAAAAAAAACACGAGGGAGAAAGTGGATTAGGACTGAATGAAATATTCTCCGAACGGATATCCTACGCGTCAGCAAAGTGAATCCAGCTCTGGAAAAGGGCCCCGAGTTTGCCCGGCACGGAGGGATAATTGGATAAATTAGAATTCGGACGGAAAAGGTCGTCGCTATTTCGCTGATTCGTTGCTGGACAGTTAAAGGATAATGCGATTGCCGATTAGAGGTATTCCGGGCTTCTTTTTTTGTTCACTTACAAAACTTAGGTTATATATCACTGTCAATTTGTTTCTTTTTGTTTTTTTGAAAGAGAGTAACATACATTTAGTGCTTTTATATTTTTAATAAGGATCATAACTGATTGGAATCAAAATCAAAAATAATTTCGTTTAGAGTACTATACCCAGTCTTCTTAAAAAAAATCGTTTAGCACAAATGAGAACGTTTTAATTGCTATTTGTAAGGCCGAAAATTGTAGTTGAATGCCCTCCAACCGTCATTAAGCCGGCACAGCGTAGCAGAAAGGAAGGGAACCCATTCAACCCGCAGCGCCATCCAAAATAATTAGTGCAAATTTGAGCTTTCAGTGCACCCGAAAAAAAAAGAACAGAAACAAAGAGAAACGCTTCGCGAAATTCTTGCAAAGCCGAGTGCTTAACAGTGCAGTAATGATAATAATTCTCGACAATCCCCGTAATTTAGGTGCATTCGAGCGGCATGCGAACTTTCGAAAAATAGAGCACCGTCTCCTTTCGGCGCAGTACCGGCGGTGGAAAAACACAAGTTCTTCCATGCTTGTTGCCAATGGGATTTTTACCATGAGCATACGTAGTATGACACCCCTTTTTTCGTACTACGGACACCTGCCGTTGTCTGTAGGTGCTTGTGCAGAGAAAAAGAATAAAATGTAAATCTCACCACCGAACAACATTCCAACTTGTACCATGCGCAACATGAGTGTATTCTACGTATCCAATGGGTTCAACTCTGTGTCTTCGTGGCCCAACATATATTCTTGCATGCCTTGTCGGAAATGAATTCATAGTGGAAAACAGAAAATATATACAACCTGCATTCTACAACCGCAATGTTTGAGGGCTAATTGAATGAGATTGACATAACATTTCAGAGTAGAAATTTTTATCCTGAGATCGAAAAAAAGAAAATATTTTCGAACCAATCTGGCTACCCTGGGGCACCGGTAGAGAAAATTTCCGTCTCCAATTTGACAACCGTTTCCAAGAGCTCAAAACAATTCCCCGCGATGTGATCGTTTTCAATTCCGCACGACATGCCGGTTGTCGAACGGCGAAAAGCAATCAATTTTTGCCGCTGACAGCTCCACTAACTAAGCATTTTTTTTCCAACTCACAGAGGAAAAAAAAAACAAAAGTACTCTCACGCAAATCCTTCACGGTTCTTGAGCTCTCAAGTACAAGCGCTTGCCCAAAACGACGCCTAGCAGTGTGGCTTTTTGGTCATATCGATCGACTCGAATACAAAAAAACCGACTAGCAGATTAATTACCCTTTTGCTCTCGCTTCCTCCTCCCCTTCTCCCCTTCAGTACGGTTTGTGGTGCAAAAGACATAGCAAAAAAGCTGCCCCTAACTATGATGGTGATGATGATGATGCAGCAGCAGCAAGCAAATCCGCCCCCGAATGTGCGACGACGGTTTCTATAGATTGACTTTTTGCGTGACCGGAGTCATTTTGGGAGGTTAAGCGACCACTGCTGCCACCTGACGACGGGCAGCAGCGACGTCTGATCTAAAGTTACGAGCTAATAACTCGGACGATGGGGAATATCACAGTCGAAATTAATAACAATAGGAACAAGCCGGCATCGCACAAAGTAGACCATAACTCATAAATCCATGCGATAAACTCGTTCTCGGCCGGGCAATGAATTTGGATTGGCGATAATTCGGATGGATTTCAATTCTGATTGACAGGTAGCGTGGCGGTGGTTCTTTGAGTTTGAGTGATTAAGGAATGAAGGAGGGTGTTAAGCAATCGCGAGAAGGGATATTAATTTTCTGGCCATCGGATCGGCTGCGGTAAACCAGTCACCGGACGGAATGATTCAACGGCGATCGTCAAATAAAACATTAGCCCCGGGAAAAAGCCGTACCATAAATCTTTTTTTTTTTTGCTCTCGAAATTAATTTCCATTTCAGGGGGAAAATTGAAATGAGCTGCTAATAAACAAACGATTTGCAAACGTCAGAGACTCACTCCGGGCTCTCTTCTGCTGCTGTGGATATTGGGAAAACAGAACCTTTTGAAAAGTTCTATAACTTTTCAGTGCATACACGTTTCCTCTATGAAAAGCACCCCTCGCAAAGTGAAAATGCCGAATGAAAATGTAAATATCGGTCGGTGGTCGTAGGAGAATTAGACCACGGCACGAAAAGGTTTTTTATTCTACTTTTTCCGTCTGCTTCTCCCACTGCCACTCCCCGATGGAAGCAGTTTTCCTTATGATGTGGTTGACTTCATATTTCCCCTGTTGCTGTCGGTTTGCGTTGAGTGGTGGAAAAAGGAAACTGCTAGCGTTCCACAGAATGAGCATTTAGTTTTCCAGGAAAGCAAAAAAAAGCACGGTCGATTCAAGCTGAAACTGAGAAATTTTCGCTCGAATGAAGTTGTGCATGATTTTTTTTTCTCAGCTAGATTAGGTTACAATGTGCTATTTAAAGTTTGCGGAATCCGAAGCAAAAAGTAGAAATTTACCGGCGGCAAAAAAACCATGCACCTACACTCGAATGTAGGAGATGGAGACGCGTGGTAGGTTTTGGGTAATATATGAACATTGAGGCGATATAAGAGCAATAAGTTTGATGATGATTACTGAATTAAAACCTCAATCCCCTCAGCCTTATTGCAGAGGCTTTAGCTTAAGCCAATAGTGAATTAATTTTGTCATTCAAAAGATCGACAATAAATTCATTCTAAAGTGCTATTATTAGTGTATGAACCTATGACTTTATTTCCCTTGGCAAAATTGCTTTAAATCTTCTAACATACAAAGCAGAGCATTCAGAACTATTTCGACGTTAGCTCTCCCATCGAACAACCGCATGCGGGAAGCAACCAGCAACCCTAGGGAGGTCCTCTCTGAATAATTGAACCGAAAATCCTCACCGTTGATAGCTTCCCGTCACAGCAGCGTTCAACGACGACGACGATGATTGACAAGACTCGGAGCTAAACCTAATCAAGATATAACACGGACAGACGTGACCGCGTACGTTTGCCGTGTTTGCTGAAAGCTGACGACTTCGGGGATAATAGCTTCAATCACAGATCAAAACACGATAAATATAATCGCTCGACTACTCTCCGCCTAGAGGGTACCGCATTCAAATGCAGCCCTTTGTGGCCACCGGCGCTGCTGGCTGCTTTTGTTCGGTGAATACTGCCAGAGGCCGGTCGGGTGGAAAAACGTACTGAGCATAATTAGTAATTTACCGGCATTTATGTATGTATTCTGGACCGAATAATTAATGCGTCGATGAACCGAACTCTCATACGTTCTGTACTAATTGCTAATACAGTTTTGCTGATAGAGCCAGTAACTGGTTGACTTAATCAATCAGCAAATAGATTTCACTCATGCGAGTAGTGGTTTCTCGGAATAACTCAGGCCAACATTCAAGGAGTAGAAATCATTCGTATCTGCCCGTATACCACAATCGATGTTTACCCCTTTTATTGGATTTCACTGAAATCGTATGAAGCTATGAGGTTGCTTCTCTGGACAGAAACGAAAAAAATGTCACGTGTCTCCATTGGGAGGAGTCCCCCGGTTGCCTGTGCCACATTCGGTGGAGAAGGCGATGATGGAAAGGTATAATTAAATTCCTGCTATTTTTGTTTTGGCAGCCACAGAAAACTGATATCAAAGCACACAACACATATATCCACTCTCTGGCGTTCCATGCATCGTACCGGCTTTGGCTAGCTGCTGCCGGATGCCAACCGTGTTTGATTACATTGCTTGTTATGTTGGCACATGCAGTATTAATATTGCCGTCAGTCAGCAAGGCAGTCCGATATTATTGATGTGTGCCCGAGGGTAGCCTTGTGGGGGGACGGCTATCTTTAACCTCTAGCCGCCCACCTTCGGCCGTGGTTGTGTATTTCTGATTACGGTTCGATGAAAGGGCTGTTTATTGTTTGTGGGAACCATCAGCCCGAGAGGCTGGCAGAATCGATCGGAAGGGTTTCTTCTACCACTCACACCTGAGGTACCTACGGTGTTTTCTACGGTTTATCGGCTATTTCGGTCGAACAAGGGTCAAACTTTTGGCTGCCGGCTTTTTTTTCTCTTATGGCAAAACTGGAGCGTATATGGCGCATTATATTTGCGGGTGCACCAGCGCTGGCATTTCAGAATCGAAAATGCTTTGACGAAGGATGCGACAGAAAAGGAATCCATTTTACCTGGCGTTTGTTTGGCTGAAATTCCGACGTGGAAAAGTACACCTACCTGTAAATATAAGAAGGGAAGTTTTCCGTTAGGATTGTTGATATGTATTTTCATTGATTGAAATATTGATTGAATTGTAAGCAATATGCTGAAAAGGGGCCATCCACATACTACGTGGACAGCTTTGGGGGAGGGGTCTGTGTAATGTCCACGGTCCATACAAAATTTTTAGAATTTATATGGGGAGTTGTCCACGGGGGTTGAAATCGTTAAAAATCTGTCCACGTGGTATTTGGATGGCCCCTTACAAGTTAGACTAAATCTCCTTTCTTTATTATGCATTTTTTCTGACTCTTATTAAAATTTCTGCAAAAATTATAAAATTTTCCAACAAAATTATAAATGATAAAATGAAATATTTAAAAAATATAAATCATTTTAAATAATTTTTATAGTTTTTTTTTTGTTTTACCAAAAAATCTTCTATTGAAACCTTTAAGCGTTTTGCTAGTTTTAAATATTTTTTTATCAATTAGGTATATATTTCTTTTCTTTACACTTTTCGCTTTTTGTTCATCTTTTTTTAACATTATGTTTTCAAACCTTTTTCAAATTTTTTCAACGTAAAATACGTCCGACGCCCAGAAGGCCAATCGGTTTATACGTACTAACTTACTCAGGTCGACGACCTGAGCAATTTATGTTCGTGTGTGTGTATGTATGTGACGCTAATACTAACGCATCTTTTTCACAGAACGCAGCATCCGATTTGAATGTTCTTAAACGAAAATGAATGCTACTGCGCTCCCTCAGAATGTTTTCGAACGAATTTTTGATTGGTGGCTTAAATTTTAGGATATCAAAGGGTATTTTTCAACATGGGAGATTTGACTTTAAACGCAAAATAAACATGTGAAGGGCCAAGTGATGTATACCAATCGACTCAGTTCAACAATATGGACAATGTCTGTATGTATGTGCATGTGTGTGCCTCTCTCGCCCTCTCTTTTTTCCACTCTCTTTCTTTCACTCTCTCTCTCTCTCTCTTTCTGTCACTCTCTCTTTCTTTCACTCTCTCTCTCTTTTTGACGTTGACTAACGTCTATATCGAAGTTAGGCCCCTGAATTTAAAAATCTAGTAATTCAACCAGGGAAAACCAGAGAAAAGTGTTAGGTTTTGAGCGCTTATTTTGCAGTCATCTATAATCAGGTTTTCGAGGTTTTGGCATCAATCGATCAGAAATTCTTTTACGGTTAAATTTATGTAACAAAAACAAACTATTGTTTGAGATACACTATTGAAAAATTGGTAATTAATATCGATTGTCTAAATCATACCGCGCAGCCAATCACTACCTCTCTTCCCAAGCACAGTCGACACTAACGGATACGATCGATCTGACTTTGTTGTTATTGTTGTTGTCACTTTCTGTTTCCGATGTTTATGCTGCTGCTAGCGGAAAAAACCTTGCAAATATGCATCTTTTTGTTGGTGTTAATTTTACGACAGCGGCCGGCGCCCCATCATTCTGATTCCAAAACCGCACCAGTGACATGCGGACGCTAGGTGATAGCAGCTGAAAGGAGGAAATACAAAATAGTACCGGTCATCTCGTGCCGGTTTCACCCGTAATGCTGGTGGCTTTAGTAGTAAATGGCTACTGCAAAACACTTAAATGGCTGGAATTCTGGACGGACTAACCAGGGAACTATAATCGGCAACTGGCACCTTTTGGTGCCTCGAAATTTTGGTACAGAAGCGGCTAATTGAATTTTCTGTTTTACCAAATGCTGCTGCTAGCGGAAAAAACCTTGCAAAAATGCATGTTTGTGTTGGTGTTAATATTATGACAGCGGCCGGCGCAGCTTTCAAGAAACATTTGTCTCTACCATTCCATCATCTATGTAGCCCATCCCTCTTTCTATTTATCTGACGAAGCCTTGGTATAAAACGTATCGTTCGAACATTTCACCCCATCAGTTTCATTATTAAACCGTACCGGATACATACGGACGCTCGGTGTTAGCAGCTAAAAGGAGGAAAAACAAAATAGTACCGGTCATCTCGTGCCGGTTTGACCCGTGATGCTGGTGGCTACTGCAAAGTACTAAAATGGCTGGAATTCTGGACGGAAACCAGTAAACAAGAAATCGGCAACTGGCACCTTTTGGTGCCTCGCAGTTTTATAATAGAAGCGGTTAGTTGAATTTTATGTTTTACAATTGCTGTTGCTAGCGGAAAAAAAACCTTGCAAAAATGCATGTTTATGATGATGTTAATTTCACGACAGCACTAGGTGTTAGCAGCTGAAAGGAGGAAAGACAAAATAGTACCGGTCATCTCGTGCCGGTTTCACCCGTTATGCTGGTGGCTTTTAGTAGATTAACCAGAAAACAACAATGTAATCGGCAACTGGCACCTTTTGGTGCCTCTAAATTTTGTTACAGAAGCGGCAAATTGAATTTTCTGTTTTACCAAATGCTGCTGCTAGCGGAAAAAACCTTGCAAAAATGCATGTTTGTGTTGGTGTTAATATTATGACAGCGGCCGGCGCAGCTTTCAAGAAACATTTGTCTCTACCATTCCATCATCTATGTAGCCCATCCCTCTTTTTATTTATCTGACGAAGCCTTGGTATAAAACGTATCGTTCGAACATTTCACCCCATCAGTTTCATTATTAAACCGTACCGGATACATACGGACGCTCGGTGTTAGCAGCTAAAAGGAGGAAAAACAAAATAGTACCGGTCATCTCGTGCCGGTTTCACCCGTTATGCTGGTGGCTGTTAGTAATAAATGGCTACTGCAAAATACTAAAATGGCTGGAATTCTGGACGAGAATAATCGGAAACTGGTACCTTTTGGAGCCTCGAAATTTTGTTACAGAAGTTTTGTAAAAGAAGCGTTGCAATTCCCTCTACTATTTGCTTCAATGGAATATTTTTTTTTTTTAAGAATACGGTAGTCAACGTCATGCGGTCGTGTCTTGAATACCACCCTCCTACTTTTTTCACTCTCTCTCTCTTTTTTTTCGCTCTCTCTCTCTTTCTTTCTTTCACCCTCTCAAAAAGAGAATTTATTTGTCGCAAAATGCACCGTTTCCTTTAGTTTTTAGAAGCCATTTTTGAGGGATTATTGAATTGTAGAAACTAATTTCGTTATTTTTATATTCCTACACATAGAGATCACATTGTCAATCAAAAAAATATAGAACTCGGATTTAAAGCTTAAACATATTTCGTGGTAGATATGGAAACACTATTCGCATTGCGCAAACATTTCGATACCTTTTGTTCTCACACACAGTAAACGACAACCTCTCGACGATTGTGTATACAAAGGCACATCTTACACACCTACAAAAATGACATCACTAGTAATAATTTGCATTGGAACACACGAAACTGATGACCTCAGGATTCAACTTGTTATTTGAACGGCGGAGTAATGGAGAACGCTTACTTGCAAATCATAGCAATAAAACTAGACTAAACGAGTATAGTTTTCACAAGCTTTTTCTACTGACGAGAAAGAAGCTCCGTTTAGCTCTTTGCGACTCACTTAATGAAATTTATAACTTCCCATAGGAAAAGATGATAAACATTATTAGCTGAAATGCGACTACTTACTGCAGAAAAATGGTAGTTTAAAATAAAATAATTGACATAGACTGGTAAAATATCCTTTTAGATTCGAATAATTTTCAAAAAACAAAACCAAATTTCAAACAAAGAGATAGAAAATATTACATTAGTTTAATAATAATTTAAGAATTTTTAACATAATACATTATTTTTTTATTTATTTTTCAAGTTAGGGTAAATTAATATATTTTTTGATAATAAACCTTCGAATAGAATATAAGGCTAATTGATCATTGCCAAGAATATATGGAAAAAATATCAATATTATTCAGTTGGATTATTCACGATTTTTCAAGTTTTAGTTTTGTGTTAGTATTTTTTCAACTGTTTATGTTGACTTCGATGGTAAAAATTCAAATTCTTTAGCTTTCCAAAAACTGGGAATTTAGTTTTAAATTATAACAAAGCAACTATCAATGTTATTATGGAGAAACTTGTAAATTTTTAGCACTTGGATAATTTTTCTATTTTTTTTAAATTTTTTTTCTTTTTCAATATTTTGAGATTTTGTTTTGTTTTTGTAATTTCCAATTTTCAAATGTCCTGTAATACAGGTCGGACTCGATTACAGCGGTCAACACGGAGAAAAATGAACGATTATAGGTTATTAGCCATTCCTGTGAATTTTGGTGCCCCAAGCCGCCAACATTTCAGAGACTCAAATGAGTTTTCTCATAAACATAGCGTTGAAGCGAAGAACCCGGCGGGCAATTACCATGTAATACTTTGACGTAAGTTGACGCGTTTTGACAATGGCTAGGAACCAAATTTCACAAGAATTGTCAACACAGGTGCACTTCAAAAGCTCAAACCAGAAAGAAATGAAAGATTATAGCCATTCCTGTGAATTTTGCTGTCTGTTGCCACTAACTTTTTTTCAGAGACTTAAATAAATTTTCTCGTAAACATAACATTAAAGCGACGAACCTGGCTAGCAACTACTCTGCGTACTTTCACGCGTTCTAGAAATGGCTAGAGACACCGAAACTTAAAGAAATAATAATAATAATAATATAATCTTCAATTTTCTTCCAGTTTGTGCTTTTGGAATATATTTTAATTTTTTTTTCGAACCGTGTAATCCAATCGAAAAATTTTTGTATTGTTTTTTTTTTTACATAAATGTTTTGGTTATGAATATATAAAAAGAATATTGTTTTTGACTAACCTTCCTAAAGTCAGAAAACACATTTCTCACAAAAAATGATACCTTGTAATTGCACTTAAACGTACAAAAAAATTTCGATCAGTGTATATTAATTTGTTTACTTTTGACCCTGACCTACAAGTCGTTGCTTGATATCTTGTTCTGTTATTTATTATATTTTTTTTTATTATTTAATATTTTCGCCTTTTTCCTAGAAAGGTGAAGCAATCACTTGCAAACCGAAGATATAAAAGTGCTCCAAAGGGCCGAATGGCATATATCACTCGGCTCAGCTCGACGAGCTGAGCATTTAAAAAAAGTAAAAATCACGAAACATCATTATCTCAAAAACTACACAACCGATTTGAACAAAATTGTTTTTAAATGAACGGGCTACCTAAAAAACCTTTAACTTTTGAATCTTATAAAGATTGAACATGTGGTTCAAAAGTTATGGAAAGAAACGTGTTTTGAAGACTGTTTATTCTCACTCATGTTTCTTACAGATGGCTGGACCGGTTTTCATAAAATCAGTGTCATATGGAAGGCCTAATTGCCTAAAAATTTGTTTTGCAATCGGGCTCTTACTTTGCCTGTTATGTTTAAAAGTGTGAAATCTAGCTATGAAAAGAAACATATTCCGAAGAATATTTAAACTCACTCACTTTTCTCAGAGATAGCTGAACTGATTTTCACAAAATTAGTGTCAAATAAAAAGTCTAGCTGCCTCATAACATCTTATTGAATTTCATTGTAATTGGACTGTAACTTTGTAATGTATAAAAATGTGAAAATCACGAAACTTCATTATCACACAAACCACACAACCGATTTAAACAATATTGGTATTGAATTTTGGTTCGGTTTGGTTTGGTTTGGAAAGGTTTGGTTGCCATTTCAGTTAATATACATTTATTGAACTGAATTTGGCAATTTAAGGTTGTTTCCCAGAAACCATAAGTCACAAAATCGGATTTCAAAATGAAGCATGGAGTTGATTCCTGCCCTCTAAGCATTATCCCGGTTCCTGAAAAATTCACATTGGGAAATGAAATTTTAAGCTACTATACAAAAGATTGAAATGGCGTCTGGCGTCTGATTTTTGGCCTTTGGGCATCATACTGTTCCACAAATTCTCATATTGAATGATATTTGGTCTTTCAAGGCTGTTGTTCATCAGTGAAAATTTTCCTACTAAAAAGTTGAATCTAAAATGATATATAATCGAGTCCGTCCTATATATGAGTACAATGACGTTTCGATTATACCAGGAAAAAAAATCGCATCATATATTTAAAACATATTTATTTCATGTTACTTCCAAAATGTTCGGTATAGTAATTCTTTTGGCTACCAGAAATTCGTTATTTTGAGTGAAAAATAAATCCAGCAGATATTACCAAGGTGTATTTTATCTTTTTTAATTGAAGGTTTCATGTAAATCTATTCAAACAAATAATAAGTTCGCAAGAGAAAGGCTTGGTCTCACCACTAGGTGGATTAATTTTGGTTTTTTTAATTCCTTAAATTTTTTTATGTCTATTTTTATATTTTTCATTTTACTTTTTTTCTGTAATTTATTTAATTTTTTGAATTAATTAGCGAACGTCTATTAATCATGCAGCGCGAATGTTTACGACTCCTTTTCCTTCCTATTCATAGTTTTCCTTATGGCTTATAACACTTTGCCAGATAGGAGGGAGAGGAGATAACCCCCCTTCCCACAAGCGGTATGTATTTTATGGACATTCCCTTGCATCATTTTTGCTTATATTAGTAACAATTTTCATTTTTTTTTCTTCTAATTTTTCTAATTTCTTCTAAATGATGTGAAATGCGTTGATTTTCAATTTTTGTTTACTGTTAATCAGTGTAGTTAGTCTCGCTCGTGAGCAGCTTGCAACACCCCCTGTGAGGTTCTCGTTGCTACCGCTATCACACAATGGAGAATTCTCAAATCAAGCTATTTCTCGTTATTTTTCACTTGCTTTCTTGCTCGCATTCGCTTTTGAGTCATATACACACACTCCGAGGCCGAAGACAATTGTTTTTAGATGCTTTGCGATGGTTGCAGAGGGGCAACAAATAATAGGGTATCGGACTACTTCGGCACCGGTTTGTTTCGGCTGGTTTTGCATAAGACTGCTGTAAAAAAACTCACCAAAGCAGTCCAATACCCTACACGTGCCAGTATGCGACACTTTACATATTCTTCGCCTCACTGTCGGCTGTCGGTGCATGAAGCAAACCGGGTAGATGAAGAAAGCAGTTCCATTTCCGAGCACAGTTTGTCAAGCACTCCTCCAAGTCGAGCAATTCTAGTCGAGTACTCCTACTCGCTTGCAGGAGCTCGCGTGCTCTTTTACAGTCGCTGGGTAGCAATACAAAAGAGTTTCTGTGTGTCAATGCGCGCTTGCTGCTACGCAGGGGAATGCATGAAGAATGAAGAGTATCTCGAAAGCGTACGTGCAAAAGACTTGAGAAGCGTAGCATATGTCTCGTTCTCAAGCAGAAAGAAGAAGAAATGTTTTGCTTCTCGTTCGCTTTGCAACGCTGTTAACCTTCTGTTATTTTTTTAAATTTTTTTAAAACTGTTTCTACTGTAATTTTGCGATGTAAGATTTTTTTAAATTTCTCACTTTGCTTTGTTTTTTTTTATTGTTCATACTCTTGCATTATTTTTTTTTTCATCATTTCTCAAAAAATTTGTTAAAACTTTATATTCTTTAACTTTTCAATGTTTTCAAATACAGTAATCACCCGATTATATCTGTACCCGATTTTATCTGCCCCCGATTTTATCACATTTTTCACCCGATTTTATCATCATAAAACATTTCATTAAAAAAATGTCAGGGTGAACTGATTTTCTATTACGCTTCAATATTTAAGATATTTTTCATAGTTCTGTGTATCATTCTGGATGCAGTTTACATTAAAAATTCAAGCGATGCACAATGTTACATTTTGCTGTTATCGTGCGAATAATTGAATAGTGATACAAATGTTTATTACAACCGTATAATATGTTCGGAGAAGTTTCAAAATATTTGAAAACGCATCTTTTGATGTAGAAAGCTGGGTGATCAATCCTCCTAAGAGTGAGATAGAATACTTACTTTTTCATTAGATAAAGATAGACACTTGGTGTCTTAGGCAAAGTGTTAGGTGATCTCAAAACAAGAAACTTTACAGAAGACATCATGTTTCTCTTACATATTGCAAGCAACATAAAGTTTTCTATGAGAAGGCATTAAAAATCGTTATTCACATTTTAAGATTTTTCTGGTTGCAATATGTGAGAGATATCAGCATGCTGTCTTCGGCAAAGTTTAGTGTTGTGAGAACATCTAATATTTTGCTTATGGTACTGCGCTACAAAAAAGCAAGTAATTCATTTTACCAATTCAAACAAAAACATGAACGAATAAAAAACTTAATTGTAATTTATCTGTAACTTTACATCGATTTTTTTAGGTTTTTTATTTTTTTAGGTTTGTTCAGAAAGGTTTTAGGCAACTGAATTATCTATCTAAAAAAATGTTTTAAAAAATAAGTGATGATCGGTTTTTTATAGTCACTTTTTGTTTTTGAAATTTTTTTTTTCAGTACAGGATCTCGATTAATTTTTAAAATAATTTTTATAAAAGCTCAGACAGTTTTTTCAATTTCATCCCTTGACAACTTTTCTCTATCTTTTGTCATTATTCAGATATATCGATTTATGAAAAAAAAAACTGCAGCTTTTTTCATATGTTTGTACAGATAAATTTTCCAAAAAAAATAAAATCGCTGATTTTACGAATTTAGTTATTGATTTAACATCTTCAATAAAAAAAAAAAAATTTTAAAAATTTCCCGATTTTATCACTTTCCCTATTTTATCACGCCAAAAATCATCAGGGTGAGATATAATCGGGTGATCACTGTATCAAATGTTGTTGGATAAAATTGTGTCTTAGTATTATTTTTTTAATTCTCAAATGTACGTTGAAGTTGAAATTTTGTTCATTCAATGTTTTTCTTATTGCATTTTTCGCAACTTTTGAATTTTTTATATCAATTTTTTTCCAATTGTTTATTTTTCCAAGTTCAATATTTTCATTGTTTTTTTTTTCATTTTGAATCGTTTATTTTTGTTTTATTATATGTGCTTCTTAATTTCTTTAAGTATTTCTTGCAAAAGTAAAACTGTTACGTTTTTTTTTCTACTTATTTGTAGTTTCATATTATTCAATTTTCAGTTAAAGGGTTTGTTATTGCATATACTTTTTATTTTTCTTTATTTCAATTTTGTAATAATTTTCTGTTAAATTTCAGTTTTCTTTATTCTGTCTTTAATCTTTCTTAGTTTTTTGTACTAACTTTTATCATATTATTTTTCCAGTTTTTCAACTTGTCGGTTTCAGTGTTTTACTAAAATTAAATGAAAGATCAAAGCTTCTCAACCATTCCCGTGAATTTTGGCGCTCATTGCCGAGGTGTCCAGGTGCGTAAAGTTTTCAGAGACTTAAATTAAATTTTCCCGTAAGTAAAAGTAGAAGCGACGAACTCAATGAGCAATTACTCTGCAGCTTGTTGACGCACTTCCGCGCTGACCAGGGGCACCAATTTACAGAAACGGTTAAAATGCCATTATCATTCATGTTTACCTGTTTGAGCTACAGGGCGATTTTTTTTTCGCTTTCATCGACCAATGAAATCATCGAAGCTGTGTCCAGGTATTAACAGCGACAGATTGCGGCATATAAAGGTTAATATTCATACTTTCATTAAACGGAAATCAAACATCATACAAAATAAAATGGCAATGAAACAAACCAATAAAGCTTATTTATTGTTCAACTGGCATTCGGCGAATATTACTTTGTTGCAGAGACATTTTTGTGATCCATTTCACATGAAAGATACGGTCGTGAAATTCCCACGAGCCATCAACTTTCAGTTGCTAACAGCCGCGTCTGCTGCACTTTTGTTTCCAATTTACCACGAAAAAAAATCTCTTACCTGTTTTATTTCGCATTCTGACGCGGGAGCATTAAAACTCCAAGCAAGCGATAAAATCTCGCTACTGTGAAGACAATCCCGGGCCATTAGCTACCGGCCTTGGGGATCACTCTGGGAAAATGTCTGAGCGCGGTCGACGACTCAGAGCTTTTCAGAGAGTACTGTAATTCAATCACAGTACATCTTCTCGGTCTATATTAGGAATTTTCCAGCTGTTGCTCCCCATCGCTACCCGCTGCTGCTACTGCACTGACCGTTTTCGCACCGATTGTGGCGTGGCCTGTCATAAAAAGTCACGCCGATGTCGACCGCCAGAGACAACGGGTAAATGACGCCAAAGGCGCCAGCCTTTTTTTGCACTACGACCGAGTTTCGTCATCATCCACCCGCCCGTGTGTAAACAAGAGTGCGTTTTTCACTTTTTACTCGTTTCGGTGACTGGAAAAACACACATACATACACATACAAGCATATAAAATGTCATTTTATGTGCGCTTGGTGACTCCGACATTGACATTGGCCGTCGTTTTCGCCTGCTGCTGCTACTGCTGTCTGCTGCTGTCTGCTGTGTCTTGAGAGAACATACGTTGATGGTTTTTCTAATGGGTTTCTGCGGTTTGTTTAATGCGCTTCGGTTGCGACTTTTGCCGGGGAGCGATGCTTGATGGGATTTTAATATCTGTAAATATGATGGCCTCCTAATGGCACTGACCTTTGGCTGGGAGACAGTTTCCTCCCTTTTGGCAAGTCAGTATCCGATGTCGCTTTATGGGCTGCTGACAAGATTTATTCGCAAAGTATCCCGATAAATCGACAGTTTTATGGAGTGATTTCAGTATAAACAGCAGACCCAAAAACAGGTTTAACTTTTCTGCATGATTTGAATCTGCACCTCGACTGTCATCGAAATCTAATACTAATGTGCCAATAAAACTTTCAATTTCAAATTATTCCGGAACGGTCCAATTGCCCTACTTTCGGGTCTAAAGCCCGGTAGCAAACGGCCTTCGGAGAAGCACACGAGTCAAATCTACTCTCAATACAGAATACTAAGTGGACCCATAAGCGGAGTGTCTGTTGGTGCGGAAAGAGCGTCCCCACTTTTAACACTTCTCGGCCAGCGCCACAGTCAAAAGTACTTTGCTTTTTTTCTGTTACTATACCAAGAAACGAAAAAGCTCGCCTCATTAAAATTCCGGATCTGTACTGACTTTATCACATATCCTCACCATATTCTCGAACCGTCGTAGGAGAGTACATGGAGCGCTTCTCGGTTGTTTGACTCGGCACAAGTAGATAGACCTTTGTGAAGAGGCAAACGGATGGGTATGAAAAAAAAGACATGCACAGCTTCAGATTGGTGGCGAAAGCAAAGCCGGAAGGAGGAGCAAGAAAAAAAAACATTATTAGAATTTCCAATTGCCGAGCAAACACACAGGCAGGATTTACATTCTGTGTCTCCCCTGCCCTTCTTGGCATGCATGGCAGAAGTTTGGAATACAAACACATCCCTAGTATCGTTGCAATCGATTCCACGCCGGGCGGCGCTAGAAGTGTAGGGTATGGGAAAACGACCGATATACAGAGAGTATATTGGGAAACCAATTTCGAGGCGATTGTGTGAAAATTTGCAAATTCATCACTTTCTACGCACGCACGACCGATCGAGACCGAGCGACGGATGACAGGCCACACAGTCGACATTGTGAAGGCAGCACGCGATGCTGAGATCTTGACAATGTGCCATAGATGAGACACACAGTTCCGGATTTCCGACCGCCCGGAACCCGAGTGCTGATGAGGGAAATATTGCAGATAAAGATTCATTAATTCCGGATTATCCGCTTGCCTGGATACGCTACAGGTATGGGAGGGTAAATTATTTACTGGCGAACGATTGCTGAATCCTACGTATGGGGGTGCAGTTTTATCGTTTCGTGTTACTACTTTTTTAAAAAGGTGTAACAATCACAATGAAAACCGAAGTTTTTAGCTGAAAAGCACTGAAAATACTTTCAAGATACAACCAACATTATCAAAACTGGGCGTTTCTGATGAAGATTAAATAACAAAATAATTGGAAAATCACAGTTACCATTTACAACTTTGCCGAAGACATCAAACCCTTGTTCTGGTTCAAAATGGATCGAAATACATTTCAATTCATCAATAGCACTTTGACAAAAGTCGTTTAAAAAAATTATTATCTCTTTTTAATTGAGACAGAATTTTGAAAGGGGTGGGGTTAAAATTTTTTCTGGGGCCAGAGCGGTTTGTTTGATTGGTGTGTTGTCTTCGGCATTGTTGTAGATAGTAGTTTCGTCGTTCCAGAGAAAATATTTACCGTAAAAGATTTGTTTTAATTAAAAAACACATTAAACTAATGGCCCGTTGTCTTCTGTATGCTGCTTTAAACATGTATGATTCATGTCATTCATTCATGTCTTCAACAAAGTTGTTCAAGTTGTTTTTGTTCTCAGCGTTTTCAGATTGTCTTTCATAGAATAAAAGTGGTACATGTTTTTCCATCAAAAATTGTTCAACTTTCTTAACTGAATTTTGTTCGGTTTTAATGCACCGTGTTTCAAAACCTTTCCGAAAATGATTCAGTGCAGATGTGTTGCAGATGTTTAGGATAAGTTACTATTCGAGAGTTTTCATTCATTCCTGAAACACTTACTTAATGCACATGTACTACTTTTGCTCTCAACGGTTCAGCTAGTATTGACAACCATTGAGAGCATACTTGCAGTCATTTAGAGTATCTCTCTGATGTCTGTGGTACGGAAACAACTCTTCAGCAGCGATGGGAACGAAACGATTATGATCCGATTGTCGTTTTGTCTCAAAGTGTACAGATTGCGATGTGTTCAAGTAATGAATAAACTTGAATCCTCTCAGTACGCAACAAAATGTTGATGCATTGCTCACTCGGAAATAATGAATACATAACTAGACTATATACAGCTTTTAGAAGAGAATGATCCGCGCAACTAGTTGTGTTTTTTACTCCGTACGTGGCTCGTCGCACGAGGAAAAACGATAGCAAAAGAGAATAATAAACTTGACTTGTCCCCTTCGCATCACAGTGACGCAGTAGCAATGATGTGGTATGGTGACGGCGGGAGGGAGAAATATTTAAGGCTATCGGACTACTTGGGCAACGGTTGTTTCCAGCAGGTTTGCTACACCAATTAATGAAAAACTGCTGGAGTAGTGTGAAACATGATATTATATAATATTTTTTTTGTTTTATTCATTTAAAAAAAGGCTGCTTAAGCAGGTAATACAGCAATTAATAGGTACCAAACTTTACTATTATTCAATTAACCGAATTATCCTACGTTAAGCTTGCGGTTATGCCGAAGAATTTATCTACCTCTTGTTTTGGTTATGATTTGGTGAATGGAACATTTTCCTCATATTAATTTCAGAGGTAGTGCTAAGAGGGGAGAGAGAGGAGGTGGCTACCTGATATAAATAAATTTAAAAAAACGCAAGCTTTGCAAAATTTGCGTGATTGATAGTAGACATTCAAATGCTTGAACCTATCTCCTAAAACTAAATTCTTTTTAGTCGTATTGAACCAAGATTTTTAGTAAACATAACAATAATTCTTTTCAAGCAACAATAAGTTTCAGGGTACCTACGTGTAATATTTTATTTTTTTATCGTTTCCTTTCGGATTGACTTTTTACAAAGAATCACTGCGTAACTTATTGTTACGTAGGAGGGAGGGGGGGGGGGGGTAGTAGAGACAGTTACGTAACTATCATGTTTGCTCGAAATTGAAAATTTCGGAGGGGGGTCAGACTGATTAGTGGTAAGAAATTTTAGGGGGGGGGGGAGTCATTTCGAACGTTACCTATCGTTACATAGGAGGGGGTGGGGTCTGAAATCTAGATTTTCAGCGTTACGTAATTTGTAATATAACACGTCGATGTTGCACAATCATGTTTCATATCAAAGCAATTCCATCACAAAACTTGGCAATCAATTTAGTCGACCATTGCAAAAACAGTGATCACCCGATTATATTACCCCCTTGATGATGTTTGGAGTGATAAAATAGGGAAAGTGATAAAATCGGGATTTTTTTTTATTATTATTTTGTTATAAAAGATGGTAACAAATAATTTAACACGTAAAATCAGCGATTTTAATTACTACAAGAAATCGAATCATATGAAAAATCAGTTCTATCCGTCTGTCTGCTTCTCTGATTCTTATAGACGTGGGAACTACTGTACTAATCGGCGTGAAAATTTTTATGTAGGGGTTTTTGAGGCCGGAAAAGGTTATTAGAGTAGCTCGAGACCCCTTCCTCTTCTTAAAGGGAGGGCTTCCATACAAATATAACACAAACTTCTACGTAACTCGAGCGGGGGCCTAGTGTGGTTGGTAACGTCTCCGCCAACCACGCTCGACGCCTGGGTTCGAATCCCACCGCCGACATAGGTGTCGATGGTTGTGAGGTGGCGTGATCCACTCACAACCAACCCAATTGGTCTAGATTCAATCCTAGCCGACACCGGGAGATTTTCTGAGGCGAAAAATCTCTGGGATCACGCCTTCCATCGCATGAGGAAGTAAAGCCGTTGGCGCCGGTCCGTTAATAAACGGGTCGTGAGTTAGGGTCCTGGGTGTGGAGTCGCCTCCCTGGGCGTCGGTGATTGGCCACAACAGTGGCGGAACTAGACCGACGGAAAATAAGAGAGAATAAGAAAAAAAAATTCTACGTAACTTAAAAACTAATCAAGCAAATGGAACCAAATTTGACATGGTGAGGTTATTAGGAGTAAGAAATATGTCAATGGTCACTTGACACCCCTCCCTCTTCTGGAAGAGGGAGGGCTCTCATATAAGTAAAACATAAATTTCACTACTAGTTCGTAGGTTAGGTACTAGTGTTTGCATAAAGCTGTGAAGTTGTTCTGCTAGTGTCATATATATCTCAAGCAGCTCAAAAAATAAGTTTCGCTATTTTCTAAGGTTACGGAAGAGGGATCAGAAATGACCCAAAATGTGTTTACGTGGTTTACTGATAGCCCTTTCACAAAATATCTCTTCAATACATTTCAAAACACATGAAAATTGAGACTTTTTGTACTTTTTCTTCATTCGCCCAGAAGCAGAAACAAATCGATGACGTACGTAACGTATCTAACAGTCACAACCCCTGGCTTTGACCAATGATTTTAAAAATAAAAATTAATCGAGGATACTGTCTACAGACATTAAAAGACGAAAGTTTGTATCTTAATTGACAGTGGAACTGGCACTTGTAAATAATTGCGAGATTCGGAGATGGTGGACATACAATATTATATGATGATAAAATTGGGTGAAAAAGGTGATAAAATCGGGGGCAGATAAAATCGGGTACTGATATAATCTGGTGATTACTGTATTTTCATAGCCAAAAAAAATCGGTTTTCGATGGTTTTTGATGCCAAATGACTTAGAAACGCATGAAACGTCGAGAATTGGTGTCATCTGAAAAAAAAAATTGCAAAAATCGACTCTCTGGGACTTAATCGTTTTTTCAATTGTGAAAGGCGGAGTTTAAAACATTTAGAATTTATTTAATGAAATTGATTGCAAGTCTCTCGAAATAGCCTGTATAATGATATACACTATGAGTAGCATCGAATACATCATAATTCACAATATAGTGAAAAATGAGTATAAAATAAAAAAGCACTTCGGTTCGTTTGATTGGTGTGACGTCTTCGACAAAGTTGTAGATAATAATTCTGTCTTTCCGAAAAAATACATTTAAAAAAATCATTTATTGAAAATTAAAGTAAGAAGAAAAATTAAAAAATAATTATGTATTCAAATGAGCTCATTTTTTAAAAATCTGATTTTTTAATAAAACCTACAAAAGATTTCCAAAACAATGAAACCAGTCCGACCATTTAGAAGTTAAGGAAAAAAAGTTATCGTTTTTTGAAAAAAAAAAATTTTTTTTTTTGAAAAAACAAATTGTTTGAATCGTTTTTTCAAAAGGAATATTTTTCTTTTGAAAGGACAAAATATTATCTACAACTTTGCCGAAGACACTATGTCGATCAAACAAACCGTTTCGACTGTAGACATGTTTTTAATTTCCAGTAGAGCACTGTATAAGGAATCAAGAATATTTTTACAGTCAAAAAGGTTTATTTGATTGTCATAGTGTACCTGGCAAAGTTGTAAATAATAACTTTGTACTTCCAAAAAAGATGTACCCCGTGAAAAAAAAATAGCTTTTTTTTCTGATTCCTCCATGACCGGTTTCGTTGTTCAGGTAATCTTTCGAAGTTTTTATAAAAAAAATCGATTTCTTTCAAATGGGCTGTTTTAGATAATTAATTTTTTATTTTCTTTTAATTTGTTTTCAAAAAATCAATAATATGTTTTTACAGTCTATATTTTTTTGGAAGACAAAACTATAAGTTACAACTTTGCCGAAGACGTCACACCGCTCAAACGAACCGTGTTGGCTCTAAAAGTATTTGTAATCATCAATACCATCATTAAGCATTTTTCAATAGCTTTTCAATATGAGTTGTGTTTCAAAAAATTGAACCTATAGCACAAAAGGGCATTTTTTGCCTATAAAACGACTATACAAAGTTTCAGCCAATGGGCACGTTCACGTTCATATGATGTAAACTTGACAGAAAATGTATGGTTGAACTGTCAAAACGACGCAAACTCAGAAACAACGAGTCAATTGTGTTGCCTATTGATTGAGATCCCTATACTCTCATTATCACTGAATAACATCCACGTGATGTCCACGGTCCTTACAACAATTTTATAATTCATATGGGCATTTGTCCACGGGGGGAGGGGGGGGGGTCAAAATCGTTAAAAATCTGTCCACGTGGTATGTGGACGGCCCCTAAATAAAACGAATAAATTGTCTGGTACAGCATTCGCATAAACAAGTGCAAGTGTCCTAGAGAGTATATTTTTCAAACAAAATAAAAAAAAACATATTCCATCAGTATCCACCGTTTCATGTACTTTCAAGACACTTGGAATAGAAAACATTATTCAAATTCCATGCACCTCCCGTGTGTGATTTTGTAAATGACATGAAAGCATTCAACATTTTCCGCGAGACACAATCTTAATTTTGGTTGAGTTATTTTTTTTTGCACAGAGTAGTTTTTTGAAACATTTTGTAAATTTGTTTTGAAATATCTTGCCATTTTACATGGTATTTTTTCCAATTCAACATTGCCACCCTAACGACAATGATGTAGCAAATATTATATTTTCAGGAATTTTTCTATTGGTATTGAGTGAAAAGTGATTTTTTTCTTTTTATACTCATTTTTACACAATATTATAAACCACTATATGTCAAATAAATGAACCACCCTAATGAAACATAATGTATTCGATGCTAGTTATAGTGTATATCATTATACAGGCTATTTCGAAAGACTAGCGATCAATTTCATTGAATAAATTCTTAGTATTTTGAACTCCGCCTTCCGCATCTGAAACCGCCATTCTCTACTGCGAAAACTTGCCGAATTTTTTGCGGATATGTTAACCTTTCTACCTTTTTGTCCATCCTGACACACGTTTTATACAAGCAAGATCTCTAAACCAACTGGGAACTTGAACCTGCCACCAAAACAATGTCATTATGGGAGTATGAGACAACACACTTTTTTTTCACTCTCTTTTTGACAAAAATCGCAATCATTGGCTGAATGATCATGAATGATCTTTGTTCATCATATGTACATATTGCGACTAACCCCATATACTCAGCTGTGCACATTTAGATACAGATGTTGTTGTTAGCAGTCACGACAAAAGGCGAATAGTGCGAAGGAAGAGAAAGAGAGTACGCCAGCAGGGATACTATATACATGGTGCTCCTTTGCAATCCTCGTAACTCTTTTACACATAGATCTGCTTGCAAATGTGAGAAGAGTAAATGTATATCGCACACTGACAGCGATGTTAATGCATCACAAAAGAGATTTATATGTATTCAAAAATCGCTAGAAACGATTTTCTTCCATCGCTGCTCTTGAGTATTTTAATATATTACAACTAGGTAAAAGAAGGTCAGTGAACTCCAAGGATTTCGGATCAGAGATCAACGAACTGTATCAAGAATCTTCTGACGCTCGAGCCCAGCTCAGCGGTATTTATTTGCATTGCTTTCGCGCGTGTTGGTAAACACGCTGTACGTTTTACATAATCAAAATTCTGATCGGCCTTAGCCTTTGACTTGGTCTTTTTCTGTACACCACAAGTATGAAAAGCTGAACGGAACTTGCCACGAACGTTGTACAAACATTTGTATACAGACCCGCAGACGACAACTGAAAATAATCCCTATCCTGAAAGTTCTGATATATCATACTAGCTGACCCGGTCAGGCTTTTGAAATTGACTGTGTTTCGGTGACAGCAAATTTTAAACTAGATCGGCTCTCATTATATAGTATTTGTAACACAAGACAGCTGCATTGCCTGTGTACGCTTTAGCTGTATGTGAGCCCTCATGAATAGCTTATTCATGAGGCTGTTAAAGTAGAAAGAGAGAACAGTCGTCAGTATAGCACACCGCAGTCATTTTCCGAAGCCTGGACCCGGCAAACTTCGTCCCCTTCTTTTTATTTAAATAATTTTAAACATTTTTAAACAATTTCAAGATTGACTTTGCGATTTGTTTATAGTCTGCATAATGCATAATGCATAACGAATCGGATATTGTATATGATCAAAGTCAAATAACAAATCGCTCGATATGATTGGTTTTATCGGAATACGAATATCCTCGCCTTTTAGCTTCTTTACACCACTTCAATTCTGATAGTACTCATATTGGGTGGTATTCGGTCTTTTTCAGATGTTTTCCATAAACAGGATGTTGTCATCTAGGGTTTGAAAAAGTCGCATGTGAATGTCAATTTCTGGCCTCTGAGCATCAATCTGTTTCCGGAAATACCATATTGCGTCAGTCGTTTCTGATAGTTTTCCAGAAACCGGAAGTCGCCATCTTAGATTTAGAACGGCTTAGATCAATTTTAGACTTCTGTGCATCATCACGATTACGGAAAATATCCATATTGGGTGGTATTTGGTCACTTTCGGCTATTTTCAAGCACACCACCCCCCTACTTTCAAAGCAGGGAGGGATGTCAAATCATCATAGAAATATTTCTTATCCCCAAAAACCCCCACATACCAAATTTGGTTCCATTTGTTTGGTTAGGTTCTGAGTAATGCAGAAATTTATTATTTGACTTGTTTAGGAACCCATCCTTCGAGAAATAAGAGGGGTGTCGACCCAACATGAAGGTATTTCTTGCCCTTGAATATCTACACATGCCAAATTTGTTTCCATTTGCTTGAATAGTTCTCGAGTTATGCAGAAATTTGTATTTTATTTAGGGATGAGACAAACAGACGTACAGATCTGCATTTTTATTCCACTACCAGACTGTTGTAACTGAATGATGGTCCGTTGGTAGCCAACGATCGCATTTATATCGTATTCCTTTTTGATGTCTGCGTTAGGGAAGTAAGCCAATCGTATGGAAAAATGTTTGTGGATATTGTGGCATTGAAAATTTCCCGTTATTTTTACCATGTAACAAGAAAATGGTGCAATAAAAATCATGTTATTAAAACCTTGTTTATGTTAGCTGCCAAACGACATATTAATTATTGAATTCGGGACAGTTGCTTGAGAACTATTTTAAGCATTTGAAAACTTCCATTCCGTCAACAAACAACGTTACATGCTCGTCTCAGTTTTCGCAGCATGTACTCTATAGTAAAGAAAGATGTAGTCCTACGTCAAAACAAGATAACGAAAATTTTTCTCTTAAAATTAATATTTTTCTCAAGATTCAAGAACGATAAAATGAAATTTTAAAAAGGTTACACAGATAACACTAGTATACAAAAGCGAAAAATATGTGGCCTATGGCTCAGACAGGAAAACAAATTTCAGAAATTTAAATGAAGTTTTTCCATAATCAAATGTAGAAGTGACGAACTCATCGTGTAATTACTCTGCGGCCTTTCAAAGATTTCTGAGCAGGCTAGGGGCACCAAAATACACAGGAATGGTAAAAAAGCGATAATCTTTCATATTTTTCCTGGGGTGAAACCTGTGTTAACTAGTGCTATCTACAACTTTGCCAAAGACACTATTGACTAATTCCAAGCAACATAGGCAATAGATAATTTTTGATTTGGCTGTGCAAAGTGCACGGACTTATCTATGGGCTAGAGATGTCCTTTTGTGTTTTTAATTTTATTGATCACTAGTAGTGATTCACTACTCATTTTCGAAAAGGGCTTATGTAAAAATGGTATCGATGATTACATATATTTTTAGAACCAGAGAACGGTTTGTTTGATCGGTGTGACGTCTTGGCAATGTTAGGGATAATAATTTTGTACTATCGAAAAATATGAACACAGCAGAAAAAATTTAAAGGGAAAATATGAATAAAAAAAAAATAAAATTATCTAGGAAAGTTTTTATTTTTTTAATTTTTTTACAATTTCTAAAAGAACTATCTTTTTAAACTGATCCAAAATGGTTTATTTGCGATGTCTTCAACAAAGTTGTAGAAAGTAATTTTGTTCCAGAAAAAATATACACGGTTAAAAAAAATTCATCTTGGAAAATAAATACATTTTTAACTACACATTAACATCGATCTTGTTCGAAAAATAGTAACTCAGAGAGTTATAAATTTAAAAAAAAATGTTTTCCAGTGCATAATGTTTTGGGGGCCACCCACAATCCACGTGGACAGCTTCAAGGGGAGAGGGGTCTGTGTAATGTCCACGCACAGTGGGAAATCGCTGGCCATCAGCCAAAAAAAAATTTTTTTCGTTAGCTGTTTCATAATATTTTTCCTTTATTACTATAACATTCAAGTGTCTAAATCCAAAATTTGGGCGCAATATCATGAAATCTGAATTTTTAATGACTTTTCAAAGCTTGGCGACTGACGCTTTTTGTCTTTTTTTTTTTTTTTTGAAAAAAAGTACATTACTTTGAAACGCTCTGTAGCCTTAATGATAGCTTGGATTTGTTTGACGTCAAAGGAGAAGTTGTTGTAAATTTTGTGCAAAACAAACCCTTTTCATTAGGTATTGTAAAATTTGGTTATAGTAGGCCTGATACTAAAAAAAAATTTAAAAAACGTGATTTTTTGTAAGAAAGAAGCTTAAAAGTTTAGTTGCCGCAGTTTGCCACGGTTGTGACTACATTCAAAATTTAGGTAAAAACGTGAGCTTTCAAATGCATACTGTCCGCTGCTGCGCAAAACTGCGCAAATTGTCACTTTAGTGAAAAAAGCGATAGCAGTTTTTTTCCTTTTTTATTTTTGAGGTTGAAATTTCATCCAGGATTAATTTCAATCATAACCATGGTACCCCATTAATGGAAATTTATGATAGCGAACTCAATCCGTAAGAATAAAATAAAATAAATAAAACATTACAAAATTTATCAATTAAAAGTTATAAAGTAAGTGTTAAATAAGAAAATAGCAAACAAATCTTTATGAAACTTTTAATTATGTCAAACTTTATCACTTTCTGCAAATTTAGAACAATATTAAAAATATTCAGTCCTTTTCAATTTATGATCATGAAATTCGCTAAACTGATTGAAATCTTGAATACTAGCAGCAAATTCATACCATCAAACTCCGGCTAACAATAGCCCGTTTGAAGATTGCTTTCGCTTTGCACTCGTTGGCATACAAAAGTAAAGCACACATTTTGCTTTATGAGAAAAAAAAACAAAGAACTGTCGTCCCCCTTTGCATCTTTTCCTATTCATTTAGAACGTTGTGTCATTCCAGTGTCTTGGTTTTCAAATTCATAAATTCGTTAAATGTTATTATGGAGCCTTCAACTTTAGCGGCACTACCTAATTCAATGTCTAGTAAGTTGTCAATTCATGGTGTTATACATGTATTTAAATGTCCTCTTGCAACCATAGAAACCGGGTTTTTTTTTCCTCTGTGTGGACTCATCACTGCGACCAGAGACATTTTGATCTATTGTGATATTGCCCAGGTGTTTTCTGTACTCCGCACTTCATATTATTGGCAGTATCACTATTGAAGTGAATAATACGCTTTTTTATTTATATCCGTGCTTGTGTGTGAGAGTTTACCCTTACATTTCAAGCTTACTGCTCTACTATACCAAGCCTCTTTTCTATCCTACCAATATCGCCAAATTACAATTGCCTAAACTGAGGCTACACCTAACGTTCCTCTCCGGCCAGGTTTATTCTAAGAGGGACTTATTATGTCAAGAGGAAGGAGTCTTATCGAAACCTCGTTCCTCGTGCCAATATCGCCAATTAAAATTCCCTGTAGAGGGTAAATATTTCTGAATTCAGTTTTATTATAATAAGGACTTATTTTGTCAAGAGGAAGGAGTCTTGTCGAACCTCGTTCCTCCTACCAACACCGCGTCACAATCACAATTCCCTGAAGAGGCGCTCAATGCTTCACCTCTGGTCAGGTTTATTATAAGTAGGACTTATATTTTTGTCAAGAGGAAGGAGTCTCATCGCAACCTCGTTCCTCCAGCCAAGACCGCGTCATAATTACAATTCTCTTAAGAGAACTATTATACGTTACTCAGAACAGTTTTATTATAAGAGGGACTTTTTTGTTAGGATGAAAGTCAGCAAGGGTACTATAGAATTCAGCTTGAAGGAAGAGTATGTGGCGGAGAGCCTGGGAATGAACCCATGTTAAAGTCCTTTGACAACCAAATGGCCTGATTCTACTAAGATTCGAAGGCTACGAAGCTCTCTTTACAGACGACATTAATAGACACCAACCATTTCCTGTGATATTCTCTGTATCAATATCCAAAAAATTGACATAGTCTCTCCATCCCAATAGGTCAATTTATATTCGCTTCCATGGACCTAGCCTAATTTGATGTCTCGAAGGTAAAGGTTTTTCGAAAAGTTTGAAACAACCCCTTTTCTTGAACAATTTCTAAACCTGCTGTTGAAGCGTAATAGAAACTGATGTCTTGAAAGAACACATGCTGGTAAAAACAACGGTACCGTAGAGTATATGTGGAGCAGAGCAAGAGTTTAACATTTTTGCAACGGTTGTAAGTTATTTTTATTTATTTTTTTTTCTTCGATATTCACTAAATAATCGTGACCGACATAACATCGAACGAGTAAGTTCCTAAAAATACTGATTCATAGAAAAGTAAGAGCTAGCGAGTGCTTATGAATTTTTTGACCATTTACTAAGATCTATTCAGAATCTTTTTTTACATGTCAACATTGTTAGATATTGTTTTATTTTTAATTTTACAAATAAAATAGTATACTTATATTAGCTGCCTTCGTAAAACAGTGCATGTTATTGTTGGCAAATGTAACAAACTTGTGAGGCAAAAAAAAAGAATCTTTTTAAATTTTAATTTCGTTGTAATTGTTAAATGTTGTTTGCGCACAAAAAAACACTACAGGCACAACATCACCAAATGTAAATGAAGTTTTTTCGAGTTTAATTAAATATATTTCTGAAAAAATGAAGTTAGGGTGAGAATTATAATACGTAAATCACTGAACAAACGAATTTTTTTACTGTAATTACAGTAATTACAGTATTTAGTCCCACGTCACCGTTTGATACAACCATAGGGCTGTATACCTTGTAGTGTTTCTTATTTCTACATGATCAAACAACCTACAATGTTTAGCTAATATTTTGTAGTTTTCATTGAAAATAAGTTTATATAACAAAATCGTGGAGATATTTTTTTTAAATTACCAATGGAAAGACAAAATTGATACCTACAACTTTGCTAAAGACGTCACAGGATCAAACAAACTGTTCTGGCCCTAAAATTATTTGTTATCATCGATACTTTTTTCACATAAGCCATTCTCGAAAATGACTGGTGATTCCGATAAAAAACCCGAGATTACATCCCTAACCAAGAGAAACATCTGGTCAAAGTTTCAGCCAGATCAAAAATCGTCTAAAAAGTCGTTGTCTATAAAGCCGTTGTTCTGTGTTGCCTCCATCTACAACTTGTCGAAGACACAATATCAATGAAACAAATCTCATTATGCAAATAAAAATAAAATTTTGGGATTATCTGTTGAGCTGTTGGAATGATGATGACTATTGATGATACAAAATATTTCTTATTGTTGATTGATTTTTGGGTTTGTTCAATCGGCATAGTGTCTTCGGTAAAGTGTATATTTTTTTCGGAAAAACAAAATTTATATCTACAATTTTACAGAAAACGTCGATTAAACAAATCGTTTTGGCTCTAAAAATATTTGTGATTATCAATACCTTCCCAAAATAGCATTTTTCAACAGGTTTTTCAAAAATGAGTCGTGTTCCACAAAATTAAACCAATAGCACAAAATGGCCTCTTTTGCCTATAGAAAAGTCTATGCAAAGTTTCAGCCAAATAAAAAAATGAAACTAAGATATTTTTTGTGGAACTGTTCCTCTTAGATGTGGAGTTTTTATTTGTAAATTTTGATCTTTGTATAATGCTGTTAGAATTTCTTAGTTAGGATTTTGAATTTTAGAAAACTTTCACTCGAATTTTAGTGTTTATTTTTGTTATATTTTTTTATCTTGATTTAAAACTGTGTCATACAAAATTTCCAAATATGCTATGAAATGGTACCTTCAAAAAAAAAAAATCACACTTTTGCAATAACTTTAAAATTTCACTTCCTTTCTAATGCAATACTTAAGCGTTTATGACATTTATTTTTGCTGCCCACATTTTTTTTCTCAGTTTAGTTTTCTGCAAAGCATTGCACTGGTCAACACAACTTTTATCCTAAAGGTCAAATTGCAAGAGTAAGATAGATTACAGCTTTTTGACTGTTTTTGAGACTTTTGGTGCTAGTAGCGAACTCAGAAGTGCGTCGAAAGGCCGCAGAGGAATTGCTCATCGGTTCCGACGTTTCTACGGTTTTTTTTACGAAAAAACTTCATTCAAGTTTTTGAAGACTTTACGTACCTCCAAGCTGGCTGTAGGCACCAAAATTCGCTGAAACGGCTAAAATCTATAGTCTTCCATTTTCTTCGTTTAAGTTCTAGGGCAACTTTTTTTTTTCGCTTTTATCGACCAGTGTAAGCAATTGTAGGCGGTGCCGTTCCTAGAATGTTTTCGATACAACTTCTGGTTTCTGAGTCACAGGGGCTTATCACGGGACTCACTTCACGGTGAGGTGACAACTGTAATAGGCACGGTGAAAGTGATTCCCATTTGATTTGCACGCGTCTTTTTCCACCGTGAGATTTTTTCACTTCGTTCTCACCGTAAGGTGACATCCGTAATAAGCCCCACAATGATGTAAATAAAGTATGTGCTAAAAGCATACAAAAATTAAGGATTCAAAATTTTATAAGCTCAAGAACTCAAGTAATTTTAGAATTCAAAATTTAACATGTACAAATCTTAATTGAGGATAGAAACCCTTCTTTGGTTGAAGACTGATTTCGGAGAGTTTGAGTTTTTGAAAAGGATGGGGAATTATAATTGCCACCTTAATGTTTTACATGGCGACCGTGCCATTGTAAAAGTGTTAACTTTTGAGCTTCTTCATGTGCTTTGCCACTCTTTGGTCACAACTTGACTGATTGAAATAACAATGTATACATTTTAATCATTAAAATAAGAGAATAATAGTATGAAGCTAAAAAATATTAAAGGACCCCACTTTTTCACCGTTTTTCAGTCTTTTAGTGCTTACAGCGAACTCATTAGTGCGTCAAACGGCCGCAAAGAAAATGCTCATCGGTTTCGTCGTTTCTACGTTTTTTTACGGGAAAACTTCATTTATTCTCTGAAGACTTTACGTACTTCCAAGCTGGCTCTAGGCACCAAGACTCATCGAAACGGCCAAAAAGCAATATTCTTTCATTTCTTTTTAGTTCAAGTTCTAGGGCAGTTTTTTTCGCTCTTGTCTACCAGTGTTAGCAATTGTAATTGCCGTTCCTAGAGAGTTTTCGATACAATTACAGGTTCCTGAGTCACAATGTTTTGAATAAAGTGCGTGCTAGAAAAGCCTTTTACGAAACTCCTCATGAGTTTAGAAATGTTTTTTTCACCGCTAAAAATAACTAAATTTTATAAGCTAAATTCGTGAGTAAAGTTCTAATATGATCGATTGATTTTTTGCTTTGCTCAAGCTGGAAATGCTTAGTTAAAACTCGAAAGTCGAATTTAAAGCCTCAAATCTGAAAAAAAAACAATTCATCCCAAAATGCTCAGAAATTGAAATACCAAAATCAAAACAAGAAATTAGGAATTCAAAATTCTTAAAGTTCAAAAAGCGAAGTAATTTTATAATTCTAAATTTGATATGTAAGAATCTTGATTGAGGATAGTAATCCTTTTTTCGGTTGTTAGTTGAGGACTAGATTCAGAGAGTTTGAATTTTTGAAAAGGATTGGGTGTTTTAATTACCCCTTTAATGTTTTACATGGCGACCGTGACATTGTAAAAATGTTAACTTTTGAGCTTCTTCTTGTGTTTTGCCACCCTCTCGTCACAACTTGACTCATTGAAATAACAATGTAAACATATGATTCATTAAAATAAGAGAAAAATAGTATGGAGCCAAAAAACATGAAAGGACCCATTTTATAAGAAGAAGTTTCCAAAACGTATGCTAAAATACTTATTCCCTTTTGGAAAATTACTTTTGAGTCTAGAAATTTTTTCCACCCACGAAAAGTAATTTCGTAAGTAATTCGTAAAGTTTCTTTGAAAAATAAAAAATAGTCGAATAAATTTTTGCGTTTCATTTTCAGATCCTTCTGGCTGCTCAAAACTTAAAATAAAAAAAATTAAACTTCATCCTTCAAAGTTTAGGCTTCAAGATTCCAAGTGACAAATCTGAAATTGAAATTTTCGAAATTCAAGAAGCGAAAAAAATTTTAATTCAAAATTTGATACGTAAAACTGTAAATCCTGGACAGAAAATCTGTTTTAGTTTTTGTAATTATAATTGCCACCTTGATGTTTTAGATGGCGACCGTGCTAGTGTTAGGTGTTAATTTTCTAGCTCTGCCTTGTATATTGCTACTCTGGTCACTACTTTACTCACTCACGCGTTAGCTCTATAAGAAAAGAATATTGATATGGAACCGAAGATTCAAGAGAAAAAAAAATTACAAGAATATTACTACCAGAATGCGTATTAAACTTGTTCGTCTAAAAAATCTTCCAAAACATCTGTATAATTCGCGGAACAGAAAGCAAGACTTTAAAAGTGAATCTAAACACAATTACTTGCCTAGAGCATTGCCAAGGAAAACATAAAGTTGATCCATGAAAGAACGTGGTCTTGAAAACTGCTGACTTTATTTACTTTCCACGAAACCTCGTCATTTCGAAACGCTGCTATGGGGTTTAATTGTATTAAAATAAAATCAAATATCGCCGGTTTTCAAGGAACAAAACCACATACCAAAAAAAAAAAAAATAAAATCAATTTTTTCAGTGCAGAATATCAATTTTTTTGTTAAGTATTTTTAAATAAAAAATTTAGACTATTTTCCGAAAGCCATCGAATTTTAAATTCAAAATTTGACATGTAAAACTCTTGGTGCAGGATAGAGAGGATGGATTTGAAGATTTCGAATTTTCGACAGGGTTTACGAATTTGATTACCACCTTAATGTTTCACATGGCGACCGTGGCACCGTGTTAATTTTTCAGCTTCACCTTGCTACTCTGATCGCAACTTGACTCACTAAAATAAGAATATATGACTCACTAAAAAAAAAAAATTAATCATATGGAACCAACAAATAATGATAGGACAATTTGCACGACTAAATCTTCTACAGCATCAACCTAATTCGCTAAGCAGAAAGGAAGACTGTAAAACTTTCAGGAAAACATACAAGTTGATTGATGAAAGAACATGTTCTTGGAAACTGCTGACTTAAATTACTTTTCACCGAACACCGTTATTTCGAAACATTTCCTCGTAGTTTAATTTTATTAAAAAAATATCAAAAATCGCCGGTTCGATATTCTCTCTTCAGCAGTATAAAACTATAAAAACAAAGTTCTTTCCATTAATCATAAATGCTTTTTATCGGATACAGATTCCGCGGTAGCAAGAGAAGACACAAATATTCGCATATCGGGAGTATCGAATATACTGCCCAATAAAAATGGAAATGTGTCATAAAACTATAATCGCTCAAGTAACGAAGACTGCTACAACAGGCTCGAAAAGCAGGAACAATGCAAAAAAAAAAAACAAATAGAACTCATCGCTAGCGAACTGCATTCTGGCGGCGTTCGGTCGGCTTTCGCTTTTATCGTCATCATGGATTTTTTATACGACCAATAATGCCACCGGTGAATGCGGACACCGGGTGCGAAAGCGACGACCGGGACGTGCTTCGAGTTCGGGTCCGTTGTGTGCAGCATTTATTTCAGCATAAAATATAAACAAGAGCACTTTCGGCTCCTGCAATAACCGGAGCAGAACCATGAAACTGAAACTAAGAGCAGGAGTAGCCGCCGGTATTGGTCACCGATGATAGTACCGAGACGAGTTCGGAAACGCGTTCCCAGGGTGTGCGTCAGTAGGACCTCACCGTTTCACGTGCGGCCGTTCCCACGTCACGGCATCAAAAACAAAAACCAACACAGAAAAAAAGTTACGAAAGGATAAAAGGGATTGTGGTTTTCCGCCGTCCCAAACTTCGTCGTCGTCATCGTCATCATCGTCCGCTATTTGCTGGCTCTGCTGGAAGATACCGTTTTCCAGGATCGTCCCACGAACGACCAAAGTCATAAATCTTGCATCCGGTTGACCGCACTCTTTGCTACCGGTTTGCACGAGAGTTCTTCTGGAAGAGCCGTTTTTTTTGTGTGGTGGGATACGTACGGGGGATCGATCTGAGTACTTTTTTCTTCCCCCGAAATAAGAATAGCATCTCGCCTCTGGCGGCTCTGTTCCGGTGCGAGAGTGGTGGAATTGCGAGAGCCCTCTCGGAAAGCTCGAGAGCCTCCAGAAGATCGGTTAAGTGGAGGTACGGAAACGAATGCGGCTAGAACCGTACTGAAACTAGCATCTATCGTGTAAGGATGGAAATTGTTGGTGAAACTTCAAAATGATTGAGCAGAAGTTTAACGAAACAGCTTTTAAGTCTATACTAAACTTACTTTACTTTTTCGGTGCCATTGGACTTTTCGCCTACCTGGGAAAAAGGAAAAAATTCCTAGATTAGATCAATCGATAATGATTAAGGAAGCTTTATTTTTGTTTGTTTTTCGTATTTTATCATCGTATTCGTTTTTTATCAAAAAAGGTACAGTGGAAAAGCCTTTCCTAAATCGAGCAAATTTACGACCTTAAAGATACGACTTTTACGCTTCTGGCTTCTTCTAGAATTTCAAGTATTCATTCTAAAAAACGACGACCGGTAAAAAACATAAGCTTTGAAACCCCATCGCGGATGGCAACCGGCTGATTCGTATCTATTTTTCATATGAAACGTTGTAAAGAAAAGTCACTCTGATTTTTCCATCCAATTTGCTGCACTCCATTTTTCCATCGGAGACGCTGATACATGGATTATACTTTACGACCTGTTTTTTTTTTCCTGGAAGCCCATCGCACGCGAGACCAGCTCAAATCCAAAGCGTATGAAAGGAAACAAAGCCGCGGCCGGGGAAGCGCAAGTGTCGTAAAGAATACTTCAAAGGGTTGGCCCGACCGAGTCGAGAGTCATCATCGGATTCAGAAGCTCCGGGATTGTATGTCGTTATGTCTGATACGTCTATGAGGTTATGTCATATGCTATGATCCCTTCTACTGGTAATCTTTATGGAATGAGGGGGACTAAAGGCACTAAAGTAAGCCGGAATGTCTTTGACTGGTTCCGAGTATTAGATTAAAAATTCTTAGGTAGATGCTTTTCGGGTAAAAAATTACATGTGTTTTCATTTTCTTTTTTGAAGATGACAGTTTCGTTTGATTTCTTTAATAAAATATAAATATTTCTGAAATTTAATATATTAAATAATGGTACGATATTTCACACTGATGTCAAAGTTGTGGTTTCAAATTTTATCTCCACCATAAATCATAACCACAATCTCCAACTCGATGGTGACGCTGAGCCGAATCGAAAATAAGCTTACAACCATCAACAATGGCTGTCAAAATTTGTCATAAACGTCATTTAGAAGCTGCTGCTGTGTTTGTTTTTTTACTCATCGTACCGCCGAAATCCTTCGTCTTCCGATGAAAAAAAAAACGCCGAGCGCCACCACAAAGAAGCCCACAGACCATAAATCAACTCTATTAGGGCTCGCGGACTCGTGAGCGTACGATAAAATTGCCCGCTACCGACTTACCACCGGCAGACAACAACCCGCGGGCCCTCTTTCCCGGATCGGGTACTACATCTTTCCCACTCAGCCTCTCCCGCACCGTCGACTGGGGAAAACGAATCGGTGCCGCTCTTTTACCGATTCCCAAGCCCTATTAGATATTCATCATTTCCAAGTGTGATAAATTGGATTTTCCTGCCGAACGGAGCGTCGAATCCCCCGCAGCAGCAGCAGCGGTGGGTGGTAGTTATGAGGTGGGAAAGCAGACGAATTGTAACCAACCCGGGCGGTTGCCAACCGTTTCCTGTCAAGATCGGTTTACACAAAATAGAAGACAATTTGGTTTCATCATCTCGTCTTCGGTTACGTGTTATCGGAACGTATTTGAACAATCTGTCTGAAATATTGCGAAGAAAAAAAAAACGGCCAGCTGGTTTCGAGCGGAACGATGGAGGGAAAAGTTACTATGGAGGTGTTTTCTCGAAAATAATAACGAACAAAAGCATTTGGACAGGCTTTGATGTTCACATTATGGCGAACAGTAAATCGGATTGACATTTACAGTCACTTCAAGTGACAGGAATTGCCATACAAAAATACTGGCGCACCATCTTTTACATAAATGAAATGTTGAGCTCACTTGTATATTTTAAACCATTAGATAATGACTATTATGAGATTACCTGTTCAAATATTAACTAATATTTGAACAACTAATAACCAATTTTAGCCATTTAGGTCTTGAAAGACTTCTATCGTATATTGAAATAGTCATACTGGGCACAATCATAATAGCGCGATCATTTCTGGAAACTGGCAGTCGCCATTTCGGATTTCAAAATTACTTCGGGATTTGATTTCCGGTCTCTGGGCACCATTCAGGTTTGAGAAATACCTATATTGGACCATTTTAGGATGTTTCAGAAGCCGGAAGACACCATCATGGAATTCAAATGTCATCTAGGGTGAACTTTCGGGCTCTAGATATAATTTTGGTTCTAAAAATATCCATATTTACTTAACTTTATTTTGTTGGTCGACGGACTGTTCACTGGTCCAAGGGCAAACGAATATGAGATGTCCAGCTTCTTCTGTCTTGAAAAGGCATTCTCCGGTCATCTCGTACACCAGCAGATCGTGCATCTTCTTTTACCGCGCATTTCCAAGTGCAAGGCCTATCACGGAGTCGACGGTACATGTCCAGTCCACAAAAGTCTTCCCCACTGTATAACCTTCACTGTATCAGCATGTTTGTATGCCTGGTACAACTGGTGATCCTGAGTCTGCACTACACTCCATCTTTCAAATACTCCGAAAACTCGTCGATCAGCTTACTTCAGTGTCCATGCTACATGTCCGTAAAGGGAAGTTCTGAAAATCGAAGTTTGGCGAAGTAACTACAATTTTATCCGCGCTTAAAGCAAGTAATTCCCTTTGTTACTACTTAAAAATAAAACTACAAAATAAGAAAATAAGAGCATGAATTTGGATTTTAGATTCATTTTTTGCCTGACGTCCACATGTGCATTGCACAAGTTGCACCTATGGACGAGTCGCCCCTGGATAAAGTATACAAACGACTCGACTTAATAAGCGATTTGTTGTTGCTGTTAGTGTTTTACTCACTCTATACCACAAAGAAACGCCTACCAGAAGCTTAACTCTCAGTAGTCGAGTATAAAAACTAGCATGCACAAATTTAGTTTGCATTGCATAACCGATTACTGCAGCAAAAAAAAAAAAACGATTGACTCTTACTAGAAGGCCGCCATTATAGAATGTGTCAAAATCTACCTGAAAAGGAAGTATGAACACGCCAACATTATCTCGGACAGTCAAGCGGCATTTAAGGCCCTGAAGGCCTACAAGTGCATGTCTAGAATTGTCTGGGACTGCATTGGCCTTCTACAACAGATGAGCCAATTGAATTCTGTGAATCTTTACTGGATTCCTGGTCACTGCGGAATAGAGGACAATGAAGTTGCAGATGAACTCGTCAGATTTGGTTCCCAATCAACGTTCATTGGTCCAGAACCGTTTTGTGGTATCTCAGACTGTGTTCTGAAGGCTGAGCTAAAGGAATGGGAACAACGAGAGATTACAGGCAATTGGAAGGCAGTAAAATCTCTTAACCAATCTTAACCAATCTATTTCTCAAAAGATGCTGAGTCTCAATAAGAGCGATCTCAGTATATTCACTGGCCTAAAAATCTTCAGGGAATCGGTTCCACCCACGATGATATTTGTGGCTCCTGCAATTTAGAAAGCGAAACCTCGGAGCGGAGCACTAATTAGACGCAGACTTCAGTACTTCAATAAGGGCTCCCTAGAACCCAAGGAAATCTGGTCTTCGCCGCCAGTCAGGGTCTCTAGTTTCATAAAACAAGTTATTCCCGATTGGCACCTATCTCACTATAGCTCGCCGTCTATCACTCCCTCAATAAGTGCTAGACAAGCTTGAAGCGCAGTACAGCAAACCGGGGCATACCACAATAGTTCAAATGAATGGACGCAGCGGTTCAAAAACACCCCCAACAGGAAAAAAAACCCAATTGATAAAAAAAAGTTGAAAGAATAAAATTTATAGCTTCACACCGTTCATATGATCGATCCAAATCTAGTGTATTCCTAAACATTTTGCAAAAAAAAAAAACATTGGCCTTGAGCAGGTTGTCGTATTTCTACGTTAACCTTGCGGTCGTGTCTTATGAACAACCTCTTCAATTATTTTTGTGAACCCACGTTTATAGAATAACACAGTGAACATGGTGTTTAGGAGTTTGGATCTCCCATTTCCAGACTCATGAGATATATCTATTTAAAATTACGAATAAGCTACTATGGAACCATTATTCATCGAATTAGATAATTAGGTTAAGCGGTTTCAAAAATAATGAAGGTTGACAATATTCATCCACTTCCTTTCCTTCCTCTGAACTTCGCTTACTAAGATATGGCAAAGTCTCAAATTATAGACTAATGCGCAAAATCACGTATCATACTTGAAAACCCCTGTATAAAAATTTCCATGATACAAATAATAGAGCTTCTTCCACCCTCTTCTTACTACGCAGCTGATATACAAAAAAATTAATGTTTTTGAAACATACTTGAGAATTCAAGTACAAAAATTGGTAAGGTAATCAAGTTAAGTGTTAAGCGTTTATAAATATTATATTTTCGTCCTATTTTGCTAGCATTCTTGATTAGTTTCGATCTCCCTGTTAACTTCCCTCATAGTCTCATATTTTTGCCTTTCTCCTAGAAAGGTATAGCAATCACTTGCAAAACCGAAAGTATAAAAGTGCTCCAAAGGCCCGAATGGCATATATCACTCGACTCAGCTCGACGAGCTGAGCATTATTCTCACTCACTATTCTCAGAGATGGCTGGACCGATTTAGATGAAATTAATTGCAAATGAAAGGTCTCGTTGTCCCATAAGACCCTATTAAATTTCATTGTGATCAGATTTTTAGTTTAGAGGTTATGTATCAAAATGTAAAAATCATGAAACATCATTATCTCAAAAACTACGCAACCGATTTGAACAAAATTTATTTCAAATGAACGGGCTACCTAAAGTACTCTTAAATTTGGATTTCATAAAGATTGAACTTGTGGTTCAAAAGTTATAACAAGAAACGTGTTTTGAAGACTACTTAATCTCACTCATGTTTCTCAGAGATGGCTGAACCGATATTCATAAAATCAGTGTCAAATGGAAGGTCTAGTTGCCCCATAAGACCCTATTGATTTGTTTTGCTATCAAATCATTACTTTGCCTGTTATGTTTAAAAATGTGAAATCCGGTTATGAAAAGGAACATATTCCGAAGACTACTGGCTGACCCGATTTCCACAAAATTAGTGTCAACTAATAAGTCTAGCTGCCTCGTAACACCCTATTAAATTTTACTGTAATCGGAATGTAACTTCGTTTGTAATGTACCAAAATGTGAAAATCGCGAAACTTCATTATCTCAGAAACTACACAACCGATTTGATCAATATTATTATCACATGAGCGGGCTAGTTAAGGGTTAACTGATGAATTATGATTGAACACGTGGTTTCAAAGTTTGGCTGCCCAATACGTTCCCATTTAATTTGATTATAATTGATCTTAAGCCACCGTTATGTATTAAATTGTTAATAAAACAACGGAAGTCTATTATTTCGAAGATTACATGACTTATTTGAACATATTTAGTGTCATACTCAAACTTACGAATAACTAACTTCATAACAATTTGATATGTGGCTCAAAAGTTATTGAAAAAAAAAAAGAAATTCGAAGGCTATTTAAAACTATACCTGCTTTAATTTATATATGTGGTTTCCACATAATTTAAATGTGCTTTTGTACTGTTTGAACGTTCCAAATTCATTGGTTCCTTGCGATGTGTTTAAAGTCTGCACGTTCCCATCCTACAATTCATAAAGGTGTCTGAAGTCGATTTGTGGCTCCAGTGCATCATTACGATTCCGGAAATACCCATATTGGGTGGTATTTGGTCGTTTGCCGCTGTTTTCCGAAACCGGAAGTCGCCATCTTAGAATTCAAAATGTTGCTTGAGGTCGATTATGGAACATATTTGTTACCACTAAAAACATTTACCTGCCAAATATGGTTCCATTTAGTTGATTAGTTCGCGAGATGTGCAGAGGGAGAGGCGTCGAACCATTATGGACAGATTTATTACCCTTTAAAACATCCACATGCCAAATTCGGTTTCATTTGCTTGGTTTGTTCTTGAGTTGTGCAGAAATGTGTGTTTCATTTGTATTGGACCCCTCCTTTCCAGAATAGGGAGGGGTCTCAAACTATCATAGGAACCTATATCGGGACCAAAAACCCCTACATACAAATTCTCACGTCGATCGGTTCGGTAGTTTTCGAATATGGGCATATATCAAGATGGCTTGACAAAGTTTTTTTTTAATTCTTTTATCACCAATATTTAGTGGTTAATTTGTGAGTTCGAAATCTAATTTGTGGTAATTTGTGGTTAAGTGGTTTCCGAGAAATTTTCAAAAAACTGAGTCAAGCCATCTTGAAACTTGATTTTTCTTTAAATGAATCGGACAACGATGATATATAGATCAATCGAAAGCTCTTAATTTGTGGTTCACGAAAATGTAATTTTTAACGTCATAATTACTAGTGTTTGTACAGAAATTTGTGTTTTATTGTTCACGTAGTTCTACGTTTTGTTTATTTGTTGATGACGCTGCTGTCCGCTAGTGGCGTTGGCTGTTTGCGGTGTTTGTCACTGCTATACTGAGCGTGTGGGGAATATGGTAAATATCGTGATTCGGGAAACTTAGCCAACACACTTGCTACTTGAATGCAATCCAAATTCGACGAATTATTTTTCGAGCGCACAGAGAACTAACTCGAGTGGAAACCTGGCCAAAATTATTTTCGCTACTGTTTAGTAACATGTTGGAAAATATTTGAGTGAGAAGTAGAAGTGGCTGGTTCGAGTATTGTATCAAAGAGTAACTCTAAATATCACGCACATAACATGATGTTTACATTTACAGAGCCTATGTGGCTTCATTAATGTTAGTGAATAGATGAAGAAATACGCTCGTGTAATTTGTGTTCGCAAAACGGGCAGCGGAACAAATCGAAGAATTTACAAGAAAAATGATGTAGCAAAATATCTTCATTTTGAATTTTCAATTTGTTGCTCACAGATTATATGATGCCTCGTGGAACCTACGTAGGTTGGAAAAAGGCTTTTGGACGGAGTGTTGTTTACCAGGATTACTGATTCTGTGCATCAAGTTAATTTTAAGTTAACTTGAATTAGTTGAAGTTCATTCACTTAACTAATCTCATTTAATCATTGTTGAACGTAAACTCTGTTTTAAGCATGAGGCAGGTATTCGTCAAAATATGTCATGAACAACATTTTTCAAACGGGTCTGTTAATGCTATATTAGGACTATCACCCTAAAAAGGAACATCGAATGTAACTCTACACAACTCCACACCGCACAAAGAGAAACTCATTATTTTATTCGCTCTCTTTACTGTAAGCTAGATCGAAAGAATATTTCATCCTCACTCGAATAAAGAACGTTATAGACACAACACTATACATCTAATTCTCTATCGCGATCAATAAAGATTAGAGCAGAGAGTGACCACGTTGTTCAGTGGAACAAGATAGTGTCGAATTTTTGACTCTGTGATATCACGATCAGTCCTGCATCCAACTTAAATCACCATCCGGAGAACCAGCATTTCGCCCGTTACCAGATGAGATATTTGCGAGGATGTGATGTTATGAACTTCCATTTCCCCGATGATTATATGATCGGATTCTGCGAGATTTGATAACTCTTTCAAAATTGAAAACGCTCGAAAATACGTAAAAATCACTAATTGCAAAAACTTCCTAAGAGTAGCTATAATTTCTAATATCGGAATTTTTATCAACCGGTTTATTAGCATTGAACATGAAGAATTCATTTGGTGCATAATATTGATCAATTGTCTTTTTTTTTGACGCCTGGCCCAACTTGGTTCGATTCCCAAAAAATGCTTGAAAATTTGTCAATGTTTACAGCGCTCTTAGCATAATACCGTTTAACGTTAATCGAGTGATGGTATATTGTGAAGCATTTATTTAAGCTGCAAAAAAAATAAAGCGGCACCAAAAAGCGACAATTTTTTTTTATTTTGGCCAGATTTTTGTTCTAGGTACTCCTCTGTGCGACGGTGCCACTAGTAGCCTAACAGACCCGCGGACAGCAGACATCTTCTTTGCTCATAGGTTAGCACATATGCATTAGTGATGGTCGGGTTTCGGGTTTTCAAACCCAAAATCCGAGCCCGACCCGTACCCGACGGGTTCGGGTTTGAAAATTTTTGAAAGTGTCGGGTACGGCACGGGTTCGGGTTTTGTGAAATAAATATTTTCGGGTTCGAGTTTGAAAATGTCGGGTTCAGGTCGGGTTTGGGCATGAAAACCCGAAACCCGACTATAAAATCTATGAAATCTCGGGTTCGGGTTTCACAATTTCGGGTTCGGGTCGGGTTCAGGTTTCAAAGAAATAAAATTTTCGGGTTCGGGTTTGGACGAAAAAAAAAGTTTCGGGTTCGGGTCGGGCTCGGGTTTCGACCAAAAAAAAAATCGGGACATCAAACCCGACCATCTCTAATATGCATGAAAAAATAACAGAAGAGCAACATAAAGTTGGTTCCCGGCAGCTTATTTGAACATTTGTTTGAATATTTCCGAAACATTTCTCAGAATCTAGGTGATGAAAAAGTGATAATTATTGTTTGCCATTCCTACTGGTTCTGAAAAATAATCCGTCGAATTTGGATTGCTTTCCTTTGAAAGTACATTTTCGTTACCGGTATCCTTTTTGACAACAAATTTACACATATCCATTCTGCGCCTGTTAAGCTACCTGTAATGCAAGTGTGTTGGCTAAGTTTCCCGAATCACGATATTTACCATATTCCCCACACGCACGCTCAGTATAGCAGTGACAAACACCGCAAACAACCAACGCCACTAGCGGACAGCAGCGTCATCAACAAATAAACAAAACGTAGAACTACGTGAACAATAAAACACAAATTTCTGTACAAACACTAGTAATCATGCGTTAAAAATTACATTTTCGTGAACCACAAATTAAGAGCTTTCGATTGATCTATATATCACCGTAGTACGATTCATTTAACGAAAAATCAAGTTTCAAGATGGCTTGACTCAGTTTTTTGAAAATTTCTCGGAAACCACTTGACCACAAATTACCACAAATTGGATTTCGAACTCACAAATTAACCACTAAATATTGGTGATGAGAGAATTGAAAAAAAAAATATTTTGTCAAGCCATCTTGATATATGCCCTATATGGATCAAACAGACAGACAGACCAGACTGCATTTTTATATGTATAGATTACAACACCAATATTTAAGAACCTAAAGAGTGAATATACATTTATTGGATTGAAGCGTTCATGTAAATCTATTTTTACAAATAAAAGTTTGAATGAGAAAGGCTGGGTCTGACCGCTAGGTGGATTAATTTAGGTTTTTTTACATTTTTGCTTTTTGTTTCATTCTTGTTATGTGTCACTTTCGAAACTATTTGTAATTTTGTTTGATTTTTGGTTGTTTTCTTAGATAACAGATTTTTGTTAACTTATCTATAAATTTTGTCTGAATTTTGTTTCATTTTTATCTCATGTTGTCAACATGAATTTGTCACATTTGATGATTTTGTCAGTTCAGTCTTGTATTTATTGCATAGTCCAGAAACCAAATATAGAAGGAAATTTGAATATAGAGCTTGATAGCAATATTTTAGAAAAAAAAGGTACTTCTACAAAGTCGTTACATATGATGCAGCGCTTATTAAAAAATATTAAAAATTAGGGTGACCCAAATTTTCGATGAAATCAAGTACCGTTAGTCGGGCTGAGATTGTGCCTTCCAATCCGTGATAGCAATCTCTTCCGTGTCAGAAGACTAGTCTTTCTTGTTTAAGTTTTCGAGGAAATATTTTCAAGAAAGTTTGGTCTTATGATCGCCATGAGATGACAGACAAACAATGGGTTTGTATGCCACAATCTCACTCCCACTGGCACAATCTTACTCCGGGCTTACGGTATCTAATTTAATATCTTTAAAAAAGACCGATTTCGATGAAAAAAAAACACCTTTTTCACTTTAACTTTTTACATATTTTGAATAATATTTTGAATAGATCCTAGTAAATCGACAAAATATTCAGAAGCATTCGCTGGCTCTTAAGCTTCTATAAATTTGTATTTTCAGAAAGCTACTCTTTCGATCACGATCGTATCGGTGCTGGTGCACTCTCTTTGCTTTCCTCTTTACGATATATTTCTATTCATTAGTGTACACCACAACAATGCAATGTGCACAACTCGGTATTTGAAGTTATTCGTCTCTATTACACAGAGGGATCAGAACTTGTTATATTGTGTTATTATTCATTTGACTCATGAATATGATTTTTTGTCAGAAAAAGAAAGAAAATGACAGTGTATGCCCTCCTACTCTCGCTTAAACTCAACCGCTGCCGAAGTAGTCCCTTCGCCCACACATTCCCTCTCACCGCACCCAACCTCTGCTGCTGTTCAGGCGACATGATATTCTCCTGTTGCTATCCTTTCTTCCCCTAACTACTGGCCTATGGAGAGACAAACGCAACGATCGAATCGCTTCTCAGAGCTGATGTAGTCTAGTCATGTGTTTGTTTTCTCCCAGAAACCTATGCACCATATCGTCATTTCATTATGGGTTGAGAGGATTCAAGTTTAGTCGCGGCCTGTACACTTCGTGAAGTGCACAAGTGATGAATAAAGGACGATTGCATCATATTCGTTTCGTTTCCATCACTGATCACTATCAATGCAGCAGCCTTGCACTTTTCCTTGATTTCACGGAAATAGAAGTCATGTACCACTGCAATAATAGACGACGAGAGACCAGCGGCGCTCTGCTTCACATAATATGTATATTATACTGTACGGTATTGTTGCTTTTACCAGCATGTTTTCTTTCAAGACATCAGTTTTTATTATGCTCTGACAGCAGGTTTAGAAATTGCTCAAGTAAAAGGCTTGTTTCAAAACTTTTCGAAAGATCTTTACCTTCGAGACTTCAGATTAGTCTAAGTTCATGGAAGCAAACTTAAATTGACCTGTTGGGACGGGGGGACTCTGTCCATTTTTTTTTTTATATTGAAACAGAGAATATCACAGGGAATGGTTGGTGTCCATTCACATCGTCTGTGCTAGGAATGCTCGCGTGTGATTGGTTCATTGTTGGCGTGAATTTCCTTGTAACTTTTTAGCAATTTTCACCGTTGAGCAGTGAAATAATAATAATGACTAGCGTATTATAAAATTGTTACACGTTTTTTTTATCCAACAATATAGTGGTTATTGTTATCCATCATGTGGTTATGCTGTTATTATCGTTTGAAATCTGACGTAACACTTGCCAGTTTCGTTTGTTATTTTACATGCATCCCAGTATAGAAAACAAAGACGCAGTCCCACGTCAAAAATGCATCTTTATGAAAATTGTCTATTTCCAGGGTCTTTCTGCTCTTCTCAACATCGCTAGAAAAAATATCTGAATCGTTTTGTGAAGCAACTCAAGAGCTTTAATTTCATGTATAAGCCAAGTGTGCCAAATAGGGGTAAAATGATTTCTTTTTGAAAAACTCTCAAAATCGCCAAAATTATAATATTGTCTGCTAGACCTTATAGGTTTTGCTGAAAATTTGGATAATCACGTTAAAACGTTTCTTGAAGAATTTTTCCCCAAAATGCTTTCAAAATCACTAAAACTGCAAGTACTCGGGTTAGACTTTATAGAACTGCTGAAAATTGAAATTATTACTCTAGCCAAATAAGAATATCAAGGACAAGGTGACAAAAGTGACAAATATGTTTTTTTTTTTTTTGGAAAAGACTGGGCGTTTTACGAGGTGCTGTTTACTCTACAAGAAAAAAGTACGGAATTAGAATGCATTATTTTATGAAACAACCTAATGTAGAATAATAACACAATTTTTTAGAAAAATTCATCAAGTTAAGCAGACAGTAAGTGCAGTAGGGAAAGCGAAAAATAAGCGAACTGGATATATGATACAGATTTGGAAAAATATACTGCATCCCGACGAGACTTGAACCCGCAATCTCCTTGTCTCCGGCATGGTTTTTTGACCAATTAAACTATGAGGGACGGTGATACTGTTCCCCAATCTATATCGTATCACATTTCACTGCCGACTTATTCTATTGCTCATCCCTAACTACACACACCGCTGTGCGAGCGTTGTTTATAGACTGAAAGGAATGTCTCATCGCACACAGAGCAGTCAGCTGATGATGAGAACTCTTATGGACCTGTGTGGTCGAGACCCAAGTCAGTCTGAGTCGTGCTTGCAAGTGTGACACAACGACGGAAGGGGCTCCGAAGGGAGCCAGGGTGCAGGAGTTATTGCACTTTTTGTGATTCGGACGTTTTTGGACATATCATTTTCTTGAGCCGTTTTACCCCACATAACTTAAATGAAAAAAAAATATCAATATTGCAAAACTTCCTACCTTGAATAGACAAGCAAACGCTCAAAATTTTAGCCCAATCGGAGAACATCAAAACAACATGCGGTTCGCCTCTCGCAAACTGGCTTTCAAATATTAGGGAGCGTGTAATAATCACAAAACAAAAAGTAGAAATAATTAATAATGAGCTGAATGACTCTAGGGAAATACACTAGAGAATTATCAGAACAAAACATAACAAGAAGAATAAGACAATAACGAAGCAGAAATGAGACACGTTACGGAATAGAGATAACAATGCAAAAAAGTAAGGCAAACATGCTCCAAAAATGAAACAAAAATAAAAATAAAATAAGATCAAATTGCATAGCGATAAGACGAGAGCGGGAGGAAAAATGGATAAAATCAAATTCAAATTGAAACAAGATAGACGCTAAATGAAACAAACGTTAGATGGAATGAGCCAAAATATAAGGAAAAAAAAGCTAAATATGAGATAAAAATAAAACAATCAAACAAATGAATAGAAATAAGTCTAAAAAGGAAGGTTTGGATTTAAACATAAATCAAGAGCGAGTAAGAGACTCAACATAAGATTTAGAATGAATCTTCTATAACCAAGTATGGAAGTTTAAAAAGGGTAGTTAACTTGATCGATTTTTCACATGTGCAACGAAATTAAAAACGTCCGGATATATTCAGATATTATAGAGGGAAAAACTGAAAAAAAAATTTAACTGAAATCATCAAATTATTTCAAATAAAAACGTCAAATACAGACAAACTTTGCTCACAACTTTGTCGGAAACCGCGAAGCTTTGAAGGGTAAGAGCAAAAATTTTGGTATTGCAGCGACTAAACCGCTAAATCGCGAACAAAGTTTGGCATCCAAATTACCCTGAAACAGGCCAGCATTCCCCGTGAGTATTTTACTCGGGTTAAAACCCCAACTATACCAAGATGATTTTAAGAAAACGGGTTACAAATTGGGTAAACCCTTAGAGCGTTAGTTTTTCTTTTTGCTAGATTTCATTACTAGCCTCAGACCAAAAAGAGCAAGATTAACACCAAGAAAAAGACAAAGTTCACCCAGAACCTAAACCAAGATTTCTCTCAACGTCGTATCATAACAAAACCTTTACCATAACTTCTAATAAACCAACTTCCTGTGTTACAGCCTAAGTTTCGTGCCACCACCGATAAATTTACAAGCGCTCTCTAATCTCTACCATCCGGGAGCGGCGGAAAGAACAGTGTCCAAAGTGTCATTATGCGCGCTACTACTTACTCTCGATGTCTTTCTCACCTGGACAAAGCGACAACTTTGACGCCGGTGCGGTGCCTATACGTGTATTGTCTTTCAAGTACCAGGCTCGGTTCACAGTCGCCCCCCCCCCCCCCCCTTCATCACTATTCGGGTAACTAAGCGCCTGATTTGGCCCACATTCGCGTGGCCTGCACAAGCAAGCAAGTCCGCAAAGGTTTCACCTATGCAAAGCATTCGTACGTAACGCTGCCCGGCTCTCTTATCCTATTTACATACGTTGAATTTTAATGAGTACTCTTGTACGAACTCAGTACAAAACAACATAAATAGTTTCCATGAAAAGCGGGGGAGAAACTGAGTGCTTAATAGCAGGAAAACGACCGCCCTCCTTCCTTCCACCTCTCCATTCAACGTGTACTTTCTTCTCTCGTGCAAATGTGTTCTACATGAGAGTGGCTCCAGCTTCCGGTTCGGAGTCCCGCGAGGCCAGATTTTGGGCCGCAACTGCTCGAATCTCCCCTCAGGAACCAAAGTTGCAGTTCGGTGGCCTCTGGCTGTGTGTGATCTTGGAGAATTTGAGCTCTACTAAACAATATACGGAGCTCCGTGGCGCAATTTGTGCATAGAAGCAAGCTCATTACATTTTATTATTGTTCCCCGGCAAGTGCACGGGATGAATACAAAATCAACAACAGAATATTGCTTGCGTTTACTCGTTAACAATGACTTGGCTTCACCTGGTGATCGTACTACCGTGTACAATGTATGTATGTGTATGTGCGTGTATGTGTCCGGTGCTTTGTGCAAAACAAGTGTTGTGTTTAGTCTAACACTGGGCACCCACTTTTGGCCGTGGCTCCCGTTTGATTGTGACTCTGACTAATTATGTATGGTCCTGTAGTGTTTCCGCTTTGAAAAAGTACACACACAGGAAGCTTGTAGAAAGTTCTGGAACATTCTGAGGCTAATGACTTGCCCAGGTAATGAATTGCTTAGAACTTAGTTGCGTTAAGCCGGAAATACAAGTCTGTCAACGGGTTTGCATGATGAAAGGGGAGGACAAGCTGCTGGCAGATTGCTGACCCAAAACGACAGCGCTAATTTCATGCTGTCGAGGAAAGCTGTCTGCATATTTTCTAGCTCGAGATCAAAGCATTTTTCTTGAAAAATCCATTCATCCTAGCTCACAAATCGGGGCTTGATTTAGCCAAACCACAAGATGCCTTGGGGCGGCATCCCACTTTACTACGAATTACAGCTCGTTTCAAAAAGTGACAGTAAATTACACATAGTTGTAAACATTGACTCCAATTTAGAACCAAAGACTTTTGACAGACGATTTTGTAATGCCAGCTACTAGCTTTTCATTTCTCCACAAAAGGAAACTTTGAGATTAACGCAATAACAAATGTGACAAATTTCGCATCCCGGTTGTTTCCTTCTTATCGATGACGACGATGATGATGATGATCGTGATAGAAAAATGGTGCGCATCTCTGTGCTCTGTTGGCACTCCGGAAAAACAAACATCAATCCATGTCTCCAAAGCAGGCTCTGTTGGTGAAGAGCCAAGAGCGGCAAACAAAAAAAAAGTGCTACAGGAAATCCTGTTCTGGACATAAACAGCACTGCCGTCATCGGTAAGAGAGTGTGGGGAAAAAAATTAAAAGTAAATGTTGTTCCATCTGAAAACTAAACAAATAAAAATCACACCAACGTCAGTTGGGAGTTTCTTTCTTCGACATTCGTGGGGGCGGCGAACGTGAACTGCTGGGATTTATGAAGACGTTCTAGAATCGAACTTCTCTCCGCCGCTAAACTGCAACATGTGCTCTGAATTTACGGAATTGGTCCCGCAGGAGCAGCGGCGGCGGCCGGCCGCTTCGGAGAAACAATATATGAAACATTTTGACACTAATCACAGGTCCGGGTATTCCCGCGGGTTTATGCGATCTCGGCCGGCCAAACAAACCGCTCATATTTCATGCCCCGCTGGAGCGAACAGCGTGCGCGGAAGCGTAGAAAAGTGAACCGACATCTGAATCGAAAGCACATTTCCATCAACCAGACGAGCAATTTATGGACTTTTGGAAGTTTTTCTCGTACTGCTGCCCGACCGTCCACGCGCGCACTGCTGATCGGGTTCGGGTTCGCACCCCATATGGAACACATTAGAGACCATAAATCTTCCCTATTGCCTCACGTCGTGTCCCCATCTTCCTCCGCCGGGTGAGCAACGTATTACTCATCTTCTCATCAGTCACGTTAGTTCGAGAGTGAAGGGAAACGAGCGACAGGTCAAAGGGGAATCGCCGGTTCATATTTTTCATCTCTGTCAGAATCATATTTAACTCGCGGCAGGTTTGCTTTGTATTTCACAGTGGGGAACGAAGGAAGAGTGAGGCAGAGAACGGGGATGCTGTACTTGTACGATATTGCTTAAATGGGATTCTCGTAAGCATCCACGAAGGGACCACCAAATGGCCAACAAACTGGCGGCGGATGTCTTTTGTTGTGATTCCATTTCGGATGTGGAATTGTCTTCCGTCCATGTCCCGTGTTAGTACATTTTGTCGAGAGTGTGCGAAAGGGAAAGAGGGGAGGGGGGAGAGAAACAGCAGCTGAGCTTCCGGAAGTGGGCACATTAGAGGCGCAATCGAAAGGAAAACGTAGTGACAGCAGTCGGAACAGTGAAAGACCCGGTAAATGTAGTCCCGGTGGATTACCGATTGGCGAGTGAGATTAATTAAAATAATTGAATGAGTTTTCCTGTTCGAAAAAAAGAACGGAAATTACACGTTACGATTGGCGTGGTGAAGTGGAGTGGAAATATTCTCTCATGTACTATTAACTGTGAAAAGGTTGGCAGTTGATTTGATAGTATCTGGTATGAAACTCTCGGTAGTCTGTGTATAATTCTGCAGTTTATTGAAGGCGAGTGTTTATTCATTTTCGTAATTGGTTTGCGTACTTTATTATGGATTGATGAATACTCGGATTCAAGTAATTTGTATCATCATTTTAGTGTACGAGCTAAGCAATAATTTTTCCGACTTGTTTGACATAACGATTTACACACATACATTAGCATTTAAAACTGTCATTCTGCCAACATAAAAGGTTCATTTTAGCTTTCACAGAATGTACTCTCTAGCCCCGAAAGAGAGAAGAGAGACGTAGTCTACGTCAAAAAACCGTAAGACAACAAAATAAACTACAAAAATATAATTAAAAACTGAACAACCCATATTTTTGAAAAGAGGTTTTTGAGGCCGGGAAAGGTTCTAATGATCGTTTGATCATTGAAACCTTTCCCGGCCTCAAAAACCCCTCCCTCTTTTGTAAGGAAGCGTTCTTATACAATTTAAACACAAATTCCTGCACATCTCGGGAATTAATCGAGTACATGAAACCAAATTTGGCATGTGGAGGTTTTAGGAGTAGAAAATATTTCAGTGATAATTTGACACTCTTTCCCTGTCTGGAAGGAAGAGTTCGGACACAAATAAAACACAAATTTCTGCACAACTCGATCACTAATCAAGCAAAGGGAACCAAATCTGGCATGTCAAGGTTATTGGAAGCAAAAAATATTTTTATCGTGGGTTGACACCCTTACCTTTTCAGCTAAGAAATTGAAATTGAGCTCAGCATCACCGAAAAGCCAGAAGGCCAGAAAAAGTCAAAATAGAAAATGATCCCAAATTGAGCTCAGAATCGCCGAAAAAAGCTTCCTAAGGCCAGAAAAGGCCAAAACAGAAAATGATCCCAAATTGAGCTCAGAATCGCCGAAAAGAGCTTCCTAAGACCAGAAAAGGCCAAAATAGAAAATGATCCCAAATTGAGCTCAAAATCGCCGAAAAATGCTTCCTAAGACCAGAAAAGGCCAAAATAGAAAATGATCCCAAACTGAGCTCAGAATCACCGAAAAGTGCGTCCTAAGGCCAGAGAAGGCCAAAATAGAAAATGATCCCAAATTGAGCTCAGCATCACCGAAAAGTGCTTCCTAAGGCCAGAGAAGGCCAAAATATAAAATGATCCCAAATTGAGCTCAGAATCACTGAAAAGTGCTTCCTAAGGCCAGAGAAGGCCAAAATAGAAAATGATCCCAAACTGAGCTCAGAATCACCGAAAAGTGCTTCCTAAGGCCAGAGAAGGCCAAAATAGAAAATGATCCCAAATTGAGCTCAGAATCGCTGAAAGGTGCTTCCGAAAGGCCAGAAAATGCCAAAATAGAAAATGATCCCAAATTCAGCTCAGAATCGCCGAAAAGTGCTTCCTAAGACCAGGAAAGGCCAAAATAGAAAATGATCCCAAATTGAGCTCAGAAAGTGCTTCTTAAGGCCAGAAAAGACCAAAATAGGATATGATCCCCAATTGAGCTCAGAATCGCCGAAAAGTTCTTCCTAATCCCAAAATAGAAAATGATCCTAAATTGAGCTCAGAATCGCCGGCAAGTGCTTCCTAAGGCCAGAAAAGGCCAAAACAGAAAATGATCCCAAATTGAGCTCAGAATCGCTAAAAAGAGCTTCCTAAGGCCAAAATGGCCAAAATAGAAAATGATCCCAAATTAAGCTCGAAATCGCTGAAAAGAGCTTCCTAAGGCCAGAAAAGGCCAAAATAGAGAATGATCCCAAATTGAGCTCAAAATCGCCGAAAAATGCTTCCTAAGACCAGAAAAGGCCAAAATAGGAAATGATCCCAAGTTGAGCTCAGAATCGCCGAAAAGTTTTTCCTAAGCCCAAAATAGAAAATGATCCCAAATTGAGCTCAGAATCGCTGAAAGGTGCTTCCTAAGGCCAGAAAATGCCAAAATAGAAAATGATCCCAAATTGAGCTCAGAATCGCCGAGAAGTGCTTCCTAAGGCCAGAAAAGGCCAAAAAAGAAAATGATCCCAAATTGAGCTCAGAATCGCCGAAAAGTTCTTCCTAATCCCAAAATAGAAAATGATCTCAAATCGAGCTCAGAATCGCCGAAAAGTGATTCCTAAGGCCAGAGAAGGCCAAAATAGAAAATTATCCCAGTATAGAAAAAGATCCCAAATTGAGCTCAGAATCGCTAAAAAGTGGTTCCTAAAGCCAGAAAAGGCCAAAATGGAAAATGATCCCAAATTGAGCTCAGAATCGCCGAAAAGTACTTCCCAAGCCCAAAATAGAAAATGATCCCAAATTGAGCTCAGAATCACTGAAAAGTGCTTCTTAAGGTCAGGAAAGGCCAAAATAGAAAATGATTCCAAATTGAGCTCAGAATCGCTAAAAAGTGCTTCTTAAGACCAAAATAGAAAATGATCCCCAATTGAGCTCAGAATCGCTATAAAGTGCTTCTTAAGGCCCGAAAAGAACAAAATAGGAAAAGATCCCAAATTTTGCTCAGAATCGCCGAAAAGTTCTTCCTAAGCCCAAAATAGAAAATGATCCCAAATTGAGCTCAGAATCGCTGAAAGGTGCTTCCTAAGGCCAGGAAATGCCAAAATTGAAAATGATCCCAAATTGAGCTCAGAATCGCTAAAAAGTGCTTCTCAAGGCCAGAAACTGCTTCCTAAGGCCAGAGAAGGCCAAAAAAGAAAATGATACCAAATTGAGCTCAGAATCGCCGAAAAGTTCTTCCTAATCCCAAAATAGAAAATGATCTCAAATCGAGCTCAGAATCGCCGAAAATTGATTCCTAAGGCCAGAGAAGGCCAAAATAGAAAATGATTCCAAATTGAGCTCAGAATCACTAAAAAGTGGTTCCAAAAGCCAGAAAAGGCCAAAATGGAATATGATCCCAAATTGAGCTCAGAATCGCCGAAAAGTACTTCCCAAGCCCAAAATAGAAAATGATCCCAAATTGAGCTCAGAATCACTGAAAAGTGCTTCCTAAGGCCAGGAAAGGCCAAAATAGAAAATGATTCCAAATTGAGCTCAGAATCGCTAAAAAGTGCTTCTTAAGGCCAACATAGAAAATGATCCCCAATTGAGCTCAGAATCGCTATAAAGTGCTTCTTAAGGCCCGAAAAGAACACAATAGGAAAAGATCCCAAATTTTGCTCAGAATCGCCGAGAAGTTCTTCCTAAGCCCAAAATAGCAAATGATCCCAAATTTAGCTCAGAATCGCTGAAAGGTGCTTCCTAAGGATAGGAAATGCCAAAATTGAAAATGATCCCAAATTGAGCTCAGAATCGCTAAAAAGTGCTTCTCAAGGCCAGAAAAGGCCAAAATAGAAAATGATCCCAAATTGAGCTCAGAATCACCAGAAACTGCTTCCTAAGGCCAGAGAAGGCCAAAATAGAAAATGATCCCAAATTGTGCTCAGAATCGCCGAAAAGTTCTTCCTAAGCCCAAAATAGAAAATGATCCCAAATTGAGCTCAGAATCGCTAAAAAGTGCTTCCTAAGGCCAGAAAAGGCCAAAATAGGAACTGATCCCAAATTGAGCTCAGAATCGCCGAAATGTTCTTCCTAAGCCCAAAATAGAAAATGATCCCAAATTGAGCTCAGAATCACTGAAAAGTGCTTCCTAAGGCCAGAGAAGGCCAAAATAGAAAATGATCCCAAATTCAGCTCAGAATTGCCGAAAATTACTTCCTAAGCCCAATATAGAAAATGATCCCAAATTGAGCTCAGAATCACTGAAAAGTGCTTCCTAAGGCCAGAGAAGGCCAAAATAGAAAATGATCCCAAATTCAGCTCAGAATCGCCGAAAAGTGCTTCCTAAGGCCACAATAGAAAATGATCCCAAATTGAGCTCAGAATCGCTGAAAGGTGCTTCTCAAGGCCAGAAAAGGTCAAAATAGAGAATGATCGCAAATTGAGCTCAGAATCACTGAAACTGCTTCCTAAGGCCAGAGAAGGCCAAAATAGAAAATGATCCCAAATTGAGCTCAGAATCGCCGAAAAGTTCTGCCTAAGCCCAAAATAGAAAATGATCCCAAATTCAGCTCAGAATCGCTAAAAAGTGCTTCCTAAGGCCAGAAAAGGCCAAAATAGAAAATGATCCCAAATTGAGCTCAGAATCACCAGAAACTGCTTCCTAAGGCCAGAGAAGGCCAAAATAGAAAATTATCCCAAATTGCGCTCAGAATCGCCGAAAAGTTCTTCCTTAGCCCAAAATAGAAAATGATTTCAAATTCAGCTCAGAATCGCCGAAAAGAGCTTCCTAAGGCCAGAGAAGGCCAAAATAGAAAATGATCCCAAATTGAGCTCAGAATCGCCGAAAAGTGCTTTCTAAGGCCAGAAAAGGCCAAAATAGAAAATGATCCCAAATTGAGCTCAGAATCGCTGAAAAGAGCTTCCTAAGGCAAGGAAAGGCCAAAATAGAAAATGATCCCCAATTGAGCTCAGAATCGCTAAAAAGTGCTTCTTAAGGCCAGAAAAGGCCACAATAGAAAATTATCCCAAATTGGGCTCAGAATCGCCGAAAAGTTCTTCCTAAGCCCAAAATAGAAAATGATCCCAAATTGAGCTCAGAATCACTGGAAAGTGCTTCCTAAGGCCAGAGAAGGCCAAATTAGAAAATGATCCCAAATTCAGCTCAGAATCGCCGAAAAGAGCTTCCTAAGGCAAGGAATGGCCAAAATAGAAAATGATCCCAAATTGAGCTCAGAATCGCTAAAAAATGCTTCCTAAGGCTAGAAAAGGCCAAAATAGAAAATGATCCCAAATTGAGCTCAGAATCACCAGAAACTGCTTCCTAAGGCCAGAGAAGGCCAAAATAGAAAATTATCCCAAATTGCGCTCAGAATCGCCGAAAAGTTCTTCCTTAGCCCAAAATAGAAAATGATCCCAAATTGAGCTTAGAATCACTGGAAAGTGCTTCCCAAGGCCAGAAAAGGCCAAAATAGAAAATGATCCCAAATTCAGCTCAGAATCGCTGAAAAGTGTTTCCTAAGTTCAGAAAAGGCCAAAAAAGAAAATGATCCCAAATTGAGCTCAGAATCGCTGAAAAGTGCTTTCTAAGGCCAGAAAAGGCCAAAATAGAGAATAATCCCAAATTGACCTCCGAATCGCTGAAAAGTGCTTTCTTAGGCCAGAAAAGGCCGAAATAGAAAATGATCCCAAATTGAGCTCAGAATCGCTGAAAAGTGCTTCCGGCCAGAAAAGGCCAAAATGCAGTGGATACCAGCGATGGCGGAAAGCGACCACAGCTGTGGCGTAGTAACAACAAACAACAAATAGTCCATTTCAGAATGAAATAAAAACTTGATTGAAGAGTTAAAATTTTCTAATGAGTTAATTCACATTTTTAAATTTGTAAAAGTTATAAATTTTACTTTATCTTCGTGTCTTAGAACGAATTATCGTTTCGTTCAGTCATGAGCACGACAGCCGAAAAAATTTCATCTCAAATTTAAAAAATTGTCAAGCCCCAACCATGACAAGCAACTTACTATATTATTGAAAATGGTCAATCCTTGTTGAAGCGCAAAATTCGATTGATCTGACGTTTATTTACTAGAAAAAATGACTGACACGCAAGCAGCCGGGTTATCTTTCTTGTAAAAGTATTCTACTTCAACCTTGCGGTCGTGGCTTTGCACACAACCCTCCTGTTATTGAATAGCATGGGAAATGGAAGTTTTTCTAGAAATGACAAAAGATGACCACAAAATGTTCAGAATTTGTTTGAAAGTTGCGTTGTATTTTTGGAAAGCTCCTCATGCAATTGTTTAACCCTGAAAAGATAATCTTATTCTGGCGTTAAATTGATGCATGAATTTCAAATCATTTGATACGCAAGTTTTTGTTTAAAATTCAATAATCAGCCGAATTTCTAAAATCATTAGAAAATTGCCGAAAAATCGTGAAGAGACCATGAAAAAGTTATGAAATATAAAGATTATTACCAAATAGTAAAAGCTGTAAATGAGTATTACCGCTTTCCATTAGAAAAAAATTGTAAATAAAGCCGGAAAATATGTATATTTCTGCGTAGACTCATCCACAATGATATCAAAAAATTTACTGAAAGGTGTTCCAAAGTGTTCTAAACAGTCAAAACAAATTTAAACAAGGTTGTCGAAACGTTGCTCAGTGGTTTCATACGTAAGAAACGTGACCGATACGATTCAGATGCCATAGTGTATTCGACAAAGTTTTTATAGCTCTCAAGGGACCACTTTTAGGTGAATAGATTTTTGATTAATCCACCTAAAAGTGAGATGAGAATTTTTGTTTATCTTATTATCTGTCAAATCAACTTGAATTCTTCGGCAAAGTTATAGGTAATATTATGCAGAAGACTTTGCTGAAGAAACTTGAGTACTATGTCTTGAAAATCGATTGTTTACAGATATTCATAAGCTTTCTAAAAATCAAAAAATACCAATTAAGTTTTTCTGATGCGATTTTAGAGTCCTGATAGGTTGTTTTGTTCGCGTAAATTTGTCTTTTTTTATCAATTTTCAGCACAGAGCAATGAAATAATAGTAATGACTAGCGTATTAAAAATTGTCCAATATTTTATCCATCCAACAACATATTGGTTATTGTTATCTGCCATGTGGTTTTATTGTTATTATCGTTTCCAATTTTACAGAATGCACCCCAGTATAGAAAACAAAGACGTAATCCCATGTCAAAAAATTTACCTTTTCTAACAAAAAAACTTCCAAAACTGCAAAAAAGTTATAAAAACAACAGTCTACACTCGAAAGATGGAAAGGTGGTTTCACTTTTTTTTGCAGTTCCTAAAGACTTCGGCGTTGGATTTTTAGTGTTTTTTGGAGCGTTTTTTTTTTCAAAAGTGAATGTTTAAAAATCAGCACACAACTGTTTTTTTAGTAATTCTAAAATACAGTGGAATTTCGATTTAATCACGGTCAAAAATAACACTTTCGAGTAAATGTAGTGAAACTTTGGATTCGAGGAAACAATTAAGGTTAGTATTTTTTGTTGCATAGCAGTCCACAGTTTCGTTGGATTCATATTTTGATAGTGATAAAATCGAAATTCCACTGTAACACCTAATTCTAAAATAATTTATGAATAATTCTAAAATGATACTCAAATACCTCTAAAATAATCCTATAATGATTCCAAGGAGATTATAGAGTCATTCTTAAGAGATACTTTAAAAAATGAAATAGTTCTAAAATAGTTATAAAATGATTTCAGAGCTATTTTCATTATGAGATGGTTTCAAAACAATTCTCAAACGCCTTTTTTATGATAATTAAGCTACGAATTTCAATGGTTTTGCTGACATTTCAATAGGTCAATAAGCGAAAAGCGTTTTGCTTTCCCAACAAATTTATTCGTGATTTTTTTTTTGGTATTTGTCGGGTGGATCAAATAATTTTTTTGGAAGAATAAATTATTTTTCGTGAATTAGAAACATTTTCACCTTCGAACCTAATGATTTTCGAATGAACCTCAAAACTAACCACCACTTCCAGCTCGGTTGCTTCTCCCGAGAGCTGATGTTGGTTAATCATGCGTAGACTTGCCTCGTTCACAAAACCTTAATCACTTGCCAGGCCACCCAGGGGAAAAACCACAGACAACAAACCACGGTTGTTGATAGTTCCCGTTCTCGAAAAGCGCACCCAGCGAACACGACCAGCTCATGTTCCGGTCGCCCAGTGGGAGTTCCGTCCGGATTAACAAGGGATCATCATAAATCAACATTGCCACCGTTGTTGTTGCCGTGTTGCTCCGAACGACGAGAACTGGCTAAGACTAAACCCAATTAAACTTGGTCCCGTCGTCGTCGTCGTCGTTTATTTGTACAAAACATACCCAGTGAGTTAATCTCTAGAGTGGTCTGACTCGGTCCCGAATCCTGAGTCTGTGTGTGGCATCCGATGTGCGGTGACTAGACTAGCAGATAAGTGTGGACCGCTTTCGAGGGGGGACGGATAGATTCCTCTTGACATCACCTGTCGAGGTGTTGACCACCGTTTTAGTGGCGTACCTTAGTTGATGCTTATTTTGTACGAATAACCAAGCGATCCATAAATTTACTCGACGCAGGGACTCACACGCGAACACCAAAGCGAGTTGATGCTAATTAAGTGTCATTATCATTATTATTACTGTACGCGCTTTCCGGTGGATAATGAATTATCCGGTCGCTATGGGAAACGGGTGGGGTTCCGTTTTAGTGGATATCAATTGACTGAGTGGGTGGTGGGTGCTAACGGAGCGGGGTGAAGTTCGGTTAAGGTATGTTACCTTCTACATTTAATGGACTGCCGTTGGGAGGGCGGTTACGGGGCACATTCGCGTCAGCGTTTTAAGATGCAGCGGCGTGCGAGTGCGAGTGGCGTTTTCAATTAAGATATGGTTACGATAATTAGCTACGGTCGCCTGCAGTGCGATATCCAGCGAGACACCGCCGATTTGATTGATGATGGGTGGCATCGATGTGGTGATGTTCCGGTGGAGTCCGGTGTCTCCACGTGGAGCTTCGCGATTGATGCTCGAGATCGAGGGTCGAAAGGAAACGCGCACAAATTCCGGATGGGATTGAGCGGATAAGCCACTCCGAAGCGCAATCGGGGCGATGAAATGTGATTTAAAGCTTTGCCGATATTGATTAAGTAGCGCGACAGTTTTCCGCTCGTTTGACAGACAAGCTCCCACTCTCTGTTTACGGGAGTGAAGGAAAGTGGATTATTGAGCTCGGAGTGAAGTAATGATACAGGTTATAGGGTGACCATAGACATTCTTCTTATAAGGATAACAATTTTTCGTATTTCGTCGGTCCTTTTATCCAATATAAATAATTGTTTATGATTGAATTTATTTTGTTTTACCCAACACCCGTTAACGTTCTGCTGGACGTCCTGATGTCCTGATGATGCAACAATAGTCATACTAATTAACTTTATGCTTGAACTCATTAAAGAGTATTGAAGATCAGATAGCTTCCAGCTGGGCAATTTACGTGCTCAATAAAAAACGATGATTGAAGTAAATCTCGTCGGAACGCTGCCAGCGCGCTCACTTTTAATTATTTGTAGTAATAAACGGATTAACGTTATCATTTATTCGATCTGGGTGTTGGCATAATCCCCACCAGATTCTGCGTTATAATTTATTCAGGCAGCCATAGTTGTTCGTTTTTTTTATAATTAAAAAATTATTTGAAACTATTATTAACTCGAGTGAAAAATAAAAACATTCAAAGTTATTGTTCGCCTTCTAATTTGAACAAACTGACGGATAAGTCATAGATATCTCAAGCAAACTTTCTCTTAGCTGCAGATCAAACCTGCTCCAAGCTGCCAACAGCCCTATAATAACGACACCGAAAACTTCTAACCCCATTTCGCTCCCCATTACTGAACGCTGAATACTGAATGAATCATTATCCTTTCCCAGTCGCCAAAATGGCATTTGTCATAACTTGCGCGCAAAGACATAAACTCGGGCAAGTTCTGCCGTACAATTGCAGCAGAACAAATTTTCCACTAGTTTATCGGCGGCGGTAAGACATAGAGAGAGAGGTACTGTTTTCCCTCGGCGGGTATATTCATATTCAAAAATTGAAAAACTTTCCCCCTGCTTTGCGGCTGCTGCACGGTCGCCATGTCCCGGGGACACATCATCCCGAGCTCTGGCTTTCAAGTTTTATATTATTATTACTTGAAGCGGCAGCAGCAGCAGTAGGGAAAGCAACTATGCGGTTGTCATTGCTCATTCAACCTGCCGGCGGCAAGGACGAAGTGTTCGTCCTGTTCAGCACCGACACCACAGCAGGGGAGAGAGAAATAGAGACAGAAAGCGACAGGACACACAATGGTTTATGCGACCACGATGTTCGTTTTTCTTAGCCTAGGTGCACCGGATCTGGGAAAAGCTGCCGCTTCCTCATCCGTCTTGTCTGATGTTGTTTTTGTGCACACTGCACTTCGATTTTTTTTCTACTACATCCATCATTTCTCGCTCGGTACTGAATGGTTCACTTTCTGTGTACGAGTTGGACTTTATTCGCCTGTATCCTGAATAAAAGTTATGGAAAACTTTTTAGTTTGCGGAAAGTGTTTGCATATTGAAACCAAGTCACCACTGGGGTACTAATTTTAAAACACATTTCAGCAAAAATATTCCTGAGGTATTTGAATTGAAAAACCATTGTTTCGAGGGTGCAAATTTTACCCGCAACCTGCCAGTTCCTTTCGGTCGGGAGTTACAGCTTGATTTACACGTTTGTGATGCCCGTAGGAGAACCTTTCGTGGAACGCACGTGCTTTGTACACATGTACACGGCAGCCAGGCTTGGGCAAACAAGCACCAGTAACTCATGTTCCGTGGTTGACTACCGGAATTCAGGCCTATGCAACTGTGCAGGGATGCACTGAATGCAGAGTAGTACATGCAGTAGTACTTTCCTGCAGTTATACGCCAGCCAGCATGCACATTATCTGCTTCGTTTGAGTTGTGAACAGAGGCGGTACAACTTTGCTCGAAGCTGAAAGGAAAATGCCAACTTTCAATGTCATGCACGAGGTTCGTTCGCCAGGAGTGTAGTTTCACATTAGTGGAATTAATTCTTGTGCATTTGAAAGTATTTTTGTCAAGGCATGGTTATAGTGAAAACCTGTCGGAATGTTAACCAACTAATCAAATATCTGTCTGATAAAAAGAAAACAAACCGGCAACGCATCCGTTGCAATACAAAAACTTTTCCACGCCGTCTTTCTTCCTGGGAGAAGTTTATTTGCAGTCGAATATATTTTTGGAAAGAATTGCCCGAAGACAGCAAACAAGTGGAACTGGAATGATGGAGTTCTTCTCTACGCAATAAAGTAACACGTTGTGTAAAAAAGTATCAAATATTTCTCACGTTTAATTTAGCAGAGTTGCCGTACTCTCCGCTACGCAACAGTTTATATGCTGTTACGTTTTGCACATTGCAGCTGTGCGGCTGGGGGATAACAAAAATCTGTTTACTCTGACGTTGACAATTTTTTTTAGATAACACCAGATCTCAACTTTTCATGCTCATTTTTTTTAGCTTAGAATCGCTAAAAAGTGCTTCTATAGGCCAGAAAAGGCCAAAATGGAAAATGATTCCAAATTAAGCTCAGAATCGCTTAAAAGTGCTTCTAAGGTCCAGGAAAAACCAAAATATGAAACTTGAGCTCGAAATCACCCAAAAGTGCTTCTAAAGGCAAGAAAAGGTCCCAAATTGAGTTCAAAACACCCTAAAGTGCTTCTAAAGGTCAGAAGAGGTCAAAATAGAAAATGATTCCAAATTAGGCTAACAATCGCTGAAATGCCCTTCTTAAGGCCGAAAAAGACCGAAACAGAAACCGATCCCAAATTGAGCTCGCAATCACCCAAAAATGCTTCTGAAGGCCATAAAAAGTCAAAAAAGGAAATGATCCCAAATTGAGCACATAATCGCTGAAAAGTGCTTCTAAAGGCAAGAAAACGTCCCTAATTGAGTTCAAAATCACCCAAAAGTGCTTCTAAAGGTCAGAAGAGGTCAAAATAGAGAACGATTCCAAATTGAGCTCAGAATCGCTAAAAAGTGCTTCTTAAGGCCAAAAAAGGTCACAATAGAAAATGACCGCAAATTGAGCTCAGAATCGCCGGAAAGTGCTTCTGAAGGCCACAAAGGGCCCAAAAGTACTTCTAAGGTCCAGAAAAGGTCAAAATAGAAAATTTGAGCTAAAAAGCTCACCCAGAATTGCTTCCTACGGCTAGAAATAAATATTCAACAGTCATGTTCGAGGTATTAGAGTAGAATCTATGAATGGAAACTCACTTTGAAAAAGATTTTTGTATAAAAAACGCTGTACCTCTAAAACCTTATTTTCTTATGGGTTCGGGGTATTCAGCAAACAGTTTTGTAATAAAATTGTACACAACTTTGCAGGAGAAACGATTGGTCTAGCAAGTCACGTTCAAAAGTTAGGTGTGACGTAAAAAAACCGCGTAAATTCCGGAATCCGCGTGAAAAAAACCTGCGTTAATTCTGCAATCCGGGCGAAGCGAAACCGCAAACAAAACAACTTTCTAGAGGATATTGATAACATTATACTAGTAAATTTTATATTTTTCCGCTCCTTTTCTCGATACGGCCCCAGTGTGCGACGCGGCGTAGATGATGGAATGAAGAAATCTGAAAAAAAGGATGTATAGCGCTGTTTGTAGGTACACAGATAAACGTTGTTTTTCCTCAGCGTTATAATCGCCTACAAGCATATCGTAAAAGTGGCACCAAAGAAAAGCGGTGAAGCAGTCAAATTCAGATTTTCGTACGTTTGCTGTTGCCAGGAGAGGTAGTGTAACATATAACAGTCGGCTCTTCTCAAGGCCAAAAACACTGAAATGTGTGACCACAGTCTACATTTATTCCAAGCGTTAAACGAAGTCGCGCCCAAAGTCCTCGAAGTAAAATCATCGCACGTCATATGCAGATGGAAATTCGCAATGATCAAAAAATTAACAGGCTTGCCCGGTGCCATTATTGAGACAACACCAATAGCACTTTGTAGTACCCCGAAATCGTTTAGTTTAAGTTGTAAAACAGCGTGGTTCAAACTGAGTTCTGATTTTTCAAAAAATAACTCTTTTGATCACTATTAGCAACGTTTTGGCGAGTAGTAGGAAAATATTAACTACTACAATTAGATAGTATTGGATGCTAAAAAGTGCCATTGGTATTTCATAATTGTGCCGCAGCCGATTTCGTGCTTTAAATTAATAGCGTCTTTTCTTTTTTTTCTTTTAAAATGGACGATTCAGTGATTATTCCACCTATAAGAGATATAAGGTTTTTTTTTAGAACAGTGAGATAGACAGCCAGTGTCTTCGAGTAAGTTGTAGCAGAAGCTTTTTCTAGCAATTTCGTCTGGAATTTCAAATTTTTATTTCTTATATTTGAAAAGATATAAATAGTTTAAAAGAAAAAGTTTACTATAATCATAATTTTCAACATAACTTTTTTTAAAGATTTTCTGCATATTTTAAATCTTCTACAAAGTTATTGGTCATGAAAAAATACATATTATACCTCGCTATGGTTCAGAATAAGATATTCAATCTTGTCGGTTTTTCAACCGTCAGTTGAATTAAAGTTCAATCACTCATTCGAATACAAAAAACGCGGATAATAAATTGATATTCTGAAAAGACAACTGTTCTAGTTTAAAAAAAATATTGTTTCAATGAAGAAAATTATTTTGTTTGAAAATTCGTACTTTTTCAAATAACATTGTTATTTTTGAAGAAAGCATCATATTCTGCAGCAAAAATAAGGGGTCCAAAAAAAAACGCAAAATTTTATAGAAGAGCAGTTCAACAGGAAAAGTCACAGTTTTAATATATTTTTTTAAATTGTCTTTCTTGATTTAGCTTAAGCTTTGCATAGACGTTTCAATAGGCAAAAGATGCCATTTTGTGCTGTGGTTTTATTTTTTGGAACACAACTCATCTTTGAGAACCTATTGAAAAATGTATTCTGGGAAGTTAATGATGATTTGATCGGTATGACGTCTTCAGCAAATTTGTTTGATCGGTGTGACGTCTTCGGCAAAGTTGTAGATAATAATTTGGCTTTCCGAAAAATGAGTATACACTCTAAAAAAAAATTTATTTTTTGAAAATAAAAGTTAAAAGAAAAACTAAAAATTAGATATCTAAAAAGCTCATTTTTTTTTAAATCCATTTTTTTATATAAAAACTACAAAAGATTACCTAAATAATGCAACCGGTCCGATCATGGAGAAATCAAGAAAAAAAGTTATGATATTTGTCGCAAGTCGTAACTCTACGTCAAACCTAATTTTAGAATTATTCTATAATAGTTTTGAATTATTTAAATCATTTTTTAAATCATATTTAACACATTGAAAAACTCATGTTTGATTTTTTTTGGAATCTGTTCATATTCATTTGAACGTAAATAGAGAATCATTTGACAACTTAAGAATTAGTTACAAATCATTTCAAATACATTTTAGAATTATTAAAAAAACTGAGAAACATTTTACGATTAGAATCCTTTAATATCATTCAAGAAACGTATAGGAATTATTCCAAAAGTTTTTAAAAACTATTTTACAAATCTTTCAAAGTTATTGTAGAATCTTCATAGATCTATTCTTGAAGGATTTTGAACCATTTTAGTATCATTTTTAAATTATTTTAGAATGAATTTTTCAACAGAATAGGATCCCTCGAATTATTTTAAAATAACCTTAATTATGCTAAAAACGTTCTGGAATTGCCTACAATTCTAAAACTATGTCAGACCTATTAAAAATCATTTTGAAACCAATTCTTGATTTTAGAATTATTTTAGTATTAAATTAGATTCAATTAAGAATCGTTTTTTCATTTTATTGAAATTCATTTTGAATAAAATTAAAGAATCATATTATAATAGTTCTAGAATAATTGTAGAAATATTCTAGAATTTTTTTTTCAACGTTATTTAGGAATAATTACTCGGAGACCGTGTTAACCTTTGCATCTCCATAAAGGTCACAGGAAGGAGGTTTTGTTTGTTGGGAAGGGTAAATTGAATCAGGATTCACTTTGATAAGTGATGCGATCATACATGTACTTTATATTCGTTGCTATTGAACTATTACCGGTTTATTCTCCATTAGGTCGGCTGATTGGAGATGCACATTTGGTTTGTTTATATTTGGTGCCGGTTTAAACTAGCAGACATTAGTAATGCTGTAGGGACTGCACGCGAGTGAGCGTTTACTTCACTAGAGCACAAGCTGCTCAACTTCCCTATTTTAGACCAATTTCAACCAACAAGCAAATGCTGTTTGGGCCACGCCCAGTGAGTGATATATCTCAGGGATCTGATAAATACTATGCTACAAGATGTGGTTCTGATTTATACCGATGTACCACCGGAAGGCCGTTCGGGCCACTCACAAATTTGTTGTTTTTTCTTAAGAGCAACGCATGATATCGTTTTAGTTTTTATTTATTTTTGACCGAATTGAACCAACAATCGCTAAATCTGTTGTTTGGACCACACATAAGTTTGTGTGGATTGTCTAGCAATTATCAGAAGTTTATTAGATTTTATGATTTGAGTCTGGTTCAAACCAACGACAGAAAATTCGGTTGGTGCCAGGCACACGTGTGCGTGGTTCGTATCATGAAAAACGGTAAGGTTTTTTTTTATTTTTTTCACGAAAATTCTTCAAATAAGTAACATACTACAGTTAGGTGTTTTTCACACAGTTTTATTTTTACACGGCTCTGCACAATTTTGCTATGTATTTTAATGGGTGCTGGGTAGTCTATATATAATAGGGTGGGGAAAAATAATCGATTTTCCAGAACCAAGTTTTTTTGGTTCCATTTGGGGCCCCAAACATCCCTAAACTTGCCGGAAGTCGATTGGTCTTGTCTCCGCTTGGCGCATTGCATTTCAAATTTGTATGAAAATTTATATGGGAAAACCTACTTTTTTGCATTTATCTTTATAGAGAGCTCAATAATGATTCAATAATGCACTACATTATGTAAAAGTATAGTATTTTAGATGCCTAACAACTTTGCAGAAGGCACTGAAGAGCTAGGATGTCCATAAGAAGAGCTATAGCTGTTCAAAGTTGAGTATGTCGATTTAAATGCAGAAAATCTTGTTTTCTGCCAACATTACCATTGTACCGGCGTCAGTAGGATTCTCATCAGAAGTAACCTGTCGTAACGTGTTTATACACTCAGCTGGATCAAACAAACAAATTCAGGTCAATATTCTAGACGTAGGTAGAACCTACAACGTGTTTCAGAGGTTACTTCTGATGGCAATCTGACTAACGCCGGTACACTGGCAGTGTTGGCAGGAAAAATGATTTGCAACATAAATTTCGACATACTCAACTTTAAACAGCTCCAGTATTTTTTTGGGACACCCTAGCTCTTTGATGTCTTCGGCCAAGTTGTTAAGCATCAAAAAACCTACCATTTGAAGTCATGGAACCTATGGTTTGAGCCACTTTGAGCTCTTTAGAAAGGAAAAATGCAAAAAAGTTGGTTTTTCCCTACAAATCTTCATACAAATTTGAAATGCAATGCGCCAAGCGGAGACTAAACCAATCGACTTCCGATAAATTAAGGATTGTTTGGAGCTCCAAATAGAACAAAAAAAACCTGGTTCTGGCTTTCTGCAATCAAGTTTCGTTTTTTCCATATAATGATTCCCCACCCTAATATATAAAGAAATGAATCGAAAAAGTTCTAAAATTATTACTTTTCAAAATAAAAGTAAAAAAAGATTAAACAAGAAGATAAAAATTCGAAAAAATCATAATAAAAATAGTAGGAGGGTGGTTTTCAAGGCTCGACCGCATGTTAAACATGGGACTATGTAAATTTTTATTCATCAAGCTCTTCAGCTATATAATTATGTCGCTGTGGATATAACAGGCGGTCTAACCATGATGCATTTACACAATAACTTAATGAAATTTGCAATTGCATTAATCGGCCTTTTTTATTCAAATTTCATCTGCACTGCTGATGCGCAGTAGTGGGATGTGCACTATAATTTCAAACAGAAAAGCACGACATGCTCTGCTAACAATGCTAAATCCATTTCATTTCACAATGCTTTATTAGAAAGAATGTCAGGTCCTTAAAAAGACGGTTCTACTTTGACATCATAACAGAATTTCGAACTTCATACCCATGTCTGCCTCCAGTTAACGTCAGCACGAACAGAATTTTCCCCCGGTCGCACATTGGTAATATGCAACACGCAACAGTCGCACTCTTGCTATCTGTTTTCGTTCGACTCCAAACAATTTGATTGTCATCCTTCCAAACCGCAACACGACACGGTATGTTCAGTTTTCTGGTAACCAATACGAAATGAGGTTTATTTTTTGTACATTCGTATTGCGACAAACTGTGAGAACTTGAAAAAAGGTGGAGCTAATGGGAAAATAGCTCTGAAATAACCGTCAGGAATAGAAAGCGAGCTCGTGATTGGAAAGTCGCTGATTTTTAGTTTATTTTTCTCACTGGTTTTCAATTTGAAAGATATTATTACACTAATTATTATACTAAAAATCTGGGGATAACTTCACCTTACACTATACCATCGAATTCTCAGCTTCATTATAGCTAAACTCTCATATCAAAATGAGCACCAAGAAGTTACAAAATTATTATCTCGACATGTCAGTCGTCGAGTTATGGACCTGCCCTGAGCATGTATCTGAATACTCGTTCGAAAAGTTTTGACTACACTTTCTTTTCCACCCACCGCCGCACGGCAGCAAAACGTGTGGCAAGAAACGTTATCATTCTGACCAAGTTATAAAATATTCAACGAGCAATTTTATCTTACCTTGCGTACGAAAATATCAAACATACAAATCGAACATCGAAGCATAAGTCTTTAACCCCCAACGTCAGGATCAACTCGAAAAGCTGCCGGAGGTAACCAGAGCAGAGCCAATAAACTGCACTCAAGCTCGTGCTAGCGGTGCATTTTACCCCCGAAGCATCCGATAAACACACATTTCTTTAAAGTTTCACTGAGATATCCACCTAATCTTAAATTGACTCTTCTATCGGGTTCCCCTTTCTTCTCCCCTCTTTCACTGCAGCATCCCTGCCCAGAACTGAGGCGATAATCAATTTCGTCGAACAGCATTCAGCTGCAGCATTCCGAGACGAGACGGAGCAAACCGACACGAACCAGCCAAGCGTCGCAACGTACAAACGAGACCAAATCCCAGTCCCAAAAGTCGTTGCAACGGGAACCGCTTGACTAAACCAACGCCTTCGGGAAAACCGATATCGAGTGGTACGTTCTTGATATTCGAAAGTGGGGAATGAGCTTAACAGTAGGCACCGAAGAACGCGGGACAGGGTCACATGCAGCACATATTTTCGGTGTCGGACAACGAAGGAAAAATTACCGTCGTCATCCGGTGCGGAGAAGCCTGCAACCGTTCCAATGTTTCGAAATTTAGCATTTTCACAATGTTCCGGAATGTGCTCGGCAGGACGAAGAAATGTGATTGTCGCTTACAGCATGTGTCTGTACATGTTCGGGTGTTGGCAAAAGTTAGTGTGCTTAGACTGGTCTTGGAAATGGATTCCTTTTGGGATACGGTTTTTTGTCCTTGACGTGAACTGTCGAAAATTCGAAGCAGGTTGGGGTTAAAGCTTACGCACAGAAGGATTCTGTTTAAAAACTTTTCTGTGTAAAAACCAATATTAACGATGAGAAATTGTGGATAATTTAATTAAATTACAATTAATTATAATTCTGCGCTCTCTAGGGAAGCTCACATCACATGAAGCAACCATCGTGCTTTATCAGCGTCTTGCAGTGTTACTCGGCGTCAACACTAATCTTAAAAGTTTCTTGATGTTAAAGTTTTAATTCGGCTCTCTGAAATAATATCTCAAAATCAAGCAATTCGCTACCGTGAGAACCTTCAACCAAAACAAACCTGACGGCTGCCCCTTAAGCTCATGCCAGCCAGACGCTCTCGTTCTTGAACTGTCAGGATTATAAATTCTTGCACGTCATCCGCATAATTTTCCTTGACACTACCTGAAGGTAAGCTGAACCGAAGTCAAGCACAATTTGGCGAAATGAAATGATCCGGGGCAGACACAGGGGAAGCGGCTCTCCCTTCCTCGTAAACGAAATAATATTCGGGACAGCATTTTAACAGGATGTTATTCCCACCCGCTCATTTACCATCCACACATATATGTGTGGAAAATAAATGAACAAAGTTCAACCTCTGTTTCGCAAGATAAATTTTATTATTATGAGTCCTAACAACGATCATTATCTTTCGTTATGGCTCTCACACCGTGAACGTGAATTTGTGACAAAATGTACGTTTCATGTTTTTTTATCGGGCTGCACCAGTGATGGGGTCGCCCTGCATTTTAGCGAGGTTTCGGTTTTTTACGTCCAACTTGATGGAAATGACGGCCATCAATAGATTAAACTGCCTTGTTATCATGCTGGTCCTGATTTGGGTCTGAATGTTCTCATTATTTTTTATTTTCTTTCCATTATAATTTCGTGGCGATGGGATTGAATCTAAAAGTTTACAACTTTGAAGTCTTGCAAGTAAACGCAGTTATGTTTCCTCCAAACCACATCCTACACCCTTGGGAACCCAAAATCAAGGATCAGTGTGCTCGGAGCTGGGGCAATTATCGAACCAAGGCTCAGTTGAGAATGATTGGAGTAGCTGGCTGCCGTTACTGCGAAAACAAATTAAGCTGAAACATAAATAAAAACACCGAACGAAGGGTTGGATTCGCCAAACGTTTCCGGTAACTTTGCTAGAGACCGAAAACGGCTGTTACTTTCCCCTTCTGCTGGGATTGCCCCGGACCGGTTGAAGATGGCGAAAGGATACACTGTGAATTATTTACTACCGGTCGAGAACGGCGCGGGCTCGGTTCGGTTCGGTAGCTAATGAAGGATGAGCCAACAGATGCTCGATGTCGAGAAGGATCAGCACGGTTCCTCTTCTGCAGGAGCAGTGAAGACCATCGGCCTTGGCAGGCATTATCTGCTGTGTTTGTTAATTGAGTTCGCTAAGCGAATATGCTTACTTGGCATGATGGGAATGTGATTTATCTCTTCGAGAGAACGATTGGAATCTTCGGCGGAGGATTTATTGCCGATTGCGTCGGCTTCAGTGTTATGGCGGAGTTATGATTGGTGTTGGGGCCGTTTAAGGTTTCTATTGGTGGCAAAGTGGCGCGATGTTTGTTTACAAAGGATAAAAGGAGCGTTGAAAAGGAGTGAATTTAAATTGACATGTTTTCTAATAGTATTACTTTTTGGCTTGACTTTTTCTTTACTAGCTAGCTTTAACTTTACTTTTACTTTATTTTAACTTTACTATAACTTTACTTCAACTTTACTTTTACTATACTTTTACTTTACTTTTGCTTTACTTTTACTTTACTTTAACTTTACTTTTACTTTACTTTTACTTTACTTTTACTTCACTTTTACTTTACTTTTACTTTACTTTTACTTTACTTTTACTTTACTTTTACTTTACTTTTACTTTACTTGTACTTTACTTGTACTTCACTTTTACTTTACTTTTACTTTACTTCTACTTTACTTTTACTTTACTTTTACTTTACTTCTACTTTTTCTTTTACTTTACTTTTACTTTACTTTTACTTTACTTTTACTTTACTTTTACTTTACTTTTACTTTACTTTTACTTTACTTTTACTTTACTTTTACTTTACTTTTACTTTACTTTTACTTTACTTTTACTTTACTTTTACTTTACTTTTACTTTACTTTTACTTTACTTTTACTTTACTTTTACTTTACTTTTACTTTACTTTTACTTTACTTTTACTTTACTTTTACTTTACTTTTACTTTACTTTTACTTTACTTTTACTTTACTTTTACTTTACTTTTACTTCACTTTTACTTTACTTTTACTTTACTTTTACTTTACTTTTACTTTACTTTTACTTTACTTTTACTTTACTTTTACTTTACTTTTAGTTTACTTTTACTTTACTTTTACTTTACTTTTACTTTACTTTTATTTTACTTTTACTTTACTTTTACTTTACTATTACTTTACTTTTACTTTACTTTGACTTTACTTTGACTTTACTTTTACTTTACTTTTACTTTACTTTTACTTTACTTTTACTTTACTTTTACTTTACTTTTACTTTACTTTTACTTTACTTTTACTATACATTTACTTTACTTTTACTTTACTTTTACTTTACTTTAACTTTACTTTAACTTTACTTTAACTTTACTTTTACTTTACTTTTACTTTACTTTTACTTTACCTTTACTTTACTTTTACTTGACTCTTACTTTACTTTTACTTTACTTTTACTCTACTTTTACTTTACTTTTACTTTACTTTTACTTTACTTATACATTACTTATACATTACTTATACTTTACTTTACTTTAACTTTTCTTTTACTTCACTTTTACTTTACTTTTACTTTACTTTTACTTTATTTTTACTTTTACTTTACTTTGCTTTACTTTTACTTTACTTTTACTTTACTTTTACTTAACTTTTACTTAACTTTTACTCAACTTTTACCTAACTTTTACTTTACCTTCATCTTACTTTTACTTTACTTTCCTTCTTACTTTACTTTTACTATACTTTTATGTAACTTTTACTAGACTTTTACTTTATTATAACTTCACTTTTACTTTACTTTTGCTTTACTTTTACTTTACTTTTACTTTACTATGACTTTACTTTTACTTTATATTGACTTTACTTTTATTATACTTTTACTTCACTTTTGCTTTACTTTTACTTTACTTTTACTTTACTTATACATTACTTTTACTTTACTTTCACTTTACTTATACATTACTTTTACTCTACTTTTACTTTACTTTTACTTTACTTTTACATTACTTTTACTTTACTTTCAACTTTACTTTACTTTAACTTTTCTTTTACTTTACTTTTATCTTACTATTGCTTTATTTTCAATTTTACTTTACTTTTACTAATCTTTTATGTAACTCTTACTTGACTTTTTCTTTATTATTACTTTACTTTTACGGTACTTCACCTTTATTTCACTTTTTATCCAATGTTTGCAATGACATAAACTTTGGCTTTGGATTCAGCCTTTTCTCTTCATTCGGTTTTGATTTTACCTAATCTTTTCATGTGAATTTTGATTTTTGTTTTCATTTTGAGTTATGTTTTGAGTGTGTTTTTCAACTTTTATTTGGACCGTTTTCACTTTGATGTCTATTTAATTTTTATTTTGTTTATGAAGGTTAGTTTTATTTTTCCTTTGCAATTTCATTCCACGTGGATAGATTTCTGACGATTTTGACATCTTCCTCACCCCGTCGTAGACAACCGTCCGTACAAAAATTTTGTATGGACCGTGGCCATTTCACAACTCACCATTCTCTCTCTCAGAACTGTCCACGTTAAATGTGGAGGCTCATAACTTTATTTATTTTTTCGCAGATTTATTTTTATTTCATTCATTTTTCGTATTTTCTCCATATGTTGTTGTTGAATTTGAGCTGTGGCTTAACATTTTGCTTTAACTTCTAATTTAACGTCAAGTTAAATGTGTACTATTTTTCGCTTTTTTATTTTGTCTAATAACTCAACTTTTCCATTAACCAACGTTAACTTCTATTTATTTGTTTGCAGCTAAAGTTAACTTTTATATTTACTCTAGATAAATCCCAATTTTTATATTTTTTTAAATTCAAAAATAGAAAGTTTGATACTAAATATTTTTAAGGTTAGCTAATGGTTGATGGTTGTTTGGTCGTAGAGAAAAAAATTGGAAAAATGTTACAATTTTCAAAATTAAACAGTTTTTATTTGATTTGTGTGATGTTTTCAGCAAAGTTGTTCCAGAGGCAACGCTGGAAAAAATTTCTTATTACATATTGTTGGCTAAGCATTAATGTTTGTTTGGGCTTGGTACAATAAAAACTAAAAAGCTAAAATTTTCTAAACAATGTTTTAAATTTTTTTTACACAAAGTTTTTATTTTTTATGTTTTTGAAAGGACAGCATTATTATCTACAACTTTGCTGAAGACACTATACCAATTAAACAAACCATTCAGATGCTAGAAGATGCTCGGTTCACTATGGTTTTAGTGTTCACTTTGACTTATAGTTTAATTTCTTTTTTCACTATCTGCTATATTTTTCATTAAACCATTGACTCTTCTTGATGTTATCTTATAGTTTAAAATAGTGTCGTCATTTTATTTTAATTTTCCTCGTTTAAGTTACTTTTTATATTTTTTTGCCTTTTTTTAGTTTTTTCCCTGATTTTATGGTATAAGCTCTTTTTTATTTGTTATCTTTTTTCTTGTGTTATTTGTTTTTGGAACTTATTTAGTTAAAAGTCGGATTTTTCCTTTTATCGTCACTTTTACTTCACCTTTTATTTCGTCAAAAAAGACCTTTTACTTCGACTTTTTTATTCGTTTGAATTTTTGTTTTGTGTTATGATTTTTATTGTACAGTTATATTTAAATTTGCTCAAGCTTTCATTTTATTTTTAGCTGTGCTTTACTTTCGCTCTACTCAACTTTACTTTAACTTTACTTCTATTTCACTTTATTTTACATTCACTATTGCTTTGTTTTTACTTTTGTTTTGCTTCACTTTTTGTTCAATTATTACAATGACTGAAACTTTTGGCTTTGACTTTAAGTTGTATTATTTTTCCAACCTTGATTTTAACCAGCCTTTTTTTGAAACTTTTACTTTGGTTTTAGTGTTCACTTTTACTTACCTTTTAATAATTTTTTGTCACTTTTTACTTTGGCTCAAGAAGTAATTTATTTTGATGTATTCTCATAGTTTGCACTATTTATAACATATTTTTGACCATTTTCCTCAGTAAAATTAGCTTTATTCCTCGCATTGCACATTTATTTTCTTTATTCTTTGTAATTTTTTCCTTCATGTTTTTTTTTGTTTATGAAACTTAACTTTGATGCAATATTTATTTTACATTTTGTTCTATATCGACCTTTTGTTAAATTTTCACTTTTATCTTTAATTTTACATTTCTTTTTATTCAGTCTGGTTTTTTACCGTTTATCTCGACTTTTTTGTAAACCAAAATTTAGTCTTGTGTCATTGATAATTCTTACTGCACAGTTTTCATAACTCTTGCTGTGCTTTACTACCATTACTTCACTTTACTTTTGTTTCACCTTTCCTTTACTTTTACTGTGCATTCCTTTTATTTCGTTTCTGCTTTGGTTTTACTTTTGCTTTATGTCGCTTTTTGTTTAATTTTTTCTTCAATTTTTTATTTATTTTTTTGTGAGTTTTATCCTTATAATGTTTGTTTTTGGAAATAAACTCTAATGTAACATTTCAATTTAACTTCTAATGTAGCTTTCAGTAGAATTTTAAGTTTTGTTTTTTTTTATTTTGTCTGATATTTTATCTTTTATCTCGACCTTGATTTTTGTTGTGATTTATACTCTGATTTTTACTGTACAGTAGTTTTGATGTTTGCAAAAGTCTTTTATTCACTATCTATTTTGTTTATTTCATTTTCACTTTTCCTTCCTTTTATTATACTTTTGCTCAAGTGCTTTACATCAACTGAGTTCAACTTCGACCTTGAACTTTGCTTTTTTTTCAACTATGATTCTAACACGTCTTTTCGTGTGACTTTTACTATGGTTTGAGTGTTCACTTTCATTTACTTTTCGATGAAATTATTGTCGCTTTCTATTTTGATTCTTTTCAACCCTCACTTTGATCTTTTTATAGTTCAACATATTGTCGTCATTTTATTTTAATTTTGCTCATTCATGTTAACCTAAATTCAATTTTTTTCTTATTTTATTACTATTTTTATTATCTTTATTTTTTTTCCTTTTGGTTTTTGTGTTTAGAACGGAATTTTGACGTAACTTTTCATTGAACTTGAAATCGAATTCTCACTTTTACATCACTTTTACGCTTTTTATTTTGTCTAATGCTTTACCTTTTAAAACATTTTTGTCTTCCAAAATTTCCGTTTTTGATTTTGACTAGGTTTTTATTTTTTGTGCTTTTTATACCGTCCTTTGTTCTAAAGTTTGATTCTATTTTAAACTGAAATTCACTTTTTTGTTTACTCTATCCCTAACTAGGACTTTTCTTTAAAATTTAACAAAAACCGAATGTAGGGGGGAAATTTAATCAAAAGTTTGCAAGCAATATTCTAGAGAAATACTTTCATCTGCATAGTTTTTATATATGATGCAGAGCGGTTATTTTTATGTTATCAAAAATTAAGGTGACCAGAGTTTGCAATGAAATGAAGTCTAACTTTCTTAGTTTTGTAGATAGAGAAAAAAAATTGTGAACTTTGTGAAAAAAGTTTTTTTTTCTATCTCAAAAAATAATCGATTTATATTTAAAAAAAATAACAAGTCATTGACGTTTTTCATAAAATAATACGATCTTTTCATTGGTTTTTTGTTCTTTTTAAAGCAAACACAAAAAATATCTCTTAGCTTCATTTTGAGAGCCACATTTGAGAGAAAGTTTACGGAATATGTTATATTTTTTGTATTTGAGTAAATTCTATTCAAAAACATGATGAACATTATAATAATTCAATTTTTTTTCCCGCACGCACGCATAGAATCAGTATTTTTTTCCAAAACTAGAAATAATTACCTTTGATTAAATCAGAATATCGATCAACTTCTTCAATTATTATGAATTTTTGAAAATAAAACATATCGAATAGTCGCTTTTTCTGGTCACCCTATTTCGGAATTGATCACCCAAAGTGCATCAATTGTGCTCAAAATTTCAGGGATTGATTTTTATTGAAAATGACCCGTGTTTTTTCGGTCATACATACCATTGGCACCCTAGTATAGGGTTAATGATAAGAGTAAGAGAAAAGCAGGTAGTAGACGACGCAAATATTTGCTATTTTTGGTACGATTTTTATTTGCACAAAATAAAATCTGTATTGAAAAATAGCAAATATTTGCTTCGTCTAATACCTGCTTAAGTCAGTCGTTGCTGATTGATGCTGTATTGAAATGTAGGATTTAAATTATGAACATATTGCAACTAATGATAATAATAGCTGATGTTCCTCAAGGGTGCATTCGAGGTTTTGATGTTTTTATTTTGTATTATCTAAAGTTTTTGTAAAAATGTGTCTAGACAAATTCGAATTCGAAATGTTAAATTCAAGTGAATATTGACGAATTTTCACTACATGAACAAAGTAAAACACTTAAAACCGAAACCGACCAAGGCTATTCGAATCAAAAACTACCAGCACAGCAACGCTCGACACAGCAGTACTCGAAATCTCACGAACGTGACACACCCACTCGAGTGAACCCCCGGCAGGGGGGGGGGGGGGGGGTAAACATGCGACCAACCGCCAGATCACGTACCAGCCGCACCAGTGCGCAAAAGTGTCCCCCGAATCTGATGGCCAAAATCCATATATCAGCTCGGAGTTCACGGTCACTGGAAAAAACATTCCGCGTACAGTGCGCGATTTATTTGACCGCGTCAGAGAAGAAAGAAACAAATTGCCACTAAATTACACATTCTCCTCACCATTTTCTGGGGGGGAGGATGGAAAAGTAGCAGGGAAGACGCAATTGCAAAACAAAAACTCCCAGCAGAAATCCTGCTGATGGCTCAATTCCAATGCCGGCCAAACGCTCCTTTGTTTATTTAGCACCATTTGCATCAGTTTTCCAGTTTTCCTAGTATCGCAATTGGAGTTACAGCAAGCATGCATGCTACCGCCATAGACCGGAGGCAAACACAGCGCGACAGTAGCATGTGCTGTATCTATTTTTTATAACCATCACCACTCTATCGCACGGTTCGGAAGGATTCGCCCGGGTACGATTCCGCGCCTTGCAGGCACTTTTTATGATCCGACTGTTGCTGTGGGTGCCGCATATGTAAATCCTCTCACGAACCGGGTCCTCCACCCTCAGTTTGTCACGTGTGTTGGGCCACCGCTAGCCATAAAATATTGCTTCCACTATCAACCTCCCTTTCACTATCTTCTTTTAATCCATCAGACCAAACATCGTCCGCCGAATGGGGCGCCGGCTGTGTAGCGGCAAAGCCCAGAAAATGATTCGTGCGACTCGAGATCAGGAAAATGTGCGACATCGTTTTCGACAGTTATCCGAGTTTTTGGTGGAATCTGAAGTCTGAAGGGAATTCGTAGAAGAATCGCAACATATTGTCCGGATTACCCTGCGGCGGTCGCAGAGGGTGCGACTTTCCTCATCCTTCGTTCCAAGCAACGTTTTTCTATAAACCAAGTTTATACCTACGTCTGGCGACGGGTTCAAATGCCAAACGGTGGGTGGGAACGTCGGAGGTCCCTCCGGCAAAGACCAAACCCATTTCTCTGGTCGGCGAAGCTAGAATTCCTCGTCTGCTGGTGCAATTGAAAGTGCAGTGGCGCTCAAGTGCTTTCAATAAAATTACACAATCGAGAAAGAAAACTCGAATAGCTCAATAATTCTGTAAATGAAAATGTAATTTTTCACACCCGGAGCCGTAAATAAGCAGACTATTCGCCGTGTGGGACGGGTAGTGGTTCCGGATACATTCCAGATCCAGATCGGGTCTGTACGAAGCAGCTGAAGCAAAACGGGAGAAAATGCATTTTTTTTGGAAAGAATTTACAATTCAACAAGATGCAACCGCGGGTTCAGAGCGATGGGAAGCATTACTTCTGCTTCGTCCGGCTACGGCTGTAAAATATTTAAACTGGTGTAAAAATATGCACTGCACATGCCGTCGTACGGAAGCTGAAGGAACGGGAGCAGAGAGCGAAGCTATGGACGCTTGGGTGACCCCGTTGGATTGTCCCGGTTGGGAACGAGTGCAAACGGGGAGGGTACAACAATTTGCAGTCTGGAAAGGATATTTCAGATTGGCAGTCAGAAGAATGTATGTTTGCGACTGTGTTCGCCAGAGGTTCCGTCTGCACTGAGCGAAACCAGTTCCCAGGCTTATGTGGGAGGTAAAAATTTCTCCTGTTTTGAGTTAAACTGAAACGGCCGACTTTGACGATTTTGTTCCGTGCATTGCCGGGCGGCGTCATGATGCGAGACCGGATGTGAACTCATGGAGGTGGAACAAAGTTCTGCATTGTTACGTGGAACAACAACACTTTACGACTGTGTTTAACATTATGAGCTATGTTTAAAATTACACTAAAAATCATCCATCATTTATTTAACAAACGTTTTTCATTTCACAGTATGTATAGTTTTTGAACAATCTTGCCACAGAATATTAGAACCACGTGTATTACCAAAATGAACGAGGACACAAAACGATAGAAAACAGTTATCTACTAGTGAGGGTACAAATTAAGCTTAGAATGATGAAACAAATTTATGTTGCATCTTTCATAAAACAATTTCACTCGGAATGAACTTAAAATACTTGCGATTTCTCCAGGCCATTATCGGTTTGAAAGAAACTTTGACACTCTTCAGTTACAAACAGTAGAATGATTAAAAAAATTGATTAAACAGTTTTCGAATTTAAAAACAATATTCAACTGACTCGAAATTTGCCTATAATTAATAATCGAAATGACTATAATTAATGCACAATATTTGCCCATCAACAATTTTGGATTTTTTAAGGGATGGTGCTTAAATATGTACTTAGGAAAAAACCTTCAATTGTATCTCTCGTGTGGGAAGGCATTTTTCAAAACCCAGACATGTGGATATGACTAGTGTGTTGAGAACATTAAATTACTTAAACAATTGGACCAAAATCATCCGAGCAAACAGCTAATATAAAACAAATATAAACTTGATACCAATTCATTTTACTGGAGTTGAGAGGTTCGAACATGTCCGCTAAATGATTTTGACTTTTTTAAACCTTTCAACCAAATAATTTTTGACTTTTGTACGTTCACAGTTTTGGTCATTCTATCATTTGTATCATTCCATTTCAACTTGAATAACCTTTGGAAAATTTAACTGTTTAACTTTCACGGTTTCCTTTTTAAACTTTTTACTATTCGATTTCATTCTATAATTCAATGTTATAGTCCCTCATTCTAAGGAACCTAAAGCACCATCTAAAACTGTTAAATTTGTTGTTATTTGACATTTTATCTAGCCTCTTTATTTTTCATATTTTCTGCCCTTGTATTTTTTTTTTCTTGCTTTCTGCTATTTCATCTCTTCATTTGTTTACATCCTTCTTTTCTACGTATTTTGTGTCTATTCAACAATTACTTTGTTAAACGTTTTTTTGTGTTTCAACAATGTCAGTTTTGAATCTCTCATTTTTTTCGTTTTATCTCATCAGTTGTTTACTTTCTTACTTTAGCTTCATCTTTTTCTTTACATTAGTTTCAAAATGCATAACTTATCACTCTGTACTTTTCCGTTCGAAACATCACCTTTTTGCTTCTTTTTTCTAATCTTTCTAACCTTTCAACTGTGTTAGAACTTTATCATTTCTCCTTTTAAAGGTACACTGTTGTATATTTCACCCTTTTCAGTCTAGAATGTTATTTCTTTCTTATATTTTTTTCTATGATTTTTCTGTTTTATTTAACCTCTTCACATTTTTTCTTTGACTTTTGTAACTTTTCAATTTTTTAATGTAGGAAATTTGCTATCTTTTGTTTTTCACTCATATTTCTTTTAATTTATATTTAACTTTTCACATTTAGTATGTTACTATTTCGTATTTCCCTTCTTTTAACACTTCAAGTTCTCACGCTTCCATATCTTAAAATTTCTCAACTTTTATTTTTATATTTATTTTATCTTTTTAGAAGTTCAAAAGATAGAAGATAAGGAAAAGTTTAATTTTTTTTAATTAAAAAAAACCTAACCTTTGGATAATTTACCTACTTAACTTTAGCTCTTCAATAGTATTATTTTCGATTTTGTAATTCAATTTTCTAATTTTGATGAGCCTGTTAAAAACCATTATTAAATATTAGATTTACAAAAATTTTCATTTCCAAAATTTTAACGCGTTATCAATTCTATATTTTTAAATTGCTTCTTGTTTATTTTTGAACTTTGTAATTTGTAACTCTTTACCATTCATTCTGTGCCGAACACGCATCAGTATCGGACGTGTTTGGTGATCGCTCCGATAGCATATAAAACAAAAGACGCGTGAGCAAGTGTTGGCATTGTTTGCCTGGTCGAGTGAAGGTTTAAAGTCGCCCGCCTTTGTGCAACTGTTTCGCAACGTGGCTGTTTGCTGGTGCGTAAGCCGATTTGGCTGCTAAGTGATTTGTGCTACAGCAGTGGACGAGAATATCAACACAAAGGAGGAAAAAGAAGAAGCCAACAGTTGACAGCGAGTTGTGTCGCTGTGTTGAGTGATCGCACACCCGGCTCGCTGCTGGTGGCTGTTTGGAGCTGCTGTATTGGTGCTGCTGGCTGTAACGGCTGCAGCTTCGACCGTTCGGACAACCAACCCTGCTGAAAGGAGAAGTAAAGAGGTACGTGTTCTGTCGGCGCTAGTGCGCTAGATTTAGCGCGATGGATGTAGATCCCTAGGTCCTAAGATTTCCCAAAGTGAAATGAAAGTTACAAACAAACCAAACAGTGCTGCGGAAAAACCGAAGCAAACTCCTCCTGGGCTTGCAAATTTAAAGTCCCAGAAGGAGTTCCCAGCACTGCCAGGAACATCTAAAACCCCAGTTGTTCCTTTTGCACACCCAGTTGATGAAACAAACTCTGGATTAGTGAAATTTTCTGACATTGTGGACTGGATTTTTGAAACTTTCAATGTACCCGATCCAATTAAAATTTTTCTTACAGCATTCCTCCCAACAGTTAGATCATTTTTGAAGCAGTTGACTGCCCAATGGCCCCTCCTTGCAGCGATTGTATCCTTCGATGCCTAATTCATCTGCGTATACGAAGGATTCTATCTCTGTCTTACAGTGGAATTGTAGAAGTATTTTACCAAAAATGGATTCATTTAAAGTTTTAATAAATAGAAACAAATGCGATGCATTTTCTCTTTGTGAAACTTGGCTTACTTCAAATATTGATCTCAACTTCCATAATTTTTATATTATTCGCCTTGATCGAGACACCTCATATGGAGGAGTACTTTTAGGGATTAAAAAGTGCTATTCTTTCTATCGTGTTAACCTCCCCTCGATTCCAGGCATCGAAGTTGTCGCATCGCATGTCAAATGACAATACAAGGTAAAGAGCTTTGTATTGCCTCAATATATATTCCTCCCAGAGCACAGGTTGAGCAACGGTTGCTCTTTGATTTAATAGAACTTCTTCCCTCGCCACGTCGAGGGAGACATCGATGAGCACTCTTTGGAACACAGCCCGAAGAATGCGGAATCGCGTAACGGTCAACGAAAGCGAGGAGTCTTCAAGTAGGTGGATATTTGATTTTGCCAGGAAAGTATGTCCGGTCTCTGTTCCTGAGCAAAACATTGTTCGCGATGCGTCTCCGGGCCACGACGCGATAGAATCACCTTTTACGATGGCAGAATTTTCAGTTGCCCTCCTGTCCTGTAACAATAACGCGCCTGGGTTAGATAGAATCAAATTCAACTTGTTGAAGAATCTACCCGGCAATGCCAAGAGGCGCTTGTTGAACTTGTTCAATAAGTTCCTGGAGCAAATCATTGTACCGCAGGATTGGAGGCAAGTGAAGGTGATCGCCATCCAAAAACCGGGAAAACCAGCTTCTGATCACAACTCTTATAGGCCGATTGCAATGCTATCCTGTATCCGGAAATTGATGGAGAAGATGATACTCCGTCGTTTAGACCATTGGGTCGAATCAAACGGTCTACTATCAGATACTCAATTTGGCTTCCGCCGAGCCAAAGGAACGAATGACTGTCTTGCGTTGCTTTCTACAGATATTCAGCTAGCCTATGCTCGCAAAGAACAAATGGCATCTGTGTTCTTGGACATTAAGGGGGCTTTTGATTCCGTTTCTATTGACATTCTTTCGGGCAAACTTCACCGACAAGGATTTTCACCAATTTTGAACAATTTTTTGCATAATTTGTTGTCCGAAAAGCATATGCATTTTACGCATGGCGATTTGGCAACTTTTCGTATTAGCTACATGGGTCTTCCCCAGGGCTCATGCTTAAGCCCCCTTCTTTACAATTTTTATGTGAATGACATTGACGCATGTCTGGCAAATTTATGCACGATAAGACAACTTGCAGACGACAGCGTGGTCTCTGTTACAGGAGCCAAAGCTGCCGATTTGCAAGGACCATTGCAAGATACCTTGGACAATTTGTCTGCTTGGGCTTTACAGCTAGGTATCGAATTCTCTCCGGAGAAGACTGAGATAGTAGTTTTTTCTAGGAAGCGCGAGCCTGCTCAGCTCCACTTACAGTTAATGGGTGAAACGATTTCTCAGGTTTCGGTACACAAATATCTTGGTGTCTGGTTCGACTCTAAAGGCACCTGGGGTTGTCACGTGAGGTATCTGATGAAAAAATGTCAACAAACAGTGAATTTTCTTCGTACAATAACCGGACAATGGTGGGGAGCCCACCCAGGAGACCTTATAAGGCTTTACCAAACAACGATATTGTCTGCCATTGAGTACGGGTGTTTCTGCTTCCGCTCCGCAGCAAACACATATTTGATCAAACTGGAGCGAATACAATATCGTTGTTATCATCAGTTGGCAAAATGCTTGGACCAGAGGGGAACTGGGAAGGTGGTTACATTCCATAATCCCCAAGGTGTCGACGAACCCGTGGTTCAAGGGGTTGGATGTAGGTCGGGATTTCATTTGCGTGATGTCCCGGCTTATGTCCAATCACTATAGATTTGACGCGCATCTCCGTCGTGTTGAGCTCGGAGAGAGTGGTGTCTGTGCCTGTGGTGAAGGTTATCACGACATAGAGCACGTTGTTTGGTCATGCCCTGTACACCGTGACGCCAGGTCTAAATTAATAGCTTCCCTGCAGGCCGAAGGTAGGCAGTCGGCTGTTCCTGTTCGTGATGTCTTGGCGAGCCGTGACTTATCCTACATGTCCCTTATATACGTTTTCCTGAAATCCATCCACGCCCCAGTTTAATCCTATTCCCTTCCGCCTGCATCCAGCCTAACGACAAGAACACGTTAAGACCCCGGATCCGGAAACAGCAACTAGACCCGCACGATACTCTCAGGTCCCGAGGGAGACAACCCAATATGCCAGTCCGTAATATCTTGGCCCAGCAGCGGAACAAATTTAATATGCTGCTTACCTATGGCAATGAAAATCATCAATCAGCAAACCTGTGCTTTTAATGCAAAATATTCTAGCTTTAAGTTAGATTTAGTTTCAGCTCGTAGTCGGCAGCGAGGATAAAAAATTTGCTTTTAGTTAGATACTTTAGAAAGTAAGCTACCAGATATAATTGGCGCCGTTAAACATTAAATTGTATTTGTGCCGTGTCAAATAAATTATAGATGAACAAAAAAAAAACTCTACCATTCTGTCTTCCATTTTACCTAACTTTTAATTTATTTCTTTCCTTTGCATTAACTTTAAAATTTATAACTTGTTTTCCTTGTACCACTTTGTCATTTCTTCTGTGCCTTTTTTCTCTCTAATCATTTACCTTATCTTGTTCTATTTTTCCTTTTTACTGTTCCACATTTTTAAAACTTTATCATTTCACATCTTTAATAAATTCTTTATTTATTTACTAATCTGTAATCTTATCTCTTTTTATTTTTTCAGTGTATACCGTTCTATTCTACCTCCTTATATTTTTTGCAATTTTTTAGTCGTATTACCTGTTTTTTTTTTCAAAGAAAATTTATCGTTTTTCTCTTTTTCATACCTTTTTTTTTTCTAATCGTTTAATCTTTTCGATTTTTTTTTCTTACCGTTCAAGCTGTTTAATATTTTATCATTTTTTCGTTTTAATTTATACCTCGATAAGTTTTTAGCTTTCTAAGTTTTAAATTTATGCCTTTCTATTATTTTTTAATTCTTATGTTTCTTCCGTTTAACTTCACCTGTTCACATTTTTAACTGAATTTTGTAACTACTTTAAATCAATGCAATTTTTCCGACCCGAAATTGAGCTAAGAATAACCGAAGGTGCTTTCTACGGTCAGGAAAGGCCAACATAGAAAATGATCCAAAATTGAGCTCAGGATCGCCAAAAAGTGCTTCCCAAGACCAGAAAACAGCCGCAATAGAAAATGATCCAGAATTGAACTCAGAATCGCCAATAAGTGCTTGCTAGAGCCATAAAAGGCCAAAATAGAGAATGATTCCAAGTTAAGCTCAGAATCGCCGGAAGGCCAAAAGAGGCAAAAATGGAAAATGATCCCAAATTGAGCTCAGAATCGCTGAAAAGTGTTTCCTAAGGCCAGGAGATGTTTCCTAATTCAGCTCAGAATCGCCGAAAAGTGCTTCTAAAGGCCAGAAAAGGCTTAAATAGAAAATGATCCCGAATTGAGATCAGAATCGCCGAAGGTGCTTCAAAGGCCAAAATCGCCGAAAAGTGCTTCCTAAGGCCAGAAAAAGCTTAAATATAAAAAGATGTCGAATTGAGCTCACAAATAGGCCAGAAAAGGCCGAAATAGAAAATGATCCCAAATTGAGCTCAGAATAGCCGATAAGTGCTTGCTAGGGCCAAAAAAGGCAATGATCCCAAGTTGAGCTCAGAACCGCCGAAAGGTCAGAAAAGGCCAAAATGGAAAATGATCCCAAATTGAGCTCAGAACCGCCAAAAATTGCGTTCCAAGGCCAGAAAAGGCCGAAATAGAAAATGATACAAAATTGAGCTCAGAATCACCGAAAAGGTCGAAATGGAAAATGATCCCAAATTGAGCTCAGAATCGCCGAAGAGTGCTTCTTAAGGTCATAAAAGGCCAAAATAGAGAATGATCCCAAGTTGAGCTCAGAATCACCTAAAGGCCAGAAATGGCATGAATAATGATCCCAAATTGAGCTCAAAATCGCCGAAAAGTGCTTCCCAAGGCCGGAAAAGGTCGAAATAGAAAATGATCCCAAATTGAGCTCAGAATCGCTGAAAAGTGCTTCCAAAGGCCAGAAAAGGCCAAAATAAAAAATGATCCCAAATTGAGCTCAGAATCGCCGAAAATTGCTTCTTAAGGCCAGAAAAGGCCAAAATAGAAAATGATCCCAAATTGAGCTCAGAATCGCCGAAAAGTGCTTCTTAAGGTCATAAAAGGCCGAAATAGAGAATGATCCCAAGTTGAGCTCAGAATCACCGGAAGGCCAGAAAAGGCATGAATAATGATCCCAAATTGAGCTCAAAATCGCCGAAAAGTGCTTCCCAAGGCCGGAAAGGTCGAAATGGAAAATGATCCCAAATTGAGCTCAGAATCGCCGAAAAGTGCTTCTTAAGGCCAGAGAAGGCCCCAATAGAAAATGATCCTGAATTGAACTCGGAATCGCTGAAAAGTGATTCTAAGGCCAGAAATGGCCTAAATCGCCGAAAAGTGCTGTTAAAAGTTTAGATAAGGCCAAAATAGAAAATGATCCCAAATCTAGCTCAGAATCGCCGAAAACTGCTTCTAAAGACCAGAAAAGGTGAAAACATAAAATGATCCCAAATTGAGCTCAGAATCTCTGAAAAGTGCTTCTAAAGGCCAATTTTTTTTTTTTTTGAGAAATATGATGTCTTCGGCAAAGTTGTAGACAGTAATTATAACCTTCTAAAACACAAACATACCGGAAGACATAAGTTTGCTTGAATGAAAAAATTGTATCTAGATAAACTTACTTCCTAGACATCAGTTTTTTTTCGACAAAAACTACACAATGCTATCTAAGCATTGATAGTTATTCAAACTTCAAAATATATTGTATTTGTTTTTAGAATTACAAAACTACTATCTGCGACTTTGCCGAAGACACTTCTACCGATCAAAAGAACGGTTTTGGCTGTAAAAATACTTTTTCCATTAATAGGAACTCACATTTCCCTCCTTAAGTAAGGAATCGCTTCACCTTGCAACACCGACTTCGAATATTGCAGCACTCCCAAAAAGTTTAGACGATATGGCGCGTTTTAGATGATCTAGAAAGTTCCGGTCTTCGACAAAGTTGTTCAGAAAGTTAACGGGTTCTGGATGAAGGTCGGGTCAGTGAAAAATTACACCGCTATGTGGCGCTAGTGAGTACGAAATTCGTCGCATTTTGACCTTAAATTATCTCACGATTTCGACTTCGTAGAGAGCTGCCGCTTCCAAAATACTTACAAAATACCAATATTGTATTTCTACCTTAACTTTTCTCGCAATTCCGAGCTGCTAGAATTGATCGGTCTTCAGAAAAGTTTTTCAGAAGGTCAAAAACCTCTGATTGATAAACAATTGGCTAAAGAATTCCGTCGATAGGTGGCGCTAGTGTGGTCGCAATTCGCTGTATTTTAGATAATCTCAGCGTTTCAACTTCCAAGAAAGTTTTGGTCTTCAGCAAAGTTGTTGTGCATGCAATTCTTCATATTTTGACCTCAACTGATCTAATGATTCCGACTGCGTAGAAAGTTGCGGTCCTAGGCCAGAGTTGCCGAATACAGCAATTTTCCAAGTAGTAGGATTCTTGAGATAAATTAAGGTAATAACACTCAAAACTGCACACAGATTAGCATCATGTCAAATTTTATAAGCCCATGACCCTTTGAACAAATTTCTTGTAGATCGCAGCTTCCTAAGTGGTTGGATTCAATTCAGGGCTTTTAAAAGTTTTTACCTTCGCATTCTGTTACTTTCCACCCATATTTTTCCCTAATTATTAACCTCATGTTCGGATAATAATAGTCAGTTTCGAAGGTATTGTTTCAAAATCTTTGCAGCATTGATGATGCTAAATTAGAATCTTCCGAAAGTTCCTGAACAAATACAATGTTTTTCTTCAACCAGATTCCATAGCATCTGGCTTATTACTTTCCCAGAGCTAGCCAATTGAGTGACTAATAACCGAAATAACTAAAACAATGTTCTTTCGACAAACTTTCTCCGCTCCGGCAAACATAAACCGAAACATGATGACGAACTTTTTCGGGTATTTCATCCAGAGTGGAGTCAAATTCCACTTCTTGATTATCCTCATTGCAACTCACCCACCTACCGTAATTGTTGGCCTTCTTTCTGCCCCACAATCATCAGGCTGTTCAATCGAAGCAACAAATTGTTGCCGGAAGTTATTCGACCCTGCCAAAAACAACACACAGGAAAGATCGCTTCTTGAAACTTCTCAAGTAAATAACTTCAGTGCACTTCTCCGGGTCGGCTCGAGTGCACTCTTCATCGTTACGGAAAAGCCCCCGGTAGGGATTTCTTCATTGTTGTGATTTAATTGCGATTCTTCGTAGCATTTAACTGCCCCGCGTATTCGGTTGTGTTTTGTTTCTTTTCCCCCGCGAGCAACACCGGCGTCAAAAGTCCTGGCGCTATTAAATTATCATCTCTTCATTAAAATTTGCACGTGACTCATTACTGGCGCGATGTTCATTTCCACACGCGCTGATAATGAACGTTTTGAAACCATGGGGTGGTGACTGGGAGGAAGCGAAATAATGCCTGAATGACTTGCATAAAAGTTAGTATAAGGGGGACGGCGGGGGGGTTATAGGAAATGGCGGCGAAGACAGTGAAGTAAATTATGAGCGCGATTTCGCTGGCCGATGGCAGGCGCAGTCCATTTTCGGAAGAGCGAGGGAAAATTTATCGCTCCCAAACTGGGCATATTATTCGGCGCGGTGTCGGTGGGAGTGGTGTCATCACCTGGACCAGCCGTCCACAGGCCGGAGGATAAATTCATAAACGTCCCCTCGCTCTTCTGTGCTGGCTGAAGGACGTTCGGGAAGACACGGCACAATGATGGCCACGTTGAGTGACAGACGGTAGTGTGGGAGGCAGAGAGGCTTTTCGGGTCATGCCTCAGTTGAAGGACTTCCTGTCCGTCCGGATGCCGGTGGGTAAATAGTCTGGGGATGCCATAGAATCACAGTAAAATTGCAGTGAAAGTGACCTTCCTTTTTTTGCCTTCATTTTGACAGTTATTAGTTTAATGAGGTATGGTAAAATAGTTTCACAAAAATTATTTGCGAAGAAAACAATACTGCTCGCGTATTCGGGAGATAATGATGCTGCCGTGCTTTGTGCAATAACGAAGGAATCACTACAGTGAAGCAGGAAGTAAAAATGGAAGCTAATAACAATAAATTACGTTAGTCGGAGTTGGGGCAAACGGGGTGGACAAGCGGTTGATAGTGATAGATGCGAAGCGTCGGGGAGCTTGAAATATGGCACACCGACGGAAGTACGCTAGAATGGCGATTTTTTTTTCTGAAAGCAGTATGAATTTTTGTAGAGAGAGAGGAAAAAACTTACCGAAGCCATGAATCGAGAGTTTTTATGCTGAGGAATTAGTTCGACATACCTGTAAAGAAAAGTAAACAATCCAATTAGTTAAGTTTTTTTTAAATATAGCAATGAAAATTGTAATAATAAATAATTAGACCCGCCGTTCTGATAATTTCAATTACTCCGAACGACGAAACGAAGCTTGTGTTTAGTGTTCGCGAGTCTGCATAAATCATATCAAACAAATGGCACAATAAACATCCCATTTTCCAGCAGTCAACCGGGCGGGCGTTCGGGAAGCCAGACGTCGATTATGCCCGCTGGAAAGCAATTGTGAACAATTAAATGTGCCGTCCGGGGCCATTCAAGTACAAACCACAACGATAAAACAAATTGCATTCCATTTCTGGTTTTCTTCACTTCCCGCTTTCCCCATGTTCGATATTAAAATGCCTGACATCGTCACTCGACGTTACGCCGTCATCGTTGACAAATAATGCTCACCATGGTGAATATTTTTAGCTCTGCCCACTCCAAGTCACTCACCAACCGCACCACCCGTCATTTTCCGGGAGACGTGAGATAAGATTAAACATACATGGTTTATGTCTATTACTTCTGCTGCTCTAATTGGACTCGACGATGTCGCAATTTAAGTTATGCATTACAAAACATGTGAAGTGCAGCAAACATGTACACAGCATGGGAAAGTTCGACTGCAGAACCACAGCAAAGATCAATACGGGACTTCTTGCATGAGAAGCTAATTTACAAACAGAACATTGCGACTTCTGTCACGTGTTAACGATCTCATCACCCTCCCATATTTCCTCTCTCTCGTATTGCGTCCTGCTGTTGGAGAAATGGGAAATTTTTTTGACAATTCCAGACTGCCATCGAAGATGTATTGAGACGCGACAATTTGCTGCCCTCTTCCCCATTTCTCCTTCACACAGAAGGGGACACTATGCACTCAAACTACGTTGTCAACTGTCGCACCACGGAATGACAACGTAGGAAGACGACAACGACGACGACGACATCGCTGGAGATAAAGCACGAAAACGGAACCTAAGCACGCTCACTGCAACAAGCTGACGATGTGCATGCAACCATCCAGCATCGTCACTGCAGGGCCCCATGAAGGCGTGTACTGGCAGCAGTGAGACATTCCGGAACAACTAGCAGACATGCTGACTGATGATGACCTTTGACGGCTTGCATTGCGCCCGTGACTGGTCTTGAACTGAGTGATTTTTTTTTCTGTTGCTCTTGGCACTGGTGAAAACAATGGACTTATTTTTATGACATGTTCTGTAACGCGAAGCAGTCAAGGGACGGATTTCATATTTATTATGAGGGAAGCTGTGAAAAGTTTCTAATTAGAAGCCTGAGTTTAAAGTAATTCTAATTTCAGTATGAGAAATAGGAACTTTGAAAAACCTATAATTAAAAACAAACCTGAGAGTACAACACGTATAAACTAGGAAATTTTTAAATTATGGTGCCTCTAGCTAGTAGCAAAATGTTAGATAGCAAATGTTCGGACAATGCCACAACAGTTAAAAATTACTGGTCGCAGTGGGGGTCCACAAAAAATAATAAAAGGGGTGTATGCAAAGCCACGACCACAAGATTGACGGAGAACAACATAAGGTTGTTTGTTACATTACTTGAATTGAATATTTTCAAAATTTAGTGCAAGCGCAAACAAATTTCAACAGTAAGAGTGCATGCAGGTTGAAATAACATTTTCCTTTTAATTAATATTAAATCGAGACAATATTAAATTTATTATTTATTTGTTTGGCTGCCCTCAAAAGAAAAGTTTATTGTTCAATTTAAAATCGGATATAATGCTGATTGCACCTCTGTGCTACCTCAACAACGGGAATCATGGTACCAGCCTCCCAAAAATGTTTAAGTGTGGTCAAAATACGGCAGAGTTTTATAAAGAAAGTGCTGGTCACCTTTTGACTACTGCTACCCGATGCTGCTTATTAAGGACATGGTCCTCGTGGCCATCCAGTAGTACTATGCTTGGTTTGAGCAGAAGTAGGCTAGCCCTAATAGTGCATTCTCGGTAAACTAGGGGTACAGTTCTGTCGACCGTATCAGGGGACGCGAGCATTAAACGACCAATCAGATCAATCGAAATCTGCTTGCTTCTGCGTTTTAGTGTCGTATGGAAGCATATAATAGAAAATGCCGCAGTCAGTTGCGCAGTATTTTATTATGCTGCTGTTCGGGGGTGGTGGGTTAGTATTAACTGTTCAATTAAGTATTTAATCTGTCCTCTAAAGAACAATTTTTGGTTTAATCTAATATCGGGTATGATACTGATCGCATCTCTGTGCTATCGCTGACAGTGAGAATAAGGCATTTTTCTGATAACACAAGGGAAAGTTGTTTTTGCACTGAAAATTTGACAGCCCACAAATTTTGATTGCCAGCATCACAAAACATTTTTGTGTTGTCGAAATACGGCTTCTTCTCATTAGAGAAAGTGCCGCTGCACCTACTGCTGACGCTCCTACCACCACCGTTGCTGGTATCCAACTCCGCTGTCTCTGCTACCCGCTGCTACTTAGTTAGGACCGTCGTAGTTGCTATCTACTAGTAACATTATTGGTTTAAGCAGAAGCAGGTTTTTATGTAGCCTGAAGAGTGCATTCCCGGTTTTCTAGGTATATAATTCTGTCGAACGTGCTAGGGAAAGCAAGCATTAAGCGTTACAACAAGGCTTGGTAATTTTCAATAGTGCAATAGTTCGGATAATCAAATTAAAATTTTCTGAATGATTTTCCAATTAATTGCTGCAAGAACAAAGCAAATTCATTGAAAACTAATTTGAATTTGGTTTCCCTTTTTCGTTTCATTTTACATTTCATTTTCATTTTTTCATTTTACACCCCTATGTAGCCGAGCTTCCTGAAAGACGTAAAAAAAAACTTTTAAAAGAGACTGGAAAATGTTTAGAAAAAATTTGTAATAAGTCCCATCGTTATCAGGTGCTTCCATATTTTTGTAATTTTTAGTAATTGATCTGGTACCATTTAAATTAGTTTTTATTACTTCTACAGGCGAAGATTTTTGATTAAAAATTTGATCATCAATTAAACTCCCAAAATCTGATGCTTTTGAGGCTTAATCGCAATTTGCTTAATGTGCATGTCTAACTGAATTTTTGTTTCATATTTTTTTCCAATTAGCTTTGTGATTATTAAACAGTGAGCTCTCAATTCTCTACATACGAGTTTTCGATACTGCACATGAGCCAGTGTTTTTCAGTTCGACTTCTTTTTTTAGGTGATGATAATGAATTAGTTCCAGATTCAATTAAGTTTCCTGAAACTGAAACTTTAGTTTAGTTTTAGCTAAGTTTCAGTTCAGTTTCATCACAAGTTGAGATTAAGTTCCAGTTTAATTTTTGTTCAGTGTTAGTCCAGCTTCAGTTCAGTGTTAATTTTGGTTTCCCAGTTCAGTTTAAGTTGAATTTCTGTGCAGTTTTATTTCTTTTTTAACTCAATTTCAGATCATTTTTCATTCAGTTTTAGTACATTTTCAGTTCAGTTTTAGTTCAGCTTCATTTGAGTGTAGTGCAGATCATTTTTGTTTTTATTTTAGTCCCACTTCAATTCATTGTTAATTCAGTTTTAGTCCTTTACAGTTCAGTTTAATTGAGGCGGCAGTTGAGTTTCAATTAAACTTCAGTTCAATGTTAATTGAGTTTCAATTTATTTTCAGTTCAGCTTAAGTTGCGTTTCTGCGTATTTTGAGTTATGTTTAATTTTAGTTTCGGTTCAGTTCTAGTGCATTTTCAGCTCAGTTTTGGTCTAATTTTAGTTCAGTTTTAGTTCAGCTTCAGTTTAACTTTAGTTCAAGTTCAGTTCAGTTTGAGTTAAGGTTTAGTTGAGTGTCAGCTAAGCTTCAGTTCAGTATTACTTTAGTTTCAGGTCAACTTTTTAAGTTCGGTTCAGTTTTGGTTTAGTTTGAGTTTTGCTTTACTTCCATTTAAGTTTAATATTACTTCAGTTTCAGTTTAGCATTTTAGTTTCAGTTGAGTTTCTGTGCAGCTTTAGTTTAGTTTTAGTCAGTTTTGGTAAAGCTTCAGTTTAGTATTACTTCAGTTTAAGTTCAATTTTTATTTTAGTTCCGTTTTAATTTAGTTTTTATTCAGCTTCATAAACTGAAGCTTGAGTTTAGTTTTAGTCTAGCTACAGTTAAGTATCAGTTTTAGTTCAGATTAAGTTCAGTTTTCTCAGCTTCCGCTCAGTTTAAGCTTCGTTTAGTCCAGCTTCAGTTCAGTGTTAATTGAGTTTCTGTTTCAGTTGGGTTTCTATGCAGTTTTAATTCTTTTTTAATGCGGATCAGTTGAGTTTTGATTCAGTTTTAGTTCAGCTTCAGTTTAATGTTAATCACGTTTTGGTTCAGTTCAAGTAAAGCTTCAGTTCAATTTTTGTTCAGTTTCAGATCATTTTAGTTTTAGCTTCACTTCAGGTCATTGTTGATTCAGTTTCATTTTAGGTTGAGATTTAGTTCAGTTTCAGCTCCGTTTTAATTCAGTTTCAGTACATTTTCAACTCAGTTTCTGAATAACTCTAATTCAGTTTTAGTTCAGCTTCAGTTCAATTTTTGTTCAATTTCTATTCAGTTTATGTTTAGTTTCACTTCGTTTATTCTAGTTTATTGTAGTACATTTTCAACTCGGTTTTAGTTCAGCTTCAGTTTAATTTTTGTTCAGGTTCAATTCAGTTTAAGTTAAGTTTTAGTCCAGCTTCAGTTCAATTTTGGTTCAGGTTCAATTCAGTTTGAATTAAGTGTCAGTTAGGTTTCAACTAAGCTTCAGTTCAGTATTAGTTCCATTTCAGCTTTGGTTCAGTTTGAGTTTAGCTTTAGTTCAATACTAATTCAATTTAAGTTCAGTTTTAGTTTGGCGTCAGTTTTGTTTCAGTTGAAGTTCAGCTTAGTTTCAATTCAATTTTAGTCTAGTTTTAGTTCAGTTTGTTGTTCAGCTTCAGTTCAGTTTATATTTTGTTTTGGTCTAGCTTTAGTTCAGTACTATTTCAGTTTCAATTTAGTTTCAGTTAAGCTTCAGTTCCATTTTACTTTGGTTTCAAAAGAGTTTTTCCAGTTCAGGTTTAGTTTGAGTTTAACTCAACGCAGTTTCAGTAGAGTTTCGGTGCAGCTTCAGTTCAATGTTAGTTCAATTATAGTAAAGCTTCAGTTCAGTATTACTACAGTTTGAGATAAATTTTTGTTCAGTTTCAATTCAAGTTCAGTTTAGTTCAAGTTTAGTTTTAGTTTAGATTCAGTTCAATATTTATTCAGTTTTAGCTCAGTTTCAGTTTAGATTAAGTTCATTTTTTAAAGCTTCTGTTCAGTTTCAGCTCCGTTTTAGTTTCAGGTCATTTTTTATTAGCTTCGGTTCATGTTTAACTCAGTTCCATTTAAGTTTGATATTACCGTCATACCTCGACATAAGGCAACCTCGATAAAACGTAACTTTTACCTCGAAATAATGTAACTTTGAAAATGTATTGAAATTGAAAATAAATGATACAGCAACTGTTTTCGGGGTATAAATAGCTTCAAAAAAGTGTATGTAGTAAGTTTGAAAATTAATGAAACTAATGCAAAAATTGTCCTAAATGGGCATAAAAAAGGTTTAAAAATACTAATAGGTGATGGAAAATAGGGTTTCACGCATCTGTCAGTAACAATTCACAGTCTTGCATCAATTAGAAACAAAATTTTTTTGCTTGTTGAAATTTTCTCTAAATGGGCATAAAAAAGGTTAAAAAATACAGATAGGTGATGGGAAATAGGGTATCGCGCATCTTTGAGTAACCGTCAACAGTCTTGCATAAATTAAAAAAAAATTTTTTTGCTTGTTGAAAATTGTCCTAAATGGGCATAAGAATGGTTTAAAATTACTGATAGGTGATAGGAAATAGGTTTTCACGCATCTTTGAGTAGCCTGTGTATCAATTGAAAAAAAATATTTTTTTTTGCTTCTGAAAATATTTCTAAATGGGCATAAGCAAGGTTCAAAAATACTGATAGGTGATGGAAAATGAGTTTTCGCGCATATTTAAACAACCATTAACATACTTGCATAAATCAAATAATTTTTTTTTTGCTTCGATATAACGTAACTCGATATAACGTAACGAAAATAAAAATAAAGTTGCCTTATATCGAGGTATGACTGTACTTCAGTTTCACTTCAGTTTTAGTTTAGCGTCCGTTTTTGTTTCAGTTCAGTTTAAATTACATTTTGATTCAGCTTTAGTTCAGTTTCAATTTAATTCCAGTTCAGTTTCGATTTAGTTTTCGTTCAGCTGCAGTTCAAGTCTACTTCAGTTTCAGCTTAATTTTTGTTCAGTTTTAATTCAGTTTCAGTTTAGTTTGATTTTAGTTTTAGTCTAGCTTCAGTTCAGTATTAATTGAGTTTTAGCTCAACTTCAGTCGAATTTCACTTCAGTATGACTTCAGTTTCAGGACAACACTTTTCAGCTTCCGTTCGGATTTGGTTTAGTTTGAGTTCAGCTTAATTTACTTCGATTGAATTTCGGTTTAGCTTCAGTTCAGTTTTAGTTCAATTTTAGTAAAGCTTCTGTACAGTATTACTTCAGTGTCAGCTCAATTTTTGATCAGTTTTAATCCAGGTTCAGTTCAGTTTTAGTTTCGATTCAGTTTAGTATAAATTCTGTTTTAGCTCAGTTTTAGTTTAGATTAAGTTAATTTTTTTTTCAAGCTTCCGTTCAGTTTCAGTTCCGTTTTAGTTCAGATTGAATTCGGTTAAAGTTTCGTTTTAGTCTAGCTTCTGTTCAGTATTAATTGAGTTTTTGCTCAACTTCAGTTAAATTTCAGTTTAGTATCACTTCAGTTTCAGAACAACACTTTTCAGCTTCAGTTCAGCTTTGGTTTAGTTTGAGTTTAACTTATTTCAGTTTCAGTTGAGTTTATGAGCACCTTCAGTTCAAATTCAGTACAATTTAGTAAAACTTTAGTTTAGTGTTACTCCAGTTTCAGGTCATTTTTTGTGCTTTGTGCAGTTTTAGCTCATTTCCATTTAAGTTTGATATTACTTCAGTTTCAGTTCAGTTTTAGTTCAGCGTCCGTTTAGTTTCAGTTCAGTTTAAATTACATTTCAATCCAGTTTTAGTTCAGTATCTATTCAGCTTCCGTTCACTTTCAGTTCAGTTTCAATTTAGTTTTTTTTTCAGCTTCAGTTCAGTTAACGTTTAGTTTTAGTGTGGCTTAAGTTCAGTATTGATTAGGTTTTAGGTCAGTTTTAGTTAAGAATCCAAATTTTGACCCTTGGTGGCAAACACGCACTTGAATGATATGCATTTCACCTCCGCAATTTTCCTATTTCATCCGCCTAAATGTATAACATATGCTCAAAAAAGTTAACCTCGTTGCCTTCGACGAATATTACATACAATCTCATATCTTGTTATTGAATTATCACTTCGTTTTCCAGAAACCAGATCGCCATCTAGGAATTTAGAATGACGCTGCAAAGTCTAACTTTTCAGTTTTGCATTTTAAAAAAATGGTGTCTTCGGCAATGTTGATAAAGATAATGTTGTCACAAAAACTTTGCTCAAGAGATATTCCTTTTAACTCTTCTTGTGTTGGAAATAAATCTTTTTTTATCAGACTGGTCATTTTAATTAGATTTTTTAAATATTTAGAAAACTGTAGCATTTAGAATGCAACAATGCTTAACATACATTTGTACATCATCCAAACCCACAACTTTGTAGAAGACACAAAAATATAGCTTCTACACAAACCAATTTATTGTCAAAAATTAAAATTGAATGTTATATCTACAAAACAAAATAGATTAGATAAAAGTGACTACGGCAAAGTTGTTTGTGGCAACATTATCTACAACTATGCTGAAGTTTCTCTACAGTGCAAAACTGAACAGTTAGATTTTGCAGCACTAGCGGCGGATTTCTAAACTGAAACTTATTACAGTGAAGTGTCGATTTCATCACTCGCGAATTTATCACACAAAGCATTTCATATATCACATTTCTGCGATATATGAAAAATATTTTAAAAACACAAAATAATTCACCTACCGGTACGGTCTAGTGGCGTAGAATTTTTTAGACAACCACTACTTCCAAGGAAGAATTCTTTAATTACTTCATGTTGCTTGATTGCCGATCAAATTAACAATTGTAATGAATCTCGCTTGTTTTTTTTTTAATGACTCCTTGTGAAACATGAACTCATTCCAGAGACAAAAACGCTTCGGAGATTAAAACTGACAAAAATCTGGTATCTTCATACCATGCTCGAACGAACAGAGACTCATAAACCTCCGTTGTTGTTTATTAAAAGATCAAAAAATCCTGGATGCTTAAAAAAATATAACTATTCCGTTGTAGTATCGAGGCTACTGTCTGAATGAATCTGGAACTTTTCAGCTGTGAAATCTGGATGGCCTCTACAAAGTTTCGCTAGTGAATAGGTGTGGTTCAAAGCAATCATCTTATCACTAAAGATGAAATTCCTTTTGCAGCACTGTTCAGTTTTCCGAAACCCGAACCACTAATGATTATACCCAAACTGGGAGAAGAATCTTCTTCATTTCAATTCATCTTCCAAATAGATTTTATTTTTCATTTTTATTATTTTCTGTTTACATTTTATTTGTCTTCATATTTTTTCATATTCTGTTAATTTTACTACACGTCGGCTACGTTAATTTTTTTTTGTGGAGCAGTCATTTGCCTGTCTAGTCAATTTTAACATCATTTCCTTAAGTTACTTTTTTGTTATTTTTATTTCGCGTTATTGATCAGAAAGCGGCCATCATAAGTGTATAATAACTAAATAAGTGTAAACTTTCGATATCTAAGATTACATATTAACATGAAATAAGCCAAAAAAAATGGTACGAAACATTCAACGTTATGACCACGGACCAAAGATACTTCCTTGAAGGTCAAACTAACTGAAGTACTTACGATAATACCTGAAAACCGCAATTCTAAAACCTCAACAGAAAGCAATTGAATCGTGTTTCATAGAGTTATCATAATAAATTTTAATTAAAACTACTTAAAAAGCATCCTTCTATCATATTCCATTTCATTATTACTATTCCCTTCGACTAGTTGAAAATATCTACAGTCCACTCGGCTGCAAGTGTTTCCACTTTCAATTAACTAACACCGTTCGACCCTTCATTGTACCTTCATTGCTAGCATAAAAATGCCACTAAATGATGACTCTCATTTCTGTACATTCAAAAACTGCCAGCAGCGCACTTTATTCAAACACTCCTTCATCATTCCAGGGGGCAGGCGGGGGTGCAGGGGTCGTGCAACCTCTACCTGGCCAGGGCTTGACAGACTAACGAGCTTGGGGCTAGCAACTGTAACCCCGCCAGGAGGAAATGGCGAAGGATCGCACCGGAAGCACACCGGCAAGTGCATTGTTTGCGAGCACTCGGTTAGTTTCCACAATGTCTGCGCATTTTCCGGATGGAACACATTCTTGTTCCGCTGCTGTCGCCCGCTCGGTGTCGTCTCACCGCAACCAACCGCGATGCGAAATGCTGCCAGCATTTGTCAGAGCGCTACTACTCTGCGGAGATGCCATTTCAAACATGACAGCTGGGAAACTTCACTCTTCTAGCTGTACAGTTTGAGGTCAAGTTGAATTCTGTGGTAGAATATTAAAAATAAAAATATCGAAATATTTCAGTCCTGAGGTTGGGAATGCACTCCAGTGCACTTGTTTGGTATTAAAATTATCTCTCTTGATATTTTTCCAATAAAAAAATTGTGGAAATTTCCAACATAAATTATTAAAAGCTCTTCGCATTTTTCGATTCGCCATCCTTTTTGCACTAACCCGGCGGTAATTTAGAGCCGTTATCTCCGAGCTGCGCTCCGCGCGAGCATTTGGAAAATGTTAAATATCAGCACAAAATTTCCATCTAAACTGCCGCAGAGGTAACCACGCAGTTAACGATCCGATCGTTCCCGGATCACTGACGGTGGGGAAAAGGGAGAAGAATGGTTGTGGCCCCCAGTGTCGGGGTAAATTTTCGCATAATTTATTGCATACACCTAGCGAGACTTATACCGCTTCAACAACAGCAAAAAAATGCAACTCCCAATTGTGGGCACTGGCGATACCGACTACCGATAGTAACCGACCACGGAGAGCGGATTTAGGAATAAAATTCATTTTGAAAAAATATGTGCTACTGTTTAATAACTTCTAGTCAACAAGTGTAACTGTTGTGAAATTTTATGGCAACTATCCCAATATTTTACGAGGTAACAAAACCAAACAAATGAATGCTTTAAACCATTTCCCCCGGTGTAATGACACGTGAAAAATTGCCACACTTTTGCTGACACATTGTTATGACAATAAACGAGCGCAACGATGAGTTGCGGTGCTTGCCCTCTCCTCGCCAGGACCAACTACTGCACAACGAGAGCGGTTGTTTGGCTGGACCCACAGCCACCGGACGAAATGCCGCCGTGAAAAGTGGAAATTATTTTATTCCATCCTGCGGTCGCTCGGGATACTCGGAGTTCGGTTCGGTCGAGTCGGTTTTGTGTAATTTTTTTTGCTGTGCCGTCCATCATCTAAACTATATTCGCTGGGCTTGTGTTTTTTTTTTTGTTTTGCGTTTTTCCTCTCTGGTTATCAACCGAAGCAAAAATACGCCACGGATTATAGCACGCGGTCCGCGTGAAGCTTTTAGCGACCGGTTTTGCGCAACAATAATTACGAGAGCGACCGTGGTGTTGCAGTAATCACATTTGAATTTTTGTATCTGGTGAAACTTTGTAAGCGTCGCGCAACGTTCTTGCGAACAGATGTTTCTTTGTTTGGGAAGGGAGATTGGGAGTTGAATTGAAATTTATGTTCAGAACCTAACTCCTAGAGTGAACATTTTCGCAGTAGTTTTAAACTATGATTTGCTGAGTACGACGCCATCTGCTCCGTAGCTTTATATACAGGCTTCGATAATATACAGTAAATAGAAAATTGGATGTTCAATGTTTTTTTTGTAACGAAATAAAATTTCAAATAAGTCCTTATGAAGCTCCCAACCAACCGGATCGAAACGTTGACGATGACTCCACAAAGTTCAGCGTTGTTTTTAATGAATCTGCTAAGCCGAAACAAGGTCAGGTATCACAGTCGAATCGAGGATAAGTTACACTCTTTGAACAGTTTGAATAAGTAGCTGAGTCGACACTGAATTCCATATGGTTGAATCGATTTTTGTCAGATCAATCAATCGTTTGCTGGCGCCTTGCGTCTCTCTCTGGCCCCCATGACATCTTGTGCTACTGACTGCGATTAGAGGTGTGATGCAAAGTTTTCAACAAAGCTATCGTTCACCCCACCCATGAGGAGCAGCATGTGCGGATGTTTGTGTTAAAATCAATCGTCACCGTCGACTTGATTATAATATATGAATAGCGTTCCATAGAGGTGAACTTTGACTGACTGCAAGAACGGGAGTAATAGATGGATGACGAATTGAGTTGAAGTTCAAAATGAAATTCCTTCGCCACACCGGTGTCAAAGCCAAACTTCACACGTTCGCGATTCTCTATATCGATCGATTGGACGGTAGAGAATGACGCCTTTTCCCGCTCCGATAAGTAGGAATATGTTTACGATCACATTACGATAAGTGGGAACCATCTGTCTGCTACATTAGCATTTAGTTCGTTTCCATTTATACAAGCTGCTGTTTACACTACTCTCGAGACTGGTCTGACACACGAACGAACGCACGAACTCACGAACCGAGGGCATGCGAAGTCACGGCGAAGCGAAGCTTTGAAGTGATAATGAATGCAAACATATTGGTAGGAAATGAGAATATTGAATTCATTTCCTCTGAACGGGGTGCAGATGGCTTTCACCTTTCCGGGTGCCACGCTAGTCCTTATTACCTTACTGCAGGCTTAGCCCTCGTCCTCTCCTAGTTCTCACCATCATCATCGCTGTTGTGGGTCGTTATCAGCAGTGTGAATTAAACAGATAAGAATCACACCGCCGTCGTCGTTGCCTTTTACCGAGACACGAGCTATTTATGTGTTTGTATGTTAGCTTGTTGACTCATACGAAATGCACATTTTATGGCACAGCTCTCAGTGCGGTGAGCTGTCACGGCAGCTCCCATGTTCCTCGACCCTTTTGTGGTTTGAATAATAATGATAACCCGCGGGCAATCGGGTAGCAGTCACACCTTCGTCTAGTGGTAGAAAACGTCATTTTACGATCTTCTGGGTCGTGTAGTAAATTGTTTTTGATTTAATGATAAAGTTAAATATCATCCGTGTTATGCATCTTAACCAAGTTTACATGCGGCATTAGCTTGTTAGAAGTGATTTCTTCTGCATGAATTTTTGTTTGTACCATCGTTACTTTTTGACGCCGTTCCGTGATTTGATTCGATTCATACCCATGTAGTAATTGTCTCCACCTATTTTCAAATAATGCCATTCTTAGTTATCTTTGCCCCCAACAAAGACTGGAATGAGGCTTTTCGTAAGCCACTTACTGTGCGGCATTTTGACGCACTTCTGCGTAAGCTGGGGGTTTCGAAATTCAGAGAAATCTTTAATATGCTATAATCCTTTCAGGACTGTTTTGAGCCTGAGAGCAATTTTTTTCGCTTTAGCCGATCAGTGAAATGTTGCCGAAAGACGTAATTCTACGTTAAAAAAAAGGTTTGATTCAAAACTTATGATTGGATTTTTATAGTACAATTAATTTTTAGGAAACATACATAACAAACTTCGTAATACAAAACAAAGTGTTCTAAAACCAAACATATAAAAATGCAGCTCAGTCTGTCTGATGCATACAGGCTTGAAAACTACTGAAACGATCGGCGTGAAATTTTATGTATAGCCGAAAAGAGCATCCAAAGGCCAGAAAAGGCCAGAAAATGATCCCAAATTGAGCTCAGAATGGCCGAAAAGTGCTTCTAAAGGCCAGAAAACGCCAAAATAGAAAATGATCCCAAATTGAGCTCAAAATCGCCGAAAAGTGCTTCTAAAGGCCAAAGAAGGCCAAAATAGAAAATGATTCCAAATTGAGCTCAGAATGGCTGAAAAGTGCTTCTAAAGGCCAGAAAACGCCAAACAGAAAATGATCCCAAATTGAGCTCAGAATGGCCGAAAAGTGTTTCTAAAGGCCAAAAAAGGCCAAAATAGAAAATGATCCCAAATTGAGCTCAGAATGGCTGAAAAGTGCTTCTAAAGGCCAGAAAACGCCAAAATAGAAAATGATCCCAAATTGAGCTCAAAATCGCCGAAAAGTGCTTCTAAAGGCCAGAAAACGCCAAAATAGAAAATGATCCCAAATTGAGCTCAGAATGGCCGAAAAGTGCTTCTGGAGGCCAGAAAAGGCCAAAACAGAAAATGATCTCTAATTGAGCTCAGAATCGCCAAAACAGAAAATGATCCCAAATTGAGCTCAAAATCGCCGAAAAGTGCTTCTAAAGGCCAGAAAAGATCAAAATATAAAATGATCCCAAATTGAGCTCAAAACCGCCGAAAAGTGCTTCTAAAGGCCAGAAAACGCCAAAATAGAAAATGATCCCATATTGAGTTCAAAATCTCCGAAAAGTGCTTCTAAAGGCCAGAAAAGGCCCAAATAGAAAACGATCCCAAATTGAGCTCAGAATGGCCAGAAAGGCCAAAATAGAAAATGATCCCAAATTGAACTCAAAATCGCCGATAAGTGCTTCTAAAGGCCAGAAAAGGCCAAAATAGAAAATGATCCCAAATTGAGTTCAAAATCTCCGAAAAGTGCTTCTAAAGGCCAGAAAAGGCCAAAATAGAAAACGATCCCAAATTGAGCTCAGAATGGCCAGAAAGGCCAAAATAGAAAATGATCCCAAATTGAACTCAAAATCGCCGATAAGTGCTTCTAAAGGCCAGAAAACGCCAAAATAGAAAATGATCCCAAATTGAGCTCAGAATGGCCGAAAAGTGCTTCTGGAGGCCAGAAAAGGTCAAAACAGAAAATGATCTCTAATTGAGCTCAGAATCGCCAAAACAGAAAATGATCCCAAATTGAGCTCAAAATCGCCGAAAAGTGCTTCTAAAGGCCAGAAAAGATCAAAATATAAAATGATCCCAAATTGAGCTCAAAACCGCCGAAAAGTGCTTCTAAAGGCCAGAAAACGCCAAAATAGAAAATGATCCCAAATTGAGTTCAAAATCTCCGAAAAGTGTTTCTAAAGGCCAGAAAAGGCCAAAATAGAAAATGATCCCAAATTGAGCTCAGAATGGCCAGAAAACGCCAAAATAGAAAATGATCACAAATTGAGCTCAGAATGGCCGAAAAGTGCTTCTAAAGGCCAGAAAACGCCAGAATAGAAAATGATTCCAAATCGAGCTCAGAATGTCCAGAAAACGCCAAAATGGAAAATGATCCCAAATTAAGCTCAAAATCGCCGAAAAGTGCTTCTAAAGGCCAGAAAACGCCAAAATAGTACATGATCCCAAATTGAGCTCAGAATGGCCAGAAAAGGTCAAAATAGAAAATGATCCCAAATTGAGTTCAAAATCGCCGAAAAGAGCTTCTAAAGGCCAGAAAAGGCCAAAATAGAAAATGATCCCAAATTGAGTTCAAAATCTCCGAAAAGTGCTTCTAAAGGCCAGAAAAGGCCAAAGTAGAAAATGATCCCAAATTGAGCTCAGAATGGCCAGAAAGGCCAAAATAGAAAATGATCCCAAATTGAACTCAAAGTCGCCGATAAGTGCTTCTAAAGGCCAGAAAACGCCAAAATTGAAAATGCTCCCAAATTGAGCTCAAAATCGCCGAAAAGTGCTTCTAAATGCCAGAAAACGCCAAAATAGAAAATGATCCCAAATTGAGCTCAAAATCGCCGAAAAGTGTTTCTAAAGGCCAGAAAACGCCAAAATAGATAATGATCCCAAATTGAGCTCTAAATCGCCGAAAAGAGCTTCTAAAGGCCAGAAAAGGCCAAAATAGAAAATGATCTTAAATTAAGCTCAAAATCGTCGAAAAGTGCTTCGGGAGGCCAGAAAACGCCAAATAGAAAATGATCCCAAATTGAGCTCAGAATTCAACTCAAAATCGCCGAAAAGTGCTTCTAAAGGCCAGAAAACGCCAAAATAGAAAATGATCCCAAATTGAGCTCAGAATTGAACTCGAAATCGCCGAAAAGTGCTTCTAAAGGCCAGAAAAGGCCAAAATAGAAAATGATCCCAAATTGAGCTCAAAATCGCCGAAAAGTGCCTCTGAAGGCCAGAAAACGCCAAAAAAGTATATGATACCAAATTGAGCTCAGAATGGCCAGAAAACGCCAAAATAGAAAATGATCCCAAATTGAGCTCAAAATCGCAGAAAAGTGCTTCTAAAGGCCAGAAAAAGCCGAAATAGATAATGATCCCAAATTGAGCGCAAAATGGCCGAAAAGTGCTACTAAAGGCCAGAAAACGCCAAAATAGAAAATGATCCCAAATTCAGCTCAAATCGCCGAAAAGTGCTTCTAAAGGCCAGAAAAGGCCAAAATAGAAAATGATCCCAAATTGAGCTCAAAATCGTCGAAAAGTGCTTCGGAAGGCCAGAAAAGGCCAAAATAGAAAATGATCCCAAATTGAGCTCAGAAACGAACTCAAAATCGCCGAAAAGTGCTTCTAAAGGCCTGAAAACGCCAAAATAGAAAATGATCCCAAATTGAGCTCAGAATTGAACTCAAAATCGCCGAAAAGTGCTTCTAAAGGCCAGAAAACGCCAAAATAGAAAATGATCCTAAATTGAGCTCAAAATCGCCGAAAAGTGCCTCTAAAGGCCAGAAAACGCCAAAAAAGTATATGCTACCAAATTGAGCTCAGAATGGCCAGAAAACGCCAAAATAGAAAATGATCCCAAATTGAGCTCAAAATCGCCGAAAAGTGCTTCTAAAGGCCAGAAAAGGCCAAAATAGAAGATGATCCCAAATCGAGCTCAAAATCGCCGAAAAGTGCTTCTAAAGGCCAGAAAAAGCCAAAATAGAAAATGATCCCAAATTGAGCTCAAAATCGTCGAAAAGTGCTCCGGAAGGCCAGAAATGGCCAAAATAGAAAATGATCCCAAATTGAGCTCAGAAATGAACTCAAAATCGCCGAAAAGTGCTTCTAAAGGCCTGAAAACGCCAAAATAGAAAATGATCCCAAATTGAGCTCAGAATTGAACTCAAAATCGCCGAAAAGTGCTTCTAAAGGCCTGAAAACGCCAAAATAGAAAATGATCCCAAATTGGGCTCAGAATTGAACTCAAAATCACCGAAAAGTGCTTCTAAAGGCCAGAAAACGCCAAAATAGAAAATTATCCCAAATTAAGCTCAGAATGGCCGAAAAGTGCTTCTAAAGGCCAGAAAACGCCAAAATAGAATATGATCCCAAATTTAGCTCAGAATGGCCAGAAAGCGCCAAAATAGAAAATGATCCCATATTGAGTTCAAAATCGCCGAAAAGTGCTCCTAAAGGCCAGAAAACGCCAAAATAGAAAATTATCCCAAATTGAGCCCAAAATCGCCGAAAAATGCTTTTAAAGGCCAGAAAACGCCAAAATAGAAAATGATCCCAAATTGAGCTCAGAATGGCCGAAAAGTGCTTCTAAAGGCCTGAAAACGCCAAAATAGAAAATGATCCCAAATTGAGCTCAGAATTGAACTCAAAATCGCCGAAAAGTGCTTCTAAAGGCCTGAAAACGCCAAAATAGAAAATGATCCCAAATTGGGCTCAGAATTGAACTCAAAATCACCGAAAAGTGCTTCTAAAGGCCAGAAAACGCCAAAATAGAAAATTATCCCAAATTAAGCTCAGAATGGCCGACAAGTGCTTCTAAAGGCCAGAAAACGCCAAAATAGAATATGATCCCAAATTTAGCTCAGAATGGCCAGAAAGCGCCAGAATAGAAAATGATCCCATATTGAGTTCAAAATCGCCGAAAAGTGCTCCTAAAGGCCAGAAAACGCCAAAATAGAAAATTATCCCAAATTGAGCCCAAAATCGCCGAAAAATGCTTTTAAAGGCCAGAAAACGCCAAAATAGAAAATGATCCCAAATTGAGCTCAGAATGGCCGAAAAGTGCTTCTAAAGGCCAGAAAACGTCAAAGTAGAAAATGATTCCATATTGAGCACAGAATGGCCAGAAAACGCCAAAATAGAAAATGATCCCAAATTGAGCTCAGAAATGAACTCAAAATCGCCGAAAAGTGCTTCTAAAGGCCTGAAAACGCCAAAATAGAAAATGATCCCAAATTGAGCTCAGAATTGAACTCAAAATCGCCGAAAAGTGCTTCTAAAGGCCTGAAAACGCCAAAATAGAAAATGATCCCAAATTGAGCTCAGAATTGAACTCAAAATCGCCGATAAGTGCTTCTAAAGGCCAGAAAACGCCAAAATTGAAAATGCTCCCAAATTGAGCTCAAAATCGCCGAAAAGTGCTTCTAAATGCCAGAAAACGCCAAAATAGAAAATGATCCCAAATTGAGCTCAAAATCGCCGAAAAGTGTTTCTAAAGGCCAGAAAACGCCAAAATAGATAATGATCCCAAATTGAGCTCTAAATCGCCGAAAAGAGCTTCTAAAGGCCAGAAAAGGCCAAAATAGAAAATGATCTTAAATTAAGCTCAAAATCGTCGAAAAGTGCTTCGGGAGGCCAGAAAACGCCAAAATAGAAAATGATCCCAAATTGAGCTCAGAATTCAACTCAAAATCGCCGAAAAGTGCTTCTAAAGGCCAGAAAACGCCAAAATAGAAAATGATCCCAAATTGAGCTCAAAATCGCCGAAAAGTGCCTCTGAAGGCCAGAAAACGCCAAAAAAGTATATGATACCAAATTGAGCTCAGAATGGCCAGAAAACGCCAAAATAGAAAATGATCCCAAATTGAGCTCAAAATCGCCGAAAAGTGCTTCTAAAGGCCAGAAAACGCAGAAATTGAAAATGATCCCAAATTGAGCTCGAAATCGCCGAAAATTGCTTCTAAAGGCCAGAAAACGCCAACATAGAAAATGATCCCAAATTGAGCTCAAAATCGCAGAAAAGTGCTTCTAAAGGCCAGAAAAAGCCGAAATAGATAATGATCCCAAATTGAGCGCGAAATGGCCGAAATGTGCTACTAAAGGCCAGAAAACGCCAAAATAGAAAATGATCCCAAATTCAGCTCAAATCGCCGAAAAGTGCTTCTAAAGGCCAAAAAAGGCCAAAATAGAAAATGATCCCAAATTGAGCTCAAAATCGTCGAAAAGTGCTTCGGAAGGCCAGAAAAGGCCAAAATAGAAAATGATCCCAAATTGAGCTCAGAAACGAACTCAAAATCGCCGAAAAGTGCTTCTAAAGGCCTGAAAACGCCAAAATAGAAAATGATCCCAAATTGAGCTCAGAATTGAACTCAAAATCGCCGAAAAGTGCTTCTAAAGGCCAGAAAACGCCAAAATAGAAAATGATCCTAAATTGAGCTCAAAATCGCCGAAAAGTGCCTCTAAAGGCCAGAAAACGCCAAAAAAGTATATGCTACCAAATTGAGCTCAGAATGGCCAGAAAACGCCAAAATAGAAAATGATCCCAAATTGAGCTCAAAATCGCCGAAAAGTGCTTCTAAAGGCCAGAAAAGGCCAAAATAGAAGATGATCCCAAATCGAGCTCAAAATCGCCGAAAAGTGCTTCTAAAGGCCAGAAAAGGCCAAAATAGAAAATGATCCCAAATTGAGCTCAAAATCGTCGAAAAGTGCTTCGGAAGGCCAGAAAAGGCCAAAATAGAAAATGATCCCAAATTGAGCTCAGAAACGAACTCAAAATCGCCGAAAAGTGCTTCTAAAGGCCTGAAAACGCCAAAATAGAAAATGATCCCAAATTGAGCTCAGAATTGAACTCAAAATCGCCGAAAAGTGCTTCTAAAGGGCCAGAAAACGCCAAAATAGAAAATGATCCTAAATTGAGCTCAAAATCGCCGAAAAGTGCCTCTAAAGGCCAGAAAACGCCAAAAAAGTATATGCTACCAAATTGAGCTCAGAATGGCCAGAAAACGCCAAAATAGAAAATGATCCCAAATTGAGCTCAAAATCGCCGAAAAGTGCTTCTAAAGGCCAGAAAAGGCCAAAATAGAAGATGATCCCAAATCGAGCTCAAAATCGCCGAAAAGTGCTTCTAAAGGCCAGAAAAAGCCAAAATAGAAAATGATCCCAAATTGAGCCTCAAAATCGTCGAAAAGTGCTCCGGAAGGCCAGAAATGGCCAAAATAGAAAATGATCCCAAATTGAGCTCAGAAATGAACTCAAAATCGCCGAAAAGTGCTTCTAAAGGCCTGAAAACGCCAAAATAGAAAATGATCCCAAATTGAGCTCAGAATTGAACTCAAAATCGCCGAAAAGTGCTTCTAAAGGCCTGAAAACGCCAAAATAGAAAATGATCCCAAATTGGGCTCAGAATTGAACTCAAAATCACCGAAAAGTGCTTCTAAAGGCCAGAAAACGCCAAAATAGAAAATTATCCCAAATTAAGCTCAGAATGGCCGAAAAGTGCTTCTAAAGGCCAGAAAACGCCAAAATAGAATATGATCCCAAATTTAGCTCAGAATGGCCAGAAAGCGCCAAAATAGAAAATGATCCCATATTGAGTTCAAAATCGCCGAAAAGTGCTCCTAAAGGCCAGAAAACGCCAAAATAGAAAATTATCCCAAATTGAGCCCAAAATCGCCGAAAAATGCTTTTAAAGGCCAGAAAACGCCAAAATAGAAAATGATCCCAAATTGAGCTCAGAATGGCCGAAAAGTGCTTCTAAAGGCCTGAAAACGCCAAAATAGAAAATGATCCCAAATTGAGCTCAGAATTGAACTCAAAATCGCCGAAAAGTGCTTCTAAAGGCCTGAAAACGCCAAAATAGAAAATGATCCCAAATTGGGCTCAGAATTGAACTCAAAATCACCGAAAAGTGCTTCTAAAGGCCAGAAAACGCCAAAATAGAAAATTATCCCAAATTAAGCTCAGAATGGCCGAAAAGTGCTTCTAAAGGCCAGAAAACGCCAAAATAGAATATGATCCCAAATTTAGCTCAGAATGGCCAGAAAGCGCCAAAATAAAAAATGATCCCATATTGAGTTCAAAATCGCCGAAAAGTGCTCCTAAAGGCCAGAAAACGCCAATATAGAAAATTATCCCAAATTGAGCCCAAAATCGCCGAAAAATGCTTTTAAAGGCCAGAAAACGCCAAAATAGAAAATGATCCCAAATTGAGCTCAGAATGGCCGAAAAGTGCTTCTAAAGGCCAGAAAACGTCAAAGTAGAAAATGATTCCATATTGAGCACAGAATGGCCAGAAAACGCCAAAATAGAAAATGATCCCAAATTGAGCTCAGAAATGAACTCAAAATCGCCGAAAAGTGCTTCTAAAGGCCTGAAAACGCCAAAATAGAAAATGATCCCAAATTGAGCTCAGAATTGAACTCAAAATCGCCGAAAAGTGCTTCTAAAGGCCTGAAAACGCCAAAATAGAAAATGATCCCAAATTGAGCTCAGAATTGAACTCAAAATCGCCGATAAGTGCTTCTAAAGGCCAGAAAACGCCAAAATTGAAAATGCTCCCAAATTGAGCTCAAAATCGCCGAAAAGTGCTTCTAAATGCCAGAAAACGCCAAAATAGAAAATGATCCCAAATTGAGCTCAAAATCGCCGAAAAGTGTTTCTAAAGGCCAGAAAACGCCAAAATAGATAATGATCCCAAATTGAGCTCTAAATCGCCGAAAAGAGCTTCTAAAGGCCAGAAAAGGCCAAAATAGAAAATGATCTTAAATTAAGCTCAAAATCGTCGAAAAGTGCTTCGGGAGGCCAGAAAACGCCAAAATAGAAAATGATCCCAAATTGAGCTCAGAATTCAACTCAAAATCGCCGAAAAGTGCTTCTAAAGGCCAGAAAACGCCAAAATAGAAAATGATCCCAAATTGAGCTCAAAATCGCCGAAAAGTGCCTCTGAAGGCCAGAAAACGCCAAAAAAGTATATGATACCAAATTGAGCTCAGAATGGCCAGAAAACGCCAAAATAGAAAATGATCCCAAATTGAGCTCAAAATCGCCGAAAAGTGCTTCTAAAGGCCAGAAAACGCAGAAATTGAAAATGATCCCAAATTGAGCTCAAAATCGCCGAAAATTGCTTCTAAAGGCCAGAAAACGCCAACATAGAAAATGATCCCAAATTGAGCTCAAAATCGCAGAAAAGTGCTTCTAAAGGCCAGAAAAAGCCGAAATAGATAATGATCCCAAATTGAGCGCGAAATGGCCGAAATGTGCTACTAAAGGCCAGAAAACGCCAAAATAGAAAATGATCCCAAATTGAGCTCAAAATCGTCGAAAAGTGCTTCGGAAGGCCAGAAAAGGCCAAAATAGAAAATGATCCCAAATTGAGCTCAGAAACGAACTCAAAATCGCCGAAAAGTGCTTCTAAAGGCCTGAAAACGCCAAAATAGAAAATGATCCCAAATTGAGCTCAGAATTGAACTCAAAATCGCCGAAAAGTGCTTCTAAAGGCCAGAAAACGCCAAAATAGAAAATGATCCTAAATTGAGCTCAAAATCGCCGAAAAGTGCCTCTAAAGGCCAGAAAACGCCAAAAAAGTATATGCTACCAAATTGAGCTCAGAATGGCCAGAAAACGCCAAAATAGAAAATGATCCCAAATTGAGCTCAAAATCGCCGAAAAGTGCTTCTAAAGGCCAGAAAAGGCCAAAATAGAAGATGATCCCAAATCGAGCTCAAAATCGCCGAAAAGTGCTTCTAAAGGCCAGAAAAAGCCAAAATAGAAAATGATCCCAAATTGAGCTCAAAATCGTCGAAAAGTGCTCCGGAAGGCCAGAAATGGCCAAAATAGAAAATGATCCCAAATTGAGCTCAGAAACGAACTCAAAATCGCCGAAAAGTGCTTCTAAAGGCCTGAAAACGCCAAAATAGAAAATGATCCCAAATTGAGCTCAGAAATGAACTCAAAATCGCCGAAAAGTGCTTCTAAAGGCCTGAAAACGCCAAAATAGAAAATGATCCCAAATTGAGCTCAGAATTGAACTCAAAATCGCCGAAAAGTGCTTCTAAAGGCCTGAAAACGCCAAAATAGAAAATGATCCCAAATTGAGCTCAGAATTGAACTCAAAATCACCGAAAAGTGCTTCTAAAGGCCAGAAAAGGCCAAAATAGAAAATGATCCCATATTGAGTTCAAAATCGCCGAAAAGTGCTCCTAAAGGCCAGAAAACGCCAAAATAGAAAATTATCCCAAATTGAGCCCAAAATCGCCGAAAAATGCTTTTAAAGGCCAGAAAACGCCAAAATAGAAAATGATCCCAAATTGAGCTCAGAATGGCCGAAAAGTGCTTCTAAAGGCCAGAAAACGCCAAAATAGATAATAATCCCAAATTGAGCTCAGAATGGCTGAAAAGTGCTTCTAAAGGCCAGAAAACGTCAAAGTAGAAAATGATTCCATATTGAGCACAGAATGGCCAGAAAACGCCAAAATAGAAAATGATCCCAAATTGAGCTCAAAATCGCCGAAAAGTGCTTCTAAAGGCCAGAAAAGGCCAAAATAGAAGATGATCCCAAATCGAGCTCAAAATCGCCGAAAAGTGCTTCTAAAGGCCAGAAAAAGCCAAAATAGAAAATGATCCCAAATTGAGCTCAAAATCGTCGAAAAGTGCTCCGGAAGGCCAGAAATGGCCAAAATAGAAAATGATCCCAAATTGAGCTCAGAAACGAACTCAAAATCGCCGAAAAGTGCTTCTAAAGGCCTAAAAACGCCAAAATAGAAAATGATCCCAAATTGAGCTCAGAAATGAACTCAAAATCGCCGAAAAGTGCTTCTAAAGGCCTGAAAACGCCAAAATAGAAAATGATCCCAAATTGAGCTCAGAATTGAACTCAAAATCGCCGAAAAGTGCTTCTAAAGGCCTGAAAACGCCAAAATAGAAAATGATCCCAAATTGAGCTCAGAATTGAACTCAAAATCACCGAAAAGTGCTTCTAAAGGCCAGAAAAGGCCAAAATAGAAAATGATCCCATATTGAGTTCAAAATCGCCGAAAAGTGCTCCTAAAGGCCAGAAAACGCCAAAATAGAAAATTATCCCAAATTGAGCCCAAAATCGCCGAAAAATGCTTTTAAAGGCCAGAAAACGCCAAAATAGAAAATGATCCCAAATTGAGCTCAGAATGGCCGAAAAGTGCTTCTAAAGGCCAGAAAACGCCAAAATAAAAAAATATCCCAAATTGAGCTTAGAATGGTTGGAAAACGCCAAAATAGAAAATGATCACAAATTGAGCTTAGAATGGCCGAAAAGTGCTTCTAGAGGCCAAAATGGATAATGATCCCAAATTGAGCTTAGAGTTCGGAATCCATAGTACAGAATTTCGAAAGAATAGCAAAAACCTCGAAAATCATAATCGGAATGCATTCTCAAACCCGCACAATCTTAAAAATGTAAATAAAAAAAATCAGAATCCAATCTCCAGAAAAGTTCAATCCAAGAATCCAGAGAACTCAATATTGAGAGACTGTTTCTTATTTTGAGGGCCGGATAGTTATAGTTAGCCTGGTAATTTTTAATACAGAACCAATAAAATGTATCCACGAACCAAACTGCCAAATTTGAAATCTAACTTAGCATTATTATACATTACCGAATTGTTACTAAATTAAATGTTACGTATGAGAGAGAGCGGTTGTTCTACCTTAGAAAAATATGTAACTGAATCAGTTCAAACGGAAAATCAGACAACTTGGCTTCTATTCTGCACTAAAATTGAGTTTATATAATAAAACTAAATTAATTTGCTTGCAGGTTTTCCATTAAAAAAGCTTCTTTGGTCTTCTATTTAGACCATAGTATAGTCTTACTTCGATATAAGGCAACGTCGATATAACGTATCTTACGTAACTTTTACCTCGATGTAACATAAGTTTTTTAAATATCTTAAAATTAAAGTACAACAATTTTTTTCGGGGTGTATAATGTTCCGAATGAATGTTTTCAGTAGGTTTTGAAACCAATACAACAACGTAAAATGTGGTAAAATTGACTTTTTCCAATATATCGTAACTGATTATGTTTGTCCACGAAAATTGTCTTAAAGGGGCATAAGAAAGGTTCATATATACTGCTAGGTGAAGGGAAATAAGTTTTCGCGCATGGTATCAATTTTTTTCCTGTTTTTTTTCTAATTTCATGTACTCCTCCCCTTGGCAGATTTTCGAGGATCGAAAAATGAGAACTTTGAAACCGGATGCTTAGCTAATTTTTCAAGTGATTGCTACAACAATGAAGGAAATCCGTTGAAAACTGGCTGGCATTCAAAATTGGACAATTTTCGTGACGCTTATCTGCACCCCTATTCCAGAATGTTACCATAAGACGAACTACTACGTCAAAACAAAATGTTTCAAAGATCAAAAGAGCCGAGAATGGCAGAAATGTGGAATGATCTCAAAATGTGGGGCATTTTATTAGTTCTTGGCAGTTCTATTATTGGCGACTCGTTTTTTATTCCCGTCAATATTTGTTTTCCTTCGTCAATAAAAAAGATTACTTCTACTAGTGAGCCTATACTAATTTTATTATTTATGATAGATAGTATATTTCAATACACCGCATCCTTCATAGTATGTGTGGATTTCTGACGCCATAATTGCAGCATTCTCTTCTCTTCTCATGAATAATATACAATATAAAAGCAGCTCTGATTAATCGTGTTCAAAAGGCCTAACTCATTTGCCCCAGGACCTTCTTCGGTAGCATAAAAATCTAAATGAAATCATCAAAAGTCAAAAATGAAAAGAAAATAAAATTGTAAAATCGTTCGAATCGCAACGCGTATCACAACTGTTTCGAATCGTGCTCCCATGGTGGTAACCCGCAAAGGTCGGAACAGGCAATAAACAGATCTCTTCTCGAAGCGATAACATCAACCGAACGCACTGTTGTTCAACCGACCGAACGAATGTTGACTCATGAAACGTGCAATTATTCGCACAATCAAAAATAAATATCGACAAAAAGAAAGCAAACGCCAACGCCGCCGTCGGTTTTTCTTTTTGGTGAGGGCCAAATTTTCTCGCTACATTGAATAAGCTCGTGTTTGTGACTTCCACCCAACGTGTAAATGACCGAGAGTGGAGATTTATTTTGAATTCGGTTTTTTCTTTGATCCTCCACCAGCGCGGTCGGTCGCCATCGGTAATCAGCGGTACATTCTTCGTCTCTTTTGTGGTTGTTGGAGTATTTATTTTTCGATATTCGGTTATCCTCCAGCAAGAGGAGGGAGGTGAACTCTAATTAATGGCTAATCACAATGCGAAAGCTCGCTGATTGAGAAGAGTGGAAACAGCAATCAATGGTGAATCAACTTCGTCCGGCTGGAAAATGAGCGAAGCTAATTAGTATCGTGAAGTAATTAAAATGTTTTCCCTACTTGCGCTGAATGAAGGCAACGTTTTTGCATGCTGTCGAATGTCGGCGCCACGTTCAATTAGAGATAAATTAAATTTTTTGTAATTAAGACAACAAATAACATTTTATCACAGCACATCCTTGCTTTCTATCCTTATTTTGTTAAATTATTACTTTATATCATTCTCCGACAGCGCTCTCTGAACCGGGAAAAAGCCCTATCAATCAGTTACGCATAGGTAAAACAACGGAATGTTAGTCACTCGCAGCGAACCTCTCCGTCCTGGGATTTAATCCTAATTTAATGAATTCGCCTGATTTGCCGCTTTGGAAATTCATACGATACTGAATTCCATTTCGCCGGTAATTCAACTTCCTACCCGGAGGATCTTCCCCTATCCGCCCGACTGCCACAACCAATGACATTACTGTTGTTGCTTGCTTGCTACCCTCACGCACGTTTTCCATCTAATCTTGTCTGTTTTCTTCATGCTAACGAAATTTTCCAGCTTCGTTCGACAAAGTAGCGCTGTTAGCGGAATCGACAGTGACAGCCGAAGCTTCTTCCTTCAGCGATGCGTAACGATATTCACGGATCCACTTTTCTACTTGTTTAGGTTTCCCATTTGAAACATTTTCTTCGCCGGTTCGCGAACATAGACTGTGTTTGCTTTCGAACTTTTCCTTCGCTAGATGTGTAGCAACACGCGTGCGAACACGGCGCGTACATTATCTTAATTCAATGGCAGTTGACATTCATTTTGCCCCCACAAATGTAGGCAAACAATTTAGCTCCGCTCTGGTAGTCAAGCAATGGGAGAAGATTTGTTACAGCCTCCATGTGTGTGTTCATGTTTCCGCTTCTATCATCTAGCTTCTTTTCCTGCTTTTAAGGAGGAAATGTTGATGAAGTTATTTCGCAATTCTATCCACGCATTCCCCGTTTCGTTCGTTTCCAAATGAAAGGATATGACCTTGACCGAAATGTTACCTACCACCATTAATTATAAACACCGCTACACCTTCCCCCCTTTGGAAGTGCTTTTTTAGCTAATTCGGTCACGAATGGCTATTAGTTGGGGAAAACGCGTATGGTGCCTGCCGCTCGGCGGGGGGGTCGAACTCGAATCTGCTGGCTGTGATTATTTATGGTACAACTCACAGATGGCTTTTATGCGTGCTGGTGGGGGGGCGTGCGCGTGGGTGCCATTCCCGCGAAGCTCAATTGACCGACCGGCGTTATTTGCGCGTCCTAATAGAGGCATTCGAGCGCACTGACTGGTGAAGAAGTAGGTGCTACTTGATGGCTTTTGAAGCACCTCGTTATAATTATATAACCAGGGACCCCAGGAAGAAGGGAAGATTTTAGTGTTTTTCTTTGCGTTGTGGAAAATTGGAAAGCGCGCGGTGGGTGGGTAGACGGCGGCTGAAAGCATGCGTTGCTATTTCGCGAAGAACTTTGCCGGGTGATGGATGGAATAGGAGGGGAACGCTTGGAGAGGTAGTTAAGGAGGTACTTCAGACTAAGAGCATTCGCTGCGAGTGTGAGTTATACCATAAGTTCGAGGCTTTCAGTATATTTTGATACTAAAGTATAACGATGCTCTCGTATAGGCGTTGTGGTAAAGTATTTTGACGTAGGACTACGTCTTACCGCACTATATCGAGATACATTCTGCGGGAAACTAAAACCAAGGTGTGGCGTTGGAATGAAATATTTCAAACGGTAATACTGATGTAATCACATGTCGGATCACACTAAACAATATGTCGTTGGAATGATAAAATGATGGACAATTTTGTGATTCTAGATTTATCATTATTGCTTCATTGTTAACAAGTGAAAATTGATGAAAAGTTTCAAGGTCGAATATCCACGAACGATATGATATGACTGATATGACAACCTCTATATCAGTGGCAAAACAAAAAATGGACAGAATCTCCCCGTCTTAATAGGTCAAGTAATATTTGCACCTATGAGCCCAGACTATTTTGATGTCTTGAAAGTGAAGCTTTATCGGAATATTCGCAACAACCTCCTCTATCAGACAATTAAAGGATCTGCTGTTAGAATGTTATTAAAACTGATGTCTTGAAGGAAAACATACTGGCACAGGCATCAGCACCGCACCGAGGCTGGTCGATCGTCGTTAGTGCAGTAGAACTCGATTTCCATTTGTGTGCAGCCAAGCCAAGTGAAAACTACATTGCCGTTGTTGACGTGCGTGTTGGCTAACGCGTAGATATCGTATTGTGACCTGGAAGACAATCGAATTGCCTTCTTTTACTGGGTTGGTCCCAAAAATACATGGAATGAAATGTACAGCGGTTTAGTAAAAAAAACCTTAGTTATAGGAATGCTCACATTTACTTGCTTATTAGAAAAATATGATATTCAAAGGCTTCCAGCTGGTCTTGAGGTACGACGCTGGACTTACAGGCCTGCTTGTTTGGGATCATTTCAATTTTAGCTTTTTCTAGTCTTCAGCGATTCTGAGCACAATTTGGGATCATTTTCTATTTTGGCCTCTAGAAGCACTTTTCAACAGTTCTGAGCTGAATTTGGGATTATTTTATTTTTTGGCCTTTTTGACTTTTCTGGCAATTTTCGGCGATTCTGAGCTTAATTTAGGATCATTTTCTATTCTGGCCTTTATTTTTTTATTTATTTATTATACAATTATGTGATGTAAGGTTTTTGCCTTTTTTGATTATCACAAAAAGAATTTATTTATGCTATCTACTATTTACATAAAAACTAAATATTTTAATTCCTAAAGGCATTGGAATTTACAAGGGAAGTACATTGTTGTGGTAGTAAATCCTGTTTGAAAGTTTTCAACGAACGAGTTAATTTAATTCTATTAGGTAGCCGATTCCAGTTACCAATACCTGTAACAAAAAATGATTGGCTATAATAAGAAGAGCGATGTTGCGGGATCAAGAAGCTCATATCTGGCTATGTCTGCATGGAATTAATTTATCGCGTAAATATTCGGAACTAGTCATGTTTATCAATCGAAACATTAAAAGACAAGAACGAAATTTGTAAAATTGAGAAAAAGAGCAACCAATTAGGTTACTATGCAGATGAGAAACACTAGAGTAACGTGAGAGATTTTACACATACCGTAAACACGCATTGAAAGCGACGCGAAGTTTGTTCATTGAACCACAACTGGCATTGTTGTAAAGAAAGTCGCAATAAGTGAAGTGAGGAAGCACAAGTGTTTCAAAGAGCCTGATTTTAGTTGGCGAATCTAGGTGTCTAGTAGCAAGATTAAGCCGTTTTAAAGCCCCATAGATTTTTCTGATTTGAGAATTCATTTGACTATCCCAATTTAAATTGTTTTTAAAAATGACTCCCAGATTTTTAGCCTGATCCACAAATTTAATGGGTTCACCATTTATTTAGATAATAATATCATTAATGGATTCTCTGGATTTATTTATCAAGAGAGCCTTAGTTTTAGAAGAATTTATTGATAGCATATTTGTGCAAGACCATTCATAGACATTGGTCAGGTCGTGATCAATTCTTCTAGCAATTTCTGATTGGCTAGTGTATTTGGAAAGGCATAAGTAAAGCTGAACATCCTCAGCAAACATATGTACAGAACAGTACTTCAATACTGATGGCAAATCATTGATAAAGATTGTAAAAAGAAGTGGGACAAGAATAGAACCTTGAGGTACACTAGATTTAATTGTTTCAAACAATGACAGAGAGCTATTACAGAACACAGCTTGAAAGCGATTTTCTAGATATGATCATATTAGGTTTGCGGCAGAGTTAGAGAACAGGAAAAAATTAGTCAGTTTATGTATCAATTTTGGATGGGATACCCTATCGAACGCCTTGGCGAAATCAATCAGTAGAAGAACAGCAAAACCTTTCTTATCTATTGTTTGAGAGATATCATCGTGCACTTTAAGCAATGCAGTACTTGTACTATGATATTTTCGAAAACCCGACTGAGCAGAGAAGACTAATTGGGCGAAGATTCGATAAGGAAGAAGAGTTGCTTTTTTTTCTTGATAGGAATAACTTTAACACGCTCCCATATGTTTGGATATATTGCAGTGTTAAGAATAGAGCTAAAAATATGCTTGTATATCGGTAAAGCCAGGGGTAACATAATTTTCAAGAATCTGACGATATTCTAATCCTATCCTATGGCATTTGATTTGACAGAAAACATTGCATTTATAATTTCATGATCCTCAATCAACCGGAAATGAAAACCACTAGAATTTGATTGCAACATACGGACACTTCTTTTCAGGCTCTAAGAAACACTTTTCGGTAATTCTGAGTTCAATTTGGGATCTTTTTTTTTCTGACCTTTTTGGCCTTTTCTTGCCGTTAGCAGCACTTCTCGGTGATTATTAGTCCAATTAGGGATGATATTCTTAACTGGCATTTTCCGGCTTTTGCAAGCACTTTTCAACGATTTTGAGCTAAATTTTGGATCATTTTCTATTTTGGCCTTTTATGGCCCTTAAAAGCACATTTCGGCGATTCTGAGCTCAATTTGTGATCTTTTCCTATTTTGGCCTTTTCTGGCCTTAGAAGCACTTTTCGGCGACTGCTCAATTTGGGATCATTTTCTATTTTAGAGCTTTCTTGGCTTAGGAAGTACGTTTCGGCGATTCTGAGCTCAATTTGGGATCTTTTTCTATTTTTGAGTTTTCTTGCCTTAGGAAGCACTTTTCGGCGATTCTGAGCTCAATTTGGGATCATTTTATATTTTGGCCTTTTCTGGCCTTAAAAAGCACTTTTCGGCGATTCTGAGCTCAATTTTGGATAATTTTCTATTCTGGCATTTTCTGGCCTTTAGAAGCATTTTTCGATACTGAGCTCAATTTGGGATCATTTTCCGTTTTGACCTTAGGAAGCACTTTTCGGCGATTTTGAACTCAATTTGGGATCATTTTTTATTTTGGCCTATAAGGGCTTTTCGGCGATTCTGCGCTCAATCTGGAATTATTTGCTTTTTTGGCCTTATCTGGCCTTAGGAAATACTTTTCGGCGATTCTGAGCTCAATTTGGGATAATTTTTTTCTGGCATTTTCTGGCCTTTAGAAGCATTTTTCGATTCTGAGCTCAATTTGGGAAAATTTTCTATTTTGTCCTTTTCTGGCCTTAAGGAGCACTTTTCGGCGTTTCTGAACTCAATTTGGGATTATTTTCTTTTTAGGCCTTTTCTGGCCTTAGGAAATATTTTTCGGCGATTCTGAGCTCAATTTGGGATTATTTTCGGTTTTGACCTTAGGAAGCACTTTTTGGCGTTTCTGGGCTCAATTTGGAATCATTTTCTAATTTGGCCTTTTCTGTGAGCTCAATTTGGGATCATTTTCTATTTTGGCTCTCTCTGGCCTTAGAGATCACTTTTCGGCGATACTGAGCTCAATTTGGGATTATTTTCTATTTTGGCCTTTTTGGCTCTTAGAAGCACTTTTCGGCAATTCTTAGCTCTTTTGGGATCATTTTCTATTTTGGCTCTCTCTGGCCTTAGAGATCACTTTTCGGCGATACTGAGCTCAGTTTTGGATTATTTTCTTTTCTGGAATTTTCTGGCCTTTAGAAGCATTTGGGGGAAACAATTCTCATTTTGTCCTTTTCTGGCTTTAGAAAGCCTTTTTCGGCGATTCTGAGCTCAATTTGGGATTATTTTCGGTTTTGACCTTAGGAAGCACTTTTTGGCGATTCTGGGCTCAATTTGGGATCATTTTATAATTTGGCCTTTCCTGTGAGCTCAATTTAGGATAATTTTCTATTTTGGCCTTTTCTGGCTTTTAGAATCACTTTTCAGCAATTCTAAGCTCAATTTGCTTTTCACTGTGTTATCAGAAGAAAGCCTTATTCTCACTGTCGAGGATAGCACAGATGTGATCAGCATCATATCCGATATTCATTTAACAATAATATAAGAGTTAATATTTTCGGGTACCAGCAGCGGCAGTGGTGGTAGTAGCATCAGTGGTAGGTGTAATCGCAGGCACTTCTTACAGTGAAATAACAGAAGGGTTGCTTGTTGTTGAGCATGAGCATGAGCATGATTGACCGCCCGCGGTTGCTACTCCGTTATTGCCAGATCAGCTGTAATTAAACAGAGAACCAACGGATGATGTTTGGGACTAACATCCATCGTCAATGTGTAAAAACTGGTGACCTTAATCTTTATATTAGGCAATACCAGCGCCGGCCGCATCCGAATGCAGGTCAAAGAAGGAGTGTGTATAGGAATATGTTGACGTGATACTCGCTTCACTGGAAGCCGAGAACACCTCTGCACTTCCACGAGAAATCACTGGGATGTTGGAGAAAAGGGTAGGGTTTGCAGCAGGTTTCGTATTTGGTAAACGATGCGCTGAGTTCGAGTACCAGGTTCATAACGCGAGTACGAGCTCATTATATCTTCTACGGAAATCATAACGCTATCCGAACTCATTCTGTTTGATGATGTAACACCGCAAAAATAAAGCGCACGCGAGGTTACGAGACCGATGACTTGATTAAGACAGACTCAAATATTCGGACATCTGTTTATGAAGTCATTATGCAACTACCGAAACGTATCTCCCATTAGTTTATTTTAGCTGACTACACAATGTTACGAAAGCTCCACGTTAACGCCTCGCCACTCGAATCAGTTCTTTGTGAAGTGACCCTCTTTATGCCGAAAATCATAACACGGTTATAACCAATCTGTATAAAATACAACCTCATGAAAGGTATCGACGCAAAATCTCTAGATATTTGGTCACCCGGTTATCTGGCTTTGAGCTTAACAGGTCGACTAACGACGTTTCTTGTATACTTTTTTTTGTTCTTAAAAAGCGGTTAACAGAAGGGTTGTTTGTTGTTTATTCAAAACTAATAAAATAGAAGGACCTTATTTTCAATCCTAAAAAAAATCATGTTTGTCAACTGAAGAAAAAAAAATTGGTGAAAAATCCAAAAATTTTTATGAACTACTAGACATTTTTTTTGAACATGGGTTTTGCAGGTGGTAGGTATTTTAGTGACTTAAATTGCTTCTAGTGGTAATTTCAAATAGCTCATAGTAATCAACACTCTAAGTGCATCCACTTTCGAGTCAAAAATTTTAATAATTTTAGGCTATTCGTGATTCTCCAGCAACAAACATAGGTTCATAGAAACGTATGATACACTAAAGTCTTTTTTACTCGGATTGCCTTACTCAAAACTCATAGACCTATTTAAAGGAATCACAATTTCTGGTGTAAATATGAAATTTTAAAACATTGCATTTTAGCCTTTAGACATTTTTGTCTTTTTTATAACCCTCATGATTAAAGTTTTCGCATATAGCAAGATGGCTTGACAAAGTAATTTTTTTAATTCTTTTATCACCAATGTGTAGTGGTTAATTTGTGAGTTCGAAATCCAATTTGTGGTAATTTGTGGTTAAGTGGTTTTTCGAGAAATTTTCAAAAAACTGATTCCAGCTATCTTGCAACATGATTATGCTTCAAATCAATCGGACAACGATGATATATACATCAATCGAAAGCTCTTGATTTGTGGTTCACGTTTAGGGTCATAATTACTAGTGTTTGTACGTAAATTTGTGTTTTATTGTTCACGTAGTTCTACGTTTTGTTTATTTGTTGTTGACGCTGCTGGCCGCTAGTGTCGTTGGCTATTTGCGGTGTTTGTCATTGCTATACTGAGCGTGCGTGTGGGGAATTGTGGATAAAAGAATTTAAAAAAAAATATTTTGTCAACCATCTTGATATATGCAAAGTTTTCAAATATTTTCTGATACTTTTTTCGTATTTACGCTAATATTAACATATTTTTGATGTACTAACATTCCAGAAAGTCTACTCGTGTTAAGCATTGCTCATGTATAACACTTTTTCATCATTCATAATATGTTTCGCCACACGCAAAACTTTTCCTTATTACTTGAGAAGCAATAGCGCAAAATTGCCTTTTGGGTAACAAACCTATTACTTAAAAGGCAATAAAATTCTTCCCCAGTCAAGTAACAACACATACTGCCATATATTTAGCACGTGTTACGGGAGTACGACTATCTAATAATGGTCGTTTCAACCACATGCAAGACTTTTTTTGTCGAAAACTGCTCCCTTTCCATCTCAAGCAAAAAAAAATCACACACCGTCGCATATGTTGCACATGTTACAAGTTTCTTCAATCTCCAATTCATCCGGTGTGCGTGTATTAGTTGGCATACGGAGTAGAGAAAAAATATGACAAGAGCTGCCAAGCAGCATTTTCCCCGTCTTAGAGTATGCAAACGTTGATGATTTCAAAGACTTGAAATGCGTCTTGAAATGACATCACGATCTGTAAACTGCGTTAGAGAAAAACAAAAACATTCGCTATCCTGCAAGATATCTAAAACACATACTCATTGGTTCATGGAAACTCATTTGCACCTGTTTGAAAATACAATACTCGTGCCTATCCAGACAATATTCGCAACTTTGGCAACTCTGGTCAGACAGTATAACATATTTCCATTTCAAGTAAACACTGGGGGACGAAACGAAAATGGTTCTAATTAGACATTTGAGGTTGACGGTTGAGATTCTGATTATGTGTGGATGAAGGGGACAAAAATGAACCTGATCGTTGCATCAATACAAATGCAGCGAGTTGAAGTCTTCTCCTCTAGAAACACATACAAGCGTGTGGCCGTCATAATTTTTATTACTTTTTGTTTGTTACTCTTTGTGTATAATGCGCAGACATAAGACACAATAAGTAAGAAAAAATTGCCCTAAAGTAACAAAATGTTCCCCGTTTGCGTTGGGTGCATCAATCTGATTAATAGGCAAAACCACAAGAATTTTCTTTAGTTTTTCTCATCAATATTTTTGGATTGGGTCATTATAGAATACTATATAGGATAAATATTGCTAACAGTTATTTTACTTACAACACATTGTTCCTCCAAGTACAACAAAAGCTCTGCGTGGCATCAGTTATCAGTTATCTTTTTAATTACTAAACTGAACACTAAAGTACTAATGATAGTCTACACGTCCATCCAACCGCTCGCGTACTCAGAAAACAAAGCAACAGGAAATTGAGTAAACGATAGCAACTCGAAATACACCATCAATTTACACTGTGAGTGTCATTGATCCGATTCGATTCGTTCCTGGTTCGGAAGCGGCGAGTGTCCTCTTTCACAGAAAAGTAATTGCCCTCGATTGAAGAATGCCTCAGGTAGGAAGCCGATCATGAATCATAATGTAATTTATCGGGAGCTGCTCTTGCCCAACTCTCGATTCTCGGTGTAGGACTATTTTGCTACGAGCAACCAATAACATGTCGAGTTCAATAAACCGACAGATAATGCATTAGGACTCGAGAAAATCCAGTTTGTGAGTTGCCTTCATCGTTTCGGCAATGGAAAACCAACACAGAGTCGCACCGGAGTTCGATATTTGAACAGCGATAATGGATGCATGCATGCAGCCCATTTCCAGTGTGCATGTAGAACGAATTGGGCCGACGACGATGATTCGGTCCAGTTCTGCTGTGCGCTTTGCGTGACCATAGCCGATAGAGAAGAAAGGTAAGCTACCCTCACTCCCAAGTCCGATTTACGAAGCTTAAGTCTAATCGACGAAGATAAATAATACTGCTCGAACTGCGCGCCGCCGGATTGCATTGTGTAGCCTTCGGGTCCGGCTTTTATGTCTGCTGCACTTCCTTTTCTTCCGAGCTTAGATTAGAGCTGCTGGCCGGTGGAAATTTATGGACTATGAAACACGGGGCTGAAAGAATTGGCCCTACGGAAAGGGAACCTTTCCTGTGCCTTCGCTTTTGTTTGTGTGCGATTGTTACGAACGAGTTTCTTGGTTTATTTGCTCTCGCTTCGATTCAGTTTCCGGCTTTCGTGCCGTGCTCCGATGGACACGCACTGCACAAGGGAAAGTGACAGAGTGTTCTACTTGTTTGGTAGATAGTTTTTAGTACCATTTTGTTTGCCTTCTGTTTGAAATCGAAACGCTTCGACGATCGTAAACCAACATCCGGAGTCCGTTGAGTTCGATTCACAGTGAGAGGCTAAATCTATCTTTACATGCATATGACGCGCTTTTCGGAGGGTTTTAAAAAAAGTCGTCCTCGTTTATATCCTATTTTAGCAAAGAGAGCTCAACGAAGCTTGTCTTACGCTGCCTCCGTCCGGAAGAAATCGGATTATAAATTTACGCTTCGCTAAAGCTAGAATTATTGAACCCGAAATGTATAAACCTAATTGGATAAAAAATAAGGAACATTTCATTTCTAAATTATGCACTGAATCCCGGGCAGGAGAGCATAACAAAATCATAACTCATCAATAACATATTTAGCTATGAGAACTTATCGTGTTATTCGAAAGATATTCACGTTTCATACATGGATATGAAAATATCATGAAACTTTGATATCATATCTCGCTATGCCTTTAATAAGATATTTGAGTTGCTTTGAAAATATCTCATTAAAAGTAAGTTTTTAAGTGTAAATTGTTCGTTTTTATTATTCATAATATATTCAGTTTGCATTTAGTGTTCAACAACTTGAAAATAGTTGAACCGGTCTTTTTTTGTGATTTTTAATGCATATTATTGGTTTGTTATTGAAATATCAAGCTTTGCTATTCATATAGTCTTGAAGGAACAATATTTTGGTATTATTTTTTGTTATTTTACCAACTATGTAAACCATATTAAGATCAAAATGAGGTGTATTTCCAATATCTGGTTGTGATATTATGATGATATTTTGTTCTGCTCGGGAAGAATTTCGAAGGAACCCTCGATTAATAAGCAAATTTGAAATATCAACCCTCGTTTCTATTGTCAATTAGCCCAATATAGCCATGATCATTTGAAAAACGCATCAAAATTCAACTCAACTTTTGGAGTGAATTTTGATATTTAGCCACAACAGCTGCAGCATAATAACTTATTCACAACGCATGCCCCAGAGCGCGAATTCAATCACTAATCGTCAGTTATTTGCATATTAGGCCCGTGTGCTGCAATTTGATCAGACATCTCACAAATATTGGCATATTGGCAGTACACATCATCACGAGTACGCAATTATGTTTAATTCCCCCAATCAAAGCTAATATTGATACAAGCCAGCAATACGATGGATCAATTTGGGACGATCATCACAACGGAAACTCACTTCCACCATTCGATTAAAACAATATCCGCTCTCGGAACCTGCACCCGGAAAAGTGCCATTCCCAATGCGCCTGCTGCGGGCTTCGCCTTCAACGCAATTTTCGCTCCGATGGACAAGTTTCGCTTAGCCGGCTTTTGCTGCTCGCAAATGGAACACGCGCGGCTGCACGAGCAAATATTGGCCATGTTTTATTTTCGTATCTAGCGTAAAGTAAACCGAGCTTAATCGATTAGCTCCACCAGCGCGCGATTTCCCAGGCAGTGTCACCAATTCAGACATTTAAAAACAGATTAAAGCTTAATAATTGATAATCAATTTTAAATTTGGCCAGCTGGTGCGTGCATTCATGTGGATGTGTGTTCGTACTGTACCATCTGTGTGTCAATCAATCAGCCCTTGAACTCCACACAATACAGTCTCTCGATATGGGGTGGGGATAAAAAAAAGTGGATGGGGAAATCGGCAGTCAGTAGAATAAGCAGCTGATTTAAATTGCAAACATCCAACGACGACGTCGGGTTCGGAGCGGAAATAAATATATAAATCAAACAAATGCGAACGGCGCGGTGCAATACGCGAGGAATTCAACCGAAATTTAACGCTTCTTTTTTGCCTGATGTTTCAATATATCAACCAGTGAAGGCAGATCCTGACAGGCTGCCGTGGAATTATCGTTTGCATAATAGATGGATTTCAATCGGTCTCATCAATATAAATGTTTGCCTTCACGGGTATCTGCTGTGGCTGCTGCGGGAGACGACGACGGCGGTGGCGGGGAGGAAATGAAGAACTCAATTGCCGAAGCTTACGGATTGGTGAAGCCCGCTGCTGCTTGGTGGGTAAATGGAAAAGCGTAAACTTTATGCCGTAATTATTCGATAATATTCATCCAATTAAGTTTGCTTATCCTTTTCAGTTGCTTTTCGAGAATCTGCATAAACAGATTAATGGATGCAACATCAAGATACACTGCCGCTGCGGATGATAAACAGTGCTTTGCTCCGCAGCCCGGAACTGCAGCGTAATCCGACGGTTGGGAGTTTTAGTATCAGAAAATATCCGTTTATCAAACTCACGTTCTGGTGCGGTACGAAAATTTTCTAGTCGCAAGTAAAAAATGGCAAGCAATCACTTATAGAGTATTTACGCAATGTTGTCACTTGAGGATGACAAACCGTTTGTTTTTAGGTTTTTCTATTCAATGAAATCTTGTTAGACGATGTGTTAACGTTTACACACTGCAACTGAAATTTAAAAACATTTCATGGATGTTTTATATCGAATCACTATCAAAGTCTCATATAACAGCCTTGCGGAACGACCATATTTTTGCTGATTCTCTTGACTAATTTTCTTTAAATTACATCATTTAAAATGTCCATAATCAAAAGATATTAGCTAAATAAGAACATGAAATGTAATAGTAAACCACAAATATGATGTTATTTTCTAAAAACAATCATCCATGTAAAAATTTAAGTTCAAAATTAACATACACTAATTCACCGAAAAACGTAATTTTATTTTTCATATACAATACACGGTTTTTTTTCTACGCGGGTTTTTTGTTATGCGGTTTTTTTTTCGCGGATTCCGGAATTTACGCGGTTCATTTTACGCGGATTCCGGAATTTACGCGGTTTTTTTTACGCGGCACGTATCTCCAGCGTAAAAAGGCGACTTAAGTGCAAAAAAAAATGCAAAAAACCAGCGGAATAAGAATAAATCAACCAAACAATGATTGAAAAACAACTATTTATAATAAAATCATCAAAAGATAAAACTTTGACAAACCAAAAGACCATTTAGCCAGTGAGCGAATTACAGGTTTACCTCCATTTTATATTCAGTGATTGATTTTATAACTGATACAGTTACAGTTAACTGAATGTATAGATAGTATTCTCTTATAACTATTGTTGTTAAGTTTGCTTATACGCAGGACACAAAATTATATACATATACTCGTCAAAATATCAACTTTAAAATAGGTAGAGCCACTTACAACATGGGACTTTAATAAACATCGCGAAGAAATGGTCAAAATACTTATCCGATTTTAATCGAAAATTCGGTATGTTCTGCTGAAACAGCTAAATTCGTTTCAGATAATCAATTACAATTTCCTCAAAATGTTGGAATGACTTAAAAAATACGAGTAATTCGACTTCACAGCAGCATTTCGAACTCACGTTCCAATATCTGCCACCAGTCAACGTCAGCACGTACAGAAATTTTTTTTGTCTCCCGGCCGCACAGCTGTAACATGCAACACGCAAAGGTGTAATAAACTGTTCTGTGACTGAAAGTGCTACACTTTTGCTATCAGCTTCCTTTTGACAACTATACATTTTATTTTTTTGCGCAGCTGAGAATCTGTTTCCATACATTCATATCACATATGGAATAAAATCTCTTTGCGTCTAGCAAAACTATGGAAATGACATAACATGAAAAAGGGTGGAGCCACTTCACGAGTCTAAAATGAACATCGTGAGCAGAAAACGAACTCGAAATTAGCTAGCCGCTGATTTTCTAATTGATTTTGAATTCATTTTTTCAAGATTTACTAATTATTACACCGAAAGTGGCAAAAAAAGAAAAAAAATCAAAATGACACCGGCAATAAAATGCAACAGTTACAAAATGAGACAAAACATGAAAATGAAATTAGTGAAGAGTACTTAAAAATGAATGCAAATTGCTGGAGGAAATCAAAGCAAAATTATCAAAATTGTAAATGAAAAGTAATTATAAAATTCATTTATAGACAGCTTTGATATTTCGACATTGGAAATAAGATTAAAGAGTTAATTTTTAGCATGAAATCGAGAGGCAAATAGAAGAAAATATTGCTAAAAACATAACTACCGGTACCGATTTTTTTACTATTTATAATATAACCTATTTCTTGCGTAATTTTTCAAAGCGACCTATCAAACATTGAGAGACTCTCTTTGTTTACTTTCTCTTTGATCAATAATTAAGTTATTTTTCCATATTTCATAACACTCAATGCATAGTAAGCAAGACAGTATTACTATCTCTCGATTAAGGGGAAGAAAGCTTAGAAAATATATATAATGACGACGTAATTAACGAAACAAAGTCAGAGAGTAGAGAATTTGTCATTGTTACTTAGGTCCCTTTGAAAAACCACGCGAGATTTAAAGCCAAAATGTCGTAAGAGAACGTCGATAAAAAACGTAACGCTTTTGGGAGAAGCGGGAAGACTATCTGACAAAGCGTTGCAACCCATACGAAAAATTTTGAGGACCCATACAAAAGCAGAGGGTGTCGAAAATAGTTGTTCTTGCACTGCACAATTAATGGACGTTCCCTAATTGATTCATTACATGAACAAAAATTTGACCAATAAAAAAAATTAAACGAAATGATAAAAAAGATAGAAAATACAAATATTTAAAAAAAAAACTTAAAATTTAAAAAACCTAAACTTGAAAATATGCAAAAATAAATAAAACAATAATTAGATATAAATTGAAAGAAATATAAAAAAAAAGTTAAAAATTGAAAACAAATTAAAAATAAATGAAAAAATGTAAGAGTAATAAAACAAAACATAGAAAAAATTAAAAAAAAACAAGTTGACGTTTAAAGTTAAAAGTAAACAGTTCGCGATACACTTATCAAAATGTTTTTTTTTTCTGTTTGAATGCATATACATGAAAAAGAACTACAAGATACTATTACTTTTAGTAAGAAATGTATTTTCTAACGTATTGTTTAAGGGATTTATATTTCGGCTTGCAGTCTAATAAATTGCGTTGATTTCTATCTGCTCATCACCAACGTTTCGGTCCTCCTATGGGACCATCATCAGGGCCTAAAATATATTTCACATTTTACGTACAAATTGATTTACATTAGGACAAAATTACACAATATGACATTGAAAAACTACTCACTCGAAAACAGTAACCAACAAGTTAAAAAGTTTGTGCAAAACATACAAAGGGTCGGATCGCGAAGGGTTTAATGCCGTACATAAATTCCTTAAATAATACATCAATTCCAGTCGAAAACTTAAGTTACAGTATTTTCTAACGTTAGGTGATTTATCAAAAGAAAATCGCAAATTGCAAAATGAACAAAAATATATTCTTTTGATTCGAATATACCAGCGGGTAGACAAAATGATTGTGACAGGCAAATTTTTTTTCAATTTTTAAATAGCCAGAACTTCACGAAAAATGAATCAATTTGGTATCATTTTACTGGAAAACTATCCCTAGTAATGTTTGGAAACCAGAATAGTTTTCGAAACCGAATTCATCAAAATTGATTAATTTTCTGTCTATTTTCAAAATTGACAAAATTTTACTAATCTCAATCTTTTTTGTTTATAGGGTTCGACTGTATACAGTGGAAAAAAATTGGAGACTACATATCAAATCGAGTCCACCCGTAGTAGGGAACTTATGTAAGGCTTGAAAGTTATAAGGCAACTTCCATAAAATACATAACGCTTTAATGAAAGAGTGGGATCTACACAAAAGAAGAGGGTGTCGCAAATAGTTATGTTTCCACTGCGAAATTAATGAACGTTTCTTAAGGGGGGACCTTACTCTGGAAGATTGAAAAATAATGAGTTTTCTTGATTTGTTTTTCGGATGTTTATAGTAAAGTGAAGTGCTCGGATATTTTAGCTATTGATTAAGGTATGTTTGAAGATGTATTTTGCATGTTGTGGCTGCAAATATAGTAAGTATTACGTATTAGGCACTGTGGTCAAATTGTGTACGGTATCCGCACTGACATTATGAATAATTCACACCTTTATTTCCAGTTTCCTCATTTTTCAACGTTCGAAAAGTTTTATTTTGTTTGTTGGAATACTAATGTACGAAAATCCAGCCATCCAGCACAAGAACAAGTACAAATTACAACCAGCCCTTCTCAGGGCCACCAATACGTTCTTGAGGTAATGTTGAATTTTTCTTACCTTGCAAATACTGAAATTAGCAGTTTTACGTTTGTTACATCTGATGAAAAATCTTAACTACTTCAATCACATGATTGTAGAGCACAAAAAGGTGCTATTATGTTTCGCATTTCCAGTAAACTAGGTATATTCTGTCGACCTTGTTAGGAAAAGAAGCATTAAACGACCAATCAGAGGTCGACATTTGCTTTTCGACAAGGCTACAATTTTCTGCATTTGAACGAGTGCTTAATTGATTTTCCAATCGATTACTGCAAAAATGACGGAAATCGGTTGGAAACTGACTGAGTTTAAAACGTTTGAAAGTGGACATTTTTCGTGACGCTTTCGATGTTTTCGGTTTTTGAAATTGGATCCCTGTATTGAAGTTGGACCGCGGTATGTGTTGCCGTAAGACGTAGTCTACGTCAAAGATCAAGTAAATCTCAAGAGAGATGAATCGATTGAATAACTTCAAAACAAGAGACAATGTTTGTGAAAAGTGCAGAGAAATTAAACTGAATGAAAAAAAGAATTGATCGAAAAACAACTGTACAAAACGACAAAAAATAAAACCAAATCATGTAAAATGTAATTAGAAATATTCAAAAATGGAACTGTATTGAAATACACTTTCTACATTTTGTAATACTTGACAAAGTCGCAGAGAGTAGAAAACCAAAGAAGTTAACCGACCTAGTTCATTTCATACTGACGTAAATAAAAGCCAATATCAGGTTAACAAATCATTCAGTTAAGTACAACAAATCTAAAAAAAATGAAAGAGGAAAACCGAAGATGGATAAGAAACTGCTCAAACATCACATACATTAAAAAAAAGGTAGAAAAAAAATACAAAACTAACAAAAACCAGCAAAAAAGTGTGGAAGAAATAATAACATCACAAAAAATGTGATACTGAAAGAACAAACCAAAAAAAAAATTTGTTTTAGTTGAAGAGGTTATTTGTAAGACACGACGGCAAGGCCAACTTAGAATTACGACAGCCTTTCATAAGACGAAAATATATTTTTTGCAATAGGTTTGGGAATACACTTGATTGGAGTTAATCAATTTAATAGTGTGAAGCGGTAAATTTCAGTCTCAATTCTTTTTCAACTCCCTTTCTTATTAATTGATCGTTAACCTTGAAGAGAAGCGTTGATTTTGGGTTGCCATTTTCCGATGATAAGAGATGATTCTAATTTCTCCCCTCACACACTGCAAGCAATCAAACAAAACATAACGTTCATACACACACACACTTTTGGCACACTCACAACTGTTAGCGGACAAATGGCAGGAAACAAGCGAGATGCGACAGATCGGACTAAACTACTAACATCTCTGGACATGTTCAGCAATGCTGTGCAGTGCTGCGCACCACCGATTGGTCCGTCTGCTGTGGAACGCTGCGTTCGAATGAGCTTTTCTACACTAAAATCAGTAGCTGCTCTGCGCTAGTCAGTATCCAGCAAGCGTCAACCGTCCCCTTGCTGCAGTAAGTAAGATTATACAATGAAGACTGAATTTCTGCATGCTAGCATCTATATGTGACTACTGAAAGTCAAACTTCCGATAGGCGTGTCTGTGTCGACTAGAGTGAGTAGAACAACAAAAATCGGTTATGAGGTCAAATCGTTTGAACACTTTAGGCCATTCTGGGGAAGAAGGCCTCTTTTTAGCGGTGTCCAACTTTTCCTATACGAATTTGATTATCTGATGATCTTCTGAAATTTGGAACATTGAAAAATTTACACAAATTTCTTATTATAAGAAAGAAAAATGTGTCTCCTGAAGGTCGAAAAACCCAGAAATCTATACTATTTATATTTGAGTCATGATTTGTATGTTTGTATCTATGTTCCATAATAACCCTGGAATGTCCGAACCGATTCCTACCAAACCTGGTATACGTGTTCTTCATACGAAGAAGATAGTCATAGATGCACTGAAAGACTAAAAGCCTACTTCTGAAAGGGAATGTATATGTTTTATCGGTCATGGAAAGTGATGTTGGATGTCCGCTTTCTGCAAAGTTAGGTAAATTGATAAAATTTTCTTTTACAGTCCGATGTATCCCTCAATATGGATATTTTGGGAGTTTAGGTAATTTCTAGAGATCTGAAGCCGTTTAAAAAAACACTGGACTGGAAAGTTGGGTATAATATAGAAATATTGTTCGAATAAACTCCAGTGTTGGTATTCACGGTACCAGGAACGTTCAGAAACCAGAAATGGATGGAAATTTTGAGTCTCAAGATTGCGACCTTCTGGTTTCTGAAAAGCTGAAAAAAGTATACAAGTACTCCCCATAATTAGTGTTTCAAGAACCGGGATGATCCTAACCGAAAATCGTTGCCCGACGTTATTTTTTTAGAAACAAAAAATACAAATACAAACAGACTCAAACCTATATCCTAGTGATGTCCGTGTTTGGGAAAGCGAAAGTTCTTCGTAGATTTTAAGATACCAGTTAATTATTTAATGATATCAACCTTTATACAGGTGTAATATTACCCTAATTGAGCCATAGAAATTAGAATCGGGTCATCGAAAATCATACCTAAAATCATTCTAAAAGCGAGCGAAAATTTGAGTTATGCTCCTCTTTAAGCAAGACCGACTTTCAAGTGTAATCAAATCCAACTATAGTATATTAAAATAATAGAATTGTTGCTAGAAAAACGTATCTCCTGACGACCGGAAACTTAAAGATCTAATATATCATTATAAAAAAGGAACTTATTATGGCTCTCCTACTTGCTCCAAGCATTATTCATCAAAGTCATCAGAAAACCCTTGAGTTTGGCTCCCAGCATATCACACGTAGATAATCGATCGGAGAGCGTGACGATGCAAGCAACATGTACTTTGCGAAATTGAAATCACGTCACACACACACACACCTAATCGGCTGGTAGCAGCTCTGTCATCACCTGTAGACGTAATGGTTAATCTTTGTAATTACCTGACAATATCGCAACGTGAGATTAAAAGCCAATCACACTGAACACATCGTTCCTCGAGGATCTTGCCACGACGAAGACGGCAATGACGACACAATTCGATTAGATTGTTCCCTGTCAATCCTGTCGGCTTTTGTCGCGTCAAAGCATGGAGACGACTCAGACGGCAAGTGGGGCGCAACCAACTCGAACAACCGAAAGCCCTCGCACTTCTTGGCTTTCAATTAGGTCGACGGTAAACATGCCTTATCTTGTCGGTAGATAAGATTATTTATGGCCGGTATTGCGTGTGAAGTGTGAGGCGGAACTGTACTGTACCCGACTGCCGAAGGGTTCAAATTGAATTCGCTCCGGTACCGAGTTGCTGTCCTGAATTCGTTATCGCCAGGGTGGCTAACCCAATTCATGGTGCTCAATCAGCAGCGTTTGGAAAATTTCAATTATTATTTTTCCTGGAAGAGAATAAATTGCGGCCACGTGCATTGTCCCGGAACTCGACTGCAAGGGTGGATATGATTAATATTTTTTTCTCGCTTTCCGCTACCGTTACGGAATCAAGCGAAATCGAGTTTTTTTATTGTTTTTTGTTGCTCGCACTCAAAATGATCTGGAAAATTTCAACCGCTTGGTATTTACAGCATTAGCTAATTTTATTATTGTGTTTTCCATTCCAACAACTCGACCGATCCCTTTTTGTCCTGTTTACGGATTCTCCATGTTTTATTTTTTCGCAAATTGTTTATGCAGGCAGGAAGGCAACGGTGAAGCACATAAAATAAGTGGCGTAACATCCTTTGCGGTTTTTTGAAGCGGCAAAGCCTAATAAATTATCGGCAATAAATTTACCTTTAGGTTGAATTTTCGCGTAACAGTGCGAGAAAGTGGAATCCGGTTCAACAGTGGCGACACAGATTGTACGTACCTGGAAAGAAAGAAGAAAAAATACTTTAATTCTTATGTCTAATTCAACTTCCCGGAATCCGTTTACTGTTTATACAATAAATAAAAACTCTCGTTCCATGATTCCAGAATCATCTCATGCATGCCATGTTGGATTAAATCCAAATAGTCACACTCAAAATTAAATTAAATGATGATTTACTGCCGCCTTCGTCCAGCAGCGCTTCTCGTGAAGCCAATTTAAAGCAAATTTTCTGCCCGAATAAATACGCTTCGGTGGATTTAACAATTACCAGGCAACAAGTTCGGCACAATAGAACCCTCGGGAGTGGCGGCATCAGTTCATCAGATCGGCAATTTAGTCAATTTGGAATTGTTCAAACAGGACAAAACAAAAACTTTTATCTAAAGGATAAATAACTCTGATTTTTTGTCTGTCTGAAAGCCAACAGAATTTGCAACTCTCGACACGCACAGTTCACCAACCAGGAGGAGAAAGCCGGAGTCGAAGGTTATTTTCGACAAGGACAAGATTATTTTTGCCTCATCCGGTGCCGGCGTCGGACAGCGACAGCGGATGCCGGAGGAGAATAACAGTGTAACAATGCTGCGCCACCGATAAAAGGAACCCTGTGGTCTTTATCCATTTTCCGGTCTGTCACGGTCGGTCGGAAACAGTCGAAAAATAAAATCATCCTTGGTGAACTCTCGCCGTACTTCGCTGGGCAATTAATCATTTGTGGCCAGAGATAGGCAGCCAGACAAGGACCATATGTTCCAAATGTGACAGGTAGAATTTTTCAGGCAGTGGTTAATGCCTTTCAAGCAAATTTTCAAGTATGAATTGAAAGCAAACAAAGATGAGTCCACAAAAAAACCTCTGACGTCGAGAAACTTATTTCATCTCACTGTGTACTATGACAAGTGGTTTTGGTTGCGAATTAATCGGCCACGGCAGATGGCGCCTAGGCTCCGTATTGATTTTATGACGTTTGCCCGGAGCCCTAATCCAATGATTCATTGCCGGGTGGACACAGATAGACGCGGTGACTGATGGCAATTTAAGGGAATCGAGTTGACACAAGGCTTGCTTTCGTTGCGAATCGAGCGTCAACGATTGGCATTGAAAGAGCCGACCGGAATGACCTGATGACGAGGAAAATGGATCGATTTTGGGTCAATAAATAAACTGCTGGGGGACAACACGGGCTGCCGATGATGTTTATTCTAGAGAGAAATGTTCCGGCTGTGGTTTCTAGGAACTGCACTTTCCAACGTCTATACAGCCATTGCCATTACATGAGTACTTGTTAGTTGTTTCGTTACTAATTGATAAGATGAAAGTGAACTCTGGCAAAGCGAAGCACTTTCATAGAAGGAAATCAAGGTCAATTTATGGTTTATTTAAACAGAGATTAAAAATGGATAAGAAGATATAAATAAACTCGCTTGTAAACTATCACTGAAGCTGCATTCTGGAAACGAGAAACAATCCTTTGGGACTTCGAAATATTGTCTCTTGCTGCTGCCCATAGTTGATTATTTTGTGTGACTGCTCCAGAACAATCAGTTTCTCATAGACAAAAAATCGTGACCAGCGTGCCATAACAGTATCTATATCGCTCTACCAATCCTTTTTTTTAGAGGACTCAGAAATATCATGAACTTTACTCTTGTATGCATCCAAGGTCAGCTGCCAAAATATTGTGGACAGATCCAATATATTCATTCTGATCGATGACAATTTTCGAACTTAATGTTACAGTCCTCCAAAGAGGATGTTTTTCTGTACCTTTTAATAGTTTGTTAAACAATATCTTGCTTAACGTCACACGGTTCAGACGTTTAAATATTAGGATCACCGGCCAAAAACCAATTTACTACGACTTCCTGATATTGCTGCATCGCACATCAAAAACAAAACACAACTGGCAAACAACCAACACCATGTGTATTTGTGAGGGCAAGAACTCTCACTTATACCTTCTTATATCATACGAGAGCAATGGGAAGGACTCGAAAACTTGTGTTCGAATATATTGAACACGGTGCACCACAAACAACTCCGAGAACATAGACAAATCCTAGAATAATACTGAACTATTCAACAGTAAGATCAGGTGATTAAATTTGACGGAATAGGAAACTTTCGAAACAAATAGATAACAAACATTCACATTCAGTTCGCATGACAAAAAAAAAATTTCAGAGATTAATTTGAAACATTATTCATATCTCAATAATAAAAATTAATTAAAATAAAAATTAGATCTAACTCAAGAACGGATCGACTTAAAAATTTGTATGTAAGAGTTTCTAGGATCGAGAAAGGTTATTATACTGGATTGAGACCCCTTCTTCATTTGGGTGAAAAGAGTTCCATACAAATGAAACACAAATTTCTGCTTACTTCGAGAACTAGTCAAGCAAATGGAACCAAATTTGGTACGTAGAAGTTTTTGGAAGCAGAAAATATTTCTATGGTGGCTCGAAATACCACAAAATATCAAAATAATGGTGGCAGTGGTCCAAATCTTACAAAAAATGGTGGCTCGAAACCCCTCTCTTCTTGAAGGAGGGGTCCCATATAAATGAAACACAAGTTTCTGCACAACTGAGAGCATAGCATATGCAACCAAATTTGACACGTTGAGCTTTTTGTGAACAAGAATTATTTATCCGGTAGTTGACCCCCCACCTCCTCTATGGAAGGGTAGGGCTCCCATACAATTTAAATACAAATAAGTTTAAAACCAATTAGGCAAATGGAACCAAATTTGGAATGTGAAGAAGTGCAAGAAATATTTCTATGACGATTTGACACCTCTTTTTATCCTGAAAAGGAGAGAGGGGGTCCAACACCAACGAAACACATAATTATAACACAGAAGCCAAAAATCGACCCCACAGACAATTTTGAATTCTGAGAAAGCGAATTCTGGATTCTGAAAAACAGCCTGAAATGAGTGAATACAATCAAAAATGGGTATTTCCGTAATCGGTAAGATGCACAGGAGCCAAAAATAGACCTAGTATGTGGGGGTGTGCGAAATTTCGCGAAATCTTGAGTTTTCCCGAAATTAAACGATAGTTACCTATCGCATTTATAAATTCTGATTTAGGTTCAGAGCTGCTTCAAAATTTCAGGCCTTACAAAAATCTGAAACATCTAGAATTTACAATATTTTGCTTAAGTTCCGGAATTTTCTTGAACATTTTTCACTTAGGTAAACTTTAAATATCTCTAAACCTCCTTTCCAAGTATGGTTCAGCGGAAATATTTACTTAAAATTTATTAATTTTAGAAGAAGAATTTCGAGAAAAAATTCGCTTAGTTCCGAAAACCTCCGAATTTCGCACAGCCTTACTCAGATAGCATTTTGAGCCTTTTCAAGGCCATCATATTATTTTCAGTTGTTTTATTAGTGTCAGATAAAGTAATTGACATAAAAACGCTTGAGATTTGCCGAATCAGTATGAATATGAAAAGAATTTGAATTGAATGTGAATTGCATTCATTTTAGATTGAATTTGAATTTGGATTCCGATTGGATGGCTTGGATTGGGATTTAAATTGGGTTTGGATTTGAATTAGATTGGGACAGGATTTTGATTGAACTTGAATTTGGATAGATTTTGGAAGAGATTTGGATAGGTTTTGGATAGGATTTAGATAGAATTTGGATTGAATTAAGGTTGGATTCGGTTCAGATTTAGATTGGATTTGGATAGATTTATACTTGGAAATTGAATTTGAACTATATTTGGATTAGGCTTTCATTTAGATTTATGATTTGGATTAAATTTTGATTGGGATTTAAGTGGATTGGAAATTGATTTGGATTAGATTAAAACTTGGAATGAATTAGAATTGGATTCGGACTGGATTGGGATTGGATTCGCATTGGATTTGGATCGGATTTGGTTTGGAATTTATCTGCATTTGATATGGATTAAATTCGGATTTGAATTGGATTTGAATTAGATTCAGATTAGATTTGGTTTAAATTTGGATTGGATTTACATTGGAATTGAATTGAATTTGGATAGGATTTCAGCTGGATTTGGAATAGATTTGGATTCGCGGATTGGACAAGGATTCAGATTGGATTGGATTTAGATTAGATTTGGAATGGACTTGGACTCGATTTTAACTGGATTTGGAATGGATTCGGAATCGATATGGATTAGATTTGATCAGGACTTGGATTGAATTTGTATTGGATTCAGATTGGATTTGGATTAGATTTTGATTGGGTTTTAATTGGATTTGGAATGGATTTGGACTCGATTTTAAATGGATTTGGATTGGATTTTCAGTGGATTTGGATTGTATTTGAATTGGATTCTGATTGGATTTGGATAAGATTGAGATTGGGTTTTAACTGGATTCGGACTCGATTTTGATTGGATTTGGAATGGATTTTCAGTGGAGTTGGATTGAATTTTGGGTTTGGATTTGGATTAGATATTGATTGAATTTTTACTTTTTTTACCGGATTTGGAATGGATTTGGATTCGATTTTAACTGGATTTGGAATGCATTTCTAGTGGATTTGAATTGGATTTTTAGTTTGGATTAGATTTTGATTGGATTTTAACTGGATTTGGAAAAGATTTGGAATGGATTTTCAGTGGATTTAGATTGGATTTGGATTGTATTTGAATTGGATTCGGACTGGATTTGGATTGCATTTCAATTGGAATCATGATGGAGTTTGATTGGATTTAAACAAGATTTGAATTCAGATTGGATTGGATTTGGATTAAATTCGGAATCGATTTGGATTAGATTTGATCAGATCTTGGATTGAATAGGGTAGGAGTTGAATTCGATATGGATTGGACTTCGATTGGATTTGGATTATATTTTGATTGTATTGGGATTGAAATTGGATTGGATTTTTAGTTTGGATTTGGATTAGATTTTGATTGGATTTTTACTGGATTTGGAATGGATTTGGATTCGATTCCAACTGGATTTGGAATGGATTTAATATGGATTTGGATTAGATTTTTAGTTTGGATTTAGATTGGATTTTATGTGGATTTGAAATGGATTTGGACTCGATTTCAACTGGATTTGGATTGGATTTTGGGTTTGGAATTGGATTAGATTTTGATTGGATTGTTACTGGATTTGGATTCGATTTTAACTGGATTTTTAGTGGATTTGGATTGAATTTTTAGTTTGGATTAGATTTTGATTGTTTTTCTACTGGATTTGGAAAAGATTTGGATTGGATTTTCAGTGGATTTAGATTGAATTTGGATTGTATTTGAATTGCGTTTTAATTGGAATTAGGACGGAGTTGGATTGAATTTAAACATGATTAGGATTCAGATCGGATTGGATTTGGATTAGAATCGGAATCAATTTGGATAAGATTTGATCAGAACTCGGATTGGATAGGGTAGGATTTCGATTCGATATGGATTGGATTTGGATTGGATTTTGAGTTTGGATTTGGATTAGATTTTGATTGGATTTTTACTGGATTTGGAATGGATTTGAATTCGTTTTTAACTGATATTTAGAATGGATTTCTAGTGGATTTGGATTGGATTTTGAGTTTGGATTTCGATTAGATTTTGATTGGATTTTAAATGGATTTGGAATGGATTTGGCTCGACTTTATCTGGATATGGAATAAATTCAGTCTAGATTTGAATTTGATTTGAATTAAATTGGGATTGGATTTGGATTGGATTTAGATTGAATTTGGAATACATTTGGACTGGATTTAGATTAGATTCGGATTGGATTAGCGGATTTGACTTGGGTTCAGAATGTATTGGATTTAGATTAGATTTGGAATGGACTTGGACTCGATTTCAACTGGATTTGGAAAGGATTCGGAATCGATATGGATTAGATTTTATCAGGACTTCGATTGAATTTGGATTGGATTCAGATTGGATTTGGATTGGATTAGAATTTGATTGGATTTTAACTGGATTTGGAATGGTATTGGACTCGATTTGAACTGGTTTTGGAATGGATTTGGATTGGATTTTCAGTGGATTTGGATTGTATTATTGTTTAGATATGAATTAGATTTGGATTGATTTCGTTTAGATTTTGATTGGCTTTTAACTGGATTTGGAATGGATTTGGATTTGATTTTAACTGGATATGGATTGGATTTTCAGTGTTTTTGGATTGGTTTTGGATTGGATTTGAACTAGATTTGGATTGGGATTGGATTAGATTTGGATTGGATTTTTACTGGATTTGGAATGGATTTGGATTCGATTTTAACTGGATTTGGAATGGATTTATAGTGAATTTGGATTGGATTTTTAGTTTGGATTTGGATTGGATTTTGATTGGATTTTAACTGGATTTGGATTGGATATGAATTAGATGTTGATTGGATTTGGATTGGATTTTTGGTTTGGATTTGGAATAGATTTTAATTGGATTTTAACTGGATTTGGACTAGACTTTAACTGGATATGGAATGGATTTCGCTTGGATTTTCAGTGGATTCGGATTGGTTTTGATTGGATTTGAACTAGATTTGGATTGGATTTGGTTTCAGGCTGAATTGGATCTGAATTAGATTCGGAATTGGTTTGAATTAGATTAGATTTGGATTTAGATTGGATTTAGGTTTGGATTGGATTTGGATTGGATTGGATTGGGATTGGATTTTTACTGGATTTAAAATGAATTTAGATTCGATTTAACCTAGATTTGAAATGGATTCATAGTGGATTTGGATTGGATTTCTAGTTTGAATTTGGATTAGATTTTGATTGGATTTTAACTGGGTTTTGAATGAATTTGGAATCGACTTTAACTGGATTTGGAATGGATTTTCAACAGTTTTGGATTGAATTTGGATTGGATGTAAATTGGATTTGGATTCGGATTGGATTTGGATTGGATTTCTAGTTTAGATATGGATTAGATTTTGATTGGATTTCAACTGGATCTGAAATGGATTTGGATTTGATTTTAACTGCATTTGGAATGGATTTGGATTGGATTAGAATAGGATTTAGATTGGATTTTCAGTGCATTCGGGTTGGATTTTGATCTTAACTGGATTTGGAATGCATTTGGATTCGACTTTAACTAGATTTGGATTAAATTTTAATTGAATTTGGATTGGATTGGATTTTGATTTAACCAGTTAAGATCCGGGACGGAACTTGTTTTTTAAAACAGCTCGTTCTCAGCACTTGAACGGCCGATTTGGGAAATCTTGGAGTTTTATTCAAGGGGAATACTTGCTCTAAGTTTTGGTAAAGGTGCCTCCCCTCTCGACCACTCCCCGTTTTTGTGAGACGCAAATGTCTGTGTTTTTTTCTAATTTTTCAAACAGATTGAGCAAACACTGGGAATTTTCATACGTATCAATTGCTCCATGTATCAAATCATGTCAGGTAGATGAAATATGGTATGTAAGAGTGAATTTTGGAGTTACTAAATTATTTCAGTACAAAATCACACAACTACGTTTTTTAATAAAAATTCTAATAACAAAATCGTTCTTCAAATTTTAGGCTCTACATTTTTGAAGTAAGGTCTCCTGAATCCATACGCGATAAAATATTTATTTTAGCATGGAAATATTTTGAGAAAAACGAGTTTAAATTCACTAAAGTAAATATTTTAATGGAAACCTGATTTTCTCAGTCTCCCACGGTGGGTTTCAACTTAACTCTTCAATTTTCAAGCTCTATATTTCTAGAGTAATCCAATTATGCTGAAAGATTTATTCTAGCATGCACAGATTTAGAGAAAAATGAGTTTGAATTCACTGAAGTACGAGTTCTTATGAAAACTTGATTTTCTCCAAATCTGTGCATGCTAGAAAAAATCTTTCCCCATTGTCGTTATATATTGGTTTCTAGAATAATTGGAAATATTTTTAATTAAAGGTCATACCTCTCAAGTGTACACACCTTCTCATATTTGGTGTAAACCCCAGGGAATTGTTCATATAAGGTCATCATCTGAAAATCCCAACTTTGAAACTGATTAAACCACTTCGCCACTGTAGAATCATCTTCCTTTTGATAAAAGTGCCATTTATAGTCAAAACACCCTTTTTAATTATAGTTTCAATGGGATAATGTTTAAAAATAAACTGATTAATTAATTCTGAAAAAGTTAGTCAAATAATACCAACAAAAAATATGAATTTCAACCGGCAGTGTTGCCAGTAGTGTTTTATTTTTGCATTTGAAAATCTTAAATTGCAATTTTCGGCAAATGATTGTAGTTCGATTTCAAATTTAATAATTTCATCATATTCCTGGGAAAATTTTACATAAAAACAACTTATCTACCCGAGGATATGAGCATATGAGGAGCAATGATGGAGTTACAGCATTTTCAAGAAATAGAGTCTTATTTATCTTATTTGGCTAGTATATTTGCTTTGACTATGGACATCATGGATGATACAATTTGAATAAAATTAGTCAAGGAATTACCAGCTGCTTAGATATCTAAACTAGGAAATTTTGCCGAAACTGAAAAATTTTAGGTTGGTTGCTGACACTGCTGTATCTGGTGTAAAAATAATTAAGAGGGCAGTGTTCACATTGGGAAATTGATAGCTTTGAAGTTTCTCTTTTCTCTATTCCTAGCAAAAGGATCATCGCTTAGAAAATCCTTTCTTTGCGATGCTTAATTAGAACTTAGAAATTTTAAATTGACGAAAAAACTATTCTATTGGATATCTAAACAAAAGGCCACACTTTCCGTTGAAATTTATATTACATTATTTATATATACAGTAACTTGAGTTTTGCTTATGATTTTTCATGTAAAATTTACTCAGAAACATAAGAAAATTATTATATTGGGAATCAAATAATACATATTTGCTGAAAATCGCGATTAACTTTTTCAGAATTCAAAAATAACATATCTGGCAACACTGCCGACTAAAATTGATTTAATTGTATTTCTCGATTAATTATCGCCAAAAATAAGGAATCACTTTATTTCTAGACATAATGTATTTGCAAATATAGTTAGAAGAACATGACAAAAATGGCACTTGAATCAAAACAGGGGCTGGTCTCGCGAGGAGTCAGCATTAAAGTTGGTATATTTGCATAGTGACCTTATATAAACAGGATCGTTGGCACGTTTGTACTTTTTTGAATACTTGAGATGGAATGACCCGTAAGTTCTAGACAATTTATAGACGGTATAAATTTGTTTTTCAGTCATTATAGTGTCTTAAAAAATGTAACCAAAGGTAACAAGATTTCTCAAAAATAAATCTGAGTAGTATTGGTTCACTACCTGACGATTACTTCATCAACACGTGTTATTCAAATTGCAGAACATAATAAAATATGAGTTGTTGTAGCACAAATTGATATTCCGACAGGCTTCTAGGAGAAAAACACAAAGTTCAGAGTACTCCTGTAATGGCAAATAAATTTCCGATCTAGTTACTCTTTCCGTGCTAACAAAACGAAATTCAAAAACCAATCAAGCAAATATTTTCAGCTTCGGTAACCGCAACCATCGACAACCTGTAGGAAATCAATTTTACAGACTGTGCAAAATCACTCAACTGAAAGCAAAACTTTTTCCAAGGGAGCCAGGATTCTCTCTACCTGTGCATCGATTTCCGGTTGTAACCAACCGACTAAGCAAGAAAAAAACTTGTTTCCGAAAAAACCGGCATCGCTCCAGCCTTTGTATAGCACACACACGCACTAAGCTGTTCACGCAACTTTTCTGGCTACTTTATTCTACTCTACCACCCACCCCCGTCCGAATGCATGTTCACAGCCGAAAGGAGTATTTCCCCCTTCCCCAGTCACACTGTTGTTCTGCTGTCCCGTAATGTAACCATACCTATGTAAAATCAAGCAGCCATGATGTAATCGGAAAAGTTGTTCCTTCTTGTGTGTCGTTGGCCTCCCTCCCATCGCCGAATCCCATAGACATTTCAAGCGATGGCACTGATCCATCTGCCGAACCGCTTGAAAAGCGGAGGAAAGTGAGGAGGCTCTGATAGAGAAACGATACCACAATTTGTACTGCTTACGTAGACCTTAACTCCTCCCGCCGACGCAACACAGTTCTTCTATCTAGGAGCTAGGAAAAATTGGCACAAGTGCCAAGTATGAACTTTTCCGTTAACACACACACACATTCACATGCACGGTATTGAGCCATCATCGTCATTCATCGCATTCATCGCATGGTGTGCAGTTTCCCTTCTTGCACAGCTTCCCCCCACCATCCCCCACCAGAGTGGTTCTCTCAGTAGGCGAAAGTTTTGAACAACGTGTTGAATGGCAGAAAGCACTTTTCCTAATGAACATTTCGTGACTCATCATTCTCGTTTCTTTGCTCTGCTCGACGCACCCTCGCTCGGCAGAGTTTGAAAATTTGCGAACATTTTCGAAGCGATTCTTTCTTCGCTCTGTAGGAGGCTGACTGTGATAGCGCTTCTGCACAGAGACTACTGACTGACTAGAGACGTAGTTTTTCTTTTCATTACTAAATTTGCCGGCTTGCTGTGGGCGAGATTCCGCATCGCTCGAAGATAAAACTCTTCTCGACTTTCGGAAACATCCAAGAAGATGAATTTTACTGCGAACTCTCGGGTATCGGTAGTTTAATTTGAGCTCACTGGAATGTGAAATCATTCGCTATTGTTTGGAAAAACGGTGTCAATTGGGTGGAGATTGATCCAATCGCGTTCGGCTGCAGGGTTTTCGGCTTTCGTTATTCAAAGCGAGCGTTCGAGGCAATTGATTTCGATCAACGATTCGAACTTTGACTGGCAAGAGTTCGTGACCGGCGGGCGCGGGTGTGCTGCGACTACGGCAAGTTAGCTGCTGGAGAGAACGTTTGATGATGTGCCAGGAAAGGAAAAATCGGAAAGGCCCCGGTGAGAGTCTGTTGGAACGATGACTTGTCTAAAGCAGGCACACACAGGTTGAGATCGATTTAAATGCATGTGTCGTCGTTCGTACGGAGTGTCTTGATTCGAAATTAGATTTGCAACACGAGCTGTTGCTATTTGTTAGAGCATGACGAGAAGATTGAATTGAAAACGCTTTGCTGAGTTAAATGAATGTTTTCTGAACGAAGAAAGATTTTTTTAGTCATCTGCATGAACGTATCTAAAAAGTCCCATTCACCCTCGTTTGAAAAAATTTAAAAACCGACTCAAAACTTACTCGAAATCAGGTAATTTGACATTTTGTACAGTTTTTCTATTTTTTTATTTAAAAATTCGAGTCGTTACTTGAAAGTTGGAAACGGGCTTACATAATTTTACCACCCTTTTATCAGTCGCCAGCGAACCAAAAACAATCAGTCCCTCAACGTTCCGTTTCGACTCTGTCACGATCGTCGGTTTGGCAATGATTGATGGCACCAGCTAGTCTGACCCACCGGAGGCCAATAATAATCACAACGCAAACACCTTGATGGCCAATCGATCTTGACTACACCAATTGATGAACCACCACCAACATCGTATCACATCAATCTCGTTATCGGCCGATACCACGGCAGTCTCCTGAGCCCTTCGAATTTGCTCGTGCAAAAACTTTTCCCATCGCATCACTTTTCGCACCTTAAGTCGATATCTGGTGGCAATATTGACACAGGCACAGGCACATTGCTCGTTTAAGTTTTGGAAATGATTTCCAAGTCTAACTGACGAACGGAGCCAGGATTACGAGACTAATTATACCCGAAGGCCAGTTCCCCACGTCGAAAGAGACAACCAAAGTGACTTTAAATTTCCATTAAGCTTGCCATTTTATGGTATCATTTTTAATTTGCAGTAACGTACTGTCCAGAGACTCCGTATGTGCACTAAAGTTGCTTACCGGAAGCACTACCGCTTTATAAAGACAATACACCCGACCGACCGACCGAAATGGTTACTAGGTCGCTCCGCAGGCACGAACCTTCTCGAGAACACAAGCAAGATGGTCACCAGCAGCTAGAGCTCCTCCACACCACGTTTATGGCTGTTGTCGTAACTCTTCAGCACGGACTCGAAATTTCCCCTGATGCCGTATCAAAGTTGTTCGCCCAACCGAAAACGGGGAAACTTTGGATCGCCGTCGTCGTCGTCGTCGTCGTCGTCGGGTTCATTGGCTTGGGTACTGTGGACTCAGTGTACACTTGAAAACTAGAACAAAAACTGGTGCCACCTCCTGGGGCGAAACGGAAGAAAAAAAGGTGACATATTACACATTCACCCAGCCACGGAAAAGTTGCTTCTTTTGGTGGGTTTTCTCCGAAGAGTTGTGAGAAGTTGACCGAAAGTGGCGAGGAGAAGGGACGCAAAGTTTCCCGATAGGTTAGCGTTTCGCGACCACGTAAAAAAGGAACTAAACCGCGGTGGGATGTTGACATAAAGGCACTTGCTCTGCTGCAGTAGTTTTACGAACACGGTAAACATTCCCTCCGGTGTAGTCTCTGTATGTACGCCGAAAGTTCGACATAAGTTGGACCGGAAGTCAGCAGTCAATGGAATCACGCTCGCATCACAACCTTTGGAATTGCTTAGGGCAGTTGAAGCGATTGACTTTCTTACCCCCGATGATAAAGACGCGCTTAAATTACAGCTGGATGTTTGCTTCTTCAATCTGTGATTGTTTGAGTTTCGAACGAACTTTGAACGGTATAATTTATCTGAAACGAATTATCAACAAATGGTATTCGTACTTTGCTCTTTCCCCCGTTCCAGTTTCCGACCAAAATATCACTGACTAAGGGGCGATTCGAAATTCATCGAAACAGATTTCCATTAAAGTCACGGCTAAAAATGCTCTCGGTGGAAAGGAAGATTAAGCAAAAAACTGTCTCGTGCAAAATGAGGTTATATTTCAGCTTACGTCGACAAAATATGCTCGACGCCCGTCATCAAGGATTCGGTACGAAACACTTTCTCCTCTTCCAAGGCATATAATTAAGCGACATCCGGACGAGCGACCGACTGGCGGCAAAAAATCCTCACAGCAATTTGGTACCGAGAGATTCACTCCCCCTGCTTCCTTCACCAGCTTCGCTGAGATGAAATTGGGCTGTTGTATTTTGAGATGATAATAAATCAACCGCTTTCTTTCATTACCGTCCCTCGCCCTCCTTTCCACTCCAGCATATGTCCCATATGTCTTCCGAAAGAGTCTATTCTCAGGTTCGGCGACTTAGTCACTCTTTCGCTACCAATCAACCGCGAAACCGATCCGAAACCAACCAAAAATATTTTAATAACAAAATTTAAATTTAGATTAACCAACACTCCCTTTTCACCTGTTCGGTGCCCTTCACCGTAATAAGAAATCATTATTCTTAGGCCACCGAAATAGGGATTTAATTAAATTTCGACACTCTCTCGCTCGTTTCGTCGCCGGTCCATTTTAACGACGAGCATCTTTCTTACTTTCTTGGAGCAAATTTTCACACCTGGCCTGTCCGAGGGGAAATTAAAGCAAATATTTATTGGAGTACCGCCTCGCGCCACCATCATCTTTTCTAGTCGTCGTTCTAGTCGTCCTTGGGCGGTGTGCGTGTGCCTGCTCGTATCGCATCTGTCTATTAGCTCGTTTTCACCCACATCAAAAAGAAAAATAAAAACGAATCGCTCCAAGGCTGAAGGCTCGCTCTTCAGAGCAGTTGGAGGCATCCTTTTTCAGCAAGCACGTACCCCAATCTTCGAACGTACGGAAAGCTATGAAGTCGTTGTGCTAAATGAAAACGAAGGCTATTATTCTGCCGTTAGTTTTTTTTTCGTGTGTGTGCGCGCTGTCTTCCTCAAAGAGTTTTCGATTTGGCTCCTAGAAATAATGGTTTGATAGATAGTGTGTGGTCAAAGCCTCTGGGAAGTGGAGCGATGTTGAAGTTTCCATTACGGCCCTGTCGAGACTACCGTCGTAACGTACTTATTTCGGAAGAGGTGGCCCTCACCCTAGGGCCTTTGATGTTATCCCCAAATTATGCTTTCCAGTATGTCAAGCTTCTCTCTTGTGCATTAAGGACGTTATTTGCCGCAGTAACGAGGCGTATTTGTTCGGGATGTGATGTTCATGTGTTAGACATAAGTGAGCACGAGGTTCTTTCCTTGAACCAGTCATAATCATGATACGGTTGGCTGGTTCTATCAAAAATATTCTCGCAACTTTGGAGTACAGTAAAGCACGTGTCTATTAGATTTTTGAAGCAAACGCATGAAAGTAGAGGATTTCTTTAGAATTGGGTACAAAGGCTATTAATAGGAAAATTAGGGAATATCAGAGAAAACTGAAAAACAATAAGAGAAAAAATTGAACCGAAACGATTTTTTTATAACAGTTTTCCACCATAACAGCTGATACGGGACCTCTAGGATTTGATTTCATATCCAATCGATCAGCAACATTGCCTTTTTTTGTACTGAGTGCTACAAAAATCAGGAAAAATTATGAAAAATTTCGGGGAATATCAGGGAAAACATGTTTGTTATAAATTCAGTTTTGAACACTTTTTCGTCATTCTGAAAGGTGTAGCGTGCAACAACCAAATTACTTCCATGTGGAACATTATTTAATAAAAAAAACAAGAAAAAGCTTTTGCAACAGCACCTAGTTTCGCATAACAAAGGTTCATGACAAAAAAAAAGCAGAAATATCGAAAATTTAAAATAAAGTTAAAAATGTCACAATAACCCGTTATGTGTTCGACGGGTTTTCCGGGTACCTTTTTAGGTTTCATAAGACGAAATTTCATAGTTTTCTGCAATCAAAAATGATAAAACTCAGTGACATTTCAAAGCTCAATTAAAGGTAACTTTTGATAACATTATTTAGGTTTCATATAGTAACAAGGAGGGGGGTCAATGGCCCTGGCCACTTGCTCGGAGAATCTACTTCTCAGTCGTAGTCCCTACAGTGGTATTCGGACTTAACGCCACAGCACTCACTGCAAGAAACAGGAGAACACTTCGTAGGTTTGAGAGAAAAATAGTACAAGAATGGCATAGAGCATGTGGATCTACGGAAGTACAATCTACCAGAAAGCTACTAAGGAACCGCACGATAGGAAAAAAAGTAAAAATTTATAGAATCCTGAATTTGGGGCATATTAGAAGACGCGAAGGTAATCATCTTCTACAAGCTGCATACAAACTAAAACTACCAGGACCAAAACGTAACTGTAGACCATGCGACACGTGGCATAAAACTCTGGAAAAAGAGCTTAACTCGTTGGGGAAGACCATAGACGACTTTCTTCCTTTCTTGTTGAAAAGACACGAATTGAAACAAAAAACCAATGAATTATACTCTGCTAGAGAACTCTCAGATAGCGAGGTTTCTAATGAAGAGAATTATGAGGATCAAGAAACTGAAGATGACGGATGGATGTAATTAGAATAAATATAAGATTTAATAGAGAAAATATTTTTGTAATAAAATACGAATTAGAAGTAATTATTCTTCTTCCTTTTTCAATAAAAAGAAACATTACCTCCATTATATATTAATCCATATTCCTTTCAGAGGGCGAGTAATGGCGCTATAACCATAAGCTAAGAATGCTAGGACTAGAGTTAGTACTCTAGTTCCAACCGTAACAGTTGAAGCGAGTAAAGGCGCTATATCCTTGGTTTCGAAACCCGAACAATAGGAGGAAATACCTATGTTCCATCCCAGGAGATTGGTCAGCAAAGGAGTGTACTTTCTTAGCTTTATCACTCCCAACGAATAAGGTATATTACTTCTTACATACGGAACGGTTGGTGCGGTTTGTCCCCGTTCTTAGATTACATTGTATTATATTGCGCTACACAGTAGGCCTGGCCGTTGACAAGAAAAATGTATGGAAACCATTTTTAAAATGGTGGATATCATTTTCCAGGATCCTTTCAAGTACTGGCTGTGTAAGTGTAGACTAGACTAGACTAGACTAGTAACAAGAAGGGGGGTCAATGGGGGAGAGTTGTTTTTTTTACCACTTAAATGCCCAACGAGGCACCCTGGTACCCACAAGTCGTAATTCTTGTAGCTTTGGCAATTTTCATCCGATTTCGATACTTCTGGCACCGACTAAAGTCGGTGTTTACGCAGGGGATACGTGCCGCGTAAAAGGAAACCGCGTAAATTCCGGAATCCGCGTGAGAAAAAAATACCGCGTAAATTGCGGAATCCGCGTAAAAAACCAACGTAAATACCGGAATCCACGTAAAAAAACGCGTAAATTCCGAAATCCACGTATAAAACCGCGTAAAAAACGCGTAAAATCCGGATTCCGCGTGAGAAAACTTCGTAAATTCCGAAATCCACGTGAAAAACCCGTGTAAATTCCGGATTCCGTGTAAAAAACCACCGCGTAAATTCCGGAATCCACGTGACAAAAACCGCGTTAATTCCGAAATTCGAGTAAAGAAATTCCAGAATCCGAGTGACAAAACCACGTGAATTCCAGAATCCGCGTAAAAAAACGCGTAAATTCCGGAATCTGCGTAAAAAACCGCGTAAATTCCGGATTCCGCGTAAAAAAACCCGTAAATTCCGGAATCCTCGTAAAAAAACCGCGTAAATTCCGAAATCCACGTGACAAAAACCGCGTAAATTCCGAATTTCGCGTAAAAACCGCGTAAAATCCGCGTGAAAAACCGCGTAAATTCCGGATTCCGCGTAAAAAAAAAAACGCGTAAATTCCGAAATCCACGTACAAACCGCGTAAATTTCGGATTTCGCGTAAAAAAACGCGTAAAATCCGGATTCCGCGTGAAAAAACTGCGTAAATTCCGAAATCCACGTGAAAAAACCGTGTAAATTCCGGATTCCGTGTAAAAAACCACCGCGTAAATTCCGGAATCCACGTGACAAAAACCGCGTAAATTCCGAAATTCGAGTAAAGAAATTCCAGAATCCGAGTGACAAAACCGCGTGAATTCCAGAATCCGCGTAAATTTCGGAATCCGCGTAAATTCCGGATTCCGCGTAAAAAACCGCGTAAATTCCGGAACCCGCGTAAAAAAACCGCGTAAATTCCGAAATCCACGTAAAAAAAACCGTGTAAATTCCGAATTTCGCGTAAAAACCGCGTAAATTCCGGATTCCGCGTAAAAAACCGCGTAAATTCCGGATTCCGCGTTAAAAACCGCGTAAATTCCGCAATCCGCGTAAAAACCGCGTAAATTCCGAAATTCACGTAAAAAACCGCGTAAATTCCGAATTTCGCGTAAAAACCGTGTAAATTCCGGATTCCGTGTAAAAAACCACCGCGTAAATTCCGGAATCCACGTGACAAAAACCGCGTTAATTCCGAATTTCGCGTAAAAACCGCGTAAATTCCGCGTGAAAAACCGCGTAAATTCCGGAATCCGCGTAAAACAAAAAGCGTAAATTCCGAAATCCACGTAAAAAACCGCGTAAATTTCGGATTTCGCGTAAAAAAACGCGTAAAATCCGGATTCCGCGTGAAAAAACTTCGTAAATTCCGAAATCCACGTGAAAAAACCGTGTAAATTCCAGATTCCGTGTAAAAAAACCACCGCGTAAATTCCGGTATCCACGTGACAAAAACCGCGTAAATTCCGAAATTCGAGTAAAGAAATTCCAGAATCCGAGTGACAAAACCGCGTGAATTCCAGAATCCGCGTAAATTTCGGAATCCGCGTAAATTCCGGATTCCGCGTAAAAAACCGCGTAAATTCCGGAACCCGCGTAAAAAAACCGCGTAAATTCCGAAATCCACGTAAAAAAAACCGTGTAAATTTCGAATTTCGCGTAAAAAACCACGTAAATTCCGGAATCCGCGTTAAAAACCACGTAAATTCCGGAATCCGCGTGAAAAACCGCGTAAACTCCGGAACCCGCGTAAAAAAACCGCGTAAATTCCGAAATCCACGTAAAAAAAACCGTGTAAATTCCGAATTTCGCGTAAAAACCGCGTAAATTCCGAAATCCACGTAAAAAACCGCGTAAATTCCGAAATCCACGTAAAAACGCGTAAATATCGGATTTCGCGTAAAAAACCGCGTAAATTCCGGATTCCGCGTAAAAAACCGCGTAAATTCCGGATTCCGCGTAAAAAACCGCGTAAATTCCGAAATCCACGTAAAAAACCGCGTAAATTCCGAAATCCACGTGAAAAAACCGTGTAAATTCCGGATTTCGTGTAAAAAACCACCGCGTAAATTCCGGAATCCACGTGACAAAAACCGCGTAAATTCCGAAATTCGAGTAAAGAAATTCCAGAATCCGAGTGACAAAACCGCGTGAATTCCAGAATCCGCGTAAAAAACGCGTTAATTCCGGAATCCGCGTAAGTTCCGGATTCCGCGTAAAAACCGCGTAAATTCCGGAATCCGCGTAAATTCCGAAATCCACGTAAAAAACCGCGTAAATTCCGAATTCCGCGTAAAAAACGCGTAAATTCTGGAATCCGCGTAAAAAACCGCGTAAATTCCGAAATCCGCGTAAAAAACCCGCGTAAATTCCGGACTCCGCGTAAAAAACCGCGTAAATTCCGGAATCCGCATAAAAAACCGCGTAAGTTCCGAAATCCACGTAAAAAAAAGGCGTAAATATCAAATTTCGCATAAAAACCGCGTAAATTCCGAAATCGGTATTTTTAGAGCAAAAATAGTGGGTTTGAGGAGAACATCCTTCTGCTGTGAATTTTTGAAAATTTTAGGCATCTAAAAATGAAATGATTTAGCTTATAACGGTTTGACAGGCATTCTCATCTAATTTCATATCTTTAAATGTGATATATTAAGAGGTTATTACCTGTAAATTGTCACAAGCTGCTTCTTTTTTCACCTGCAACGGCCGAACGGTAATCAAAGAGATGTCAAAACTTGGCATGGCCAAAATATGTTTACCTCAGAAAGAGGCAAACATATTTCGGCCATGCGTTCAACCACTTTTTCAACTTTTTCCAACATGTTAGAGTATTTAAACTGTTTCTATGACATTTTATTGATGTTACTACAACAACGAATTGTTCCATAAGCATACTTTTTTGTTACAATAGCGTCCGGACGTTGACTTGTTTATTACCACTTCCTCTTGACTTTGGGTTGACTCAGCCATGACTTTGAATATGTATGAACTAATTCCAAAACAACACTACCTAGAGCCAGTTTTTCGCTGAAAATTATAGTGTAGTATGGTTCTTTGGTGTGTTATTCAATGTTGCATGCATGGTTTTCTAATATTCATTGAATTTATCAGATAAAATGCGTAAAATGTTACCGGGTGGGCCAAAATATGCATGTGGGCAAAAATACCCCCGTTACCCTATTCTTATTGCCTATTGCTTATTTTGATTTTTTTTCTAGTTTTCGATGTTAGTTTTTTTTTTTTCAAATTTTGTGTTGTGGTATAGAAGTTAGTGGTGTAGCTAAGAATTTTCGTCGCGTCGTCCCAATCCATTGGTGCTTATTGGGTAAAGATCTCAGATACTTATTGAGTTGTCTGTGATCTTTCTCCAACGCTCCAATCTATTGTGGATGATGAAGATTGTCTAGAAATTTGAAGTTATGTAACGTTGAATCGCTATGTGTTGAAAAAAGAATTTGTTTTTTATTTTTGATTAAATATATGTGTTTGATCTTGCTTTAAGGATAAGATTTTGCTTTAAAGATAATAAATGTGTAATTGATGAAATGTATTTATGTAATTAATGTAGGGTTGGCTAAGGTTTTGAAATTGGTTTTGTACTTGAATGATTTGAATTCTAGGTGTCATAATTAATCGACATAATTAGTTCTATTTAATTAGTGGTAATTTGTTTTCGTTATAAGTTGAATAAGTTTTGTTATGGGTTATTATAATTAAGTCATTTGCGAAAGAAAATTAAACAAAAAAATTTTTTTTTTTTCTTAAACGTTTAATATTCTTATATTTCATTTGTTTTAATATCTATTTTTATTGTTGTTATAGGAGGTCTTAAAGTTAAATTTCAAGATTTTTTTTTTAAGGAAAATATTTTTATAGATATTTATAACGTTTTATTTTTTTTTTTGTTTGAAGATGTGAGATTCGCCTTGTGTTTTTTTATTCTGTATTTTATTTGCAACTTTTTGTTGTTGTTGCTAGTATTGTGAAAGTTATCGGATTATAATTAAATGAAAATAATATTACATGATCTTTAAAAATAAATTAATCTAAGAAAATATTACAGTGTTATTGATGAGTCTTTTGCTAATCTGTTCGGTTTATGACTGATGAGTAATTTGTTTTATAAATGTTTTTTAAAATTGAAAAATATTTATTAGATTTTGAGTTTTTAAAATTAGTGAGACAATGATTATGTAATTTGGTAGAATTTGCATTGATGTAGCTGCTCTGTCAGACTATACTCTAAGTATAATCAGATGAGGACAAAAATATATGAATGCAATATTTCTAACAATGTTACATAAACACATAAATTTATATTATCTAAAGTTCGGTTTAGCAGAATTGTTTAGCACATATTTCGTGACTATGGAAAAACTGTTTGTTGTGTTTTTTTTTTAGTTTAGGTTAGGTTATTTATTTACGTTTGTTTTAATGTCATGTAATGTTTTAGTTTGGTTATTGCTTTGTTTGTGAAAATAAGGAAAATATGATAATTGTTTTTATGTCATATTTTGTAATGTTATGGTTAAATATGAGTTGCTACTGTTGAATAAATTTGTTGGATAAAGATAATTCAGATAAAAATATTAAAACGAATTGAAATATAATTAGAAATATAATAAGGAATTAGGAATAATAAGGATTAGTGAACCAATGAAAAGGTTAGCAATATTATGTTAACTAATAATAAGTGTATAAATTTTAGGTTATGAAATTACTTAATTTAAGGTATATAATTGGACTGCTTTTCTATTTGCTGTGTTTAATTTAAAAATTTGTAATATTTTTATGATATTATAAAGTTATGATTATGTTTATTACACAATAGTTATTGAAAATGATCGTAAAGGATTAAAGTTTAAATCTCTTATTAATCTTATGACGTCCTTCTGGTCATCTTTAAAGTGCCAGGCATCCGGGGTATTAAAAAAAATTAACTTATTATGGCTACGAGACGCTAGAGTCCGTGCACTTCTCATTCACCCGGGCATCCGATAACCATTTTGGTTCGGGCATCTGGGGCAAAATTCCATCCAATTATTTTTATATTTTATTTATTGATTGGGTGCAGGCCTGCTTCCTATTCTACTATGTTTTATAACATGGCTCCCAGGAATATATTTTTCTTAATTTCTATGCCTTGCTATGGATTTTTAGCCTATTCGCATAGCAGGTCAGGCTGCTAGGGATTTTGGGCCTATTCACCTAGCAGCTCTTTAATAGATAAATAAATATATATATTTTTTTATTGTTGCGGGCTTTCACCGCGCTCTCATAACGACAATTTTTAATCGTAGTATTTTAGTTTAGTTTAGTTTTAGAAGTCGAGGAAAAGGATTATTTTGAATAAAGGAAAAATTTTGGTAAGTGAAAATGAGACAAAAACAAGTTAAAGTTAAAATGTTACTCCCACCTTAGGCTGGTCAGGCTCAAGATAAAAGCTGTTTCTTTATTCGGGTACACAGAAGTGACCAGCCTCGTGTACCGGAATAAAAAAATTAAAATAAAGTGAAATTCATAAAGATTTTTTTTTTTTGAGAATATAGAATAATTGTCCTTTAACCTAGTTTAGATTTTTTTTTTGGCTGGTTAGTAGTTAAATATTTAAGTTTGAATTGCTGATATGTTTTTCCAGCTTGTTTTAATTTTGAATCTTCCATTTTTTTTTTCAACTAAAATAAAAACGCACAAGACCCGTAAATTATTCCAATGGGTTATTTGTCCTAGAATAAACCTGATTTATTATTATTATAATTTTTTTATACTGTTCTCTGTACTTTATTTGAAATATCTTTATTCGTTATGAAATATTTAATTTTTGTAATATTATTTTTGTTTGAATCGATTTGAATCCGGATTATTTGTTTTATGGTGACTCAATTTTCTTCCTTTTCTATTACTGCTTACTATTAGTATTGCGTTTCTCGTATTCGCCACTGTTTTTTTTGCATCTTTTTAAAAATTCATTTCTTGATAATAGCTATGGTTGCTTGCACGTTTCTAAGTATTTCTCCATTCACTGTTTCCACTCTTCGTATAGCCTCAGATATGATTGATGATTAACCTATTCTCTACCATTTTCAGTAGCTTCAAACTATTACTTGTATTATCGTTGCCTTTTTTTGCAGTTGCTCCCTAATGGGTAATTCGTTTCGTTTCATGTTATTTGTGTGTATTTGACAAATTTTTAATTATTTAGAGAAGTTTGATTAATGCCCAATATGCACTACTTTTCGGTTTCACAATTAAACTTATCTCACAATGCTCAAGAGACTACTATAACAGTAATAGATGTGTAATCTGTGTCTTTCGATAAATTATTTATGCATATTATTTTTTTTGTCTATACGTACGGCAATAAATGGTTGAATTATTCATTACTGTTACCATCTAAAAATTTTTTTCATTCTCGCTTATTGTGCTCCTAAAACCTGTCTCATCCTGCTGTTAATCTGGCATGTAACAAGCTTTTACTTTTTTTCTGTACCAGAGATATTTCATCATACCATTGTTTATATTTTATATACTATGTTTACATAGGTATTGTTTCATTTTTATCGATAAACATCGCATTAGGTTAGACGCAGAAGCTTTGAATCCACTTGGCAATCGTGTTGCGTAACTTCCGCATAGTTTATTTTTACTTCCTTGTCTTCACATAATCTTATTGAAATGTCTACTGTTCAGTTTCACTTGATTCATATATATTTGACAGCACATTTATATTGACTCCATACATCCAGATTTGCGCCGCACGATTGATTTACTGCTGCGACAAGATGACGAAATGATAGATTAGATTCATTGAATAAATCGCAACGTTTTAGATTATTCTGTACAAATAGTTGCTAATGGTTAATCTTTCGATACGATTTATGACGCGACGTTCTTCGGATGCAGGCAAGTCATGCTTCACTAGATCAACGCGGTTATAAGTAGTACTAGTTTTGTTATTCCACACTTTTTAATGTGTTGCATCCATGAAATAAGTAGGTAGGTCCACTGTAGAGCCGATACCAGCTTTTGCTACATTTCATGAGAAACTGAAGAGTCCAATACTTTTAGTTTGTTGAAGATAGAGCTGAGTGTTTGGCAGGCAGGCTTTAGAGCATTTGAATGCCTAAGTAATTAATGTCTAATTGCGGCCACGACCCAAGTTACACTGACTGAGTTTTATTAATTTATTTTTTTCTGGTCGCATTGGTTACAGGTTTCAAAATTTTTCGTCAATAAACAAAGAAAAAATCAAGCAACTATCCGCTCAGTAGTAAACTTATTAGCAAAAATAAGACATTAGGCAAAGAAAACATTTCCTAATTTTTCGTTTACTGAATAAGACAGCATATTGTAGCCAGCCCTGGTCGATCCCAAATCAGCGTGCAGCTTAAGCGCCACTCCGTTAGGAGACTGCACGCCACGCTATGTTTGCCCGGTGAGACTCCCCTAAGGGTCAGCCAAAGTTGCCATGAAGAAAAGGAATCAGGATCGGACCAGATAGGCTAATAAATTTTAGGCTCCAAAAGCGGGTAGAAAACCCTTTTATCAGCCAGCAGAAATCTTCAATACCAAAGTGAACTCAATAAAAGCTTACGGTAAGGGATCACCCATACCTTGATGTTATCATCACGGGCAAAGTGGCCATTTGCCGCTAGACGGCGCAAACATCTCGAACAGTGAGCTTTGCTCGACATTCAAATCCCGCCACGCGGAAGACACAACGAACTAAACTAAACGAATACGAATGACGTGAACATATTAGAACGTACTAAATCCTTCCAGTAAACACATTACATGATTTGTTTAACCTAGGTTTAATCTAGGCCTATCTTCTATTGTTCGTGTGCTTTTTATTCCCTACTGTGCTCGTGGACCCATGTGCTTTAGATTTCAATCAGCTGCTTCATTAAAAATCTACAGAGACGTCACCGGCTTAACCAAGTGCTTGCACCCGGGTGTCTAATTCGGTAAGGTGGCGTTCATAAAATATTATCTATCATAATTGCGTGCACGTCAAAATTTGCTCACCTTATATTTTAGAGACACGGCGGTGGCATGCCGGTCGCGGCCGACTTAAGTCGGAAAAATTAATACGGGATCTACAGGGCGTCCTTTAAGGAGGCCTCTTCAATAGAAAGAACGATACGACTCACCGAGACTGCTGCGACGGTCGCTGTTGTTGCTGCTGTTGGTTGCTTTACTGGATACTGCTACGGCTGGCTGCTGATGATGATGTTAGTTGCTTTGCTGGCTACGGCTGGCTGCTGGTGATGACGATCACATGTGGCAACGGGCGTGCGATCGGTCGGCAAACGCCGACGGGGGATGAACTGCGGCGGGGATAACTCGCTTCCTTAGTGCCGCTTACAGGGAGATATCTCGACCTGAAACGGACACTAGCTCACCGGAGCGCTCCGGTCTACAGGATGTTACACGATGATGCGGATTTTGGGAATACCGCGTGTCTTCCGACGATGTAGCGCTGTCGGGAATTTCGTCCGATGGGGAAAAAACTCGTTCGTCTTGGCTGTCGAATAAATTGTGAGTAGCCGGCTGAAATGAGCACATTTACCTATCTGAATTTTCTCGCACACTTTATTGAATTGGCGAAACTATTTGCACACGTTATTCGACTCTATCTAATTTTAAAATAAAGAAATTTAATACAACTCTACTATGTTCACATTATATGACTTACTATTAGAAACTTAAAGGAAAAACGCGGACAACAGACACACGCGCGACACTTCCGAAATGCTTGGCGGACTAGGACGAAATGAACGAGCAATGTAAGTCCTCAGATAAGGGAAGGTGATTTCGTACGACTTACAGGAAATACGTAATGTCCCGCCAACTTCTTCGGGTTACTTCGGAAATCTACGATTCTTTTGGCTGTTTCATTTTGTAATCTTAAATTGGCTCTATCTGTCCCTTTCCAACCATTCTTCGAGGTTTCTTTAGAGACTATCGCGCTAAGTTAGTCTGAACGGGATTGTGAGCGGCTGACACTTAGAGAGAAATTATGCGATGGGATTGCGACAAGTGTACCGAAATAGCTAGCCTACATCTTGGCGCCAGCAGTTATGTTGATTTCGAAGTTACTAATAAATGCTACGGCTACAATATATTTTTGACATATAAGTTAAGCAAATAATTTGATATTACACGGCAAGCAAATATTATTCGTCATTTCAAGCAAATATTTACTTCGTATGCTCCACACTTCTACAACGTAAGTTTCGTGTTTTGATACGATATTTAGTTTTATTGTAATATTGTATGGAAAATTTTTCGAGGAGCTCGGGAATCCCGGGAATCAATGTTTCTATTCCCGGGATTCGGGAATCCCGGGAAAAGGTAATTCCCGGGAAATCCATCCCGGGATTGCAAACCCTAGCCGGAAGTCACCATCTTGAAGTTCAAAATGGCATCTATAGTTATTTCCGGTCTCTGGACATCATCCCGATTCCGAAAGTATTGTATTGAGTGGTATATGGTCATTTTTGGTTCCTCTCTAGAAACCGGAAGTTGCCATTTTTAAATAAAAAATCGCCTCTGAGGTTCGTTTTCAGGCCTCTGGACATTGTTTTGATTTTGAAACTACTCATATGGGGCGGTAGTTGGTCAATTTTAGCTGTTTTCTAAAAACCGCTAGTTGCCATCTTGAATTTTAAAACGGTGTGTGGAGTTGATTTCGGGTATCAGGGCCTAATCCCGATTCGGGAAATATACATATTCGATGGTATTCGGCCAATTTCAATTCATCTCCAGAAACCGGAAGTCGCCATTTTGAAATTAAATTTCAGGTATCAATTGTGGTTATACCAATAATATTATTAAATATTCATAAAAATCCTCAGTTTCGGAACATATCTCCAAAAAACCGCTTCCAGGAATAAGAAAAAAAAATTCTTTCGAGACACCGCTGGCACTGATTTCAAAGAGGATATGTTATCGAGCACATAACGGTTAACAAAAATGTCATAAAGAAGGTAGACATGGAAAAAATGTCAAAAATTTCAAAAAGAGAAACATACCAAACTTGTGAAAATTTTCAAAAATGTCAAACGTGTAAATAATCTTACCGATTTTCATAATGTCATAATTTATAATGTTTAAAATTCAATTTATAAAGAAAATCGAGAAAAACAATATTTTTACATAAAATGTTGGAAAAGTGAAAAAAATCCACGGGTTTTGTATAAGCCACGACCGCAAAAACGTTACGAAAGCTGCGAAAAAGTGACTGAAATTATTTTGACCTCTAAAAATTAAGTTGTTCCAAGAATTATCACAATTTTGGGATTAAATCAACTAGAAGTGAGAAGCGAATATAACACGTATGATTTTCACATATATAAACCCACTTTGTTCGGCAAAGCTGTGGCACATTTTATAAAAAAAAAATTTGCGGGAGGCACCATACTTCTATCAAACGAACTTTTGTGAAGTTTTCGGTCAATTCGTTTCGGTCAATTTTAATCTCCCAAAGCGTTTTCCTCTCTCGGATTAGTTAATGTTTCTCGGGGATCATTTTTTTGGATCAAAATAAATTTGATCATGTTTCTGCAGCTTTGAAAACACAGTGACAGCAAGGTTGACGTAGAAATACTCAACAAATCTTAACAGAAAAAATAACCGCTAGAAAAAAATAACAACTCTTTTAATACATTGTTTGGTTGTCCTTAGAAGGACAATTTGTTCTTTGATCCCAAAATCCGATACGTTGACCGGAAATTTCTACTAAGATGTGACCGTCCATCGTTAGAGACATTTTAGAATCAAAGTTTAAGAAAATTCGAAATTGTTTCAGTATATTTTCTCAATATTTTCAGCCTTCACAAACCTTGCTAACAAAAACTCATTTAGGTCTCCGAAAAAGTCATCTTCTCTAGGGGTACCGAAAACTCACAGGAATGGTCAAAAAGATATAATATTTCTTTTTTTCCTAACTTGAGCTCTAGAGCAAAACCTATGTTTACCAGTGTAATTCATCATACCGTCTCCTGGTTTCTGCCCAACTGTGACCTGAGGATGTACAAAAAAGGTTTTTTTTTTGTCTACATTTTTTGGTGATAACTCTGTCTGTGAGGAAGCGATATTTTTTGTGTCTTCTCAAAAGTTGTGTGTTTGAATGATATACAAATACTGACTGAACGATTCTATTCTTCAGGACCAGTCCAATATAGCACGGTATATTTTTAAAACAAGAATGCTTAGAAGAAAAGCGTCTTCGTCAAAGTTTTTTGTGGTAGCATTATCTACAACTTTGTTCTTAACATCATTACTCTAAAGTGCAAGTAAGAAAAAGGGAGCTGCATTGCCGCAAGGTTACAGAGTCCGCTTTGTCAAGCGGATGGTCGGTCGTGGGTTCGAATCTTAAAAGAATCAGGCCATTCGTTGTAAAAAGGGACTAAAGCATGGGTTTATTTTCAACCGCCTATAAAACTATAAAACTGGCCAGAAGGGTGAACGATGAAACTTCTCCAGCGAATTATAATTGGTGGTATTTGGCAGGAGGAAGAAGGCTCGGTATAGTAGAACAGTAAGCGTGTAAAAGGAAGGGTAAAATCACATTACACACAAGCACGGATAAAAATAATAATAAGCATGCAACTTCTCAAAAGCGGTGTATCAACGCACTCGTACCTAACGCCAGGGATTTCAGGTGTGCTGTTGTGATTGTGCCCAGTATGACTTTTTCAATACAACAGCATCAACAATCAATGACCACGCCATGTTCGAATGTCATGTGAATTGTGGCCTTATTGCCTTATTGCTTCCACCAAACAATTATTCGAGTTCAGTGTACGGTTGTTGTATAAGGTTAGCCTTGGGTTCTACGAAATCAAGCTATACTTTGATTTCTTTGATTGCGAATATAATATTGTTTCAAATATATTGTCACCCGGTGCTCGGATGCCCAGAAACTGTGATATATCCATATGGGACACCAACAATTGTATAATAAAATAATTCATTTTCAATTGGGCCTCCGTAGCATCAGAGTTTATTGCCAATGGTGGAAGCGGAATACAGTGGATGATAAAGACGATAATTTGCTGAGAATGTTTTTATTGTCAAACTTCCAAACGTAGATATTTAAGAACATATTTAGAAGTAGCTTTGCTTTTCACCTCACTCATTAAGACTGTCACGCGACTGACACGAAAAGTAAGAAAAATAGGAAAAGAATCAACTTAGAAGTAGCAAAACTTTTGAACGTCCAGGTGTGAAAAAACAACATCACAGTTTAAAATTTGACCTTCGCACAGTCACCCACCCGAGCACCGAAGGAAACTGATATCTCTTCAAGCCCGTAGGGAATCAAATTTCTACTCCCTCTGCTTAGTAATGACTAATGAACATCTTGATGAACTGATGCACGTTTTTGTTACACACTGCCATGGCTACTACCGACTGTCGTAGCCGACCACCGTCGCCGCAAGTAGCTAATTAAACCATATCACATTCCATGATGGACGGAACAGCGACTGGAGCGCGCTGATACTTGCTTTGTCAGCCAGCGGCGTCGGATCGTCACATTTTAATAACCGATTACGAAACCGGTAGCCGGCCGCTTGTCACAGGGACGGGGGGAACGACACGACGACAACGACAATGACGGATATGACGTTCTGCAAAGTAGCGCGCCGGATGAAATTCAAGACCACCAGCTTGGTTTCTAGTTACGCATTCGCAAAACTCGTTTATTCTCCAGCGTATTTTCTATGCTGCTCCTCCGCTGCGCTATCTCGGACGGTTTTCGGTTGCGAAATAAGTTTATCGGTTCGATGTCAAACGATACTGGTGGCGGGTTCAAGGTAACAAGGATGAGGCCGGAGGGGGTATGCAAAGCTATGTCATGCTTTTCGCTCCGACGATATCGTCTTGAGGACGTAACGTTCAACTAGGGATGGAGATATTGCCGATACACACGAGGCACATCGTCTAAATTATCTCAAATTACCACATGATATCGTGTGCCGGTGAGTCGATGGTTCGGGCTCTGTGTCTATATTAAACGACACCGTTGGACGGCGCCGCGCGGGTTTGCAAACCAACGTTTGACGTTCGGTGGCAGCGCAACGCTGATTAAAACCCCGGGTGCAGGAATAATTAGTCTCGCCGTAATTGCCTTCGAACGTCAATAGCACAGCACTCAGTCGTTCGCGGTAAGAAAAGGACAGTAAGAAATACGGGGAGGGTAGATCTCAGTTCAGCGAAACCACAGAGGCAAACTTTTCCAATCAGAGTATCAGAGGCAAGGTAGATAACAGGGAACTATCAAGGGGAATGGTTGTGCAGGTAATTGTTAGCCATGTATGGAACCCGCTGTCGGTTTTTCTTTTATATAATATCAGCCATTTTCTAGGCTGCCCCCGATGCATTTCTATGCTTTCAATTGACGACGGAAGCATTCAATTTATTATGCGCGGTATTGCGTTGTTTTGATGATATCGGCACTAAAACAGAAGTGAAATAAAAGTTGTGTCTAAAAGATCAAGCAACCACTATTTGCGAAGTTGCTGTCCAGTAGCTGCAAGCGGATGTATCTGATGTACTTTAAAATGCTAATTGCCAATTGATGACTGATCTAGAGGTTTGTCAGACTAGATTATATTTGCCATGTGTAGTGGAACGTTGACGTGCTTGATTTTCTTCTTGTTTTTTTATATTAAGTATTTTTAACACAACAACTCGTAGTAAAAAACGAAACACAGAGAAATTATCTTTTGCATTTATATAAAGGTTAAATTGAACATGAAAAAAAAAGGTTGACAAAGAAAAAAAAAGGGATTAATTTACAATCATGATTACAAAAAAATTTCTTAGACTCTTTATACGAAATTACATTCCTTATAAAGATAATTAAAATACGCAGCTAAAACCACCTGTTTTAAGGCCACTGATGAGACTCAAGGGTTTTTTAACGCTTGCGCTTCAATTAGGTAGATAAATTTACTGTTTCTCTCCCACTCTCTCTCTATTATTGTTACTTTCATTTTCTGTTATTTTTTCTCCTCTCGACTATTTCATTCTTCATTACGATCTCTCCTCTACTTGTATTACATTTTCTTTTTCTCTCTTTTTATTCTTTTTTCGCTCCGGTATTTAATTGAATTTATTCAATTAAAATTGTTGAAATCAAGTTTCTTTATTTATTTGTAGGCGACGAAACTTTTGGGACCAGCCGCTGAACGAAACTCGAAAAATATTGGCATCCTATTGGTCATGTCATGTGAAACAAACGTCGAATGTTGCTCTTGAACTGAACATTGACATAAAAACGCTACAGTTTATTTAAACAGCACGTGCGTTGCACGGTAAGCGACATCGATTATGATAGCAAGAAAATACTTAATCTTCTATGTTGTTTTCTCTTATTCTCTCTTCAATATTCTCTCGCATTCATATCCCTACCCGTATTCAGAGTGAGTGATGAGAGCGCGTCTAACAATTGTTTTTCAATCCCGTTTTGCTGCATGATAATCATTGAGTTAGGCTACTCTCTCTCTCTCTTTCAACTTGCCTATCTCCTCAATGTTTTAGAAGTTCACATTATTTTTATCAAAGCCACTGGCATTGTCTTCTACTTTTCTTTCTGTTCTAGTTTCTTTATTATCTTACTTTCGTTCCTTTTCTATTTTTCTATTTTTATCTCTCATCACTATTTACTATTATCTCTTTTATTACTCTTTATTACTCTTAGATCTCTCTTCTTTACTTCTTCATCTTCTCTCTATCGCTTTGGTTTTTTCCTTCTATGTTTTATAATTTTTCGTTAACCAATCGCTAGGTAAACGACAAAATACGAGAATTTTTTATTTAAATAAAACTGTGCCTCCGCTTTCGACTAGAGGACACATGCCTTAGGCGACATTCGTACATTGCGTAACGTAAAAATCCAGTTTTCAAAAACTTGTTGTCCATAGACGAGTTGTAGAAAATTAATCTCTAAATTTTACTCAGAAGCGAAAAAAAAATTTAAAAAAAAAATTGCCAAAAATAGGATTTTTTAATGCATTTAAAGAGTGAAATATGAGAAATTGATGCCATTTATTAGAAATTTTTGCAACTTGTCGCAAGGTGGAGTAAAAATTAAGTAATTGCGGTACAAATTTTTACACTTTTTCGAAATATACATTTTTCATGTAAAATTATACGCTAATTTTTTAAATCATCAGTTACGTTGTATCGAAGCACGAAAAAAGTATGTTTTTATTGATGCAAAATTCTTGATGGTTACTCAAAAGTGCGCAAAAAACTTATATCCCTTCACCTAAAAGTTTATATAAACCAGTCTTATGTCCCCTTAAGATAATTTTCGTAGACAAACATAACCAGTCACAAAACATTGAAAAAATTAATGTCAATTTTCCCCATTTTACGGTACTTATTGGTTTCAAACTTACTTAAAACAATTATTCGGAACATTATACACTCCAAAAATAATTGTTGTACTATAATTTTGGGAAATTAAAAAAAGTTACGTTATATTGAGGTAAAAGTTACGTTATATCTAGGTTGCCTTATATCGAGGTATGACTGTATTGAGAAAAAAACTGATTTCTCTATTAGAAGAGAATTTTTTACAGTATTTACAACGATTTTCTCTTTTAGTTTTCTTATTCTGCTTTGGTTTTTATGCTTCTTCAAATATATGTCTTACTTTTGTTTCTTTTGCTCTCTTCATTCTCTCAAATGAACCTCTGTGTTGTTATCTCTTTTTTTTTCTAGTTATCTCTCTTCTCTTTTAGTCCTTCTCTACTTCATCCTGTTGTCACTTCTTTTCTCTCTTCTTCTCTCTCTTTCATACTCTCATCTATTTCTAGGTAACCTTTTTCATTTATTGCAATTTTTTCTCCTCTGTTATCTGTTATATCTGTCTTTTTCATTTTTTTTCTGTTTCGCTCTTTTCTTATTATCTCTTTCTACATTATTTTTTAATTACTATATTCGATAAAATCTTTTTTATTTCTACTTTTTTTTTCCTGAAAATTTCTTTTTTCAAAGCAAATTAACCAAATTTTCACTACACTTTACTATTTCTACTTGCTCTTCGTTTTTATTATTTCGTTTTCGTGCTTCCTCTTTCTCTCTCCTCTTTCCTTCCTCTCTCTCTCGCTCTTTCTCTCTCTCCCTCTTTCTCTCTCTCTCTTTCTCTCTCTTCCTCTCTCTCTTTCTCACTTTCTCTCTCTTTTTTGTGTTGAAGATTGGTCCTGTTCTCTACACCGTCTTATTTTTTTCTAAATGTTTGCTTCTTACATTACACTAGGAGTTATCTATGAATTACGTAAGGGTTTAGGGGGACAGTGGAGATGTTGAAAAATCCTTACGAATGCTTACATAGGAAGAAAGGTGATTCGAGAACATGGTTATGTCTGTTATGATCGACGATTCTACTCTGACTCCAAAAAATATTCTAGAGCCGCAGTGTCGTCAGTAAAGTTTTGCTATTAGTTATTCTCCATCTTATAGAAGTTTCAATTTTATAGTTAATTCGCTCAAAAGTAAGAAACAAATTTTCCTTTTTTCATTTTTGCACATAAAACCCCTTATAAGAACCCCTGTAAGAAAAAACTTTGTCGAAGACACTATACTTCTATCTGTCTATTTAAATGGACTTTTGTGGAGTTTCTCATAGAGTACGCCTTAGAATTTTTAAGTTTTATTTTCTATAGTAATTTTCTACATTTTTTTAATGTTTTACAATGAGATGTGCTATAACAAAACACACTATTTCACCGAAGAAAGTTTATTTATATCTTTTATTATATTTCTCAGTTATTGAAATTTTTTATTTAACCCTCTAGTGCCCAAGTTAATTTCTAGACGGGCTTCGGTAAAATCAATATGAATCATTATAAACAGTTTTTAAGTATTTATTGAAGTTTTTTAGAGGTTTGACTGAAGCCCGCCAAATGGCGGTCTCGGGCACTAGAGGGTTAAAAACTGCACTAATTTACGAACAGATATCGAAACAAAAAGACAAATGCCTCTCTCTGGCTTGAATGACGCTTGACTTATACTTCAATATAGAAATGGTTTTGGTTGTGGGTATTTGTGGATTCTGTTGATATTTGTAAGTTGATAAGTGAAAGTCTTCAGTAACTAACAAACTGTAAGAGATAAAAAAAACTTTCTTTGGAGAAATTGTCTGATAATATTGTAGAACACTGAAAATTATGGAAAACACTAGAGAAAGTTTTGTTTAAAAAAAGTAGATTTCAAGCGGCATTCTATAGAAAACTCCACAATAACCCATTTCAACAGGCAGATAGAGGTAAGGTGTCTTCGACAAAGTTGTTTCGAATAAATGTGCTACAAATTTGCCTAAAACAGTTTGCAAAATAAATATATAAAAATGATACAAATAAAATTTGTTTTTCACTTTTATGTGAATTAATATAAAATACAAAATAATTGATAGAAAAACTACGCTGAAAACGCTACAGCTCTAAATCAATATATTTTGTGACATAACAATTTCGATCCCGTTTTTGCAGCTTTGAAAGCGGTGGCTGGAGCGCATCGAGAATCGAAAACAGTTTACGAAAATGCTGCTCTAATTGAAACAACGTGCCGCGATCGATCGCGTGAAAGAAGGTCAAAAGCCTCCTTCGGTTTTTTTATGTTCTCTCTTTTAGTGCTCTTTTTTTCTTTTTGTTTGTTTGACTTTCAAGTATTTGTTTTTCTCTCTTCCGTTATTTTTCTTGTCTATCTTTTTTTGGTTCGTTTGACTATTTTACGTCTCTTTTGTCTTCTCTGCATTTTCGATTCTCAGTGCCAGGCTTCGATCTATCACCCTCAGGCATCATTTTGATTCCGAAAATACTCATATTTGGTCGTTTCAGGCCGTTTTCTCTGAATTGTTAGTCGCCATTTGGATTTCAAAATGACGTCTGAGGGGATTGGACTTAGTTCTAGATACTATCCCAGTATTTGAGGTCACAAAATGTACGCAGACATTGGAATGAAGCACTAAAAGCATACTGTTTTATGCTAGTACTGTGCGAATTTCTTTGTCTTCAGTTGTTCAATACCAAGCAAACAACCTAACTTAGGAGAATTGAATCAAAATAGTACACTTGAAAGAAGTTATCGACACGCTCTGAACTCATATTGCTAAGCAAAAATATGAGATGGAAGGAAGGTGATAAGATAAAAATATTGCAAAGAATTTCGGCGCAAATGCCGAACGTGCGGGGCAATATTTTCCCGTCAAACACTAGTGTCGAAATATCAAGATAACTTGAGCACAGACGTAGGAAAAAATATGTATAGAAGCCAAAGCATTAGTCTCCGAAAAAAAAGTGTTTACCCATTCGCAAAAGCCGTTGGCATCATCGAAGCCAAAACAAACAAATGCCAATAATTGACAAATTTGTACATTTTTTTGCTTCCCCGCTTTGTTGTCGTCGCTCAACGTGAACCAGAACAACAGCTTGAGGGGCTTCTATAAATGGCGCCCTCCAAAAGCGCTAGAACGACAAACACCGTGAGTGCAGCGCGAACCGTGGCGTAATCATCAGCCCTTTCTAGACCAACTTCAGCAAACCGATCATCCATTGATTATTCCGACCTCGTTCGGGTACATCAGGCGCAGCTAATTGATATTCCAAAGCTGATGCGACGCGAAGAAAAAGGGAAAACCGATACTTGGAGAAGACAACGATCGACATTTCCGACAAACCGTGGTCGCGCGACTGGGGCGCCACGACGCGGAGGCGTCAACAAACTGACAAGCGGTTGGCTGGTGACTGCCATCATGAATCATTTTTGTGGTGTACACGCGTGTATTTTTATCAGATTGTTTGCGTGTTTTGCAGACAGAGAAAAAAAGAACGAAAAGAGAAAAAGAAAATTTAAAATTTTGCTTGCATTACATTTGTGGTTCAGAAAGTGCCTACAACAGCTATGATTTATTACTTCATTGATCTCCACGCCAGACGGAACAATATTTCTTGCTAAACATGAGCTGCTAATGTTGCGTGATTGTAACATTACAAGGCCAGAAACCGGTATCCATTAGACGGCCCACTAAGCAAGATTCTTGTATGTAGTCGGGCCACAATCTTGATAGTACATGCACAGAAAAAGACGTCTTTCCCCTTCTCGACGAAAAATTTCAAGTGCGAAAAAGGAACTGGTAAGACAGCATACATAAGAAGATATTTTTATGAACAAGTTAAATTAGATTTGGCAACCATCGATCAAACTTAACAGGTTCGGACAATAACCGTAAAAATAAAAAGTTACTTGAGTCTGATTTTCGGATTCGTTTCGCACGCGATGTTCCCTGATTCAGATTCCAGTCTTGAAAATAGTGCCCTTTAATATGTCAAAAAAATCAAAACAATGTCCAAACTAAGCATGACAGATGTATTTAAGAGCTTTTTACGGTTCGAAACTGCTCATCCTCAACCAGCTTGTAAAGAAATTAAAACTGACACGTACACAAACAGTAACTTTACGCATTTGTATCTCTTTCTCCATTTCCCACAAGGCCAAAACATTTTCCATTTCAATTTACCAGCGACAACAAAGCCTAAAACTTTTCTACCCAAAAGTAATCCAACAAAATCAATGCATCAATAATGTATCAAGCCACGGCAGCAGCGCTCGGTTGGCAGCAAACCAACGGCCGCAAACCCAAGCCAAACAACTCCAAGTCCCCCCCTTCTATTCGCTCCCCCTATCCAGGATGCCTAAGAGAGCGATGAATAATCCAGTAGACGAGTTAATCGAATCAACAGTATCCTTTATCGAACCGAACCGTGTCTGTCATAAAAATTAATAACTTTCGGCATCGTACGCCGCCGCGGCTTTGATACTGCACCAGCATTTGTCGCCTGGCAGAGCTACCACATTCCTGCCTGCCAGTTCTAATATCGGCGATGAAATTGGGATAGAATTCATTCTTCCGCTTAGTGCTCCGCATTCTTCCACCGATTGGCTTTATGTGCACCGGACATGGTACCATAAAAGTGTCAAACTCGTGCAAGTTTATCGATAATTCATCTAGTTTTTTTGTTGTTGTTGGCTCCCGTTCGAGTAGAAACAGCTGCCAGCATTTCAGCTCTAATAAATGGACGCTGCTGAATGACACACCGATATAGATCGACAAAACCAAATAAATATAAGTTGTTATACATAAATAGACAAGGCGGGGATTTAATATTAAATATCGCCGTGTATGAATTGACAGCGAACCGTTCAATTGCGCGTACCTCAGGGGAGCCACCTGGTATTTTTGTTTTTAATTTGTAATCGATTTTCAAACCTAGGAAAACGACGGTAACTGTTGCTGTCACCGCCGAGGAGATGCGATTTAGAGCGAACGTGATTGATTTGAGCAAACCTATGCCCCCACCCTTAGAATGACGGAAATAGAAGAAAGCGAAGGTGTACTTATAGCGGCGGCTTCTATTGTATTGCCCATCAATCAAATCCAACAACACACCGCGCGGTGGGGTTTGGCTTTATCGGTTCAAATCGTACTCCACTTTTCTACGACAGCCGGCCCCTCTGGTAGGCGGAACGTCGCTTGTCTGCGTACTGCCACAGGGCAACGGCAGCTAATAAGTATTTACTGCTGTAGTTTCTTGGAATCGATTTTCGGCGTAATTTTCTACCATTGAAGGTTAGTTGGAAATACGTGAACAAAACCCATTCATCTAAACCGGGAGATGTTCATGTTCGAAATAATGAGCACCTTGTGGGTCGTTGATGGAGATTGAATTGCCGGGGCATTTTTGGGCTTTTCGGATATGCTCCGCTCCACCCAACAGAACCAATGTCTGAATCTACCGGCAGGGTCGCCGTCCGGAATTATGTATGATAAATATGCTAGTGGGTACAGGAATAGATTTGTTTTCAGCTTGTATCAAATATTAAATAGTTGTTAGAGTTAAATTGGTTGTTGAACCAGATTGATGATGACGATGTCCTGGGGCTTGACAAAATAACGACATTGACGATTTTAAACTTCCAAGCCGTTCGCTCATTTTCACGTGTCATACAACTTAGGGTCCGTGTTTTTAATAATGTCTTCATCAAGATTCTGCTATTGTGACATTTAACTCTTACAATGATATTTTTACTTTTTAATTTCACCATTACACTTTTTTCTAAATCGTATTTTTTATTCGATTTTCGATTTTTTGTACTGTATACTGTAAAATACTGTAATTCTAATGGAACAGAAATCTCGAGTCAAAACCTGGAATTTCCATTACTATATTATAGAAGAAGAGTTAAATAAGAAAATTTGGCGGACATGAAAAGCATATCACTCAATGCTATATATTTACCAACGATATCATGGATCACAAGAATTCAAAATGTTTAACTTATGTAAATTCTTCATACAGAAAAAAACACATCTCCAGTGAAAGAAAAACAAAAATTTTTTGTTGTGCCCAAAGTAAACAAAATTCAATTTCAAAATCTCAAAAAGTGGGACGCTATGAATCTTTAAACAAGCTAGACAGTTTAACAATATAATTGAAAATAATCATTAGCGCGGGACAAGTATCTGATCGTATCGCCTGCCATAGTGAGTCCTGACAGGACGGTTACGGACATTTTACCCAGTTATATGCTCTTATTTTATTGTTTTCCTAGCTTTTGGACAAGCGTTGATTAGAGTGGGGCGTTGTTTGTGAAAAAATGAAACTTGATTGCTTAAAGTCAAAGCCAAGTTTTTTCTGTTCCAATTGGAACCCCAAACTCCTAAATTTATTTGGAGTCGCTTGGGTTTGTCTCCGCTTGGTGCATTGCATTTAAAATTTGTATGAATATTTGTATGGAAAAACGTTTTAAAGCTTCAAAAGGTAGGTTTTTTGATGCTGAACAACTTTGTCGGAGACACTGAGGAGCTACGATGTCCAAAAAAAAGCTATAGCTGTTCAAAGTTGAGTATGTCGAACTAAATGCTGAAAACCATGTTTTCTGTCAACACTACCAGTGTACCGCAATCAATCAGATTTCCATCATTATGATCCTCTGCAACATTTGTTGTTGTAAATTTGTTTACTTAATCCAGTTGAGTGAAGAACCAAAAAGCTTAGTTCTGGAAAACCGATCACTTTGCCCCATCCTAATGTTGATACACATAAGGGGGACCTTACTGTGGAAGGTCGAAAAATGATGAATTTTCGTGATTTTTTTTCGGATGTTTAGAGTATAGTGAAATGTTCGGGTATTCCGACTATTCATTGAAGTATATTTGAAGATTTATTTTGCATATCGTGGATGCAAATATGTATAATGAGTATTACGCTGTTGGCACCTGGTAACGTGGATGCTCTCTGTAAATTAGTACTAATTTTTAGTACCAACTGGTGGTAAGTTTTTCTCAGCAGTTACTGAACCGATTTGGCTGAAATGACCGATTTTTGTTTGATTTTGTTATAACCTTGTCGATCGGCGTGACAATGGACCATAACAACGAAATTTTGATTGTGATTCTTCCGGCATTTTTTAAATAAACTTATAACTTAGTTTTATTTAACATGCATATTTACATTTTTCTAAGAATGCATGAAACTTTGTCAGTTTTTGTACCCAGTAGGTGTTTTAGTTTATTCATTTGACAGGTAAGAGATTACTGGTGAGAAACGCCGTATCCCTGTGCGTCTGTAGTAAAGAATAGAGCGGTCGTCCAGCTCATTTCAAGATGGCTTGACAAAGTATTTTTTTTTTAATTCTTTTGGCACCAATATTAAGTGGTTAATTTGTGGTTTCGAAATTCAATTTGTGGTAATTTGTGGTTGAGTAATTTCTGAGAAATTTTCAGAAAACTGAGTCAAGCCAGCCCTGCAAATGATTTCGCTTCAAATGAATCGGACAACGATGATATATACATCAATCGAAAGCTCTTAATTTTTTTTTATTCTCGCTTATTTTCCGTCGGTCTAGTTCCGCTATTGTTTCGGCCAATCACCGACGCCCAGGGAGGCGACTCCATACCCAGGACCCTAACTCACGACCCGTTTATTAACAGACCGGCGCCAACGGCTTTACTTCCTCATGCGATGGAAGGCGTGATCCCAGAGATTTTTCGCCTCAGAAAATCTCCCGATGTCGGCTAGGATTGAATCTAGACCAGTTGGGTTGGTTGTGAGTGGATCACGCCACCTCACAACCATCGACACCTATGTCGGCGGTGGGATTCGAACCCAGGCGTCGAGCGTGGTTGGCGGAGACGTTACCAACCACACTAGGCCCCCGCTCCGGAAAATTGTTTCATCAATTTTATTAATTTTTCAACAAAATGCATCTACAATCTGTACCTTTCCTAACTCCCCCCGATATAACTTTGTATCATTTCGCACATACTTTCTTGCTTCTTTGAAACTTACTTTTTTGCTTCTTTGAAAGATAGTGAAGTTGTTATAGTGTGTGAGTATAGTGTGTTAAGAAATAACTCGAAAACTAATGCCTTTAGAATGTTAACTACCAAGAGCTATTTGATTTAAAATGACTCTCTGCATCTTTTAAAATCACCATTATACAAATATTTTGAAAAATGTTTGAATTAGAATTTTCATAAAAAATTAATCTACCATAAAAAAATTATTTTTCATTTCTCCATCCTGGACTTTTTTTTAAAAGTTGCGTATTAACGTCAAGTTTCTTAAAAAAAAAATCTTTTTTTTAAATTAAAATTTAATGTTTATTTTTAATTTTTTTGGTCAAAAAATTTTTTATTTGTACAGTGTATATTTTTTTATGATGCATTTTTAATTCCCTGCAATTCATTCTCAGACAGTTTTTCTATACAACCAACGCACAGTGGTCCAATAATGCAAAAAGCGGAACTTAATTCCATATCGCCTTTTAACTTCATCCTAGCTTAATAGTGTCTTCGGAGCAATTGTTTGTATGAATGACCCGCATAATTGCAAATTGTAAAAAAATATCAAAAGTTTACTATACTAAAAATAAAAAAATTAACTTTTTTGTGTTAAGAGATAGAAGAATAGTTTATTCAGCAAAGTTGTAGAAAATTCAAAAATATGAAACTTTGTTGAACAAATGAAAATCCTATCTTTTTTCGGTACAAAGTTATGAAGTACATTACATGGAACTTATTTAAAAGTTAGTTTTTTGTACTTAACTTTAGTTAGTTGCATTTTACACGAAAGTGTAGTTCGAAGGAATTGTTAGGGCACACAAAACAAACATTTTTGCCGAAGACTATATATCTCCAGGAGTTTTCCTTACAAAGTTATATCATATTTTAGCTTATTTTTTCGATAACTTCAAGAATGTATAGGTTAAAAAGGGGCAAGTGGAAACATGATGTCAATAGTTTTTCTTGAAGTTAAGCTGAAGTACTATAAACTTCTTTAGGTTCCATTTGTCCCAATCCACCCATTTTAGAGTACAGCGAACATATGTCACAGTAGGTTTTCATATATCAAAAATACTAACTTTTTTGTGTTAAGAGATAGAGGAATGGTCTTTTCGGCAAAGTTTAAGAACGTGCAAAAATATGAAACTTTGCTGAACAAACAAAATTTCTATCTTCATTGGGAACAGAGTTACAGAGTATTTCATGTAAAAGTTACTTAAAAGTTAGTTTTTTGTACTTAACTTTTGTTAGTTACATTTTACAAGAAAACTTTGTTCTGAAGAAGCATTGGGGCATACCAAACACACGTTTTTGTTGAAGGCTACACATATCCAGGACTTTTCCTTATAAAGTAATAGCACATTTCAGCATATTTTTTCGATAACTTCAACAACGTATAGAATAAAGATTAGGTGGATTGGGACGGATGGAACTTATAGCAGTTTTGAGCACTTGAGCTGAACTTTGAGAAAAAAAATTTACATCATGATTCCACTTGCCCCTTTTTCCTTTATACGTTCTTAAATTTATCGAAAAAATATGCTGAATTATGCTATATCTTTGTAAGGAAAAGTCCTGGAGATGTGTAGCCTTCAACAAAAACGTGTATTTTGTATGCCAAAATCCTTTTGTAGAACAACGTTTTTTTGTAAAATGTAACTAACAGAAGTTTAGTACAAAAAACTAACTTTTAAGTAACTTTTACATGAAATACTCTGTAACTCTGTTCCCAATGAAGATAGAAATTTTGTTTGTTCAGCAAAGTTTCATATTTTTGCACGTTCTAAAACTTTGCCGAAAAGACCATTCCTCTATCTCTTAACACAAAATAGTTAGTATTATTGATATATGAAAACCTACTGTGACATATGTTCGCCGTACTCTAAAATGGGTGGATTGGGACAAATGGAACCTAAAGAAGTTTATAGTACTTCAGCTTAACTTAAAGAAAAACTATTGACATCATAATTCCACTTGCCCCTTTTTAACCTATACATTCTTGAAGTTATCGAAAAAATAAACTAAAATATGATATAAATTTGTAAAGAAAACTCCTGGAGATATATAGTCTTCGGCAAAAATGTTTGTTTTGTGTGCCCTAACAATTCCTTCGAACTACACTTTCGTGTAAAATGCAACTAACTAAAGTTAAGTATAAAAAACTAACTTTGAAATAAGTTCCATGTAATGTACTTCATAACTTTGTACCGAAAAAAGATAGGATTTTCATTTGTTCAACAAAGTTTCATATTTTTGAATTTTCTACAACTTTGCTGAATAAACTATTCTTCTATCTCTTAACACAAAAAAGTTAATTTTTTTATTTTTAGTATAGTAAACTTTTAATATTTTTTTACAATTTGCAATTATGCGGGTCATTCATACAAACAATTGCTCCGAAGACACTATTAAGCTAGGATGAAGTTAAAAGGCGCTATGGAATTAAGTTCCACTTTTTGCCTTATTGGACCACTGTGCAACGGTTTCTGGGCTACAATGCTTCGAATAAAACCTATGCTAAAAAGGCATACGCCCCATTAGAATGTAACTCATGGGTGTAAAAAATAACTCCATCTGTGGAAAATGCTCAGTTTGCTGAGCCAAATACGTGTGCAAAGTTTCATTCAAATCAAAAATGGTCGATTAAATTTTCGCGTATTTCCAGGCGATTTGAAATGATTTTGCTCTATATGAACGACTGTCGATATGTTCTAGATAACCCACTAGCACTAACATCGGTAGGTGCCAGTACTATGCTCAGCCAACGCCGCGCGTACGGTCGGTGTTGACAACAAGAGGTAAACAATGTTCAAAAATTTAAATAATAGTTTTTTATTATTTTAATATGAAGTATGCCTACAAAAACTACATTTTCGTGAACCACAAATTAAGAGCTTTCGATTGATGTATATAGCATCGTTGTCCGATTCATTTGAAGCGAAATCATTTTCAGAAATGGCTTGACTCAGTTTTCTGAAAATTTCTCAGAAATTACTCAACCACAAATTACCACAAATTGAATTTCGAAACCACAAATTAACCTCTTAATATTGGTGCCAAAAGAATTAAAAAAAAAAAAATACTTTGTCAAGCCATCTTGAAATGAGCGGTCGTCCATAATGATTCGGTGTGAACGCGTCTTCGGCCCGGATGAGTTTTGCTCAACTAAGGATTTCCGGAGTGTAGTGACTCTGCGAGGTGTATCAAGATATTTATTCATGTCTCACGGTGACAATATAGTTGGCGCAACTTTGTTCGATTCTTCACTTCCACGATGACCAAACCCTACCTGTCCGTCGCAGTCGTGGAGATGCAGAATTAAACTCGGTCTCCGATAACATCGACTGTCTTTTTTTTTCCCTAACGGCCGTAAGGACGTTATAGATGGCGGAAGCTGCTGAATTGTTATACACTGAGGTCGTTTTTTACGCGGGGAATGCGTCCTAAATTTGCATGGACCCGCGTAAGAAACGACTTTTTTGAGTTGCAAATAAAACGAAAAAAATCGTCCTAAAATGTTTGAACCTCGTTTGAATATTTTAGTGGCCAATCTAGAGACCAAAATGCAATATTTGAAATTTTGAGTATTTACACCAAAAATTGTGATTTTTTTCGAAACTGATATATGATCTGATCACTCGTGGCCTTAAACGGAAAACGTGATTAAAATGAGGTCGATATCTTGTACCGTTTTTGAGTAATGGAATAAAACAATCCGCGTAAAAAACTGGTTAAAAAGACCTTACTGTACATTGAAGGGTAATCTAATATCAAGAAGCAATGTACAGTCAGGTTTTTTTACGAGGTTTCTTTCGCGCGGATTTTTGAATTAACGCGGATTTTTCAATCAACACGGATTTTCGAATTAGCGCTTTTTTTCACACAATACCGCGCTAATTCCAAAAAATTTTCGCGGATTTCCGAACGTCTATGCGTTTATTGAATAACCGACTTAGTCAAAAAAGAAAGCCTTCGCCCTCCGAAAGATTCGAAATGACCGACAAAGACAACAATTTTGAATACTGATCGTAGAGCGTCTAGAGTTTTTTCTAAAGTCTTTCTTGGTGGTTTATTTCACGCGGATTTTTAATAACCGCGGTATTTTTACGCGGATTTTTAATTATCGCGGGTTTTTACACGGATTCTCGAATAAACGCGTAAAAAACCTGACTGTACATGGATCTCTGTGTAACTTCACTAGCTCAGATCCATCACAGAGGAGCAACTACGGTCGCCATGCTCAAGCGCAAGCTCAAGAACTTGACCATTGATTTTTTCGTCATTATTGAAATATATGAATTGCGATTGAAGAACCGTCTTTTTATTATTGTTCAATTTGGTTCTTCGTGTGAAAATTTGACCATATATACCATATATATGACCATATATTTTCGATTGTCCATTTTCGATAATTTCAACTCGCTGTTTTGTTTAATTCACCATATTATTTGATTTTTATTTTTTTCCTGTAGTGTATTTTTTTTTATGAGATGCAGAAGTAAACTCGGTCTCCGGCAACAACGACTGTGACACTTTCTTGTTTACAATCTCCTCCCTTACCCTAACGACCGTAAGGACGTGGCCGTCGCCGTTATAGATCTATACAAAGCGGAAGCTACTGAATTGTTGTAAGTTGAAGGTGGTAATCTAATCCCAAGTAGCCATATACGTGGATCTCTGTGCAACTTCATCAGCTCAGATCCATCACGGAGGAGCAACTCTGAAATGTGAGGTCGTCAAGCTCAAGCTCTTAATCACTCTGATATTCGATCCTTGATTTTTTCGTTTTGATTTTGTTTGTTTTTAGATTTTTAATTTGTTACTTTTTCTTAACTTCTTCTTTTATTTCATTTTTTATTTTGACTTTCAACTTTTAATTTCCAACTTTTGAATTTTACCTTCAGAATTTCAATTGATTTCTTATCTTTTACTCTGGTATTTAACTATTGCTCTTTACTGTTTTTTTCGCTTGCTTTTTTAAATTTTTTTTTGAAATCCTCAACATCATATTTGATATTACGATTTCGACGTAGAACTACGTGTTACAGCATCCATAAAGTGTGTAAATTGAAAAACAAAGAACATCGAGAACGTAACAAAAAAAGCTCAAAACTCAGTCAGTTTTCTTTTATTTTGCAGTAATCGCTCAGAAAATTAGATAGCCTAATTTGCCCAGTTTGATGGATAAATATTCAGAATCCGCTAATTCTCGTTTCAATCGTGCGTTCCAAGTATATTTGTATTTATCGTTTAAGCTGCCACTAGTACAACCGTCTATCTGGCAACTGTGCTAACATGTTTGGTTACCGTAGACCCGTAATTTTCACTTCATGGTTGTGAAGAAAACAAATCGCCCTCGACTTCGTCTGCTTAATTTTTTTGGTAAAGTAGTTGCTCCACAAGATTTCTAATAATTTCAAAAAAGGAGTATTTCGTGCAATAGCACAAGCACGCAATACATCAAATATATAAGACTGCTGTCGTAATTCTACGTTAAGTTTGCGGTCGTGTCTCATACACAACAAGAGAATTTTTTCGACTTTCCATTATTTTTTGGGTGAAAAGTTTTGCTTTAAGAATTTCAGTATTTTTCCATCATCTTACGTCTGCCGATTTTAGATTTTGGGCTTTTCCATTTTTGGGATAACATTCGCCTCTTGTTTTACTTTTGCTCCCTGATTACCCCGTTACTCGAACTTTGAAATTTTTCTGTTCAGGTTTTGTCTTTGATTTTTGACTTTGATTTTTTTTTATTTTCTATTTTTTTTTTATTCTTTTAACGTTCCATTTTCAGTTTTCTATTTCCAACAACTAAATTTCAACCCACTGTTTTCTTTTATCACAGTTTTCGTTTTAACTTTTTTCCAGAATTTTCTAAATTTTCGATTTTCATGTTATCCAATGCATTTAATGTTTAAGTTATCCAAAAGCATCAAAATATGCATTTTTTTCGAGCATTATTATTAGTTTTCAATCACATATAAAAATGCCAAAATCTCAGACCCCCAATAAGTTGTTTTTTTCGTTATCTTACGTCTTTTGACATTCGATCTACAAATTTCGCCTTTTTTGGTATTGGATTTTTTTTAATTACTATACCGTAATTTGACTTCTCTTGTTTTTGCAAATATTTGATTTTGATTTTTGAGAAGGGCTTATGTGAATAGGGTATCGATGATTACAAATATTCCTAGAGGCAAAACTGCTTGTTTGATCGGTGTGACGTCTTTGGTAAAGTAGTAGATAATAATTTTGTATTTCTGAAAAATAAAATATAATGCTGTAAAAAATATCTTTTTGAAAAAAGCAGAAAGTTGTATCCAAGTCACAACCGCGTGACTGACGTTGAATAACGCGCATTTGGCATTAACAAATGTATAGAATTATTCTGGGGGCCGAATGAGTTGTGTGAAATGAAGCTATACACTTAAGTAATTTTTCCCGAGGCCTTCCGTGACATCGTGGCTCAGTGACACACACCATATGGCTACTTGAACACCAACGGACAAAAACATAGAACCACTGATCAGAAACAACATGTTAACATTATTTAATTAGATTTAATTTTAGCTCGTAGTCGGCAGCGAGGATAAAAAATTTGCTCTAAGTTTATAAGATACTTTATAAAGTAAGACACTAGAAATATTTGGCTCTGTAAAACATAAATATATATTGTGCCGTGTCAAATAAATGCTAATTGATTAAAAAAAATTAAGTCATTTTTATGCGTTTTTTGCGGTTATTGTATGCGTTTTTGTTCACACCCTTCTTCAGAAGATGACAGTTTTTTCGCTTGGGTTTCAAGTTGACTTTTCAAATTCAAAGTTCGCAATATTCACGATTTTTCGTGATTTTCATCGTGATTTCAAAATTATTCAGTTCACATCACATTTTACATGTTAAGGTTTTTTCGCGATTTTCAAATTTTATTTCGTTTTTCACACGGAATTCAGTTCAGTTCAATTCAATAAACGACTGATATTTGCCACCACCCGTTTTCTGCTGCTCCAGAAAAACGCGTCCGTTTCGCCGGTCGATGCGTGTGGTGCAGCAAAAACCATACAAACATGAAATCATCGCCTGCTGCGCTGTGGCACTGGCAAGTCTGCTTGTTACTGGTCGATTTGGTTTCCAGTAAATCATCCTTTCACTGCAATGATCGAATGATCAATGAAAACTAGATTGTTGTGTATTATTAACGACTGCCTTTCTCAGTCTGTTTGAAGATATAATTCAACAATCTTTTTAAATTGCCCGACGTTTCGGCCGTTTTTAGTGGCCTTTTTCAAGAGAATAATTAAACTTCCATTGAAAAATACCACCAAAAACGCCAGAAACGTCGGTCAGTTTAAACAGATCGTCGTAAAATGTCTTTGAAAAGACTGAGAAAACCAGACTAGATTGTTGCATACTAACTTTTATATGTGACTAATGACAGTAATACTTGCGGTGGGCGTTTCTTTGCACTCGAGCGAATAAAGCAACAACAGCAACTACAAATTAAGTGTCGGCTGTGCTGAGAAAGTGCTTGGATTGTAACATTACGGTTTAAATCTTTTCGTTTTGCTCTAAAGTATTTTTTTTACATAGCTCATTTTGTTATTCAATATTCAACTTTGGCCCTTGAAATATTACTTTTCAATTCACCTTGGTATTTTACTGTTATCTTTCTTCTTTCGACTGTGGATCGTAAATTTTCCACTTTTGATATTTGGCATTTTTTTAATTACAACCATTTAGTGCCCCAGCTTTTCGTTAGTCGGGCTTCAGTAAAATCATTATATATCTTTATTAAATAAAAAATATTTATAAAGATTTATAGTGATTTACCGAACCCCGTTTAAAGGCGGGCTTGGGTACTCGACGATTAATTTGTCTTGGTTTATTTTCTAGTTTTGGTTGTAAGAAGGTTTCGATGATTCAATTTCGATGAACTATAACTAAATGTTTAATTGTATCTGATGATATTCAACTTTCGGTTTTCGGCTGGCATCCATTGATAGCTTAGCTTAGTTCGTTTGACTGCACATATCAATGGTTGCACTCCGTTATGGATCCGAATCAGCAAAATTGCACAGTGAATCATTTATATGGAGTAGGAAATGACCGACCATTCTCATTGTACAGGTTTTAGTGACTCAACACTTTGAAGGGTCAATTACGACGCCGGCCACGTCCTTGCAATCAGATGGGAATAGAGAAGGGGTGTTTGTGTAACGTTTGTTTTTGGAGGCCGTGCTAACCCTCTGCATAGCTCGTAGTCGGCAGCGAGGGTAAAAATTTTGCCTTTAGTTTATAAGATACCCTAGAAATAAGAGTTTCAGGCTCCGTTAAACATTTTTTGTATTGTGCCGTGTCAAATAAACGTTATGTAAAAAAAACCCTCTGCATATCCACAAAGGTCACAAGAAGGAGGTTTAGTTAGTAGGGAAGGGTAAGTGGATACCCAACTCTATTAAGCTATTTACAGTTTATACTCCGTTCAGTCGCCTGATTAGAGATGCACACTTAGCTTATTTATATTTGGTATTGGTTTAAACTAATATTAGTAGTACTGCTGTAGGGGCCACGCGCGACTGTCTGAATTATTTCACTAGAGCACAAAACTGTTCAGTTTTCTGTTTTGAGACTGATACAAAACAACAGACCACAGTATGTTGTAGGGGCCACTCACAAAAATTTGTCTATATTTAAATGGCAAGGAAACGAGGCAAAAGCTAGTCGCGATATAGAGAAGTCATAAGTTCCTCATTGTTTACTCTTTGAACTGCGAACTTCAGCGTTTATCGGTTGCCTTTTTACTTTGGCTTTTGATTATAGGCTCTTCAATGCTTCAACCTCAACTCTCTTCTTTTATTTTTTCTATTGAGACGTCAGCAATTTCAGTTGCATACATTTTTGAGCTTCACAAGGTACAGAGTGAAATTTTGCTGGATTTGTGGAAAAACCATTTTCGTATGCAGAAAAAGCAGAACATTTATAAAAACAATCACTCACACGTGCTTGAGATAACACTGAATAAGTAATTTTTGCTGAGATTCAAGTTCCGGAGAAACTAACTTATGCTTACTTGAAACTGAAGTCTTGTAGAAAACCACAAATCGAGGACAATGTGGCAAAAGAAACTTTTCTAACCAAATAAATCCAAATAGATGAATTGAACCGTACATTACCTGTAACGAAAAAAGAAAAAAAATCTATCACTTGTTTGTTGTACTAAGTGTAATAATAATTCAGGGTGAGAAATCATACTATTTCGAATCAACAAATAAAGAGTTGATTCCGTTTCTTTCATTCATTCTCATCCAGCACAATAAATAAATCAACAGTAATTGCAATCTGCGCACTTCAACCAATTTGCAATACGCGGCTCGAACAGTACGGGCGAAACGCTTATTTTCCGGTGCAGTACTCCAGAAGAAAGCCTAGTTCCGTACTTTCGCCAGAGCGTACTTTGCGTTGGTTCCAGTTTGCCGCCGAACCGGGAATTCGTTCCACCCCCTGCCTGCTCGCTTATAAATTTCATAAATACCGCACGCGAGAGTACTACTTCTTTCAACAAGTCCCCGCACACCGTCACCAAGCACCCGGCCTCTACATACCATCCCGGTAAGGCAGGAAATATGAAATCTAATAAAGTCACCCACTAGAGATACTTTCGACTCCTCCCTCGAAAAGAAAAGCATTTTCGCTTCGTTTGGGTTCGCGTAGCTTATTATAATGGAGAAAAGCCCACTGCACTTCAACGTGGCGGCGGCGGCGGTGGCTGCAATAATGAGGAATAGCGCCTAAAGCAGTTGAGTATCCGTCAAGGATCAACAAAGCCCTTGGTCCAGCTGAGGATTTTCGTCCGTGATTGTACACACTGAGAAAAAAACTGAAATAAAAATTTTAACATTGAAAGAAAAGTTTACAATTTTCAACACAGTGTGTATCCCCCCAAACTCGACTTGCATTTTCTATGCTCGGGTGCGTCACTCGAAAAGGAAGAGCAGCAGCAATTCTATATGGTTCAGATAGTGTGCCACAGATGCTTCTATGATGCAGTACCACATTCAACCCTCAGCAGTTTCGTAAGCTGTGGAATTACGTACTAATAAATATGTAGGTGCTCTTGTGTGCCGTGGATGTAACTTGCATTGCGTTCGGTCGGTCCCGTACGAGTGACAGGCCTCGAGTGGTAACAAGTTTACGTAATACCAAGAGGAAGGAAAGTGATCGCGGTTGGCAGGTGGATTCGCACTGCACTTGCCCCACCCTGTCGGAACTACTTTCCATGAATGCGTAACTTTCCTTCACTGGCAAGCTGAGTGAATATGGTGGAAAATTGCGGTTGTTTTGTGAAATTTTGCAGTGCAATCAATGAAGTGCAGAAACATTTCCAACATTTTGTGAAAGGTTATACTTCTGCTTCTACCAGCTCGGTTAAGTAAATAGCTTCTAACTGTCGACTGCCGTCAGATATCAGGATTCCTTTCAGGATGGATCTATTTGTGAACCGCTTCCGGGGCGGGTGTGCAAAAAAGTAAATACTCGGTCCCCTTATCGACTCGAAAGCTGCGTAACATCCCGTTGTATTATCTCCGTGAAGGCTAATGAAAGCAGTGTTGATATTTACGCACCGACTTTCGTCCTTTTATAGCCCACGCAAAGGGGGAGGATGTGACTCACCCATCAATCGATGGTTGCTAGCATGAATGCCGGTCCGTCCAACAGACTCGGATGGCGCACATTTTGCTTCTCCCGCTCAGCCCTCCAGTCAGGACGTGTCGCGATTTCAACAGGGTAAATCACTTTCGGGTCGTTTTGCGTTGCGGTCGAGATAGCAGAGACTGCGAGACAGAAACCAGCGGTGGCGATTTATCGCTCCTTTTCCTCGAAATGGTTATTGTAATCTTGATGGAGCATTTGGAATTAAGCTCCGGTCGGCGATGAGCCCGGATTTGATCGAATTTACATAAAAATGATGCCACTAAAATGGTATGCGAACAACCGTTTTGCAGGCGATAAAAATGCTGCTCTTTTTGAGCTGGAAATATGTCATTTGGGTGGGAGGAGAGAACTTCGAGATTTTTGTTATTTTGGTCATTATCGAGTCTTTTTAGAAATTTTTCAATATTATTTTACAATTGTTAATAATTTCCATTTTAGGCACTAGATGTAGGGTTGAAAGTAGAAAAATGAATGAACTGAAAAATACGATATTAGGAATTTCGAAAAATATATTTCAGCAGGTGTTAAAACCACCACTTCTAATCTCAGGATTTAAGTTGCATTTTTAGGCAAATGAGAATATTTTAATTTGAAATTCCATTCAAAAAATATATAAATTTGGATCTGAAGTGTTGCCAGTGGCTTGGGTACCTATAGAAAATCAGAAATGTAAAAATATACGCATTTTTCAATGATGCTGAGCTCAATTGGGGATCATTTTCCAGTTTGGCCTTTTTTGGCCTTAAGAAGCATTTTTTTTGCAATTCTGTGCTCAATTTGGGATCATTTTCTAATTTGCCCTTTAATGGCCTCGAGAAACATTTTTCGACGACTCTGAGTTCAATTTGGGATCATTTTCTATTTTGGCTTTTTCGGCGATTCTGAGCTGAATTTGAAATCATTTTCTATTTTGCTTTTTATTGCCTTTGAGAAACAGTATTCGACGATTCTGAGCTTAATTTGGGATTATTTTCTAGTTTGACCTGTTTTGGCCTTTAGAAGCACTCTTCGGAGATTCTGAGCTAAGTTTGGGATCAATTTTTATTTTGGCCTTTTCTGGCCTTTAGAAGCACTTTTTGAAGATGCTGAGCTCAATTAGGAATCATTTCCTATTTTTGCCTTTTTTGGCGATTCTGAGCTTGATTTGGGACCATTTTCTATTTTGACCTTTTCTGGCCTTAAAAAGCAAAAGTTCAAAAAGAAATAAGGCCTCGGCGGGATGAACTTATTCCTAGGATGATTACAGCAGATTTTAAATGACAATAAAATAAATTTGTAATAACTTCTTGACTTGATCATAATCTACAGCCATTACAACTTAGAGTTTTATTTCCCCCCTAAAACAAATATTGTTCCCATTTTCTGAAACAAAGCTGAATATCAAATATTGACACGGGAAAACGTTCCAAATTGCTAATGCGCACAGCAGTATACATTCAATAATGCCGAAGTATAACTTGTCGCGAATCAGCATTCCTCGGGCGGAATTTCGTTTCTTTTCCGTCACCGGTAAACAAATTGAAGTATCAACTTATTATGAGAGTCAAGAACAATGACTCAGCTTAACAACAAACCTCCAGCAGTGAGCCGATGAGCGATGATGATGATGGCAATACAGAGAAAAAGCAAAAAAAAACTGAACGCCTGTCGTCGATGTTCGCCGCCATGTTCTCGAAACGAAGAGTGACAGCTCAATCCAAACGGTTGGAAAAGTGAGCCGTGATTCGTATTTTTTTTTTTACTGTCTGCCAACTTCTAATATAACTCAGCCTCATTCATCCTAAATCCTAACCAGAGTGAGAGAGAGACCGGTCGAATGGAATGTCGGAAGATGAACAGCCATTCCAAGCGCCCGTGATGGGTTGCTTTTGTGTCGGTAAATCCCACTGCCGAAGAAGTCAACTATTTATCACCCAAAAAGATGATTGAACATTTGGGGCCGTAAACAGTAATGAATAACGGAGCGAAATTAGAGCTAAACTGTAGCGACTTTTTAGTTTGCGAACGATAAGTTGCGGTTTTTTTGTTGTTGCTGTTTTGTGATGGTGATGGAATGGAACGAGTTGATAATCCGATTTTCCACTCACTCTAACACGGTGTTTTATTATAGAAGCTGAACACCAGTTTCCTTCCCGGCTGGGACGTGTTCCAAATAAAGCAGTTAAGAACACTATAGGCGAACGTGTCCAAGACGGTTCGCGCCATCTTAGGCCCGAATCCCGATGTTCTTGCCATGTTGTATTTACAGCATCGCGGCTCGGAGTCACGATCTGCTCAAGGCCTTTACGGAGCGATTTCATTCCCCTCCGTTTGGCATCTGATTTGTCTGGATGATATGGGAGTGAGAGTGCTGCTGCTGGGTAACAACAATCACCGAATCCCGGTCGGTCGCTCTGTCGTCAGTGAGCTGTGTTTGTGCGTTTTCATCGAATCCGACACCACGCTAAATATTCCACGAGATGCATCTTCTAGCGTCACGACAACGATGATGCACATCCGAACTCGAGCTCAAGCTTTTTTACGGTTTGTTTACGTTGCGGGCGGGCGGGCGGTGGGTACGCCGCGACGAAAATACCGGTGCGGATGGGTAGAACTGGTTATTTTTATCCCGCGTCCAAGCGCACACTTTCCCAATTTGGTTCGCGACCGGCTCTCGCCTCATCATACCGCAGCAGCTCAAGCGCTGATCATCGGTGTTCTGTTGTTTCTCGTTTTTTTCCTCTCTCTCCCCTTTGGTTTGTTTCTTGCGAGTGCCCGCTGCTGATGCTGCTGTGTTGTGACTATCGTCCTCAACATCCATCCAGCGCGGTGTTTGGTGTCGTTGCAAAAACAAGTAAAAATCATCCGAGTCAGGTTGCGAACGCGGATAATGACTGCTGTTGCTGCGTTGGCTTGTTAGGAGCAATAAGGCGGCACGAGTGAGCAAACATCGTGCGGGGCAGGGGACGGGGAAGTTTAATCTTTCTGTTATGGTGCAAGTGATTGAATTAGAGTTCTTTTGTATTTTGTGCTTTGTGTACGGACTAAAAACGAGCATCCATGACGGGGCGGAAGTTAAAGTTTTGAACGTGTTTGTGTGTGAGTGATTTTATTTCGCATGCAAATTATAAATTTCAATTTTCTAAGTAGTTTCCTGTTAAACATGGGTAAAATTTACCACAAGCAAGAGCAGCAAGACCAGCGTCTGGCTATGCAAATTCTAAATATTGTGTTCGTCGAACTGCGAGAGCTAGTGTACAATATCGTATGCCTGGTTTTATGGTTAACTTAGAGAAATTATGACGAATTTATTTTTGCGGTGTTACTACACTTTTGTCTGTTTTTGACGTTGGACTTACGTCTTCCTGGAAGTTAAGCGCCTGATTTTGAAAACTAGTAATTCAACGATGGGAAAAGTGATCAGGATTTGAGCGCTTGTATATTAGTCATTTCTTGTCAGATTATCGAGGTTTTGGCATCAAACGATCAGAAATTCTTCTACGGTTGAGGTTTTGTAACAAAACAAAAACAAATTGATTGAGAAAAACTATTGGAAAATTGCTAAATAACTTTTCTTCCCCAGCACAGCTGACACTAAAATATACAACCAATCTAACTTGAAAACGATTTGTTGTTGTTATTATTGTTTTACTCACTCCAGTGATCACGCCACATCTACCAGGAATTCAACTCTCAGTAGTCATGGATAAAAGCTCTAGCAGAAATTTGCCGATTTACTGCAGCCAGAGGATGGTTGACTGTTTCTGGTAATTTAATAACAGGGCTAGTAGCGAGTCACTTTTTAGTGACTTTGTCACTATTTTGAGCCTAGCCACTAAAAAGTCACTATTTACGCTAAAAAGTCACTAGTCACTACTTTACGACAAAATGGTCACTTAAGTCACTTTTTTAGCTTTAAATGTATAAATTAACTATTGTTGTATTGCAACATACTTTAGAAAGCTTGCTTCTCATTTACAGAATATTTGGACAGTTCGGTTTGTAAGGCATTTTTGTTAACTTTTCCATCATGGAAGTTTCATGCCAGGCAATGTTTTCAAATTTCTCATCGAAGTGAACAGTGCAGAATAAGTATGAACGAATTGTCTAAGAGCTGCAAAGGAATGTAAAGGTTTATTCTACAAGCTACTCGCGTCTTAAACCAGGGTGGTGCGTGAAATTACGTTTGTGGTTTGATTCGATTGTCTCAAATCAACTGTTCCTCCTGGTTGAAGTGGATTAAAAAATTTCGAGCTTATATTGTGCATAGTCGTGTTGAGATCTCAATTCGTAGGATTTTGCTTTCAATCATCCGAACCTTCCGGTGTTTACCAGATACCATTTCGAAATTCCAAAATGATAACCCGTTCTACGCATATTTGTCCCATGCTCCAGATCAAACAAACGAGTGTTTAGTGGGACGAATTTGATTAGAAAATGTCAAGTGGGTTAAATATGCGTGGAAAATCATTGAGGACAAACAGGCTTAGTATTGTTTTGCAGATTTTCGGAACGAACAATGCTATTTTTAATATATTTTGAAAAACCCCTCCCTTAGTTAGCTTAACCAACTTCAAACGCTTTTTGAAGCTGTCATCTGGGCACGGATTCCCAGATTTTCTGGATAACCGCTTTACAAGTTGGAGATTTTGTAAAAAAAAGTTTATTGAGTTGAGATCAGGTGAACTTAACGGCAATTTATTTCTATTCAAAAAGTCCCTCGCATTGTCCCTATGCCAACCTTGAGTCAAGATCGCAGTATGCGCTGATGCATCGTCTTGCTAGAACATATAGTAATTAACTCTGAAGAGTTTTCGAAGACACGGGGTAACGTTTTTTCCAAAACTACCATTTTATAATAAACAGCGTCTTTGTAAATGAAAATCAGAGGAAGTTTACTCGCTTGTAAATTGCTCCCGAGACCATCACTAAAGCTGTACTCTGCAATCGAGGAACACTCCTTCAAAACTCTGAAATGTTGTCTCTTGCTGCTTCCCACATTCGATTGTTTCGTGTAACCAGTCACACTCCAGGCCAAACAGTTTCTCATCAGAAACAATGAACTCGCGAACAACGAGTTGCGAAAGTATCATTTTCACTCTATCGAGCACCTTTTTCTAAAAGAATCGGCCAAAATATTGTGGACCGATTCAATAGTTATACTCAGATGGGTGGGAATTACAAACTGGACGTTATCATTTCGCCGGACACGCTTCTTCATAACAGTCACAATTTTACGACTTGCGGCATCCTTGCAGATCGTGGCCGACCGAATTTTCAACGATCCCTCAAAGAGAATGTTTCCTTGTATTTTTCGATGGTTTAATAAACGAAATCTCGCCTAGCTTCACATGATTTGAGATGTTTGAATATTGTGCAAGGGCAGTCACTGACCAAAAATCGTTTTACTACGACTTTCCGGATTTGTTACATCGCACATCAAGAACTAAATACAACTGACAGACCACCAACACACCAATGCGTATTCGAGAGTGCATACATTCGTTCACGTACTTCCATTAACACTTATAATGTTATTACAACCATTTCAATGTGAAATTATGATACAGATTTAAGTTATTTTCTATGAGAACAAATCATTGCACATACTATGTTCTAAAGACATAAATTTCAGATAAAATTTAATTCATTTATGGTTCAACAACAAATTTCAAAACCCTCTTGTATATTTTTGGTCACTATTTAGTCTCTATTTGGTCACTATTTTAATGAAAAAAATTACTAAAGTCACTATTATTTTGCTCCAAGGTCGCTACTAGCCCTGTTGACTCGACCCGTAGCCCGCAAAGCAGCAGCTGATTTGAGCGCGGCAAGGCTGAACAGATTAGTCATTCAATCGCAGCGTTCCTTAACAGACGGACCAACTGGCGAACTGCACAGCATTGCTGAAGATGTCCGGATTTGTCGCGTCGCGTTTGTTTTCAGAGGTAGCGTTCGTTATTGTCTCGTTTGTTTACATGTTCAGGGTGTGCGGAGAACAACAAGAGAACTAGAATCATCTTGTGCCAATGGCAGTGGCGTTTCATAGGTTCGAATATTGACTGGGCGCTCAAGGTTTTCCCATAAACACCTACTTCCCTGTGGCCATCAACATAAATGTGCAAAATATAACATATTGTTGCATTTCTCTCTGGTGATTTAGTATTTATTTTTCTTGTGTGGTTTTAAAATCTGTCATTAGCTAGCATTCACTAACGTGAACCATTTTTGTCGAACTTGATCCTTCAAATGACGCCTGTCAAAACTTCAGCCATTTATGTTTACGCATTTACAAGTTACAGCACTGAGAAGTGACTTGTAGCCGTACGTGCACAGTTGATGCTGAGCGATCTGGGCGCCCAAAAGAGGTCACTACACCAGAAAACATCGAAAAACTCCATGTTATGATGTTGAATGATCCCAAGGTGAAATTGAGAGAGGGAGCTAATGTTGTAATTGAAACGCGTGAGTAATATCGTAGATTCAGTTTTGGGCATGAAGAAGCTCTGCGCGCGATGGGTGTTGCGTTTGTTTACAGTGGACCATAGTATTTTAGCGTGAGCAGACCGAGTATTACCATGGATGAAACCTGGATCCATTACTACACTCCTGAATCAACACAACAGGCAAAACAATGGATTTTACCGGGCCAAAGTGCTTCGAACCGTCCAAAAACGCAACAATGGCTCGGAAAGGTTATGGCCTCCGTATTTTGGGATGCACATGGCATTATATTCATGGACTATCTTGAATAAGGTAGAACCAAAACCGAAGCATACTATTCACCTTTATTGGTTAAGTGGTGGAGGATCAACCCATGTTTAAAAGTCCTTTTGCTACATCGAATGGCCAGATTCAACTAAGACTCGAACCCACGACCAGCCATGGTATAAACACTAAACCGTTCGGCACGGGTGCGGTTTTTGCATAGCAACACGATACAACGTTTCTTGCTACCACCACTCAGTGTTAGTGTTAGACCGACGGTACGAAGGGCGAAACTTGAAACACCAAAGCCAGTGTCAGTGTTATATGATCGGTGTTTGCCGAAGTTTGAGGCACCGGTGCCGATCATATAACACTGGCTTCGGTGTTTCAAGTTTCGCGCTACGTGCCGTCTGTCAAACACTAACACTGAGTGGCAATTGCTAAACACGCCGTTTCATGTTTCAAATATATCCCTCAGTGCAGAGCGTGTTTTGGACATGGCTGCCCACGACCATCCGCGTGACAAAGCGGACTCAAAACCTTTGTGACAACCGTGGCAGGTCAGCTATGGAAAATGTTTGCCTCCCTTTACCATTCTTTAGCTTACTTTTTTTTTCGCAGCACACCTATGAGAAGTTTTACTCTCAGTAGTCACATATAAAAGCTCTAGCCTGCAGGAATTAAGTCTCCATTGGTTAACCGATTACGGCAGCGAGAGAACCGGTTGATTCTCACTGGAAATTTGATCGACCCGCAGCCAACATAGCAGGAGCTGGGCAGGCGACTCATTCGATCGCAGCGTTCCACAGCAGACGGACCAACCGGCACCGTAGCACTGTACAGTATAGCTGAACATGTCTGGGTAAGTTAGTAATGTTGTCCGGATCTGTCGCGTCGCGTTTGCTGTTAGCCACTTGGCTACTGCTAATAGCTGTGCGTGTGTCGGTAGCTTATGTGTGTCTTGTTTGAGTACTTGCAGTGTGGTCGAGCATCGAAGGACGATGCTGGCCTACCAAGCTAGTCGTCGTAGGTTCGAGTCTCGGCTCGGGAGGAACTGTTAGTGTTAGTAGAATCGTAGCGCTAGCTCCGCAACTGTCCTGTACACTGAATGGTCGGCTGCGAAGTCTGTGTATAAATAAACAGAAGGTCGAGTTCTGTAGCGAAATGTAGCATCAAGGTGTTGCTTTACTTTTGCTTTAAACTATAATTTAGGAAGTTAATTTTTTTCGGTCACTTGCAAAAACCATGATAGCGATTACAACTATAATTGAGTTTTTGCTTTTCTTTTTTTCAGGTTATTGAAATTATCGTAATTATTTTTAATACGTGAGATTACAAGCTGGGCTGGAGCTAACCTAGCATAAGTTTTATCCGTTTTATGTCAAACAAATTCCAAGTTGAGCATTTCCGCTTAAATCGTTGTGGTTTTCAATTTTAAATAGTTTTGTTTAGTTTGCTGCTTGCTGAGAAAGGAAATTCACTTTTCTTTTTGATTTCCTTCTCAAAGCGTAGGTGTGAACATGCCATGGAAGTATCCTAAATCCAAATACAACCAAATGATTAGCTCCACCTATGTGTATATATTGAATGACAGTTGGTACATACTACAGACGGCTGCTTCCTCCGGTGAAGCTCTGACTTGTTTCGGTAACAACACTACCATACTGGATTCTGGCAAGCAAAATCTATCGGCCGTCTAATTTTCAGTGTGAGATTAACTTTCCACTGTGTTGTCAGAGTGCCTTAATATCTACTGCCGGGGTGGCACAGCGACGCAATCAATATCATTTCCGATTTTAAATTAAACAACAAACTGTCCTTTTAAGGACAAAACGAATAAATGATTGAAGATTGAAGATTTAAAAGTGAAAATATATTTTGATATTACTTTCAAAACTGCTTCTGGTCGAACAAAAGTCTAGACAAATAACAACAACAACAAACTTATCTATGTTTCTACGGTTTTGTCTAAGCTTGCTGGGTTTTCAGTGTCGATTTTTGGTGTATTCTTAGCCCAGAATAGAATATGATTATAAGGAGATCCTCGTTGCTGGAATTCTCGCCTTCGAAAAACATCTGTTATCGGATGTCCATCGAAACTACCTCCGACAGTTATCATTTTCAAGATTTGCTTGTTCCTGTTATTGTAGTACATTGCAACAAATATAGGTTTATCTCGAATTAGCGAATATAGAGACTTTTTATGCCCTAAATGTGTTCTGCCAATAAAACCAGTCTTTGGAGAGTGAATGAAAAATATATACAGTTTTGCGGTCTCATACGTTTTTTGTATTTCGATAATTTTTTTTCATCGGGTGGCAGGGGATGTGGTTTGGTCAATGTCCACGATTGTCTGCCGAGCAGGTGGAGGAACGGGGGTTATCTAAAAGAATGAAAACATAACTGTTTGGATTTCTTAATAGTACAAATGCTTATATGCCATTTTTCAGGAAATTATTTATTCGTGCTTCAAAATGTAGTTATTATTATAAGGCATCGTACACAAATTACGTAACGCATGAAGGGTGGAGAGGGGGGTTAAGTCTGCGTTACTTATTGTTACATAGGGGGGAGGTGTGGGGGGGGGTAGTTGAGACCGTTACTTAACTGTGATGTTTGCTCAAAATTGCAAATTTGGAGGGGGGGACTGGTTGTTCAGCGTTACGTAATTTTAGGGGGGGGGAGCCATATCGAACGTTAAATATCGTTAAAAAGGGGAGAAAGGGTCTGAAATCTAAATTTTTAGCGTTACGTAATTTGTGTACGACGCACAGTGGAACACTTAGACCATCAAACCTGATCATAATTATTTTAACATTATTTTTGCTTTGAACACGTATCGAATAGTGAAAATAAAAACTAATTGGTGGATTTGGGTATTTTTTTGCATGGAGTAACCCACCCAAAAGTAATATCTGACATTTCTTATAATGAAATTTAAATTTAGTCATAGTCCGCTCAAAATACATCCAAATACATGAGATTATCATGAAATGACATTTCAGTACATTTTTCCATATATTGAAAAAGTTTAATTTTGGTAACCAAGGTTACAACTATCCCAGAAGCGAAAAAATAGGAATTTCTTGATAATTTTCACAGAGCGATAGGGCACGGAACTAGAACAATCCAGTAGGTTTTTCTTCACCACTATAACCAGAATTATTAGCAGTATCACGTAATATAAGCCGTTCTACCTGATATTACCGGAAACTTAACTTATCCCATTTAAAGTTAACTTATAAAAACAAATATTTTTGATAATATGGTATTGATTTCGACAAATACCTGGGTTTTAAGAAAGACTACTTTACACGCTAAGTAAACATTTATGTTAGATTAACCTTCTTTAACAATCCCCATCGTTGTGTTAGTTAAAAATCAGTTGTTTATCTCCTAAACGATATATTTCAGCTCACGGTATCAAAGCGTCGCTATCATTCATAAAAAACTGTAAAATTGCGGTCGGTTGAAACCTCTCGTTACAACCGTAAACATAACTTTTAGATGTTATAGGTATAGGTAATGACACAAATGCTGTGAATGTATTTATTGCCAAATTCTAATTCAAATTCGATCTAAGTAACAAGAATAATTTTCACATCCGAGGGAGTTGCATTTCAGTAAAAAAAAATAGAAAACAAAAACTTAACTAGTTTTGTGTCTGTTCTGATTAGACTATGCAGTTGAAGCAGAATGGATTTTTTTCGCAACATCACAGTCCTTGTGACGGAATTGCTGAAACATTGAAGCTAACGGTAACGAAATGAAGTTTGGTTAGCCGAGATGAATATCCGATCGAGAACTATGATAGAGATTTGGAAAAATATACCGCATCCCGACGGGACTTGAACCCGCAATCTCCCTGTCTCCGACATGGTGTTTTGACCAGTTAAACCACGGGGGACGGTGGTACTGTTCCACAATCTATATGCGTATCACATTCCACTGCCGACTTATTCTATTGCTCATCTCTAACTACACACACTGCTGTGCAAGCGTTATTCATAGACTGAAAGCAATATCTCCCTCGATAAAACATAAATGCTCCATAGCAGCTTACCATAACTGTTCGTAACAAAAAATGAGCCCAACATTTCTCCAAACAATGTTTTTGAAGAGTATTTTTTGCAGCATTCGCAAAAGTCCCTAAGCATGGATTTATTTTTTTCCACGGCGGTAACAGAAGCAAAAATCGAAAAAATAGTTTTGGCGTTGTCCGAAACTAAACATCAGATCCTATAGCCAATATCTATAATTTGAACCGAAAACGAGCATGCCGGATCTCTAAATTCTATCAGCATTTTCGCTGAATAATAACGTGCATTTTCATTCGTGTGTGATTGTCATATTGGAATAAGCTTCGTGATTTATAAGACATTGACAAGGCTGCCGTTTCGAAGTAACATTTTTATCTTGGTACCACACTATCAAAGCAGTGGCACCCGAAACGAAACGGTTAGAGTTTTGATTTGTACGGCTATATAACCGACTTTCGCTGGAGTCGATAAATTGCTTGACATTCCGACGAGGAGATACGTTCCATTTTTGCGCTGGAATCCGTATAGCGCGAGAACAACGAACAGCATAACTCAATCGATGCATGCTAGAAAAGTGTAAGCGGGTATGGGTATGGATATGGATTCGACAGGAAGCGCATGTAAATCACGACGGCTGCTATTCAAAAGGTAATAAATCGCAATCGGTGAATCTGCCGATTTTGTTTGGCTGCATAGAATCCGGGGGAATATAGGCGAAACGTGACCAGTTTCATGCCTTTTCCCAGGCTTTGGGTGCTCTTACGTACGTGATTCGCTAGTGCCGGCACTGCAAGACCACCTCTTGGCAGGCGTGGCGATGTATGTGTGTAAGAAAGACTGAAGAACTACACAACACACTATTATTGAGTCACCAGTGTGTCGGTGTGTGCGAACTCGTTTACTAGTGGTATTTTTTTCTGTTGAACAAGCACTGGTTCCATGTTGCCATAAATAAGCTTTATTCATGGGTGCTTCTCGGGAAGTGCTGATTCATCCGATGAGGCTTCAGCTTTACGAGGTTCGCGCGCTCTAGTTTTCTACCCGGTTCCGTACGCGCAACGATCGATGTCACACAGCAGCAAACCGCTCCATAGAGGGAGAGAGGGGAGGGTAACAATAAACTTTGTGAAATGGTAATTATTGTTTAGTTTTGCTTGCTCATATTACTGTCAGAAAATAAATTAAATCCGCATTCAGCGAGAAAATGTTTCCACGAAAGGCACGCTCATATTTTGCCTTCAAGCTTAGCTCAATTAAAAACGACCCGGCTATTGATTCGGTGCATGCAAGGCGACTGGCTGTTGGAGGTGGTGGTGCAGGCGAGCATCGAATTCCGAGTTGATTGCGTTTGAGCTCGAGTCCGGGCGGGTCGATTCGAGTGAAATCATGAAACCCGATAAGAAGAGGCATTCCTAGGAAACGGCGCTGATTGCTGTATAAGCTGCAGGCAAATGGATTCGAGTTGCATATTTGAGTTTGCTATATTGAAGCACTATTTGCGGGCCAGTACACTGCTGTTATCAACAGCTGTCATTCATGGCACATATGTCGGATCCGGCAAAATATTGACTAACGCATATAGAACCAATAACTCTGTTTTGCTTCGTATTATACCTTCGCCGGGTCGGGACCGATACTGGCAGAGATTACAATGCATTTCATGGTTTATTATGCGGTGGGATTTACTCCGATGACTAGTTACGAAAAAGACCTCGAAAATAATGTAAATAATTTTTGTATATCGACTGGCTTTGGAGCACATAATTCCCCTTACATCAAAAGAAGGAAAAAAATGCTATGCATTGTAGAGTTAAGCAATGACTAAACTGTTCGAGTAAAAATGTAATGGTAAATAGGCAAAAGGTAATAGCTTAAGTCATGAAATGCGACAATAAGCTGGTAACACACTTTCAGTTGATTGTTTTCTTTTTTTTTGAAGGTAATGGAAATTTCCCTGCGCGCATCCCAGAAAACCGATGCTATGAGTTCAATCCGATAAAAAAGATCAACTTTTTTTTCCATGCCTGTGAATGCACTGTTATCGTTCATTATTAATCGCTATCAAACATAAGAGCGTCTTAAAACTAAAGTTTTCAAAAGTTTTTACTCATGACTTAAAGTAAAGAAAAATGTTTTTGGTCAAGGATCGGTAAACTATAATTTTAGTAGAGCTTGAAGGTTATGCGTTTTGATTCCGAAAAGCTAACACAAACAAATCAAAATGTACAAAGATGAATTAAGAACAATGTCAAATATCAAGTGTTTTCCTGCCATCATTAGCGATACCCCTTACTGCGCAACGCACGTGCTGTTTGAATAAACCGTGATCAATTAAATTTGTTTTTCGCATGACATAAACAGTGTTCTTTTTTGGGTAACCATAAGTGACAGAGAAATAAATAGCCAGTGAAGATCGAAGAAGAAAACTGTTTCTCTCCTGGGTTTCAGTAGGCTAGGTTTAAGTAGAATTAGCTCAATAAAATCGATCTAGCAACAGACTCGATTCCGGACGGTCGTCATTTTCTCCGCACGAACGGGGAATCGCAGTCCCTGGCTAAGTTTGAAAAGATTTAATTAGCTTTTGCAATCGGACCTTCGGAAGTCGTACCTCGAAGCAATCGAAGTTCCACTTTTTTGACCGACGAAAAATAGTATGAAACTTTCGATTTCTGAACATTTTTTCTTTGATGCTAAATGCCTTGAAAATGAGTGGAAAATCGCGGTCTGTTATCCCAAAAATTTTTTTTTGACGTAGAACTACGTCTATCTGGGAGTTAGGTACCTGAATCTGAAAATCCTGTAATTCAACTAGGGAAAGTGGTCAGGTTTTGAGCGCTTATATTTCAGTCATTTATAATCAGGTCATCGAGGTTTTGGCATCAATCGATCAGAAATTCTTTTACGGTGAAATTTATGTAACAAAAACAACCTATTGTTTGAGATACACTATTGAAAAATTGATAAATAACATCGGTTGTCTACATCATACCGAGCAGCCACCCGATCAGAAGAGCATATCTAAAAAATTACAAAATTCTATCAACGTGCGATACAAATAACAGATTTTGATACAATTTTGTATTTTTCCATACAATTTTGATAACAAAATTAAATTTGAATGAGTTATGATGACAAAACGTGACATGAAGTAGTTCTGAAACAAGTCTAACTAATTTTTCGTTTTTATCAAAACCTGTTGTTTCTAACAATGTTTGTTATTATAATTTTTATATACAGTCTTATTTTGTTAGAAAGCTGATATATTAGCAACAATTTTGGATATGTGTTTGATACTAGTAGAATCATTTCTGTTATAATTCCTGTTATTTTAACACCTAATGGGACCAAATTGAAAACACAGCCTGTAAGGTTTTTCCCGTAACAAAATAACAACTTCTGTTACAGTTTTGTTTTTTCTTTCTGAACGGGCAACCACTACCTCTCTTCCCAAGCACAGCCGACACTAACGGATACAACCGATCTGACTTTGTAAACGATTTGTTGTTATTGTTGTTGTTTTACGGGAGGTCACTTTCTGTTTCCGACGCTTTTTTACTTTCCTTGCCATTCCCTATTATTCTTAACCCCTCCCTCTTTCCAAATACCTGACGTAACCTTGATATATAAGATACCTTTCGAACATTTTGGTGCCTCAAAGTGTTGTGATTGAAGTTAGGGATACCATCTGGTCGGAGTTATAAATCAGGACACAAATGTAACACGTTATATGTGATTTGCGCTTTCAAACACACCAGAATACTCGCCCAATTATTTAGAGTATTTCACAGACGTGTTTTATCATTTTGAATAATTAGGCATTACCCCACAAACAATTATGTTGATATACAGTTTATGAAGCTACATTTAAACAGATTTGAGCTGAACTAAAAATTGTTTGTTGGGTAGTAGATACTTTAAAAAATTAGCACACGTAAACAGTTTGAAGTTATTGTTCGCAATTGCCAAATGTTTAACGGCGATTACTCCACTGAGATTCAACTAAACACAACATTAGTTCACAAAGAGCGCTGTGTTCCGGGTATTGTTACACTTCAAAACTGAATATCTTAAGAAAATCAGGACAAATGCTAGAATATGTTAAATAAATAAGGACGCCCAAAAAGGATCTCAACATCAGGACATGTCCTGCGAAATCGGACGGATGGTATGGCTAGTGGCTAGTTGAATTCGTATTTGCTACCTACTGAGAAAGGAAGAATACACCAAATTCGCTAATTCTAATATTTGTCTTGTCATTACAAGCTACGAACAAATGCTTCTCGAATTCGAATATCTGCGAAATAAGATGCCAATATAAATAAGGTGTCATTCATATATTTTATTTATATTAATTATTGTTCAAAGCGCTCTAATCTCTCAGCAAATAAAAATGCACTAATAGATAAAAAATATAGAAAAATACCGTAGTCCTACGTTATGCGGTCGTGTCTTTGATACCACCTTCCTACTATTTCCAAATAGACTTAGAGAGAAATAGAGATGTTCTTTGAGCTGAAAAATTCTCCTAGAAAGTAGATTTTTTACAAAACAAACTCAATTTCGAAATTTCCTGAGACTTTTGGTCTGGTGAAAAAATAGATTTCGGAATTTTCATGAGAAACAATTAAACTGCATCATGAACAATTTCTGTATTTTTTCTATTGATCAATAGAATGAATTTTTTACCACTTTGAGGTCCCATATTCTGAAGTTTATTGAAGCTGAATTTCAGCATCGAATCGTTCTTAGAGAACACGGAGCTTTTTGAAAAAATCTTGAAAAAATTAAATTTCTGAAAATTATTTTATTTTCTCATGCGCAGGGATAGCGGAGTTCGTAGCCTCAAGATTACATAGTTCGCGTCATGAGTTCGAACCTTAGTAAAATCAGACCGATCGGTTTCAGAGGAACCTTTACGCATGGGTTTATTCTCAGACTCCCCCTGTACCCTAGTTTGACCCTTCCCTCACGCTAAATTCTAGAAAAAAAAACCTCTACATTATTATTGCCGATACTTGGCAGAACCAACTAACGAGGCTTGGTAAAGAAATTTTGTTTGGTCTATTCACCAACAGGCAAGCAGGTGCCCCAATCGTGTAACTTAAAGCTAACAATTGAAATATCTTCAGATAGTCAATACACTATTACATATTACAAAACAATATTACATTTGAACTAGTCAGATCTTTAAAAAAGGTGAGCTGGTAATCCAAAATTACCCCCAAGGCGGCATCCATAAATAACGTAACACTGCGGGGGGCTTCCTTGAGCGTTACGATTTGTTACACGGGGGAGGGGGAGATGAGGTCAGCGTTACGTACCGAAAAATCTCTGGAGAGACTTTCCAAAAACGAGCATTTTAATCAAGGAAATCCTTCTGCAGCGTTACGTTACAGCGTAATTTATGGATGTCGCCCAAGTCTTTAACTCGGTTTACGCGCTCGAATGCAGTTCCTAGCAAAGGGTATTTGTAATGTATAGTCTGTTTTTTCCGAAAAAATGAAATAATAGAGCATTTGGATGGATTGACGTCCATACGGTTCTGATGGCACCAATCGGCCCAAATATCTATCTGACGATGAAGAAAGTGACAGTCGTCAATTGTGTGAACTTGGAGATAGAGTTTAAGGTCATTCGCGTAAGACAATCGTGGTCCTTTAACAACTAGGTTCACGTCATGAAAATAGAGCAGGAAGATAAGCGGCCCTAAGTGACTTCCCTGCGGTATTCCAGACGTAGCGTCAAAATAGGAAAATTGGCAATCCTTAATAACAACGGTTAGACGGTGACCGGGAAGGTACGATTAGGAGTACGTAGTAGGATATATAAATATATAGGCGTGTAAATGGAAAGGTAAAAGTATTAAAAATCAGTCACTTGCTAAAGTGTCAAAAGTACCTTTTCTTTCCGTAACAATCGCTGGAGATGCAAAGGTACATTCAGTCTCTGGCAAACAACGATTGTAACACTTCCGTTTTTCCTTCTCTAAGCGACCGTTAGGACGCAGCCGACGCGGTTATCGATCTTGTACATAGCGGAAGCTACTGAATTGTTGTACATTAAAGATAGAAAATAATCCTGAATTAGTTATCTTACGGTGATTCTTTGTGCAACTTCACTAGCCTTAGATCCTTTACGGAGGAGTATCTACAAAATGTGCGGTCGTTCAAGCTCTCAAGCTCAAGCTCTCTTATTTTATTTATTCACGAGCTCAGCTTGAAAATTTTCTTAGTTCAAGAGGAGGAGGAAGAGGGAGGGGGATCAAAGTCATCAAAACTCTATCAACGTGGATTGTGAATAGGTCCGTAGTTGAAAACGTGAAACTTCGACCGCTTCGAGGCACCACTTCTCAAAGTCCAATTTGAGGTGAAATTCCAAATAAGGTCGTTTTTTGTTTAGACGTTTAGACGTAACTGTTACTTTCAGAACTAGAGCCGAGATGGCTATTCTGTTTAATCGACACGGACTTAAAAGTTAACTGTTTTTGTTTTCTGTAAGGGATACTTGCGGGGCTAGACGCTACAATCCCAACAATCTAACTAACAATCTTCTTCCTAGCCGCTTGTTAAACCAGGATCATAACTCGAGAGCAATTGGGAGATGAGCCCTACCGCTTAAGGACCCCAAAATTCTATAATACAGAGAGACGATTTTTTTGTTCAATTTTTTTTTCAAAATAAGACCAGATCTCAACGTTTCAAGCATTTCTAAGACACTAGGCATCATATTTCAAAGCCAAAAAAGAGAAATTTTTAACACGAGCCTCAAGAGTTCCCGAAGTCCGATTGAGCTGAAAAAAACGTTTTTTTGTCAACTCCACACATTTACACTGTACCTGTATCCACACTGTACCTGCACTAAATATTTCATTAGGAAAATTTCAGTTAATGAAAGTGTCATTTGACGGACATGAAATCATTATATATTATTATACCGCAAACTATTCGTTCTACTAACATAATTCTTCTACCTTAGGGACACTCAATTCTTGTCTATATTATAAACCAATCTGTTATAAATTCAAAATAGCAACACTAAGCAGATCGTTTCATGATCAAAAAGTAGAAAACGAGCTAGTAACCAGTAAACATGGAGACGAATTTCGAAAGAAAATTCAAAATTGATCTTGTAAGATATTCCACCAACACTTCTTATGGCCAAAGGCCATGTGATGAGATTGGTGCAATAAAGATAATGCAAGTGTACAAGAAGAAATAATAATTCAACAAAGATGTAGCTATTTATTAAAGTTTCTACAGTCATGCGACGTGGAATGCACACTTTACTATCGATCTGTCATAATTGTAAAGAGCAACTTTTCCGCTCAACAACAATTGGTAGACGAAGAGCGCTGTGAAACAAAAGAAGAATCGAGCTGAAGTAAGAAAGCTCTGTATGCGGTAGCGATTAAATGTGACTGAACAAACAATGACGTTCACTATCGAGTCTTCAAAGTTTTTTTTTTGTATTTTACTCCTGTTCTGTACCGCAAATGCTGCCTGCATAAGACTATTGTATGCTGCACTCAATGGGGACAAAAAGTAACCACTCTAGAAGCTATGCGGCGTAGCACAAGCAACATCATGTAGCGTGTGCGAGTCGGTCGGTAAAGCAACGATACTCTAACAGACCTATGTACTTACACCTACACCGTCACCGCGTACTGTGAATCGAACGTGCAGAATAGGAAAGAAAAAATCGCACAATTACTCAACCGTGAATAGCGTCAACCGTTCAGTTTCAGTTCGATACACCCAAAATTTTTTTGTCAACTTGACAGAAAGCTGATACAGTTTGTTGATACGTTTCTTTCCAAGCTGATATCTGGAGTGTATTCTAATATAAAAACAGTTAGAGAGAAAGGAATCGAACAGCACCATGGAGGATCCCTCTCAACCTTTCAAAAACTTTTGAAACGTTATCGCACTGTGCAAAAATCTCCAATGAAATTGCAGTAGATCCAGTGCATTTGACTGATCGAGAAGATGTTCGTTCTGCCGTATTAGTAACCCAAGCAGATAAAACATCCAAGCATAAATCATGAGTAATGTGAACCCCGTTACAAATCAATTGCATTTAGTTTCTTTCATCGCCACAGTTCGACAGTATCGATTCGAACGAAATAAAACTCTGCCATCAACCGACGATTCCGACAGCGCTGGGACCTCTTTGTGGTGGTGCTCTCTCTCGTACGTTCAGCCATGAACCCAGAGTGTACCGTCCGTGCATCCGTCGTAAAACAATAGCAAACCCTTGACTCGAGTGCGAACAAACAGACCTAGACTGTTGCTGTTTGCGACTAGACGGCTAATGGTGGGCAGGCTGTTTTTTCGCACGTCGTCTTGTTAAGCACACGCATGTACACCTTGCAACTCAATCTCGACGATCTGATTTCCGACCCCTCGACGGTTGACACTAGAGACACGGAGGAGGTTATTGTTAGCCTTCTGTTGGCACTAGATCCTTGAACTTGTTGACACACAGCCACAGCATCGAGTGCGAGTGGGCTCTAATTCTTTCGCCCACTCGGGGTTTACTGTCCTGGTCCTGATACGGGTTGTTTACTTCAAGTTTCTTTTCCACCGAGCTAAGACCATCTTGAATCTGCACGCCAAATGCTTCCGTAATTTTGCCTCAGGAGCATCGAAGAGTTTGAAAATAAACCTATCTTCATTCATATAGAGAAAAAGAAATGCACAGAAAACATGAATTGCTTTCACGATTTCGACAAGCTGCCAGGGTCCAGAGTGTGTTGGCGTTGACCTGACCCGAGAGCGACCACGACGCTGCACTAAAGACAGAGCGAAGGACCGATGGAAGCAGGATAAATTGGAAAAAGAACGATTACATTGCACAAACGGGCTGCAGTAGAGTAGAGAAAATGCGGCAAACGCCCCATTTTTTGTGCCTTGATCTGACGGTGCTTCCCAAGGGATTCCTACACGGTTGTTGTTGTTGTTGTTTTCTTTTACTTATCTACACCCATAGAGAAGAATAGATCCTCGCTCTGCCAGACGGAAGCGCCAGTTGGTGGTTAGCCATCATTTCTTTATTCGGTTTGGCCGCCGGCAGTCGTCAGAGGTTGCGCATGATTGTCTGTGTGTGTGTGTGTGTGCTGCAGGAGTTTGCCATTTGTGATTTACGACGGTCCCAATCGGATGATGTTTGCTGGAAGGTTCAAGGTCAACCGCCGGATGCAAGCTACTCTTTTGTGCGATAGTCTTGCCGAACGAAACGAAGCGAAAAATGATGGATTATTGTTCTAGTTCTCTGCCATGAAAAAAAAACCTTTATTTTTCCTCCAATTTAAGGGGGAACTGTTCCATGAAGAGCAAATTTCTTCCAGCTGTAAGTCTATCGAAAACATAAAAGGCTTCATTTTGAGTAAATAAATCATGTCTAGGTTCTATTATTTGAACCGATATGGGCCATTCTCTTTGTCACTATTTAAAAATAAGAAAAGGAAATCAGGTTTTAATTAGTCTTTAGAATTGTTTCATTTGTTTTTCGAATTCTTATGATTTTGAAAAGCATTTTTCCGTCATTCTGTGCTCATTTTGAAATCATTTCCATGTTTAGCTTTTTCTGGCGTTTGGAAACGTTTTTTAGCACTGCTGAGCTCAATTTGAAATTATTTTATGTGTTGTTTTTTCTACTCCGAGTTCAGCTTGTATTTTATTTTCCACCACTGGAAGGCATTTCTCGTAGTTACGAGCTCCACGTGCGTTTTTCTACCATTCAGAGTTAAATTTGGGATCATTTTCTTTCCATGTTCTCTTCTGGACTTTCAAATTTTCACTATTTTGTACTTCGAGCTCAGTGTGGAATTATTTTCTCAGAAACGAGCGAAATTATTCACTCAAAAGCGTTTGCTGTTTTCTTTCGTATTTTTTTCTGTATCATGTTATTTTTTGGGCTTTTCTTACTTTTCGATTCAATTTCTACATTTCTGAATCAATAAAAAATAAAATTTTTAAAACATTGTAGAGGAGGGCAAACTCTTAATACGATTTGCGTTGTAGTAGGAATATGAGTGCGGGATAATATGATAGTGAGTGAATATGAGAGGACAACGTAAGATACGAAGTGTTTTCCTGCTATCATTAGCTATACCGCTTACCGTGCACCGCACTTGCTGTTAAAAAAAAAAAAAACAATTGCGTAGTTCCGTCAATGGTCAATACAATAACAATATTGTTGTTTATCGCATGTCATAAACAATACGACGCCAATGGTAATAAACTTTTCGAATTACGGCTAGTGATAAAACTCAAGAGCTTCGTTCTCTCGAAAAAAGTTCCTATGGAAAATTCCAGCTCAATCATATATAGCATATATTCCCAACATTTCTTCGCCGGAATTAAGTTCTTATACAGGTCGGCAGGGCTGTCATTCGCACACTCATTGCGCTCAGTGTATTAATTTTACGTCAAGGCACAATGAGAACGGTACCTACACATTTTGACAACAAACAGGCACATACACGCTCGTGAGAAGTAACACTGCGAATGAATTGATTTTAATTCAATTTCAAAAGTTGCATGGAAACGTCAAAAAATGAATACCGTATTTCGTGATTCTGTGGATTTTCTATTCAAAAACTTGATAGTTTCAAAATCTAAATCTGTGTAGGTTTTAATTTTAAAACTGAGTTGTTTTAAATTCAATAAATGGATAATTTTGTACACATAAACTGATATTTTTTACGAACTAAATGAGTTTTATTAAACACAAAAAATGAGTTCAATTGTATACATCATTCTGAATAATAAATACACAGTATTTGCTTATGCTATGGTTACACAATTTTGAATAACAACAGAGTTACTCAATTTTCGTGTTGTTCCACTTTTTATGGAAATGAATTGTTTTCTAATCATGTTTGAATTCATTTTAGGGAGCGTGTAGAGAAAGAGCGTAAACGAAATGACTAGGAAAGATATGACCAAGTGACAAATATTCCAAGAGAGGAAGAACGTAAACAACACTTTGTGCAGTTTTTTATGACACCTTGTGTGCGAACAAAGAGCTTCAGTTTGAGCAGTTTGCGTTGCGGGTAGAAAAAATAGCAGAGACAAGGAACCAAGAATTTGATTTGTCGAAATTTTTCAGCCGAAAGAAAAGGATTTCGGAAAATAGAAGAAAAAGTTGAGAAGGAGAGGGAAGTAGACTAATGTACAACAGCCATATACATTTTTGAGAATTCATTTAAACATGATTTTTAATGGTGGCGTGGACGTGTTTCTTAGGACATGTTATTCACGTCCAGACATGTTACTGTCCCGGTATTCATATACAAGCGCTACATGCATTCACTACTGATACTGTTCATTAGGGTGGTAGTGACTTGTATGGCGAAAAATTGTCCTTCGTCGCATTTAGAAGTTCGCTCAGCCGAAAAGTGAAACTTTGACCGCTTGAAGGCACCTCTTTCCGGAGTCCGATTGAGCTAAAATTGAAAACATTTTTTGAGTAGACGAAACTGTTGAACTTTATTGCTAAACGAAACTTGAAGGTCTCATTTTCCCATACCATACGTTCCACTGGCAGCAGCTCAAGAAATTTCAATTCCAAGAAAGTCGATTTTTTGAATTTTTGTTTTTACACCAGATCTCGACGTTTCATGCATTTTTAAGACATTTGGCATCAAACATTTTTTGATATTGACAAATTTATGAACTACCTGTGCTTTTTTTCATCGGTCAAAAAATAATGCTTACGTGTTCCCGAAGTTTAGTTTAGCTGAAGTTTAGTATGGGGACTTTTTTCGAAGGCAAAACTTTTGAGCCCTACTTCTATTGACACCCTACTGTTTATGTACGAGACATATTGCGCCTATTTCCGAACAGATACCATTTTTAGTTTCGAAACAAAACCCATCGAGCGGCACTAAAAATTAGTTCCAAAATTATTTCAGGACAGGGGTCAAATGAAGTGCCAAAACCAAAAATAAATTTAATACAAAATCTTTATACCAAAATGAACATTCCGCGTAGAAAATGGAATAGTTACACCGCATCAATACATCCAACATTAAGAGAGCCGAGTGAATGAATTACCAAAAAAAAACAACATTAGCATACATATTAATGTTATAGATTATTGCACACGTAGGTCAAATCCGATAATCATTGCCCCAAGCAACAGAGTGGCACAACGTGTGGTGTCGCACATTTTGGCAAATGCACAAAGAGTACTCAGTCGTATTTTTTTGGTGCGAAAGAAATGCGAACGAGCGAGTAGACAGAAGAGAACACAAAAGAAATATCGGGAGTGGCACACACGGTTTGATGATAAATGTGTTTTGTACAAATTTGTGTGGCTCTGTCTGCACTGAAGTGAATTCCAGTCTTGCAGGTCGGATTCGATTATCTGGAGTGTTGAAATTTTTCAACTCACTCCGGACAATACAGTTTTCCGGATAACACTGGTCCACAAAATGAAAAAAAGTGCACTCCAAAAGCTCAAACCGGAAGAAATTAAAGATTATAGCTATGCAACCATTCCTATGAATTGTGGTGCCCCTAGCCATTACCAAAACGCGTCAACTTACGTGAGAATGTCGTAAAGAAATTGCTCGCCGGGTTCGTCGCTTCAATGTGATGTTTACGAGAAAACTCATTTAAGTCTCTGAAAAAATGTAAGTGGCTTAGGACACCAGAAATCCAGGATATAATCTTTCATTTTTTCCGGTTTGAGCTTTTGGAGTGCCTCTGTGTTGACCAGTGTAATCTAATCGCCATTTTTTTTTTAAATTTGTAATCAACGAACGTAAAACAATTATTTTCTTACGTAATGTCACTTGAGTGATGCAGTGGCGTAACCAGAAATCATTTTCGTGGAAAAAGGGATAAAGTCTCGAGAAGCAAAAAAAAAAAATGATAGTAAATGAAAAATTCCAGAAGGAATATTAAAAACAAACAGCAAAAAAAATATTCCGAATAATCTATTCCCCGGATATTCGATAATACACTCCTTCACTATAGATAGAAAACTATAGTAAGAAACTTTCTAAGGAATTTATGAACCCCAATCGATATTTTTGATCCCGAGAAAAGGTATTACAGAGTTCAATTTGGAATAATCTTTTTTGTGGCCTCTACTGGTCTTTAAGTTTTTTACTATTGTTTGCTATTTCGAGCTCAGTTTGCAATTAGTCACTCAGAAACTACCGAAATTTTTCGCTCAAAAGTTTTTGCTGTCACTTTCGTTTTTGGCCTTTTCTGGTGTTTTATCGCTATTGGATTACTTCGAAATATTGCTATACTATCCTGAGCCTAATTTACTGATCGTATTTTTATTATTTCCTGGATGTTTAGGCTTCTTTTACATTTCCACCATTTTCACCATTTTTGAGCTGATCAAGAAACGTGAATTTAGAAAACATTGAAGAGTAACGTTAAGCTAAAGGTAACCTACATCAACGACTATCATGTAGCAAAACAGGATCAGAAAAACAGTGGTTGGCGCGTTCACTTCACTTGCTCTCAGCACGAGTTGCGTTGTTGTAGGGATATGAGTGCGAAAAGATATTGAAGAGAGAGAGCAACCCAGAAGATAGTGTTTTTCTACTATCATTAGCTATACCGCTTACCGTGCAACGCACGTGCTGTTCCTGTTAACCTGAAATGGTCAATTTACGAACAACATTCGAATTGTTTTTTATCGCATGTCATGAACAGTAGGGTGCCAATGGAAATCAACTTTTCCAATTTCGCTTAGCGGAAGAACTCAAAAGTTTCCTGTTCTCGAAAAATAGTCCCCATTAAAATTTCAGCTCAATCGTGCAACCTCTTCCCCAGTACCAAAAAAAAGACATTCGATGCAACCTTCCACTGCATAACCTTAAATACCAAACATTCTTTCACTTGAATAAAGCGTTGAGGAGCCGGGACAGAAAAATCGTCATTTTAGCACCCCCCCCCCCATCTCCATTAATAATAAAACATTAATAAAACACCCCCCTCTCGTCTTCGTCTACGTGGACATGTGTTTTAGAAAAAAAATGCAAAAATGAAAATGTTTTTGAGGTTAATTTGGAAGAAATACATTGTAAAAATCTGCTAAACATGGTTCCGAAGTTGGAAAAGACTAAAATCAAAAATAATTTCCGATGTTGCTGGGTATTTTTGTTGAAAAAAAAAGAACTGAAATGTTGATCTCATATTGGTTGATGCAAAAAATGTAATAACTCCTTCTCAAACCAACGAAGAAATCTAAATACTTGCAAACGACTTTATAGTCAAGAAGAAACAAAAAGAAATAGAACCATAATTTATGCTTTGAATGATTGATAACACTTCTAAATGCGAGGAAAATAACACAATAGACTCCAGAATCTACTCTAAAATGACTTCCAGCAAAACAAAATTGAAAGCCAACCAGAAAATAGTCAAAACAAAAATAATTTCTAATAAAGTTGTAAACCGTTCGAAGAAATCAAATGAAAGATCAAAAACAAACAAAAAGATATAACAGTTAGTTCATTATAAACAGAAAGTAAAAAAAAAAATTTCAGTTTCTGTTTAACTAGTTTTCAGGAAAACTGGAAAATCCAAACAATCAGCAGGAAAATCAGGAAAAGGCCAGAAACTTATACCAAAAATTTATCCCAAATTAACCTCAAAAAAAGATAGCATACAAAACTTTATCCAGAAAAACTTCTCCAAAATCCAGCATAAGTCGAAAAGAAAAGAAATCGGATATGTCTTTATGTGACACTTAAGGAAAACAAAACGAAAATTCTAGAAACGCATCGAAAGCAAGCAAGAAAAATTGAAAATGAAAGGAATTATAAATTTTTCTCGAACCGGTTAAAATCTTTTCTAAACAAAAAAAGATTTATTTTTAAAAACAGTTGGAACTAACAGTCACAATGGTCTTGAATTTGGTTCTAATTAATAGCGTAACTAATTCTAACGAGCGGGAAAATCCAAAAGGAAAACACTACTAATTCAGCCCAATGGTTGGAGGACGCTTCTAGATAAAAGAAAAAAACCAAAGCAGAAATTAATTCCAAATTTAGCTAGAAGTGGTTTTTTAGATAAATGAGACTCATGATGAAACTCAATCCAAATTTAGCTGTGAGCTTAGTTGAAAGTGCCTGGAAGAGTGAAAAAAAAATAAGAAAAATGATTTCAAATTATCCTATGAAAACTTAAAAGTACCTCTGCTAACAAGAGAAAACATAATATCCTACCTGACATTCCTGGAATTTTCTCAACATGTCGTCAACATGTCTGAAGAATCATTTCAAGAAAACCAAAAAGCCACAAATAAAATGATTTCAAATTTAGCTCAATTATAGCTGACATCAACTCTAGAAATCAGTGCGTCTTGAACTGTCCTACAGATCAGACGTTTTTTCGGTTGCTTGTGGACTGGTCTTTGACTGCCTATAGCTTCAAAGTTTGTGTTTTGTCAGTGTGTCTTTCAAAGACTACCTGAAAGTTATTTCCCATCAGTCTTTCTCAAGACTACCTACTTTTGAATTTAACATTTGTTTTAACTTTTTTCGTATCACCTGAAATGGCTGGACGGAAAAAGAAACCTCGCATCGCTGCGGGGAGGAAAAGAGAGGCATCTCTTTCTGACACATCGAGTGTCTGTAGTGACAATCCTTTTGATATTTTGCCTGAGCAAGAAGCTGGTGAAATGGAAGTTACCAATAATGAAACTATACAAAATATAAAATCTTTAAAAAAGGAGAAAGTTCCACCTATTGTGGTAACTATTTCTTCTGAATTTAATATATTCAAAAAGGAACTTTCAACGTTTGTTTCTGACGTTAAAGTTACCTATCAAATTGGCCGTAGAGGTGAATGCCGCTTATTAGCCGACTCAGTAAAGAGTCGTGATCGTCTTGTTCAGTATTTAACTGACAAGATGTACAAATTTTTTACATATGACACCAAGAACGCCAAGCCGTTCAAGGTTGTCTTGAAAGGTCTCACCAACGATCAAACCGTTGATGAGATAAAACTTACTTTAACAGAATTACTTGGCATAGCCCCTACCCAAGTAATTCTAATGAAACAAAAATCACGAGGCGAAAACAGTCAGAGAACTGGAATTTCCCTTGTTAATTATTTAATTCATTTTAACCGCAATGAGGTTAACAACTTAAAATATTTTGAAAAAGCACATGCTTTGTATAATGTGCGTGTAAAGTGGGAAACTTATAGGAAGTATGGCGGAGGTGAAAAGCATATCACCCAATGCCGTACTTGCCAACGTTATGGCCATGGTTCCAAATTCTGTAACATGGACCAAAAATGTCTTAATTGTGGAGACTCTTCTCACAAAAAGGACACATGTCCTGTGATAGAGAGTAAAAATTTTCGCTGTGCGAATTGTAACGGCAACCATATGTCAAATTTTTATCAATGCCCAGTCCGTTTAGCAATTGTTAAGGCAAGGCAAGGTAAACAAAATTCAATTTCTCAATTAAAACCAACTTCAAAACAAAATTCTCCAAGCGTACCATTGACGCATAGTTTACCTACTCCTTTGCATACCCGTTTAACTTATGCACAGGTTACAGGTAGTTCGAACATTATACCGCCTAGTGTTGGTAGTACGAAAATGACTGTTAATATGGGTAAGCAAAACACGCTAGAAAATAATTGTACACCTATTACTCCAACTAATATTGCTGCCGAAAATATTTTTTCTAATGTCAACTGCCTGGGGCCTATTACGGCAGGTAAACTTTCTTTTTTGCAACAGGCAATGTTCGATCTTATGAACGCCATGTTGCAGGCAAAATCAATGTTTGAAGCCATTCAAATAGGCACAAATTTTACTATTAAAATGGTTTCTAATTTAAAATTTAGCAATGATTTTAAATAAAACAATTAAAATATTAAATTGGAATGCTCGCTCATTGAAGGCCAATGAGAATGAGCTTTTTAATTTTTTAACAGTAAATAATGTGCATATTGCAATTATTACTGAAACATTTTTGAAACCTAACATAAAATTAAAATATGATCCCAATTACGTGGTTCATAGATATGATAGGATTCAGGGTTCCGGCGGTGGAGTTGCAATTGTTATTCATCGCCGAATCAAACATCGTGCTCTTCCCCATCTTGAGACGAAAGTTATTGAAACTTTGGGAATTGAAGTTCAAACTGAACTTGGGATTTTATTTATTGCCGCAGCATATTTACCATTTCAATGCACACGCGAGCTCAAAAATTATTTTAAAGGTGATTTACAAAAACTCACCAGAAATCGTTCGAAATTTTTCATAATCGGCGATTTTAACGCTAAACATCGTTCATGGAATAATTCTCAAAGTAATTCCAATGGCAAAATTTTATTCAATGATTGTTCTTCAGGATACTATTCTATTTTGTCTCCGAATAGTCCTACATGCTTTTCTTCTGTAAGAAACCCTTCAACAATTGATTTGGTGCTGACAGATCAAAGTCATGTATGTAGTGATTTGATCACACATGCTGACTTTGATTCTGACCATCTTCCAATAACTTTTTCTTTATCACATGAATCAGTTTTAAACCCTATGAGCTCTGTTTTTAATTATAACAAAGCTAATTGGGAAAGATACAAAAATTATATTGAGAGAAATTTCAATAATGAGCTTGATTTGCAAAACGAAGTGAATATTGATTCCGCTTTGGAAGCATTAAAATGTGCAATTGTTGATGCCAGGAATTATTCTGTTCCAAAGGCTCAAGTGAAATTTGATTCATCAATAATTGACGAAAATCTTCAACTTCTAATTCGTTTGAAAAATGTCCGCAGACGTCAATATCAACGTTCTCGTGACCCTGTTTTTAAAACTATTTATAAACATTTACAGAAAGAGATTAAACATAGATTTACTCTTCTGAGAAATCAAAGTTTTGAGACTAAAGTTGAAAAATTGAAACCATATTCAAAACCATTTTGGAAGCTGTCGAAGATTCTTAAGAAACCTTCAAAGCCTGTTCCAGTTTTAAAAGATGGTGAACGTTTTCTTGTATCCAATGAACAAAAGGCTCAAAGACTTGCTCAGCAGTTTGAGAGTGTTCATAACTCAAATTTGAATTTTGTGAGTCCAATTGAAAATGAAGTCACACGTCAATTTGATTTAATTTCTTCCCAGAATTTTTTACCTGCAGAAATAATTGAAACTAACTTGAATGAGATTAAATCAATTATTAAAAATTTCAAAAATATGAAAGCACCTGGTGACGATGGAATCTTTAATATACTAATCAAACATCTCCCTGAGAGCACAATGGATTTTTTGGTGAAAATTTTCAATTGCTGCTTCAAAATTGCATATTTTCCCAAATTATGGAAAAATGCAAAAATTACTCCCATTTTAAAACCGGATAAGAACCCAGCTGAAGTTTCAAGTTATCGACCAATCAGTTTGCTTTCTTCAATAAGTAAACTGTTTGAGAGAGTTATTCTTAACAGAATGATGTCACACATCAACGAAAATTCAATTTTTGCAAATGAACAGTTTGGATTTCGCCATGGGCATTCCACAACTCATCAATTGCTCAGAGTTACTAATATGATACGAGCTAACAAATCTGAAGGTTATTCCACTGGAGCTGCTCTTTTAGACATAGAAAAAGCATTCGACAGTGTTTGGCATAAAGGTTTGATTGCGAAATTGCAAACTTTTAATTTTCCAATTTTCCTAATCAAAATTTTAAAAAATTATCTTACTGATCGAACTCTGCAGGTTGTCTATCAGAATTCAAAATCTGATAGATTTCCTGTCAGAGCAGGTGTGCCTCAAGGTTCAGTCTTGGGTCCAGTCCTGTACAACATATTCACTTCAGATCTTCCTGATTTGCCTCCAGGATGCACAAAGTCATTGTTCTGCGATGACACAAGCATTTCCGTAAAAGGAAAAAGTCTTCGTGTCATATGCAGTCGATTGCAGAAAAGTTTAGATATTTTTTCTTCCTACTTGCAAAAGTGGAAAATCTCTCCCAATGCTTCTAAAACTCAAATGATAATTTTTCCGCATAAGCCTAGGGCTTCTTTACTCAAGCCAAACAATAATCACGTTGTCAAGATGAATGGGGTTATTTTAAGTTGGTCCGACAAGGTTAAGTACTTGGGACTAATTTATGATAAAAAACTTATTTTCAAAGAGCACATTGAGAGTATACAAGCTAAGTGCATCAAATATACGAGATGTTTATATCCTCTCATTAACAGGAATTCTTAACTTTGTTTAAAGAACAAACTTTTGATTTACAAACAAATTTTTAGACCAGCAATGCTTTATGCTGTACCGATCTGGTCAAGTTGCTGTTCAACAAGGAAGAAAACGCTCCAAAGGATTCAGAATAAAATTCTGAAAATGATTTTGAAGCGTCCTCCTTGGTTTGGTACACTCGAATTACATAGACTTACTGGTGTTGAACCATTAGAAGCTATGTCAAATAAAATTATTAACAATTTTCGACAAAAATCGTTGCAATCCTCAATTGCTACGATAAGCTCTCTTTATAGCCAATAAGTTAGTTGTAAGTTTACTTCCCCTTTTCTGACAAGTAGGTTTAAATCCCTACGAATGATAAGTCCTAATTGCGAAAGCAAACAAATCCTAACAATTAAAATTACAAATTTCTAACAGTGTTGAGAAGTCACCATTTGTGATTGGACACACATACTCATTATTTACTAATATTTATCATAAATACTTAAGCTACTAACAAATCCCCCCTTAATAAAAAAAAAAAAACTCTAGAAACCAAATATCTGTAGAATTTTTTTAATAAGTCAATGTATTTTTTTGGCAAATTTTCACATGAACATTATCATTACTCCCTCTTCCCTTGCGTGGACAAACGTGGACATTTGCGTACCCCCAACCCTCCATAAGTAGTCCACGGTGAATGTTGACCTTCTACTTCCCATGGGAAACAACGACGACCGCATGACAGCAAAATAAGTAGGCAACGAAATAAGAGTAGTGATAAGACTGTTAGTGTCAGTAGGATCGTAGCGCTAGCCCCGCAATTGTCCTGTACACTAAATAGTCAGCTGCGAAGTCTGTGTATAAATAAACAGAAGGTCAAGTTCCGAATCGGAATGTAGCATCAAGGCTTTGCTTTGCTTTGATATGATTTTTCTTGTTTGGTAGCTATGAGTAATAGGGAAAATGCTAAGAGAATCGTAGAATTTGGTTAATAAAAATCAATATACTGACTTGATTCTGGGCGGTTGTCATTTTCTCCGCAAGCACGGGTACTTCTGTATCACAAGTCGCAGGGAAAGGTCTAAAAGTCATGCCTCAAAGCGGTAAATGTTTCACTTTTTTGAAGGCTGGAAAAAAAGCATGAAATCTTCGGTAGTGGATTTTTCCACAGACCGGCATCATCCTTGATTCCGGAAATATACATGTTGGATGACATTTGGCTATTTGTTCAAGCTGTATTATAAAAACTAGAAATCTTCATCTGGGATTTCAAAATGGCATTTTAATGGCAATTATTTTGACATTTTTTCATGGCCCATTTTATGATGCCAATTTTTTGATACCGATTTTTTGAAGACGATTTTTTGATGGCCATTTTTTATGGCAATTCTTTGATGGCAACTATTTGATTTAATAAACAACTATTTCGGAAACCAGTCAATGGCTTAATCGGTATTTTTTACATAACACCAAATTTTAATGTTACATGCATTCATTAATTTTTGGCTGTTTTTCAGGAACCGGAAGTTACCATCTTTAACTTAAAAATAGTATCTGGAGATGACTTCCGGTCTCTGTCCATCATTTCGATATCCATATCGGATGGTATCCGGACATTTAAGACTGTTTTCCTGAAACCGGAAGGTATCTTGATTTTCAGAATGTCGTATGGGGTCGACTTTCGACCTCTTCATTTCATCCAGGTTACAAAAACACCCATATTGGATGGTTTTTGCCTTTTTTTAGCTCTGAAAAACAAGGCTCTGCATTCAAAACAAAGCTCTGCATTATACGATAGCAAAATAGTTATTATCTTAAACTCACAATATTGGTTGAAAGATAGCCGTTGAAATCTGACTGAGTTATAAGCATTTGGAATTTGGATTGAAACCAACACTATTTTGTTATAGGCGATTGTCATCATTTGTGGCTTGCTTACTTTCAATTACTAAATTGAGAATTCAAATGGAAGTCCCAGAAGTTAAAAAAAACTTTGGTTTGAAATAACACTTACTATGATAAACGCTACTAGCATCGTAAAATAGAAAACTTTTATTCTCTTCTAGGGGCAGGCTCACCACTATTACCCAAAGCTGTTCTAGGTTCCATTATTTGCGGGTTTCTATAGTTTGAAGGACAACGCGAATTTTTGTCTCGTGTGAACCTTTGCCCTGCACTGTACTTCAATGGATTGAAAAAGAAGTTTAGATAAAGACACATGAATGAACTATTTCTATTCAACAGATTATTAGAATTCAAAGTTAAACCAGAAAAAATATAAGCATTACACATATTACAAGTGCATACAATACACCATAGAATTTACTACTCCATTCATCCACACGTGAAACCATTCCACACACACCAAATGGGAAATCAAAAGATCTGAAGGAGTGCGGTGGACTAAGCCTCTCCAGCTGATTCGTTTCATCCATTCAACTGATGCGTTCTGCACCAAAGGATGAGAAGATGATCAGAGGAAACCCTCCAACGGGATGAAGCTAACTTCAAACTTTTAGTTCAGCATGATTTACACTTTCCGAAGCGCACTCATGTCTGCTCTGAGCGCGTCCTCGTCCTGATTAGTGCCTCGTCATCAGTCAACCGTGGTGTGCTGCTATGTACGCAACTGTACGAGCTTTCGATCTGAACCACCATCACGAACACGCACAGCAGATGCAGACGATGGCGGGAGGGTGCCGCATTGCGTCGTTCGCCTCGCTAGGGAAACTAATCGAAACCTCAAAACGCATTGAACACATCCAATGGAATAAAAATGCGTTGGACGCGATCAGTGCCCGGCGAAAGGACAGCCGAAAGAAAGGACCCGGATTACAGCTGTAGTTGGGTTTGGTATGAAAAGCGACATCCAGCTGAATAATTGAACGCTTTCAATTGACTGCCGCTGTGAGATTGCCCAAATGATGATATCCTCCCTCGGTGCGTGCTGCGCTTACTGTTGTATAGGTGCATAAGTGTTGAGTGTGAACATCTGCCATTAGACAACCAACGGAATTGGTTTTGAGTACTTTCACCCGAAATCGGAACAGCCAGACTGTTAGTCAATGGGATGAGAAATGTACCACCCGGAATAGAACGATGGCTTGTGGCGCATGTCACGCCAATTGATTTGAATGAAACTAGAATTGAAGCCAAATAGCGACAGACAGACAGACAGTACGGGAAATAAAAAATAACACGTGGCATATCGTCCAATTGGGTGAAAGTGATATTCGACAGGAAATCGATTGCGAATATAATATCTCGAATCGCTTCAACGAGTGGCCCAATTTGCTACTCACTCGTTGTGTGCCGTTTTTTCCCGCTCCTGAGCCTCAACAGGTACGTCAATCTAACGGTGAAACTGTTGGTACAAGCATCGTACACGGGGTCTATGGGCTCTCTTCCATCAAAGCCAATGACACAGCGGCCAACGCCACCCAAATCGGTCGGTAAATCAGCAGCTCTTGGGTGCGGGAAAAGTATGGTACGCGCCGAGGGGGAAAATGGAATGTGAACCAAAAGCAAATCTCCGCTAGGACACGAAACAAAAAAAAAGTACAGTAGACGATTGGCGGTTGGATGGTGGAGGGTTCGATTTCCGAATGCTTATTATTTCCAAGCGGTTGCAGTTGGGCGCAGGATTTCCGGTTTGGGGGGATAGTCAAATGAGTTGTTGGAGCCCAGGAATAAACTGATCAACGCATATACATTCAATGCTTTTTAGTATCATGCGATGTGATTTAGTAATGGTTTTATTTTAGCGCTTCTTATTCAAGACTGCTGGTTACTCACATTAACTACCAATATTGAATGTTCAGATAGTACTGAACGGATGTTTAAATATTGACGTTCCGATCATGTTTTGAATTATTTACCAAACTTCGATTTTTGGTCTACAAGACACTCCGCACTCTGTTTTTTAACTCTCCTTGCTGTGTATCCCAAAATATATTGACGTAGGACTACGTCTATTTTCTCTCTATACTAAAGTATATACTATGAAAACTGAGATGACCATGTAACGTTTTTTAATGGTGGAAATATTCAAGATTTTTATAATATGATAATCATACTCTCCATTTTAATCACATGGTGAAAATTAGAGAAATATTTTAAGGTCAAATATCCGCATACATTTTCCATACAATTGACATATTTCCCTAACACAGACATCAGAAAGATAGAACAACAAATGATTCCGAATATGCTTCTATGCACCCCAGATGACCCAAATACATCTTTTGAGAGAGCAAGTAAAACTCTTATCTGAGGCAGACCCATTTTGCAAACACGCAAATTCATGGTTTTTTCTGTCATCAAAAACAAGACTCTGGCTTTCTTGTAGCATGAGTAAATTCTTGATTTTTACCATTGACATAGGTTTCGTCGTCGACTAAAACACAACTTTCGCGTTTCGTCAGTACCTAACATAACACTTGTATTCTTCCCGGAGACGGATTCGCCACATAGTACAACGGACAGCATTCAGTATTTCGCCAAATCTTTTTTCAAGTGTTGAGATTAGCCTTGATTCTCTATACGACGTTCGACCACAGTTCACGATCAAGTGTACCACTCCGACGCTTCGTATGCACTTGGTGACAGTCGTACTTCTCAATAACTCACGCTACGGTACTTTTTCATAACAAATGATTGAGTGTTAGACATCGTCCTTATAAATTTATCGTTTCGACATGTTAAGACGTTTATGTTAGTAAAAATGCAAAACCTCCAAGCACTATTAAAATTATATTTGGGCGATCCTTGACCGAAAATGTTTTCAAAAGCCAGTGTGATTAATTTTCCCGGAAAATCTAGGAGGAAATACTCCGGAATGTTTAGACCTTAACTGCCAAAAAATTTAAAATTTATAAACTCATGAAAAAATGCAAAAGCATCGCAGAATCATTAGCAGTAAAATTATTCGGTAATTTTGGGAAAAATATGACATGGAAAAATCCTTCGAAAAATATTTCATATTGCCGCAAAGTTGGAACGAAAAATCAAACGAAAGCATTTCAAGAAGTTTCATAGCAATCTAGCTAAGAATATTTAACAGTATAATTCAGGGGCGACTCGTGTCTTTTGAACCTGCTTGTTCCATTAAGAATTCTTTGAATCCCAAGTTATATTTTTATGTCTAAATGATTGAAAGTAGCGAAAAAATGAGAAAACTACTTTAGTTAGTTCATATTGATGGACCCCTCGGGCACAAACCGGTTAAACGGTTTTTACAAAAATTGATTTTTGAGCAATTATTAACCTTTTTATTGTTTATTTCTCTTAAATTTGTCATTGAACCCCCTGCAACCAACACATCGTTTTCAAGAGGAATGATAGAGCTTTCATTTGAAGTAGAAAAAAATTGACCGCCATCTTGGATTTCATCAGAAAAACGTGTTTTTGAGCAAGTTCGCAACCACCGATTTTGAATTTGACATCACCATTGGAAGGCTGAGAAAAAAATGCTTTAAGATACATTCAAAATATTAGGTGAGCATTGAGGTTATCTTGTCATTCTGGTCACTTTTCAAAATCGAGCTTCAAACAGTTCAACGCATGACTCGCGTCCAATATCAAATCAACACAATATATTGAGCCTGTGGTGTGCGTATGATGTGGACAGTCAGTATTACTAGTTCACAGGTAGTAAGTGCACCCACGCACCGTAATTTTTGAATAGCCTTTAATCAATTGGCTGAATTTCGTTACCCTTTTTTTGTACCCTTTTCATCAATAAGAATTTGCTAGGGATAAAAAAAGTGATGGTTCTACTCTTACTTTATTTAAGCTGGCATACACAAATCTTCTCAAGATTACTCGGGATATACTTGATTCATACTATACCTTGGTATACCATACCTAAGTTTGTTGATAGTAGTTTAATGCATCAAAAAACAACAGTATATAACAGTAGCGAAAATAACATCTAACATTAATTTGTTTAATTAGGCCGTTACAAATTTTATTTTCATTTTATGTAACCCCCCCCCCCCCCCCTTCAACAATCTTGAATATCGGAAGGGGAAGAAAAAAAGCTCAAACCGTTTTGTTCATTTCATTGGTTTTCCGACAGCATAAATGCTTAATTTAGCAACAAACAAGTCAGATGACAGCGAGAGTGTCGTCGAAAGGCAAGCGAAATAAATAATAATAATAATAAAGTGTTATTTTTCAACGTGTTTTTGAGTGCAAGTTACAAACGTCATAACTTGCACTCAAACTTTGATCAAAGATATTTCTTCTTTTTTCGTCTCGGTGATATTCATTTTTTGCCACCCCCTCTGCTAACTTTGATAACCTTGGACATAAAAAGAATTCGAAATTTGTATCAGCCTTATTAAGGAGGAGCGAGGGAGTGAAGAAATAAACAATGTGAATGCAGTGAAAAGGGATCATAGATACGATTTTTTGCTTTACGGAATTTGTGAACAGACCCAAAGTCACACAGGCATTGGGCCATCAACATTCCACGTGGACAACTTTTTGGAGGGGGTTCTGTGTGATGTCCACGGTCCATACAAAATTTTGAGAATTTATATGAGAAGTTGTGATGAGGGGAAGGGAGGGGGGTCAACAAAATCCTTAAAAATCTGTCCACGTGCTACATGGATGGCCCCTAATATACACTACATTACAGACACACACCACAGGCTCAGCATGATTTGATATTGGCCGTACGTCATGCGTTGTATTGCGTCGTTTTTGAAAAGTGACCAGAATGATAAGGTAAACTCAATGCTCACCTAATGTTTTGGATGTATCTTAAAGCATTTTTTCTTAGCTTTCCAATGGTGATTTCAAATTCAAAATCGGTGGTTGCGAACTTGCTCAAAAACACGTTTTTCTGATGAAATCCAAGATGGCGGCGAGATCCAAGATTGAGGCCAAGTTTTTTCTACTTCAAATGATAGCTCTATCATTCCTCTTGAAAACGATAGGTTGGTTGCAGGGGGTTCAATGACAAATTCAAGAGAAATAAATCAATAAAAAGGTCAAGAATTGCTCAAAAATCAATTTTTGTAAAAACCGTTTAACCGATTTGTGCCCGAGGGGTTCATCAATATGAACTAACTAAAGTGGTTTTCTCATTTTTTCGCTGATTTCAATCATTTAGACATAAAAATATCCTTTTTGAAAGACCTCATGTCACTAGTGGGACGGTTTCAGCGAGAATTGCTCACCTATGAACGCTCTCACGAGATGCACTTCTAATGGTCTGTGGATAAAACGTAAAGGTTCCAAATTCAAAATAAGAGTTTTATTGTTATCCAAGCAACTGGTAACACTCATAGTCAATTTTTTTTTGTATTTTCTAGTTTTCTACGCTATTTTATTCTAAATGGCATTGTTCATAATCGAAAACGTTCATGAGATAAAAGAGATGTTATGGTCAAAAACTGGTCAAACAAAACTGTGTTTAAATCGGTTATTTTATTATTAAAATTTCAAATCTCGTTTCTTTGTCATGTTCAATTCGTACTGAATAAAAAAAATATAGCGCACGCCAATTGCCGGACCTTTCTCTAGACTCCTTGCCTCAAGCTTTGCACAGCCTTCTTGGTCACTTTGTTCGTCGCAGAACGCCACTTATGCCATGAACTAATGGCAAGATGCCAAATCCGGCCAAAACAGAACGGAACAATTGTGCTGTTTGAAGAAAGGCAACAAACGTATTTTCGGGTAAACCTGAACAAAAATTTCTTGGTTGACGGACTCTTTCGCGATAAAAATGTTGCTCTTCAAACCACAGCAACAAATGGTCGGCCAAATGGGATATTTCTTTGAAAATTTTTATAACTCAACGTTTTTAAAAATCTCTGCCGCCATTTCTTTTCCAGTTGCCGTATGATATTCCTGTCCAGGAGGCTGTTTCAAGTCTGCCTCCTGTATCACGCAATCAAATTTTGTCAGCATCTTCACGTACAGCTGCCGCGATCGTTGTCTGGCCGACTTGTTTTGCTTGTCGTCACGACTAGGAGTCGCCACCTTTTTGTAAGTCAACAATCCGGCTCATTTTTTAGCTCGATTCATCGTTATAGACGACGCTCCCAGATTGCTTGCGACTTCTCAGACGGAAAGGTTGGTTTTCCGCTAGAAACTGCTGGTCCCTCCTTTCGTCGTTTTTGCGACTTTCGGATTTGGATTCCCTCTCAATCCTGTCTCCCTGGCAGTCGAAAAACGTTCTCCAAACACTTTTATTACGTTAGTGTCGGTTGATTTGGCCACATTCACTAATTTTACTAACTTGGCGTTTGAATAGTTCGCATTTCGCAGCAAAATTTTGATGCATTGCTTCTCTTACTTCGATGGCATTTTCATAACTGAAGAGTCAATGTCAAAATCATATGTTTTGGTATGATTTATTTATTGAATTTCTTCCCCCAAGCTGAGTGCTCGTACATTTCTCTTGACACTGCTCATGCGATCTTAGGCGAGGCTTTGCCCATTTTTCTTACACATGTTCTCCCAGTTTGTCTTCAAAGCTACATTGGTTTTGAATGGAACGACGATGGACGAGATTACACCTGTCCAAATCTAACAACAAGCCGTCACTCAGTTTAGTATTCCTAGTCAATTTGAGAATAGCTCAAACAGTACAGCAGGGTTTGATAGGTATTACCATCCCGTTGAATTTGGTATGTTAATTAATTAATAATTCATAATAATTATCATTTATATCGTTACATACTCTGAATATCGGTTGTATTTGATTACTTTAGGGCATATATTTTATTATTAACTAATTTTTAAATAAATATTGCTGCCATTTAATTTCATATATTTCTCGGATTTTGAATGCAAAAAAGTTAGATATATTGGAAATTAATAAAAGACCTAACACATTTCACACCACGGTTATTCCTGATCCGACTATAAGGCTTTGTAAATATGATAACTTGAGTTTCTCTCAAGTGAACACCACAAATTTGTGAGTGGTCCGAACGGCCTTCCTGTGGTATATTGGTATAAATCAGAGCCACATCTTGTAACATAGTATTTATCAGATCTTTGAAATATATCACTCACTGGGCGTATGTTTGTTAATTGGAATCGGTCTAAAATCGGGAGGTTGAGCAGTTTTGTACTCTAGTGATTTAAACCACACACACTCGCGCGTGCTCGCTCCCTACAGTATTACTAATGTCCGCTAGTTTAAACCGGAACCAAATCTAAACAAACCAAATGTGCATCTCTAATCAGCTCACTGTACGGAGAATAAACCGGTAATAGTCCAATAGCGACGAGTATAGAGTACATGTGTGATCGCATCACTTATCAAGGTGAATCCTGATCCAATTTACCCCTCTCAACTAACAAAACCTCCTTCCTGTGACCTTTGTGGAGATGCAGAGGTTAACACGGTCTTCGAATAGCAAAGGTCACACCTGCTTCCTTTCCCTCTTCCCACCTGATTGCAAGGACGTGGCCGGCGTCGTTATTGATCCTTCAAAATATTGAGTCACTAAAACTTGTACAATGGGACTGTTCGCTCACTCCCAGCCCCATTCAGTTGATTCGGATCAATCACGGAGTTTGATTGTGTAGTCAGTCAAGCTAAGCTAAGCTAAAGCTTCATTGGTTTTGAATGTTTTTCCACTTTTATTCAGCTTCTTCTTCAATATTGCCCAAAACTTTTCGATCTGACGAATTTCTGGTGAACTTGGCGGGTTCGCCTCCTTCGAGACCACAATAACACCTTTCGCTTCGTACCAATCCATTACGGGTTTGGCGTAATGGCAGGAAACGAGATCCGGCCAGAATAGCGTGGGACCAGGGTGAGAGCGGAGGAAAGCCAGCAAACACTTCTGCAAGCATTCCTCTCAATAAATTTGCCCGTTTATGATGCTGGTTGTAACGAACGCCCTGCTGTACTGTCCGCACTCGTACTTCTTCACGAATTTGTCCTTGTCTCTCTTTCGGAACTTTTCCGGAACCTCCATGCGGAACGTACCGACAAAAAACTTGAGGCCGAGGATTTGTTTGATGTCCGCCTTGTGTATGTCTCATCGTCCAGGACGAGACAGCCTGGCCTAACCAGCCACTCACGGTACAGCTTACGCGCACACCATCATCCTGTTTCATTGTCTGCTGAACGACGAATTGACCTTTTTGGCCACGTCTCGGGTGGAAAGGTTTGCCTTATTTTCCGCGCCTTCTCAAGGTATTCCATTTTCGGTTTTCGGCCGCTACCAGCGCGCCGCTTGATGTCTCCCGGAACATCTTCACAACGCGAGCCACGGTGTGAGATGGTGGATTCCAAGCCTTCTGCCGATCTCTCTGTGCGACTAAACTAGTATTAGGCAAAATTTCATTAATTTATACTCACGCGATAAAAAGTTACACCTAAAACAAAGTGTCGCATTTTTGCTGAGTCCAATCTTTAATTCCCTTTATTGGCAAAATAGGAATAGAAATTGGAAACAAATCAGAGTAGAATGGTCCTGTATTCGTTTTCTGAAGTCATAATATAGTCATTTAAGGAAAAACGCAGTTCAATATTTAAAATGCAAAACGAGCATGCCTGGCAACATTGCCGTTCAAAATTGATATTTTTTGAATTCTTTGATAATTTTCTTCAAAATGCAAATGCAATATAGAATATCCGGAATTATGAAAAACTTAGGAAAAAGATTGATTAAAAGCAGAGAAAGTTGTGCTTTGTTTCTGTGAAAAGCTGTAACTCAAGTTTTACTGACAATATCTTGAAGTGACAAGTGTTTTTCGTGTAAAATTTTCTCAGAAAAGCGATAAAATTATCAAATTTGAAATCAGAATATACTCATTTGACGAATAATTAAATTTGGAAAGTCCAAATGCAAAGGGCACATATCTGGCAACATTGCCGCCTAGAATTGATTTTTTTTTAATTTCAAAGTTGGGATTTTCGCATAGTGACTTTTATATGAACAACTCCCTTAAATTTGAACCAAATCTGAGGAGGTCGTAAAAATTAGGTGTGCACACTCGAGATGGAATAATCCATACTTTTTAAAATTTTGCACTCCAAAGGTCCAATTTTCAGTGGCTCCTTTTAAATAAAGATGACATCATACGTTGGTGACACCAACAAACAAAATTTTTTGAGGATGGCTCAATTTAATTAATTTACATATTTTTGCAGTGTCCATCTTCTTATTTTCGCTGTAGACACCACATTAATCATATTTTTCAAAAATTTGTTAGGGCTCTTTTGGAACAGCCCTATTGTATTATATTATTTTTCAACAGATCAATATCAGAGGGAAGCTTTCCCAGCGCATGGAAATCAGCGGCAATTGTTCCCGTTCATAAAGCAGGTGGTATTCACGACGTTAAAAATTATCGGGCTACTACTACTACTACTAACCTGATGGCATATGTTTCGTTGCTTATTAGCGCATTGGATAAGCGCCAACAAGTCGATGCTATTTACGTTGACTTTGCCAAAGCGTTCGATAAAGTGCCCCACCTTCTGCTGGTAACAAAGCTACGAAAAATGGGTCTGCCGGACTGGCTCGCGAAGTGGATATCGTCGTACCTCAACGAGCGCAGCGCATACGTACGTATCGGTGGAACGTGTTCTTTGCCGTTTACGTTACACTCGGGTGTGCCTCAAGGAAGTCACCTTGGACCTCTGTTGTTCATGCTTTTTGTGAACGACTTATGTTCAACCATACAATCTCCCAAATACATGTTTGCCGATGATCTCAAATTTTTTCGAGTAGTAACATCTGCTCTTGACTGCTGTGCTATTCAAGCTGATATCGACACCTTGTTAAGCTGGTGCACTCTTAATGGAATGGAAGTAAACGTGCGAAAGTGTAATGTGGTTTCGTTCTGCAGAAAAAGGCATGTCATGATGTACGACTACAGGATGTCACAAGCCAGTATCAACCGAGTCAATACTGTGAAGGATTTAGGCATTCTTCTTGATGCCAAGTTAAGTTTTGCTCAGCATATTTCAGCTACAACCGCAAAGGCCTATGCTGTACTTGGGTTCATCAAGAGAAACACGCAACAATTCAACGATATATACTGTCTGAAATCACTGTTCAGTGCTCTTGTGCGCAGCATTCTGGAGTATGGGGCGATTGTGTGGGCACCTTATCATGCTGTACATATCAACCGAATTGAACGTATTCAGCGTCAGTTTCTTCGATTCGCTTTACGTATGCTGCCGTGGAATGATCCAGTACGACTGCCACGCTATGAACATCGTTGCTCTCTTATACAACTACAAACTCTAACAAGTAGGAGGACCATGCTTCAACGTCTCTTCGTTTTCGACCTGTTAGAAAACAACTTAGACAGCCCAGAACTGCTCAGTAAATTTCAGTTCAACGCACCACAAAGGCTTACTCGACGAAGCGATTTTTTCCGGATTTCCAGATACCGCACTAACTTTGCTCAAAACAATCCATTCGAAGTGTGTTGTCGTAAGTTTAATATTGTTTCTGACGTGTACGATTTTAATATGACCAAATCAATGTTTAGACTTAGAATAAGTAGTTATTAGAAATGTCTGTACGATTTTTTTTTCGAAGACTTATGAATAAATAAATATATGTCCACACGCAATGTGAAACACCACATACATGCTTCAGTCGTATGTCGTGACCATGCAGTGAAACGAACTTGATAGCATGGCACGATCGGATGCCGGTTGAAAGACCGGTACACCCATTGAGATTTTATGCTAATTGAATTAACAGACGGTCAAATTCTAAACCTAGGCTCAAAACTGTTATACGATGATTGACTATTTCAAAACCTTCTCTGGTCATCCGGAAACAATATCGTCTTTGGATTTTCATTCTTGCTATTGTCTTGTATGCTAAACTGTCAATTGTCTTCAAAACTATAGGACAATCGAACCGTATGATCGAAAGGACTACCGACTCAATAATTAAAAATGAGCATATCTATGTTAGGAGAGTTATTCAAGATAACTCCAAATTCTCAGATATTTTCAGGTTTTCCAGATTTTTCGAACGATATACGCCTTGAAAATGCTCGATTAAACCTTTGAGAACAACGTACTTAGAGGGTTTTTATTCATGAGGCTAACAGATTCCATAAAATGTCAGACAGAATAAGTTCATTTGTTCAGTGACTTACGTATTTTTAATCTCAGCCTTCCCTCAAATTCTTTTTGAACGGATTCAGAAGATGAACTGTTAATCACCATCTGCAGCAGCATTACAGTTTTTTTCTTGATTGCGCTGCAATGATAGATCAGCGGCGCTCGGCTTGACTTGTACTGTACGGTACTATTGCCTTAACCTGCAAGTTTTTTTTTAAGACATCAGTTTTAATTAGGTTCTAACAGCAGGTTAACTAATTGTTAGAGGGCTGTTTAAAACTTGTCAAAAAACCTTTACCTTCGAGACATCAAATTAGTCTTAGTTCATGGCAGCAAACATTAATTGACCTGTTGGGACGAGGAGACTGTCATTTTTTTGATACTGATATAGAGAATGTCACAGTAAGTGGTTGGTGTCTATTCATGTCGTACCTGCTAGGCATGTTTGCATGTTTGGGATTCATTGTTCGCGTAAACTGAGCTGAGCAATGAAATAATCATGATATCTAGCATCTTACAAAATTGTACAACATTTTATCTATCCATCAACATATTGGTTATTGTTATCCATCGTGTGGTTATGCTGTTATTATTATTTGAAATCTGACGAAACATTTACCAGTTTCATTTCCAATTTTACAGGGTGTAGCCCAGTATAGGTATTATACCATCAAAACCCCACCCAGTTGAAAAATGATAATCACGTGAAGAAAAGACCTGATAACTCCAAGTCAGAGAACATTAGGGGTCTTCACATCGAGCTCGTATACGAATACCCAGCCGTAAACTGTGTATCTTCCATTACTCGTCAATGGAGGTGAGTATTTTTACGGCTGGGTATTTGTTTACGAGCTCGACATGAATACTCATATTGATTTGCAGTAACACAGTCCAGCGGTGACTCCGTACTGCTGCGTTAGAAACGATTATTTATTACCATTTACGGAAGGTTACCAACCTATTGAACTGCTTTCAATTGATGCCCCGGCCTCTGCGCTGGAATTAGTAGCCGCTAGTATAAATCGATGTCTCACAGTCCGCACTCTTTCACGCACTATTCACTTGGTTAGAGCCAATGTGTTGAGCGCTGTTTACACAGGCGCACACGGTTGTGTATTTATTTGTGTATTCCAATTGCTCCTCCTCGTCTCGTCTTCTCGCTTCTTCGAGTGTGTTGTTTATTTGCCTTTCACGTACATTTAATTAACTTCGCTTCAATTGGCTTTTCTGCTTTTGCCTCTGCTTCTTTGCACACTCTTTCACAATCGACTCGGGGAACGAGGAACGCTCATCAGCGATGGATTTGCTCTCTATTTTGATTATTTTTATTTCCAAACAGCACTATAAACACCACTCACTTTCTTCGCGCTTCATTTGATTGGAGATTATTTTCGTTGATTACTTCTTCCCACTTTTTCCTCTTCGTTGCACACACACGCACACAAACAACCACACTTAAACGCACGCTCTCAATAAGCCGAAATGCACATTCGCAGCCACGTTTGTTGCGTGTTGCACGATTACTTTTCACCACTGGTTCGTAATAACTCCGTAGCACGTAATTTCATACCTCGACGCTCTTGTGCACCGGAATCCTTCTAACTGGCCCAGAACACCCTTCTTCTCCACCCACTGGAAAAGGGCTGGCTAGTCAACCATGTAATTTTTCGTGTGCAATGCGCTTTCACTGGCGCATAATAGAGAGGCTGGCCGTGTGCCCTTTAGCCCAACCGAGTAACCGCGGCGCACACCTATAACCACACGAAACTGGATAACGAATCTGCTTGTTTACTGTTTTCTGCTCATTCTGTTTCTCTGCTGGAAAAATAAAAAAATATATACATATAATAAAACCTTTAGAATCACTGTGTGAGCTTCACGACGATCGAATGGAAAACCGGTCCACGGAACGCGCACTTTAAACTACCGCTGTGTGGGTAAAGGTCCACTTAGCCACTCCGTCACGGGAGAATCGATCTACGATGCTGGGAGCAGCCATCGAACCGAAAGCTATTTAGCGGCTAGAGTGAAGTAAAAAGTCTAACCTCAATCGGTCGATTATACACGAAGAAAAATATGAGCTCCAACGGCAGCATCGCATACATGCAGCTTGTTTACACTGAGGACACAAAAAACCCCTATCGGGTCGCAATTAAAGCCCCACTGCTACTGCTGTTGCTGCTGCAGTGCCGAAAGCATTCGACGGTGTTTATTTACACCACAAACCGTGCCGAACGGTACATATCCTTAAACCTTTTTTTCCTACAGTGTTTTGTTAGTTGCGCTGTTGTGTACATTTTTTTACTCCTCCAAACCGTTCTTCCTTTTCAAAGCCTGCTTGCTTGCTTGCCCGCTGTCGAAAACAACTTTTATTTTATGCCTATTCTTATTCCTTCTCTCGTTTGCACGGCTGGCTCTGCAATAGCGCCTACACGTACCCGTACCGAACACTAGCCAACAGCAGCAGCAACAGCAACAGCACAGACACCATCAAAAGCAGCATCAAAAAGTACACAACTCTTCTTTTTGCTGTTTTGTTTGCCCCGTTCAGCGCGAAGCAAGCACAGAACGGTATTTCCAGCAAAACTTTGCACAAATTTAGGCCGGTTCCTAATAGATAAACTTACTTATTAGTGTTTCTGCTTTTTCGCAGTACAAAACAGCACGTTTTCATTGTCCACATGTACATTACTCTACGGCAAAACGGACCGCGTGCATGTGTTATTTCGTGACGATACGATGTAAGCGAGAGAAAAAAAACACCACTGGTACACGTGAATCACCTTAACGCCTGTGAACCGCCCGACGTCCCGAAAGAAACTGGAGAAAGAACGAACGAATACCGAGCAAACCGAGCGCAGCGCCGAACACAACGTGTGCTGCTAGCGCTAACGCTAACGCGTAACTGTACACTCACCCTAGGCGCTCAGCGGCGTTACGCGAGCTGTTTCTCTCGACGTCTGCAGTACAAGGCGAGTTGCAGTAAGGGGAGTGTCCCTTGTTTTACAATGGTCAGCAGTATAGCAAAACAAAAATGCACTCGTTCAAGGTGGCCAAAACGCCTCTAAATTCGACCTGGAGTGGATTTGTAGTGGAATGCTTTCGCAGTAATTTGGAAAAAAAAGTCTGAGAAAAACTAACCAAGAAAAGTTGGAAAAACTTCATTTAAAAACAAATAATGCGAATTTGAAAAAGTGGTTTTATTAGCTTTTCTACTTAAAATCAAACCGTGGTTAGTTTTTTGTGGTTATTCGACGTTAAATTTCCGGACATTTGAGAACAAAAGTGCAAAAATATATCTTCTGTTCCAAATTTTTGAACGCCCATGTTAAATCACACAGCACTCCTGTTTTGATGTAATATTTACACTGGCGGTGAGCGCCTTGTGTCATTCGTCTAATCTACAGTTTCTCTGATTATACGGGTATACCTCGAGCACATTTGAAATTTTGAAATGTGCGTGAAATCAAAATGTCTTTAGAATGAAAGAATTGATTTTTATATTTTTATGTTGAAAAAAAAAAACAACGAGAAATATATTTGATTGTGACTGCAATTCTATGGCCACATGAACGCGCTACGCAAAAGAGAATTGGGTTGTTTAGCTATATCAGTTTTTTATATCATCTGAAAGATCTGCATTTTCTGAGAAAAACGTGATTTAAAAGAAGTTCCTATCGATGTCCTTCGCTTTTTAAATCACGATTTAAAACTGCTCGAAATCGCTACAATGACAGTTCGCCCATATAACAACTGTCATTGTAGCGATTTAGAGCGAATTTTTATTCTTCTTTTAAAAATCGAAGGATAATGATATAAAGTTTTAAAAAATCAGGTTTTGCTCAGAAAATTACACTTTTTCAAACGATATATAAAAATCGGAAATCCGTGAGTAGCTAAACAACCCAATTAAAAATTACACACAGTACATGATAACATTATTTCCTTTAAGAAAAAGGACATTACATCAAATCGTATTCTTATAAAAACCGATAGACAGTCAATAATCCTTAAATCTGTATTGTAAGGATGGGATGGGATGAGAAGTATATTGAGTTGTGAAGGCAATTTCTGGACTATTGTATGGGCATTTACGTCAAATTGTATAATATTGATATGTAGCTGTACTTGAAAATTTAACTTCTGTTTTATTTCAAGGCTCACCGATTTGAAAAATGTTACTTCCTTTCTGAGATTATATTGGAGGAGTCTAAATTATTTTATATATCTGTTAGTTTATGATCAGGTTCCTTTCACTAAAAAAGTAGTTTCATTATTTCAAATTCAAGTTTGTTCGATCAAATTCATCAGAAAAGTACATAAAATAATAAAACATGAAAATAGAGCAATAGTAAACGAACGAGGTTTTTCTCAAAATAATTTTCCAATCACTATAAATGTCGTACTTTTCCTTACGTAATGAAAACAAGGAGTAACTTAACATGACATCCATTGCTTCAATGCTATCTCATCTGACACTTCCACAAAATCGTCATCGACACCTAAAACATTCATGCTATCATTTTCTGGTAAACTCGAATTCATTGCATACCAAAATGGAACTATCTGTCACGGTATTGCAAACTTTTTTCACTATTTTCGAGTCTTTAAGGAACTCAAATTTAGTATTTTCGTCGTCGATAGCACTGGAGTGTATAATTTTGTCCGAGCTCTGCTAGTGGTGAATCATCGTGCAACAAATTCCAAGATTTTCTCAAAATCCAAAAAATTGCACCTTTTACTTTTATTTTCATTAGATTGTCATGAAACTCCCCTCTTTTTTCGAGAACTTCTCTCATTATTATTTGTCTGTACCGTGAATCCATCATCTGGATTACATTTTGGTCCATCGGTTGGATGACTGCTGTAAATCTTAAGTAGAAACTTTGTCGGTACAGCATCATCACTAGTTCTCAATTCCTCTGCACTAGAATGGGCAGAGCAGCTTTCCAAATCTGAAACGGTTTTTATAGGCAAACCTGATTTAAACAAGAACTCTCTGACCTATGGTACAATATGTTCGGCGGGTTATCCGTGCGTTTGAAGATGTATAGTAAACAGAAGGCTCTTAAAATATATCCACAGAAAACCAGTGAAGTTTTTGCTTCCTTCCATGAATTATGTTTAACTGATTAGACTGTTACGAATTTCCTTTTCATGTCAAGATCAAACTGAACTATATTTTGAACTTCGTTTACTTCAACGGTTAGGTAAACAAAATTTAAGCCTCAATGTGGTTACTGCAGTTGTAAGCTTGAACAACGGCATATTTCTTTATCCATGCACTTAACAGGGCAAATTGTGATACCGTAAAAGCGGCTATCTTTGATAGATTATTACAGTAAAACTTACAACACTTCAATGGATTTCTTCCGGCTTTGATGTTTCCAAAACAAGTACTGAATATACTAGAAAACATGGACAACAATGAAATCCATCAGTATTGTTTCAACTATGCTATTGATTTTTTTTTCTGTAACCAGTGACGTGTTTTTCGTTTGCCGGTAATTTCGATAGTACTGAAATCCGAAATAATAAAAGAAAATGTATAGAAGGTTTTAATTTTTATGCATTTTGGAATATTCTGAGATAAAATTTTGTCAAAGGGCTATCTACAAGCCACGTAGAAATATTTTGGATTAATTCTGGCTCCTCTCCCGTTCGATTTTAGTTCATACAAATTATAAGCATAGGTTACTACCAGTCCCCCTCTCTCGCATTTTGTCGATTAATAAAAGGGAGGCTATCCAGGTTCTTCGTTGGTGTAGGTTTTTGAGTTTAGTGATTTTTTTTAATTTTGTGTGACGCAACCTATATGAAATTTATAGAAGAGGGAGAAGAAAAGTGCAGTTTTAAGACAACTATCCGCATTTTTATGGAAGATGGTTTGTAAAAAAAAAATAGAGACCAGTATATCAATGTTTAAAAACCTATATGGTGCATTGCTCTTTGGTTTGAATAGCTTAGAAAATAGTTCAAAATCACGAAAAACGTTTTTTTTTAGTTTCTGGAACACTGTACGACACCAACTGCACAAAATTAATGCTTAAAACGAACTATAATACCTACACCACGAAATAGAAGTGAAACAGCTGTTGTAAAATTAACAAGACAATTATAATGAGTTATAACAAAGTTAGCAGCGTTTACGGAATGGTATTGTACTAGAACATTTACTTAAATCTGAATGCAAAAAAGGTAAAAAAAAATTTGATTATCATAATGCACTTATCAATTGTAATAGTTTATAGCTTGGTTTTCGTTATTTAAACTATCACAATCATTTTTAGGTTAGACTTTAGAGGCTATGATATTGTTCACATCATCCTCTTTATCAAAATTTGCCTTTGTGTCGCCGTTTTCGAAAGTGACTGATTCTCCGCGTGCTATTTGAAAATTACATTCCTCAATCAGTGATAGTAAATTATTATTCCGGTATATAAGCTCTTTTCATGCTTGTCAATGTCATCATTACAGGATAGAAAAATCCAATTGTTTCATCGACTTTATTTTACAAGTAATGGACTTCCCTTCGTACGAACCTATCGATATTGATTGAGATTGTCTATATCCTGTGAATTGAGAAAACTTTCGATAACCGTGTAAAATAAGAACAAGCGGTTCAAATGTCGCTACTCTTCGATAACACAGCAGATTGGACAAAAGAAAGAGTAGGAGAATTGGTTTCATTTACATCAGGTACGTAGCTTTAACATCATTATAGCATTCGTGAATTATCATTTGTTTTTCGCATTCTAGAAAATGGACTTCCACACAACATCGACGAAATTGAGACCGGGCTCAAGTTTCTCTTGGATGAGGGCCATGAGAACTGGAACAGCAGGCAGAATCTAAAACTGAAAGGTTTGCCAACTTTTGGTAAGCAGGTAAAAATGTCACTACATGGATATCCTCTCTGGGTTTATCTTTGCGCAATTTAATGAAACAATGTGAGAAGCGAATAGAAGAGCTCTTTCCTGAATCAAAAACAAATTTTGTGCCTCCACTCCACTCAAATATCTTCAACTCTTATTTTTGCCTAGAAATGGTAGATCAGATCAGAAAAAGATACTGTAGTCGGTTCAGTATCAAATATGGATTGCAGATGAGAACGTTCCATAAATCGCATGTTGATCAGCGCTATGGAGCAGATTGCGGGAGCATTATACATCTGAATAATTTATTTTTTTAAATTGCAGGTTTATTCTCCGACCACGCATTGTTTATTTTTTCTTGGATGATAAAGTTTCTATTTCTGTGGATTATGAAGGGGCACCAGTAAATGCGACAAGACGACCACGGCATGTACTGATGGCTGGCCTAGATAATTACATTTGATACCTTCTGAGCCAATTAAATTTCCAACACCTATCTATCAGAGTCCTGGTATAAGCGTGGTACGCAGTTGAAAAGAAAAGAGGTTTACGAAATTTTGCCTTTTTTACCAAACGGAATTTTGACAGCTGAGAATGCTTCACAGTAACGATATCTGACGTGAGTGAGCGCATGATTTTTCCTTTCTTTCTAGAACCCTCGAACACACTTGTTTACCGCGATCTGGTGTGAGAGCAGGGATTCCAGGTAATTTTTTCAAAAGTATGCATGGTCCGCGAAAAAAAGCCTTCCTACCCAGAGTCTTTCCGGAAAATCGAAAACTGTCGAGCAAAAAAAAGGTCACCACTAATGCACTAATGCAAAACTCGGGTCGTTCACATATTTTTCAAAATCTTCACATGTTTTCTCCAATGTCTTCACGTTGTTGTCACAAAAATGGATGTTTTCATCGTACACTTAAAATATTTTCCACGTTATTGTTACGTGAAAGTTCCTATACTTGTTTATTTTCTGTCATTGTTCTGTGCGAAATGAACCAGAAATCAAAATGACGAAGCTGTTGTCTAATTCTAAACATAAAACAGAATTTCTAGGTCGCTTGCAAATAAGTGAATTTTCGAAAAATCCTAATAAACTCGAGACTTGAGTTTACAGGTTTCACACAGCTTCAGTTCAAAGGTAAAAGAGTTACCTGAACAAAAACAGCTGCAGCGGACAATAACAATCCCCGGGAATGTCGTAATGTTTATCAGTTTTTATATTGTTTGCCTGATTCAGTGCCTGAATTTTACATGCGATTGAGATAGGAAAATGAATTCCTTTTTGAACTGCATACTGCGCTATAGCGGAGAGCCATTTATAATAATGAAAAATGCTATTTTTGAGTCACCGAGTGCCTTTATACATGCTGCAGAACTAATTAAACATATGAACAATGATGATTTTGAATAACCAGTGATATTCATAGATACTGATCACAATGTAACATCAATTCAAGTGATATTGAGCTATGTGGCGGTGTTTCTGGATTTAGATCTAGAACTTTCGTGCGCAGTACGAGCAACAACAGCAGCACGCTTCATGAGTGTGGCAAATATTGCACTTATGGGTGTTTCATCGGCAATAAATCATTTTGGGAAAGACGAGTCGAAAGTTCACTGACTTTTAACGAAAAAACACTGGAGAGATGCGCAAGTGAAGCTCCCATATTTAAACTATTATCTGTTGGCGCTGGATGCAACAAGGGATGTTAGTGAACTACTCAAAAAAAAAGGTATTCGAATTCGTATTCCAGTAAGGGAGAAAGTGTCGTGGTAAGAGGCCGGAAATAGACATGAAGGGTAAAGCATTTTTCGAAAAACACTGCGTACTCTATCTCTTTTGAGAAATGCAAAGATGCTAAATGTGTATCCACGCACCAATTCAACTACATGAAACAACATTCGACAAGATCGTTTGGCTTCCAACACCTGAATTATCTGGTGAGAAGTATTCTACTTTTGATGCTGTGTATGGTAACGAACCAATGTTGCTGGTGTCCCAAGCAAGAACATAATCAAATCTAAGCATACGAAGGAACTTCCAAAACCACCTTTCCCATTAGCATATGTATACTCGTGCTCGAATAGTAGTATTTTGCACTGAGTGCAATTTTCCACGCCTTCTATACTTGAAGTAAATGCTAAATAAGGATACTCTGCTTGAGTTACTGATTTTTTTCGAAGAGAAACTATATGAGTGCGGTTGTGATCTAGATCAGAGGTTCCCAAATCGTGCTCCGCTGAGCAGTTGATGAAGCATTTGCAAGTGCTCCACGACGTGTTTGATAAAAATAAATACCAACCGCATTTTTTTATCAGTTTTCCAAATTTTTCACTTGGCGGAACACTTTGTAAAATCCAAATATTGGGCGGAGCACCTGCATTTTCGAATCAATGAACTCTCAATGAGCTGCTCACTTCAGACTTTGAAAATTTCGACAATTATGCAGTCCTTTTGAACTATTTTGTGGCTTGTTTGTTATTCACAAGCAGCCTTATCCAAGCCGGACGGATCACTTTACTGGTACGTGGTATTTTAAAGTCGTTCCCACGATAGGATCCACCGTTCGCAACCCACGTTAACTGCCTAGTCTCGCGACAGGGTCGTCGTCTTGGATATAACTGGCGAAATACCTCATTCCATTGCCCAGCCGTCCGCTCCGAATTAGACGAAATTGTACGCCGCTCAATATGGGAGGAAGACGATTACGGAAACCCTTCACTTAGCATAGGACCACGATTTCTACCAGGGTTGGGATCAATTGGCTCATTGATTGATTGAAAAAGTGTTTCGCCGATCACTGTGGTCCAAAAATGAGAAAAAGCTGGTCAATCGTCATTTTCTCGGGAACGTTACATTTTAGAGCAATGCTGTCTTCGGGAATGTTTTAGAGTGGAAACGCTACTTCTATTGACATTAACAGATGGTTGATTATGATTTTTGACAATAAGCTATCAATTTTTCAATACGACTTTTATCAAAATATCCAAATTAATCATGATGCCTGATGTGATGATGACGATTTTGAAAAGTCGAATCAAAAATAAAGTTTTTCTGCGTTTTGAGTTGGCAATTTTGTCTGGGATCTCAAAAATGAATTATTTGTACATACGTTTGTGGGAGTTACCTAAATAAAAGACTAACCATTTTGATTCACTAGGAAATACTAATTATTGGATTCGCCATCGAAAGTTGCCAAAGGGTGGGAAAGTCGTCAATTTTATAATTGAAATTGGTAACATTTTGCTAATCATTTTTTCAGTGCTATACCTTTTTTCGATGGATTGTATTTTAATTGAAAACACTTTTTTCGGCACTTTATACTAAAAACCAGGGCAAACAGCATGAAAGTATAATAATTTTTTAGTTTATTCTAAAGTTTTAAGAATTAAATAGGCAAAGTACCACTTTCCATCACCCTGGCAACACTTCGCAACACTCTACTAATCGCAATAAAATTCTCTGCACTCGCGAGCGCGAGAATGAGTGACGGGCGTTACGTTCTCTCACGCGTGTTCACGCGTTCGCTGCTGCGGCTTAACTGCGGATTATTACTGTACATATATAAGCTCAACTTAATGGCAGACTGCTCTGAGTGTCAAGCCTAATGATCGGTTATAAATGCTTCAAACTGTGGCAGGATTACCACTGGACATGCCTTCACAGTAGGAAAATGTGTTCATTGGTGAATTCGTTCGAATGAATGAATGTCCTGCTTGTGGGTGGGTAAACCGTCGATTTCTTGCACTGATGGAGTTGATGTTAACTTGTTGCTGCACCAGCGCGTTTAGTTTTACAAAAAAAGGCGATTGGGAAATTAGGAGAAAAAACGGTTTCGTAAGTTCGTAAAAATGTCAGCTTCTAACTGGAAAACTCTGGGAACCATTTGCCGCCGGAAGATACGCAAATACTGGACTGAATAATTTCACCGCCTCTTTGCTTGGCCCATTCTGGGCAAGATAAATATGGAAATGCTAAGCACTGCTCGGTTCGCCGATCGTCGCCATGAGCGAGTATCGTACTTGCAAGATGCTGAACCGTCCTGTTCTATCTTTCACTGGACCGCACTGTGCTCCGTAGATGGGTTTGCAGACACTGTTGTCGAATGTAGGTACAGCATCTGCCGGCTTTCTGTCGAGAGGGCAGGTACGAACATTGAGCAATACACAAACCGGAGGTAACATGCCGAAATTTGCGTGTTTTGTCGCTATTGTTTGCACAGATCTCCGCTCGTTTAAGTGGCTCCGGGTTTACGGTTGTGGTGCAGAGCAGGAGCGTGATACAGTTGCCGGCAAAGGACCTGGTAGAGAGACATAAGTTGTGCTAGCAGTGCTTGTTGTCTTCTGCGGTGATGCTTCCGGAGTACGCAATTTATATATAGATATGCGGTGATACACCCTGCTGGGAAAGGAAGCGAATTGCTGCAGTTTGTGTATGATTATGTTACAAACAGACACTTTTCGAATGATTTCTATTCCATGTTTGACAGCAAAATTTGATTTGATTTTGATAGCTATCAACTATTCACAATGAAACATGAATGCGGAAAAACTTTACTGCTTTCTGATCTCCAGCTCTAGAAAACGCAATTGACCGAACCCACTCGGGTGTTCTCTACTCGCAAAAAAAAAACAACAAACCGTAATTTGAAGAAAGCTCCAACTGGCATAATCGTCGAAGTATTAATTTAACAGCTTATCACTTCTTCTTTCTTCAACGCTGAGAAGCGTAACAACGGGAGAACAATACGTAGTAAGTTCAACACGAACGGCAAACTCTATACATAGAACATTTGGTTCGGGCAGTCGGGGATGGGTTTTTCTTTTCATGTGGATTGTCGTGTGATCCTGTGAACCACAATACATTGGGCAGATTACCGCTGATCCACCCTTCAACACATAGTGCTTACATTTCTCTCCGCACCTGATAACCTATCAGATAGTGGGACTGTTTGGTCTTTTACTGTTGCCAAAGTTAGGAGAGCAAATTTCCCTTCTCCTCTACACACACTAGACACCTACCGTTTGTGATTGCAATGAATGGAACCGATTCCAGTGAAAGCTTGTCTCAGACCACAAAACCCAACCTCGGTGACCAAGTTTGCTTCTTCCATTCCGTTCTTCCAGCAGCCATAATCGGTCGACTGATTTCGATTGAAGCGGTTCAGAATTGCGGTTCAGGTGTGTTTGTGTGTTAGTCATTCCAGAACGAATTGACTTGGACCTTTCTTGTGCTTCTGTGCAGGTTCAAAGTTATCATCGCAAACTTGTCGGCCGCAACGAATGTCTAGACTGCTTCCGACCATTCCCGGAATCTATAGAAACCCAAAACATCAATCGTTTGTTTCTATATTGAGAGACAGAATGATCAATCAAACAGAAACACAAATCGCGTAAATCTACCGGTAGAAAGTTATGCCATAATCACCACATAATGAGCTCTGGCTAACCAAACCGGTGGCTTTGACCAACATTGGAATGCACCAATCAATTGCCATGGGATGCGGCCAACTGACCGAAATACGCCTGCTGCGGTTGAGTGCCTTTATCCGGTGAATTAGATTTACGGTGTAGTTGAGGTTTATGAGTAATTTATTGCCTAATAGAATCTCTAACAGTTCTAACCCTAATTAATTTTGGGGGTGAGTTTTTGCTACAAATACTTTGCTAATCATCCCTAGGGGCGGCAGTTACCCGTTGTTGATGCAATATGATTCAAATAATTTTTTTTCTGTGACATTTTGGACATTTTTTTGGCTTGATAAAAAGTCAAACAACAACTGATATTTCAAACTTTTTTAATTGTTTAGGATTTTAGCATTTTTTATTCTTTATCTAACATCTTTTGGCTTTTGAGATTCAAACATTGTTGAGCTGCTTTGCTGTAAATTTAATGCCCATTTATTAAAATACCTTTTTTTCTTTCAGATATGCCTGCCTACTCATCATTTTTGTCATTGATATTTTTTAACATATTTCATCATTTTAGACTGTTTTCACATGTTTCATGTATTCGACCTGTTGTTTCAGTTTCCTCAATCTCAAAAACTTACCAAAGCTTGGAATTAGTCACAATTAATTTGAACTAGAGAAAGACAACGAAGAATAAACTCGAAAAATACGAATAATGTTTCACTTTATTATGACGTCATGTGTGAAACTGTGACTAAAAATTCATATTTCTTTATAACTCTTTCCCATAATTTTCCATATTTTTATGACCTTCTGCAAGATTGTGCAATTTTTATGGGGTTATATTTTTGCCGAAGATTGTAAAACTCTATATGTAGAAATAACAAAGCTATTTGAAAAAGTACGAATTTACATACAAAAGAATTTCTTCATTAAAACAATCGAGAAGATTCTGTTAGACAAATGATTTTATATTCTTTTGGAAGTAGAATAGATGTGCTTTCAGAATATCAAATGCTTATCTGCGTATTTTGCGTACGAATGAGTAATTTAAAGTTAAACTAACCCTTGAAAAACCGTTAATGGTTGATTAACTTTTTTTTTTCGAACTACAGCTAGATCAAATGTTCAGCAAAAATATGTATTTCTGTTTGTTTAATAATTTAATAAAAGGTATAAAATAGTATATGTATATCTTTTTATTATGTCTTTAAATTATATCTTTGTGTGGTCCCCGTGGTTCTGTGGTTAGCGATGTCGGTCGGCTAGCTCTCCCACACGGTTGTGATATCGGGTTCGATTCCCAATCATGTCGAGGATCTTTTCGAGCTGGAAATTTTCTCGACTCAGCACTGGGGCACGGTGTATCGTTGTACTTATCGAGACCGCATTAGCCCCCCAGGCTAGTGTGCGATATTGTTGTTGTTATATATTATATCTTTTTTATCATAAGAGATAGAAATTCGACACCTTCGACGAAGTTGCTAACAGAAACATTTTCCACAATTTTCTCGAAGACACTGGCTGTCTATATCACTGTTCTGAAAAAATAAATTTTTCATGTCACTTCCAGGTGAATTAATCACTAAATTATCCCTTCTGAAAGAAACGCAATAAAATACATAGAAATTTTGCCGATTTGCATTGGTCGTTATACGATTGCTTTCCCAAGCACATATATATAGACCTAGTAATTCGGCCTCTAAAAGATCCTGTTTCAGCCGAAACTGCTCATACGGAGACGAATGAAGTGAGAGATTTGAAGTCTTCGTTAACAAATAAAAGTGGTAGTAGTAAAAACTGCTCATATTGCTTCTAGACAGCGACTACAAAAGACCTTACTTAGCAGCAGCATCAGCAGAGGCAGTGGTATTAGCAGCGATGGTGGCAGGATCAGCTGATGCAGCGTCATTACCTTCTAATAAAAAGCTGACTTTGTTCGGTAGCGGGCAGCATCAGTAGTAGGTACATTAGCCGGCACTTCCTCTAATGGAAAGTTGCCGTATTTTGACAACACACAAACTGGAATTCAAAATATATGGGTCGTCAAATTTCCAGTGTACAAAAGGTTGCAACTGTGCTATTAGAAAAATGTCTTGATCCCCTTTGTCGGGTTAGCACACAGACGCGATCAACATTATATCCGATATGAAATTGAACAACAATTGTCCTTACAAACAAACTATTCAAGATTTAATATGTTCTCATTTCGCGCAAGAGTTGAAATGTTGTTTTAATCCGCACGCACTCTGACTGTTGAAACTTGTTTGCTTTGTATAGTTTGTTGTTATTTTTTGTTTTATTCCTGTTCAGTGATGTATGTGCAAACTGAAATTTGGTAGCATTTCAACTCCTTTTTTGCACAATATTTGAAACATATTCAATACAAGTATTTATTTTTTTATTCTCGCTTATTTTCCGTCGGTCTATTTCCGCCATTGTTGTGGCCAATTACCGACGCCCAGGGAGGCGACTCCACACCCAGGTCCCTAACTCACGACCCGTTTATTAACGGACCGGCGCCAACGGCTTTACTTCCTCATGCGATGGAAGGCGTGATCCCAGAGATTTTTCGCCTCAGAAAATCTCCCGGTGTCGGCTAGGATTGAATCTACACCAGTTGGGTTGGTTGTGAGTGGATCACGCCACCCCACAACCATCGACACCTATGTCGGCGGTGGGATTCGAACCCAGGCGTCGAGCGTGGTTGGCGGAGACGTTACCAACCACACTAGGCCCCCGCTCATTCAATACAAGTAATGTAACAAACAACCTTATGTAGTTCTACGTCAACCTTGCGGTCGTGGCTTCGCATGCAACCCTTGTGATTTTTTCGAGAACGGTCTCTATGGAGTATGGATTAAAATTTCGATTTTATCACGCTTTTTTAAAAGAATTCTAAATCAAAAAAAATATACTTTCAGTTGTAATTGTGCGTTGAGAACATAATTCTCATTGCATGTGTATAATTTTATGAGGAAAGGAGTGTCATATTTGTTACAATTCGATTGTGTTATAATTTTGTCAAAAATAAATCGTAAAAAGCGTAAATTACGTGTTATGCGAGCAGTTGAGTAAGGAGATCTCTTAAAAGCTGAAATTTTTTGGCCGTTTGGTGTTCATAGAATGTCGGTTTCAGATTAATAAAATCTAGCGGTTAAACAGTTTCACATAAACGTTTATTACACTCTTTTAAGGGGTAATATCCACTAAATGCTTAAAAAACAAGGCTTTTTCATGATTTTTTAAAGGACATTTGAGATGTAAGGTATATAAATAATAAATCATTGGATTAAGCAGCCCTTGGAGAATAGAAAAAAAACTGCGATTGCCGTGAACCACTTTTTTGACGTGGAACTACGTTTTTGTTTTCTATACTGGGATGCATTCTGTAAAAAAGGAAATGAAACTGGCAAATATTGCGTCAGATTTCAAACAAAAATAACAGCATAACCACATGAAGGATAACAATAACCAATATGTTGTTGGATAGATGAAACGTTGGACAATTTTGTAATACGCTAGTTATTACTATTCTTCATTGCTCAGCGCTGAAAATTGATAAAAAGTTTCAAGAGAAATTTATGCGAACAAGAACCAATCACATGCGCGCATTCCTAGCACAGACAGCATGAATAGACACCAACCTTTCCCTCTGATATTCTCTTTATCAATATCAAAGAAAAAATTGACAGAGTTTCCCCGTCCCAATTTATGTTTGTTCCCATGAACTTAGACTAATTTGATGTCTTGAAGATAAAAGTTTTTTGAGAAGTTTTAAACAGCCCTTTTTCTTGAACAATTTCTAGATCAACTGTTAGAACGTAATAAAAACTGATGTCTTGAAAGGTCCAGGTCTCTCGTCGTCTATGATTTCAGCGGTACAATTCTATTCGTACATTTCTATGCGTGTGCAATCGAGGAAAAACTGCATTACTGCTGCCGATGGTGCTTAAACCTTTATCTCATGGCTATGATTACCATAAATTACCCAACAAAATTGTACATTTTTGCAACGGTCATAAGTTATAAATTATGTTTATTTCGTTCCAGTTTCGATATCCACTGAATATTGGTGACTGGATAATATCAATAGGGTAAATTCCTGAATATACAAATCTAGAGAAGAGTAAGAGCCGGCGAATGCTTTTGAATTTTTGTCCATTGACTAAAATTTATTTAAAATCTTTTTCAAAATTAATCAATTTTTTAAACATCGTTAGATGATATTTTTTCATTAATAACTTGACTAATAATATACGTATATTAGCTGCCCTGTAATACAGTGAATGTTATTGTTAGCAAAAGAAAAATTTTTTGGCGAGCAAAAGAATGATAATGAATCTTTTCGAACTTTAACTTCGTTGTAAAAAAAATCCCTCGAATTACAGTGTTTAGTTTCACGTCACCATTTCATACAACCGTAGGGCTGTGAACCTTGCAGTTCAATTTGATCCCGCCGTGTGTCTGGATGTTCCGGAAGAAGGAGGTCGACAATTTTGCTAACATGTACGATCTATGAATGCGGCAAATTCAGCAAGCTGTTTATAACGACTGGTACCATCAACGACCAAATACATAAAGAAGAATGCTTCTAGACGCCTGCTGCTCTTTCTTCGGTCCTACGTAGGTAAAGCTCTGTTTTGGCTGGATCTAAAGCAGGTATTAGACGGAGCAAACATTTGCTGTTTTTGGTACGAATTTTATTTGCACAAAATAAAATCCGTGCCAAAAATAGCAAATATTTGCTTCGTCAAATACCTGCTTAAGCCTATTTCGCCAGAACCCAATAGAAAAATGCTGAGCGAGTGTGAAGTGTAAGCTCCAAAAAACACGGAAGGTCTTCAAACATGATCAAACATGGATGGAAGTGTGTAAGAAAGGTTGCTTTAAGTTCAAGGCGCTGATAGCCTAGGAGGTTGAATAATCCAACGTTGCAAAAACTTTGCTAATATTTATTTCTTGAGAGTTTAAAAAATAAATTTCTGGTGCTCACTTTTGCCTGTGACATTTTTTTGAGTTTATGGAATATGGATTTGAAATACAGTGCTGTTTCAATTTTATCAACGTTCACTTTTACTCTACTTATTTGATTCACGCCTGGGTTTCTCGCGCTTTTTTCGATTTCATGATACTTCTTCAAGAAAATTCTAAACCAAGAATAATGCACTTCCAGTTGTAGAAAGTGCATTAAGGCTCAACGAAGGATCATAACAATATTTCCTTCTTCTTGTTGTCTTATTGCTAAAAAGTCATTGGATATCACTGGGCAAATCGTTCCCCAGTTGCATACGTTTGGCCAAGAAAGCCTTGTAAGAAAAGTGTTGTTATCTAATAAATATTTGTAGCTATTCGCGGCAATTTATCACAATTTTCTACGCAGCAATAAAAAAATGTAGAAAAATTACAATTGCTGCATGCATTCAAGTATTTCATAAAAATCACGAGGAGTTATAAACAATTTATTTAAAAATTTAAAAAAAGTAAGTCATTACTCACCAGTCCCAGCACTTATCGAAAGATACTGAACACAACGATAGTACAAAGACATGCTCCATCTTTCCTATGTCACGAAATAATATAAAAAATCGCCATTGACTCTAAAATGCCAGATAAATACATATACTTTTAATTGTAATTTTTGAACTTGTGAAAGTAGAACAAAAGAACAAATAGAATGAGAGAAAGCAATGCACTGTCCTCCGAAATATTTTAAAATAAGAAAGCAGTCCGTAGAATATTTTTTTCAACTAAAATTTCCCAGTTTATATAAGAATAAGTTGAAGGACTGCAAAAACAACATTTATGCAATCCAGGCTTCTGACAGCACCGTTCATCGGTTGTTGCTGCGTTTCTCTTCCCTCCTGCTTTGATAAAGATATTGCGAACTTTGCTCAAGCTTTCGTGAGGCTTCACGAAAAGATAAAAATATTTTTTTTACATTCTATCGAAGGCATAATGTTTCTAAAGTTTAAGATAATTGCCTGGCTTAACTAAAAAATTCTTGAGTGATTTTCATCAAATATTGGTTAATTCAATCGAAGAATTATTACCATGTTTTCTTCTTTGTCAACATTTTTTCAATGCTGCGTAGAACATTCTGATAAATCTTCGCGAAAAGTGACAAATATTTATTGAATAACAACACTTTTCTTGTAAGGCTTCCTCGATAGATATACAACTCTTCAGCAATAAGACAACAAGAAGAAGTAGATATGGCGATGATCCTTCGTTGAACCTTAAAACGCACGGGAGGGAACCTTTTAACCAGTGAGACACTGGTGGTCATCCGTTGAAAACGACATTTGAAGGTTTAAAGGCGAAGAGAAAGAAGCTGTCGACAGAAACAGGAGAAAAATTGGGGAAGATGGCCAACCCGTAGACTCACCAAGCTAGAATGTGGTCAAGAAAGCTTGTAAAGAGTTTGAAAGCCACAAAACAGCTGAAAAGGACGGTGAAAGAAGCTTTTATAGAAGATTCTGTCCAGGCATGCCAATGGTACTGTCTTTTTTTGACGTAGAACTACGTTTTTCTTTAGCCTACCACATAGGGATGTAAATAGGAAAACTATTAACGAAAAGGGGACGAAAAATGTCCCTTTTAAAATGCTTATAAATCGGTTTGTTTTCAACCGATTTCCTTGATTCTCGCAGTAATTGATTGGAAAATTGTACACGCATCCACCCAAATGTAGAAAAGTGTTGATTGATTATGCTAACTATTGTACTATTGAAAATTGTCATGCCTTGTTGAAACGAAAATAACGTCCTCTGTTTGGTCGCTTGCTGCCTTCCCCTGAAAAGGTCGACAGAATAGTATAGCTAGTTAGCCGCGGATTGCGGTAGTCGCAGCAGCGGGTTACGCCAGTAAACTAATCACATTACGTATCTGAGCAGCAGCGAGGTACCATCAAACGTCTCGATATGCCAGTTAAGGGCTTCGGTATTCTTCCCGCGTTAAAGATTTGCTTTATCTTGGCAACAACACATTCTGTGCTGAATCCAAGAAAACACAATCTGTCGCGGCCGTCTTATTTACTGAATGCGAAAACAGCTTTTACAGATTTTGAACAGCAAAATGTCTTTCTCAAGGCAAATAAACAAGTAATTGAAGGTTGATAATTTTTTGGCAATAACACAAGCATTTTGTGCTGGATTCTAGCAATCAAATTCTGTCGCGATCAAAATATTTACTTTTTTTATTTACCTTATGCCCCCCACTATTGGGGCAGCACAAAAGCTGCAATCAACATAACCGATTTTGAACAACAAACTGTCCTGTTCTGTTAGAACGCCTTAACAATGGTGATTAATTGGACTTTACAGGAATAAATTGAAGTCGATTCAATCAATCAACATGAACAGAATTTCGTCGTCTCCCAGCTGCTGAGTTGCAACATGATGCAACACGCCACAGAAATCGCTTGATGTTACAAACCGCAACACGATACGGGTTAAAATCGTTGCGTGTGTGAGAGCACCATCGGTGTTTCTTCGCTGTATACGAAAATCAAATGCGAATTGTGGAATAATTCATTTAAAGAACATTAGAGAATGGTAAAACCGAACAGAAAGGCGTGGCCTATTTCGTAGCAACCTTCGGCTATAAAAGAGTGTTTTTGGTAAAATCAGCTACATTCATTAGCCTGAAGGTGAGCTGACAGGACCGTCCACAACGTTGACAACAGTAGCAGCAAATATTAGCACTCAGCAGTAACAACGGATTGCAGCAGGTTGCGCCCGTGGGCTGCCTCCAAATCAAACAAATCACTTGCCCTGTGGTTGGTCAGCATGTCTCAGGAGCAGAGCGGTTCTTCTCACTTCTCAGCGTTTGTCGTCAGACTGCCGTTATTGCCCCACTACTGAGGCAGCTTGAGGCAAATAAACAAGTATTTGAAGGTTAATTATTTTTTGACAACTCAAGCGAGCAATCTGTGCTGGATACTAGCAATGTACTGAATGTGAAACAGCTTTTACAGCTCGTGTTTTCAGTGTCTTTATTCCCCCACTGTTGAGGCATCACAAAGCAAGCGTTTGGTGACGTAGTGTGCGTAGTTCTACGTCAGTTATGCGGTCGTGTCTTGGATACAACCTCCTACTTTTTACTGTTTGCTAAGGGTTTTCTTTGCTGTTGCTGTTTGTTCGAGATATCTATCGTACTGGCAGTCCGAGAGTCACATTGAAAACATATTGGCAACAGCGCATCACAAAAGGCAACGAGAAATGTACACTAAGGTACACTTTTTACGCGTTTTTTTGACGCGGTTTATTTACGCGGCTTTTTACGTGGATTCCGGAATTTACGCGGTATTTTTTTTGCGCGGATTTTGGTTTCCCTTCACTCGGAATGCAGAATTAACGCTGGTTTTTCTTACGCGGATTCCGGAATGTAGGCTGTTTTTTTCTACGCGGCATGTATCCCCCGTGTAAAAAGCGACTTTAGTGTACTTCGTGTTTCGATACGGCATTATTTGGAGGATGTCTTCGGGATGCGAATGTAGAAAAGAGAAGCAGCTGTATGTTATACAGTCGTTCGTGTCCGCACTACAAAAAAAAAACCCCACCGGAGAAATTTTCCTTCTCTTTTTTATTTGCCTTTGATGGATGTCGTGTGAGGGTTGTTAAAAAAGGCTGTGGGAAGAAGAAGTGTAAGGACTGCTCGGCACCTTACCAACAGCTTTCGGGCAAAGAAAAGCAGACTCGGCAATAGAGCGGCTGTGCACTGAAGGATGTGTGTATCGCCGACCGAATGTTATATACAATAGGGTGGGGAAAAATGATCGATTTTCCAGAACTAAGTTTTTTTGGTTCCTTTTGGGATCCCAAACAACCCTAAACTAACCTGAAGTCGATTGGTCTTGTCTCCGCTTGGCGCATTGCATTTCGAATTTGTATGAAAATTTATATGGGAAAACCTACTTTTTTGCATTTACCTTACAAGAGAGTTCAGTAATGCTCCAATAATGCACTACATTATGTTAAAGTATAGTATTTTAGATGCCTAACAACTTTTTAAAAGACACTAAAGAGCTAGGATGTCCCTAAGAAGAGCTGTAGCAGTTCAAAGTTGAGTATGTCAATCTAAATGCAGAAAATCTTCTTTTCTGCCAACATTACCAATGTACCGGCGTCAGTAGGATTCCCATCAAAAGTAACCTGTCGTAACGAGTTTAGACACTCAGCTGGATCAAGTAAACAAATTTGGGTCATTATTCTAGGCGTAGATAGAATTTACAACGTGTTTCAGAGGTAACTTCTGATGGAAACCTGACTGACGCCCGTACACTGGCAGTGTTGGCAGAAAAAATGGTTTGCAACATAAATATCGACATACTCAACTTTGAACAGCTCTAGTATTTTTTTGAACAGCTCTAGTATTTTTTTGGTACATTTTTTCCCTGATTCTGTCCTTGATTCAAAAATGCAGGTGCTCCGACAAATATATTGATTTAAAAAGTATTCCACCGATGTAGGAAACCGACAGTAAAATATCTTTCTATTTGCGGTCGGTTTTAAGTTTGATCAAAAACGCCGCTGAGTACGATTTGGAAATACTCTTTTCGTTCCTACATAATTTTTGTTTTCTAACAGTGTCAGCGTTGCCATTGTGCCAGATAAATCTGGATTTTGCCAGATTTCTGTTTGCGCGCCAGACAAACAGATAAACCTCAGAATCTGCCAGATATTTGCCAGATTTCATTCGCGTCGTCTCGCAAAAAGGTCATTACTGCGAGATGGGCCGTGCCTGGCCTTTAACTACCTACACCCGGCGAGAGCAAAAAAAAGTCATCACTTTCTATTCTGCCAGGAATTTTATCCAAAAATGAGTGACAGATTTTTGCCAGACTTTTCATTTTCGTTTTGCCAGATTTTATTCAAAACTTAGTGGCAACGCTGATCAGTGTAGCTAATTATCAGACACCGCAAGCGAGAGCCATTTGAAAGCTTCACACCCGACTCCCGACTCCATACACAGATACACGGGTTGACTAACACCGAGTACGCACACGAATGGATATGGAACGAAAAGAACGAAAGAACTGATTCACTGATCTTCTGGCAATCCGCTCGCAGGCTGACTCAGAAGACTCAGTTCTTTTTCGCTCTTCAAAGAACTGGTTCTTCTGATGGTTCTTTTGTTCAGCTCGCAGGCAATCCGCTCGTGATTAGAAGATTTTGATCTTTTGAACATTTTCTGATCAGCTCGCGAGCGGATTGCCTGCATAGATTCAAAAGATCAGTGAACCAGTTCTTTAGTTCTTTTCGTTCCACTTTTGTCATTCTTTCGTGTGCGTTCTCACCGTTAGCCAGCCCGTGTGCCTGTGTGTGAACTGTGGCAAGTAAATTTTATTTTTTATTCCCGCGGCTAGTGAATGGTTATGCATAGGGGAGCAGGCAGCTGGTTTGTTGGAGTTCTATTGCAGTGTCGCACGCCGCTTTGCGCTTGGGGTGTAAAGCTTTTACATGGCTCTCGCTTGCGGTGCTGATCAACAAAATCAGCTATCAGCTTTTTGCTTGAAGTAAAGGGTGAGTTACCGCTCTTTTTAAAAGAGCGATAGATCACTCGCTCACTTTAGAGAACCAGCTCTTTAGATCAGTTCGTGAGCGGATTGCCCACCTCTAGTTCCTCCAGCCAATACAGCGTCACAATTAGAATTTGCTAAAGAAGCCCTCTAATGCTAGAGCCTCTGGTCAGTTTTACTATGAGAAGGACGTATATTTTTTCAAGAGGAAGAAATCTTATTGAAACCTAGTTCATCCAGCCAATATCGCGCCATGACTGCAGTTTTCTGAAGAAATGGTGGGGGCCTGATTCTACCAAGATTCGAATTTATGACCACCCGCTTGTCAAAGCAGACTCTGTAACGTCTACGGTACGGAGCTTCTCGTTTTGTAATTATTGTGCCGTTTCTCTCCACGTTTGCTTCCAAGACAAAGTTGAAGCGCGTCCCCTTAGCGTCCATCTAATGTCATGGAAGCGGCTGAAGTCTCGTCCGTTATCCGTACGCATGGTGTTGTTGTTTCCAGCGTCATTTAAACCAATTCAATCAGTTTCGTCCGAGAAACCCTTTCTAGCATTATCTGCCAGAGCTCATTCCGCTGGACTGAATCGCACGTCGCCTTGAAATCCATAAACAGATGGTGAGTTTGCAGCTTGCATTCCCGAAACTTATCTTCGATTTGTTACAAGGTGAAGCTTTGATCCGTCATGGAACGTCCCTGATGTAATGCCTTTAGGACCAAGTCCAGGTCCTGAAAATATGTAATTCTTTCTGGATTGAATTGAGGGCCAATTTCAACAGGAGATTTGAGAGTCGATTTGTGATAATGTTTAGAATATTGGATATGAAGTGTTTGTGTTTTACGAAAGATCGGTTTTGGGATTTTATCTGCGATTGATTTTTTTTTATAAATATTACTTTATTACTTCTTTACAATTATAACATATTTGAATTATTGCGTTTCTATATAATTACTCAAGTTCCAAGTACATAAAAAGAGTTAAAAACAGCTAAAAAGTGTTCGAAATGATACCTAAACACCGTTCGGCTTATCCACCTGATATCTCTTATTCTACCATGAAAATGGAATAGTGATCCTGAATCGTTATGCACATAACCATAAACCTGCTTTTTCCCTAGCTGAATTTGCGATTAACTTTCAAAATAGATATAAGATCGGTTTTGAAGGTATTGCACTCGTTAAAGTTGAATGGTGCGAAACTACATCAATATTGTGCGGAATTAGCACAACTCATGATTAAGATTGAAACCTGTACAAAGAAAGTGTGTCAGACATGACAGATTCTAACATGATTTTAAGGCGGGGCTTGCCGAATGGAATGGCAAATAGGTACATTAGCCGGCACTTCTTCTAATGGAAAGTTGCCGTATTTGGACAACACACAAACTTTTTGGAATGCTGGCTTTTTAAGTATATTGGCCGTAAAATTTTCAGTGTGAAAACAGCTTTCAACTGTGTTATCAGAAAAATGCCTTAATCACCTCTGTCGGGGTAGCATACAGATGCGATCAACATTATATCCAATCTGAAATTGAATAACATCAGTCCTTATAAGGACAACAAACAAATTATTGAAGATTAATATTTTCTCGTTTTGCACTGGAATGAAAAGTAAAATGTTATTTTAATCTGTATGCTGTTAAAACTTGTTTGCGTTGTAGAGTGTTTGTTTCATTCCTGTTCATTTATGTATGTGCAAATTAAAATTCTTTTGCACCAAATTTTAAACATATTGAATACAAGTAATGCAACAAACAACCTTATGTAGTTCTACGTCAACCTTGCGGTCGTGGCTTTGCATACAACCCTTGTGATTTTTTTTCAGAATATCGCTGCCAGACAGTAAAAATAGTTAGTAGAAATTGGTTCCTAGATAGAAAAATAAAAGTAGCCGCATTCTCATTCTCGTTTGAACCCATTCGAACGAAAAACATATATGAGACTTACGCGCATTTATTATAAATTTTTGTTATGTAGAAGTTGATGTAATTTACGAAATCAAAGTCTGCCGGCCGAGTGAAGACATAAATCTAAACATGGACCTGACTCGTGTGAATCGCACCTGCACCTGTTTGCAAAATTATCGTACCACTGGGACGCTCTTCGTAGCCGTCGTACTTCACGAAGGTACGAGTGGAAAATAAAAGCCCTGGGACTGCAAGTCAGCATCGCTGCGCTGATCCGCCATATTATACATCGAATATAAATTACACCACACATATTATGGTTAGAGTAAGTTGGGCTCAAATTGACCTCACCGATCGAATCGGAGTAGCGCATTGGTATCGGGATAGTTTCGAATTGTAGCTTTTTCTGGAAACCAGTAGCAAAGTGCGAGTTTCAATCGACCGCACTTTTTCTGCCCCATTTCACACTGAGGGTCCCGATCTGTGCCGGGTTGTACATGTATACTAATCAACCGTACCCCGGAATTTTAATGGATGACCCAGTCTCGCACCCATTCACACCCCGCCCCGCACCCATCATCGCTGGCAACCCGGGAGCGTTTGCAATAAATCACACAAACATGAATCAGCATAAATAAAACGAATGAAGTCCTGGCGGTTTCAGCAAACAAGGAACAAAAAGCAACTTTGACATCATTTTCTTCCTCATGCGAATGAAAAAAAAAAGAAAAAAAAACATGGCACACCAGAATCGTTCCCGCGTAGGGGCAGGAAGTCAGCGGTGGTCCGTAATCAAACATGTCCCCCAGGCGTTTACAATAGTAATTATTTGCGAGGATGCTTCTTCGTTCGCCGTGACGGTACTGTAGCATCATGGAGGAAGAAAGGTGGAGGAGCATCCGAAAGCATAGCACAGCACAAAAAAAAAAATGGCGGCAAGAAATTGCTGAACTCTCGTCCGACCGGAGATGGCACCGAGAGCAAAAAAATTATGTGCCTAATATAGCAGCGGGGGAGGAACTAGCGAGCGAGCGAGAAAGCCACAGAATAAGCGGAAAAGGCGCTGATGAGCTTGCATTGTTTCCGGACGGCTTGATGTCATTGTTGTCTACTGCATGTTGACACCGTGACAAACTATCGCACTGCTGTTTTTTTTTTGTTTTCGCTGCTGCTTTTCCCTCCCCACTAAAACTCCAGGGCGGCTGGTTTGGAATGCAGTTCGGGTAATTTGGCAAATTGTTGCGCCGGCAGGTATGCAACAGGAGCATTGCACTTGCTCCCAGGCTGCACTTCCTGTTCCAACAACTAGAAAAGCGTTGTTCTATGACTATCATCCACGATCCACAATAGGGAACTTGCTCCACCCTCGGAAGATGAGCCAACCAGAGCGGGCGGGGAAATTAATGGTAAACAAAGACAGTGCAGTGAATGCTAATTAGTATTTTCCCCTCAGACCAGCTTTTCACACTGCGCGCCTTTGTCGGTGGGTGTTACTGCTTTCATTGGGAGCTTTCCGCGATGTCCCCTTGTTTGTGAGGAGGGATGGTAAGCACAAAACCAAACTAAACGAGTACTATTGAGCAGCCTTCTTTTGGAAGTAGATTGCACAGAAAGCTATCATCTCTTGGTTGTTCGGTGAATGTAAAATAGCACGCCGCTGGCGTTTCGACTTTTCTTTCTGTTTGACACAAAAGAAATTCGCTTTTCCAGGCTTACGGCAGGCATCAAAGCAAGGAAAACGAACCACAATGGATTACCACAATTAGCGGAAATGTCAAAGATGGTACGATATTGGAAAATTAACATATTAAAGAAAAATTCATAAACTTTTAAACAAAAATAACCGATTGCATCTTTAAAAGGATAATTAAATTTATACAACAATTTGGATCGAATTGGAAATGGAATAGAACTCAAGATTGAATTGGACTTGAAGCATTACTAACTTTTCACTTTCAAGTTTACTGATTATCACTCCATTGTCACTGGGTTAATTGCTAAATTACCGCCCGACCGAAAGAGGTATAAATCACTGCGCTGTAAATTGAACCACTTTCTGTCAGCAAATCTCTTACAAATTTCAATTAAACGGCATTATCAGCGAAACTTTGCGTGAGTGTGAAAGGCGCAATCTGCGATGAATCAATATTATTTCCTCCCGCTGTCGGAAATCTCTTGACGAGGGGTCCAACAGCTTTTCAGGCATTCGTTGGGTGTCACATGCGAGCCGACCGTACTATCGCACCTTTGCGTCTGTACGGATTTCACCGCTGCGGAAAGCGACCTTAGATTTATTGGTCATTACCCCGGCCACAAAATGAGTCGAACCCAGGGGTGTTGCCTGTTTGAAGATTTAATCGCTTACCGCAAAATAAACGCTCATACCTTAGACTAATGACAGTCGTTGAAAAGGAATTTTTTACCTTTCGATAGTTGCTCATAATTCTGGAGGTTAACAGTACTGGAACAGACGATTTAATGTTCTAAAACTACCTATAATCACAACTATGACAACATTCCTTCCAGACGCACCATTTGATGATAACAGCATACATATCTCCAGAGTCCCTTCATGTTACATCTTACCGGAAAGCAGGTTTCTAGCCGACATGAATTGGGCGTGTATCGAAAACGTTAGTGCGTACGTCTCGTGTAAGTCCTTCCCCGGCAACGAGACAACTGGGAGTTGAAGATTTATGCAAGAACATGTCACGGGCACAGCTTGAAACTCCCGTAATGCCGTAACACGTAGCAGCGTAGCAATAAACAGCCGTCAACTCGCCACAAATCAATCATATCCCGTAAGGGTTGACAGCGCACAGGACTGACATCGATCGTAGCCCTGGCGTCATTCGCAGCCTTCGTGGGTGTTGTTTTTTGTTTGGTGTGTGATATTCAAACACTAGGGTTATGGTTTTTTCTCTGATTGTCAGCGGATAATTAGTCCGCCTGAACGTAAATGTCAAGCGCACTCTAACAGTCTAACTCGTATCGTACTATTAATCAATTTCGTTATCGTGACAACAAACTTCCGCTGGTACTTCAGGGTGAATTAACATGTTCATATATATTTAATCAGGTATCAGAGACATGTTAGAAGCACACAGGATAGTTTCGGGCACCATGAATAAATAATTTTTTGTCTCACATTTTTCACGCATTTGTTTCCGTTAACATAAAATTATTCTTCATCTAAATTATATGTAGGGGTAAACAGGGTAAGACCGCCCTGCGGGGTAAGACCGCCCACCGTAGTTTTACTACCAAGTTATAAAATAATTGAAAAAATTCTTTAACGTGTCAATTTTTTTTTGACGGTTTATTTGGTGTATAGAGTCGTTGGTAATTTTGTTCTTCAAAAAAAAAAAAATAAAATAAAAAATTGAAAATATAAATAAAAGAAATAATAATTATTAGTATTTTTCCATACATAATAAGTCTTCAAAAGAATCATACAGATAGGTTTAATGAGTTTTAATTTTTAGCTTAAAGATAGGTATATTATGAATTCAATATCTTGAAAAACCCCAATTCTAAAAAATCTATTTATTTTGAAAACCAAAAAATACCTAGACATTGATTTGAACTTGAATAATCAGAAAACAAAATAAGTTAAAACTTAGAAAAAAATCTTTTTTTCAGATTTTTCACAGTGTATATTTTATTTAAAAAGAAAAAAATACCATCTACAACTTTGTCAGAAACACTATACCGATAGAATCAACCGTTTCGGCCCTAAAAATATTGTTTATCCTCAAAAAACGGTGGGCGATCTTACCCCGCTGGTGGGCGGGCTTACCCCGCATGAAAAAGATCTGCACATTTTCAATGAATTTTTAATATTTAAAAAAAGCTGGAAAATAAACAAAAATATTTCAGTTCTTATTTTTTAAATGCGGGTATTGAGTAGAAGAACCTCTTAGCGAAAAAAAAAAAGAAATTGCAGCCGCAATTTTTATTTCTATAAACAGGATTGCTCAAGGGGGCGGTCTTACCCCGCTTACCCCTATAATATTGTTTATGGAAAAGAATGAAAATTTTACCACTGAGGCATTCCATGGACAATAAAAAAAAATAAATATATTTTTAGGATGTCCTTTCCTATTTCGCTGAAACTTTGCACAGCTGTTCCCAGTTTACAAAGCGGTCATTCTACACTATCAGTTCTTCATGTAGACTCACGACTGCTGTTTCAGAAGGGTCTATCCAAAAATGTGACTGATGAATAAATATTTTGTATCATAAAAACGACTTGTTTGATTGAAATGGTGTCTCCAGTAAAGTTGTAGGTAATAAAATTGCGTTTCTTAAAAAAATATATTTCGTAAAAATATTTTTTTCTGGGTCAAACATTTCAAATTGTCACAAAATCTAAAATATCTGAAAAAGTACCTTTTTTAAAAATCTAATTTTTTTACGCATTAAAGACGACAATATGTACTACTATTTGTCAAAATTTGGTGATGGTGAAATGAAAAACAAAAAGTTATAAACGTTTAAATATTTTATCATTTTCCTCAGAAATTATTTTTGAGGATTTTTTGTTGTTGTTGTTATAAATTATTGCTAAGAGCATTATACAAATCCGCTGTTTTTGTGGTAAAATTAACTATTTAATCGATTATACCTGCCATGCTAACATACCTACCTATATTATTTCCCAGTCAAATAGCTGCTATAACTACACGCAAAAGTTTAATTTATCAATCGAACTAAATTTCTATTTTTAACAACGGCTTTTACCCGTTAACATTCAAATTCATCAAGGAGACAATGTGTGCAGTAGGGAGAGCTAAAATTAAGCGAACTGGAAATTTGATACAGATTTGGAAAAATATACCGCATCCCGACGGGACTTGAACCCGCAATCTCTCAACTTGAACCCGCAAATCCGCATTCCCGGAGATTGCGGGTTCAACTCTCGACGGGATGCGGTATATTTTTCCAAATCTTTATCATATTTCCAGTTCGCCTATTTTTCGCTTCCCCTACCGCACACAATGTCTGCTCAATGAATTTTAACTTATTACTTGGAGAGCAATTAAAAAATATTTTCCTTCGTGTAACAATTCTATTATAACAACCCTTAATGTCATATAATTTGCACATGTTGCAAGATCACGATTATCTAATAATAACCGTTACAACTACTTGCAAAACTTTTACTCACTACTTGAAAAGGTAAGTGAAAAATTATCCTCATCTCCAGTCGATTTACAACACACACTGTCGTGACTTAAATGAATTAGATCGCTGCATCAATACAAACACAGCAGCTGATGTCTCGCTTACACATGCAACGCAGCTCTTGTTTGTAGGTTCCCCTGCAAAAATGCATACAAGCGCGTTACTTTATTACTTTTTGGTAATTGGCATTTTAGCAGTAGCAACAACTATACATAAAACAGTTTTGAAGTGAATAAATAAGTGGTTAAGTGAAATAACTGTTGGTGTTAACGTCCAGCAAACAACATGAATAACACTACGTACACAACTAAATGTATTCGACCTTTCGATGATAAAAAGTGTTCGAGGCAGCTGCGGAAAATATCGGATAATAATATCCAAAACTTGAAAGCGATAAAGTATTCCAAGTCATCGTAACTAACTAACGAGTTTCATATTTGTACGTCATGTCATCTGCATGTAGAGAAACTAGCTCTCCCTACGCGTCTTATTTTTAAAACCGTCTGATAGCGGGAATCGTCGCTGAGTTACGCATATTAGATTTCAATAGGGCCAGTATCAAAATGATTGATTATGTTACAAAAACAGCGCGTTGGATTTGTATCATGCTCTTAGCGATAATTTATAACAATAACAGAAAAAACATCCAAAAAACGTCCATAACTTTTTTGTTTTTCATTTTACCATCACCAAGTTTTGACAGATAGTAATATATATTGTCGTCTTCAATGTGTAAAAAAATAATTTTTCAAAAAGGTACTTTTTAAGATATTTACGATTTTGTGACAATTTGGAATTTGTGGCTCGGAAAAAAAATTTTTTTTACAGTGTATATATTTATTTTAGAATCGCAATTTTATTACCTAGAACTTTGCTGAAGACACCATTTCAATCAAACAAGTCGTTTTCTGATACAAAATATTTCATTCACCAGTCACATTTTTGGATAGGCCCTTTTGAAACGGCAGTCGTGAGTCTACATGAAGAACTGCTAGTATAGGATGATCTCTTTATCAACTGGAAACAACTGTGCAAAGTTTCAGCGAAATCGGAAATGGTCGATCAGAATCGATATGCGAAGTAGCGAAGACTTGCTCCACTGTATTAGAAATTTTCAAAAATGATTTTAAATTTGAAAAACTCAACGTGAAATTTGTTTTACACTGCACGACAAAAGATATTAAAAAAATATCATCTTAACTTTCAAAGTCCAAACCGATTAAACTGGTCAACATAGACTTTGCCCTAGAACTTAAAGAGGGAAGGAATGAAAGATTTTTATTAGTTACGAATTTTAAAATTATTTTTGTAAAAATTTTATCTCTGAAGATTGGCTCATGTGGTAAGTTTCATCTGAAAATTGGCTCATGTGGTTTGCCTCATGAAATTTTCCGAGAAATACGATGAAATTATCAAATTTAACATAAAATTGGCTACAGTTGCCGAAATGCGTTTACTTTCTCCAGGTTACTCGGGATTGGTAAAAGACCAACATTTAAACATTTTAATGCTTCGGGATGGACAGCCCGCGAACGTCGCGCCCTGCGCTCGCATAGATTCGCAGTATAAAAATACTCATCGGTTGTCTTCGCAATGACTTATCTTCGCGCGCAACACTGTTCGATTCGTCACTTACCACGGCGACACAACCCTTCCTTTCTGTCGCAGTCGTGGAGATGCAAAGGTAAACTCGGTTTCCGACAACAATGACTTACACCTTTTTCCTTACAACATCCTTTTTCACCCAAACGATCGTGTTGACGCCTTCGTCAACACGTAGAGGCGGGTGGGCGAGCGGTGCCTCTAAAAACCGCTATCAGAGTCGCTGCCAACTGAAAACTAAATAATCAGCGCAGCAGGCACGATGCTTCCGTACTGTTACACAGTACAAAGCGAAGAACGAAGCAAGCAAAGGACGCGGAAATCGCACACACGGCGCGCACACGAAAGGATAACTGGCTCGGGAGACAGCGCGAATGCTGTTTAAACACAAGAAAATGAATACTAACCCCAAGTAGCCATAAACGTGGTTTCTTGTGCAACTTCACTAGCTCAGATCGAGTACGGAGGAGCAACTACGAAATGTGCCGTCGTCAAGCCAAAATAATCTATCTGGCAACACTTGCGGTCAAAAATAATATTTTTTCGGGATTCTTTAGTTTATTTTTTTCAAAAATCACCTATCAGTATTTTTCGAGCGTCTTACGTCTATAAAATGTAAGAAATATTAATTACGAAGTTTACAACTATTTTCGTAAAAATGTTTTATCTCGAGATTGGCTTATATAACCTCAGAGTGATAAGTGTTTATGACGTAAAATTTTCCGAGAAATACGATGAAATTATCAAATTTAAGAAAAATTTTACAATTTCCGAAAAAGGCAAAATTTATTTTTAAATACAAAATAATGCTATCCTCTTTGGATGCTTGATCTTTCTCGGTGAAATTCAACCATCCAGAGAGAATAAAATTATTCGGTGAAAAATACCCAAATAACAAAAAAAATGTATCTGGCAACACTTCTGACCAAAAATAATATTTTTTCTGGATTCCTTGTTTCAATATTAGGGGCCATCCACATACCACGTGGACAGCTTGGAGGGAGGGGGGGGGGGGTGTAATGTCCACGGTCTTCACAAAAAAAAAGAATTTATATGGGCATTCACAGGGGGGTAGGGGCTTGTAAAAATCGTCAAAAATCTGTCCACGTGGTATGTGGATGGCTTTTACGTCTATAAATTGTACGAAATAAACAAAAATACCTTATCTTGCAACAAATAAGGGGTCCCACGGAGCATGAAGGAGTTCCAATCAACATCAAAATTGGGATTTTTCCAAAATGACATTAAATGAATGATTCCCCCAAATTTGAGTAAAATCTGTGATGATCGTGTCCAAGTTTGTGCTTATTCGTGGTCACTTCGTATGGAATGACCCATCTGCAGTCAGGTTTTTTACGCGGATCTTCGAATTACCGTGTTTTTTTTTGTGCCGGTTGTTCAAATAACACCATTTTGTATACGCGGCTAATTCAAAAATTATTTCGCGGATTTTCGAATTCCCTAGAATAGCATATTATAAATGGCTTCCCAAAAATGAATCTGTCACGTATGACTTCTTTTGTAGTCGTTTCGTTGGTAACATGTGGTGGGGAATCGTTATATGGAAAAAAACAAAACTTGATAGCAGAAAGCCAGAACCAAGTTTTTTTTGTGCTATTTGGGGCCTAATACAATCCTAAATTAATCGGAACTCGATTGGTTTTGTCTCCGCTTGGCGCATTGCATTTCAAATTTACATGGAGATTTGTATGAGAAAACCAATTTTTTGCATTTTCCATTCTAAAGTGCTCAAAATGACTCAAACCATAGGTTTCATGACTTTAACTGGTAGGTTTTTTGATGCCTAACAACTTGGCCGAAGACACTAAAGCGCTAGGGTGTCCCAAAAAATGCAAGAGCTGTTCAAAGTTGAGTATGTCGAAATTTATGTTGCGAATCTTTTTTTCTGCCAACACTGCCAGTGTACGGGCGTCAGTCAGGTTTCCATCAGAAGTAACCTCTGAAACACGTTGTAAATTTTACCTACGCCTAGAATATTAACTTAAATTTGTTCGCTTGATCCACATGAGTGTATGAACTCGGAACGACAGGTTACTCGTGATGGGAATCCCACTGTGCATTGGTAATGTTGGCAGAAAACAAGATTTTCTGCATTCAAAGCGACATTCTCAACTTGGGGCTAGCTTTTCTTAGGGACATCCCAGCTCTTCAGTGTCTTCTGCAAAGTTGTTAGGCATCTAGAATACTATATTTTAACATAAAGTAGTGCATTATTAGAGTATTATTGAGTTTTCCAGAAAGGTAAATACAAAAAAAGTGGGTTTTCCCATATAAATTTCCATACAAATTTAAAATGCAATGCGCCAAGCGGAGACAAAACCAATCGACTTCAGGTGAGTTTAGTGTTGTTTAGGGCCCCAAAAAAAACCAAAAAACTTGGTTCTGGAAAATCGATCACCTTGCCCCACCCTAATGTATATTTCCCACAGTCCATCCATGTTTCTACTCTCTTCTGCTGTCCCGTAATCCGATAATCCATTTCACTGGTCTGGCGTAATCAGCACACCATTGTCTTCTTTCGTTGGATGTTGTGACGCATCGTCCCATCTGTGTGAGATTTCAGCACGTTCGACAACCGTGCGCGGATCTTACTTACGACGAAGAAGTGCTCAGAGTCCCCGAAAAGACTTAACATACGACCAAAATTTGATCGGTCTGGGAGCAGGCGTCCAGGTGTGTTTACGAATATAGAAACGTGAAAAGTAGTTGCTATAGATGGCTTTGAGCCGTTATCATTAGTCGACGAATGAAGACTGTGTTTACCAATGATATGTCGAAAGAAATCCTCTTTCTTGACTTGTGTGTTTGCATCGCCAACAACGATTTCACGGCTTGTTTTGACACACGCCATACGTTCACTCTAGAACTTGTCCTCGACGTCATCGGGTTTATCCTTGGTCTAGATAAGGCTGCAGTTGATAAACTTGCCGTTAATCCTAAACACGTCTTCACGTCATTTACGAGCCTGGATGTCTTCATTCTTCTGGTTATCTAACACTACGACACCAACACCTCACTCTGCTGTCCTACCACAACTGTAGTACAGCATTATACCGAGGACACCTTATGGAAGCACACTACATCACCCCCTCATTGATAGAATAGCGACGGAAAATTATTGAAGTAAATAAAATGTAGTGAACACAGCTATATCTAATAGATATAAAAATCAGTTTTGAACAAAAGAAACCATTTTAAAACTTTGAACTTAAACAATATAACTCTCATCAATTAGCCTGCAAAACAAAAAATAGCAAACACAGAAATGGTAACAGAAATAAAATAACAGACAATCATCGTCAATCAAAAATGATTCAGACAGTTATTTGGTGTAATCGAAATAAAGAAAATTGTTTTCTCAACTATGTATTACAAAACCTATCTATAGCATCAAAATCCAAGTCAATGAGTAATAAAAATATATTCATTAGTCCAAGTCCAAGTCCAAGACTAAGCCATAGTCCAAGTCCCAAGCCCAAATGTATTGTATAAAAATTGTATAAAAATCATCACCATTTTTTTTTCAATAAATCAACACAAAAACGTAAGTTGAGTTGATACTAGAATAGTACTAAACATTTGGCAAAGGGCTTATCCCACAATGCTACATGCTGCTTCAACATTAGTTACACATTCCAATTAGGAAACAGCTTCCAGCTTGTATTTTGAATGTACACTAAAAGGAAAAAGCGGTCGGATCTCGAAAATATTTTATACAAATGAGAAGTTGAAAAGTTAGCATCCAGGCATGCTGGCCGTGTCTGCTGCTCTCGAGCTGAAGTACAACATAACAGGAACATATTTTCATTTATCAGCCCTTGATTGAAATTTAGAAATGTAAAATGAATGCAGGTCAGTAATTGTAATAGCTCAGCATATTTCCAGAGGCTCGTATTATGTGCAGAAATTGGTTTTTCTACGTCTGTTCACTACTGCTAACGTCATCATAACCTTCCGATCCTAGACTCAATATATCGTTATGGATTTTCACTGGAATCTTTAGTCTAACCAAATGCCGAAAGGTCGAAGTATTAGGTATCAAATCAAAACTTTTACCCTAACACGGTTCCCGCTCAGGTATTTACACTCCCTTCCCTTCAGTACGTGTAAAGACTACGTAAATATTAATTTTCCCCTGCTTTCGTGCTGTTTTTCATGTGTGTACAACCCGAACCGGCACGAAATGCAGAACGTTTATACTTTCTGAGTGTTTGTGGTAGAAAATATTTGTTCCTCTCTAAGAGGAAGGATTCAATTGTCAATCAATGCCACGGTTTTGCTATACTTAGTACTCTGAATTCGGATTATGACGAGTGAAATATTTTTTACTCCACTTTTCATTATCCTTAAATCACGAAGTGTGTAGTACTGAGCTTCAGATTTCTCGTATTTAATATTTAAATGCGGTTCAACAGATTCTTGCCACCACTTTTCAGCTTCTTATCACGTTCCACCATCTTCTCCGACTTGGCGGCCGGAGTCTAACCATTTTCCAGACTTCTTCTCGCTGTCTCTCTGCAAAACCACAATGTAAAAGTAACCCAGTATGCAATCTAATATCAACATATTCTCTGTCGACAGTGCCACCCGTCCCCCCCATCTTCCTACCTGGCTGCGATTGCCCGAAAACCTTCAGCTGGCAGCCATTTCTTGTTTCATACTTTACTCGAACCCGGCAGTATGATCCACAGTTTATCGCCGCGCACTATGTTCGGGGCAAAATATGCATCTCATACAAGTTAATCGAAATCTTTGCCGACCCATCTTACCACCTCTTTCCGTTTCGTCGGTGCACGGACAGCTGAGAGCTCACCTAGAAAAGGAGAAGTCTTTCACTCGACATTTTAAGCACCGGTATAGAGTAGAAGTACTGGCTGTAAAGTGAGCGCTCCAGTACGACGACAACGAGGACTCCGAAGATGACGACGTCGACGACGACGACGAACACGACATCCACGGATTGGGAAGTACTTGTCCAATCTAGTGTTAGGTCGGCTGCTGCTTCACCTGGCAGATAAAAAGCCAATGTACAAGAAAACTGCACCACACCGTCTTCGGATCGAGTCTTTACCGTCTTCTTCAGGTTGCATGCACATATGGATACCTTATGACGTGAGCAAAAAAAAACTCCATCCAAACCTCGCTCGGACCGGTACAAGTCGGCAGCAGGCGACATCCAGTTATGCGTTTTTCGTCTGAAAGAGGATAACGAAAACGGATTTTCTTCTGTAGGTTATTTTTTCTGCGATGGTGCTACCGGAGTGGAAAGCCGTTTGCGTTATTAATAGGTTCCCGTTTCACGGTTCGACGCAGTGGGTTTGATCCGTTTCTATTTTTTCCCCTGTATGGGTTTTATGAGCCACGTATTTTGATGAATTACTAGTGCCTTGTGGATTGAATTTCCATATGTTTTTGCCATCGGAGGGCTTTCTACCCATTCGTGTACTTATACAGTTAAGCCACGGTACAATGGATCTAATGGATGGCCGAGAATCTTTTAGGATTTTACACCAAATCTAACACTCAATCAAAGATTCACGCCGTAATCTAATGGATGAATTGGTCCCACATCTAATTTTTTTTTCAAAAGCCAAGTCCAATATTAATCTCAAATTCGAAGCCAAAATTCAATCATAAATTTAATTCAAAATTCTGAAAAGCTAAAAAATAATTTCTGATTCAGCACCTGACACATACTCTTGATTTAAACCTCGATACCGATCCCAAATCTAGTTTTCAAGTCCAATCAAATCCAACCCAAAATCCGTTCCAGCATCCGTTCCCACAAACTAATTCCAAATCAAATTTCAATTCCAAATTGTAAACTGCACTGCGTTGATGTTCACGGACAGCGGAGCAATGTTGCCTCAAAATAGTATAAGTAACAAAAAAAATCAGTGTTTTGGTGATTTCATGTAGGAATAGGATTATGGGAAGTGATTATGTGAAAAAATGAAATTTACTTGGACTTGGACTTGGATTTGGACTTGGACTTGGACTTGGACTTGGACTTGGACTTGGACTTGGACTTGGATTTGGACTTGGACTTGGACTTGGACTTGGACTTGGACTTGGACTTGGACTTGGACTTGGACTTGGACTTGGAATTGGACTTGGACTTGGACTTGGACTTGGACTTGGACTTGGACTTGGACTTGGACTTGGACTTGGACTTGGACTTGGACTTGGACTTGGACTTGGACTTGGACTTGGACTTGGACTTGGACTTGGACTTGGACTTGGACTTGGACTTGGACTTGGACTTGGACTTGGACTTGGACTTGGACTTGGACTTGGACTTGGACTTGGACTTGGACTTGGACTTGGACTTGGACTTGGACTTGGACTTGGACTTGGACTTGGACTTGGACTTGGACTTGGACTTGGACTTGGACTTGGACTTGGACTTGGACTTGGACTTGGACTTGGACTTGGACTTGGACTTGGACTTGGACTTGGACTTGGACTTGGACTTGGACTTGGACTTGGACTTGGACTTGGACTTGGACTTGGACTTGGACTTGGACTTGGACTTGGACTTGGACTTGGACTTGGACTTGGACTTGGACTTGGACTTGGACTTGGACTTGGACTTGGACTTGGACTTGGACTTGGACTTGGACTTGGACTTGGACTTGGACTTGGACTTGGACTTGGACTTGGACTTGGACTTGGACTTGGACTTGGACTTGGACTTGGACTTGGACTTGGACTTGGACTTGGACTTGGACTTGGACTTGGACTTGGACTTGGACTTGGACTTGGACTTGGACTTGGACTTGAACTTGGCTTCCATGCAAAATGTTGTCATAAAGGACCTTAGATATTAAGCTTTTAAGGAAATTCACCCATGTAACCCATGAGTTAGCAAAAACAAAATGACAGCTCTATCAGTCAAACTCTAACTGTGATGGCGTGTGCGCGTTCAAAGAACGGTACCCCGCCGCGTCAAAAACGGACATCGTGCAGTACTTTGTGGACGCCGCGTTCCAGCATCTACAACATCTTGACACTATTGGACAACTATCAGAGCATCGAAAGAAGTCCCGGTTCCAGACGGCCAACGACCCTGAGCGACAAGAAGCTTCAAGGGATGCTGACGAGGAAGACCGAGGGAAAAGTGGCTAAATCGAGCATGCACTTGGCCGGGAGGTTGGTGCATGCGTTAAAACAGTGAAAAAGTATCTGGAGAACATGGACATACAGGTCAGGAAGCGGCAGTCCCGTCCACTGGTCTCGGAGCTGCAGGCAATGACGCAGCGACAGCGGTTGAATAAGATGGTTAAGCCGATTTTCCCGGCGAATCGCTACGTGGCAGTGGTGATGGGCGACGAGATCTATCTCACCCTGGATGGCAACGACTGGCAGGGTACTTCGTATTTCACTTCTCCCACGAAGGAAGTGAGCTCCGAGGTGAAATTTATTTCACACACCAAGTTTCCCAAGAAGGTGTTGCTGTGACTGACAATCAGCGAGAAGGGGATGTCAAAGCAGCTCTACTTTTGCTCCGGGCTGGCCGTGAACGGGAAAATTTATAGTACGAAGTGCCTGCCAGAAGTTGCGTCGTTCATCAAGAAATACCATTAGGGCGAAGACACAGTGTTTTGGCCAGATTTGGCCCACTACTCGAAGCGATCGTTGAAGTAGATGGAGCGGCGAATACCGATGAGGCACCGAAGTCGTCGAATCCGCCCAACGTCCCCCAGCTGCGTCCCATCGAGAATTTCTAGGCAAACTTGAAGCGCAAGATCTAAAACAACAATTTTGTCGCAAAAACAGAGGAAGAATCAATAAAAAAAAAAACAAAGGAAGAGCTTAAAGACATGCCTACACGCATGTTTTTGTCCGCCATGGCGAATGTTCCAATTAACTGCCGGAAGGCCGCACGTAAGGGCGTTATATTTTTTGCGAGGAAGCTAACCTTCCATGGAAAATTTATCCAACTCAATTATCTGTCTTAGTTTTTTTTCATCACCATCTGAAAAGAGTCCATTTTTTCTACCGCAAACGTTACTAAGATTTCACCTTAAGCATGGATTTTAGTAACTCCCTAAGCTTTCATGGCATCCAGAAACTTTTGTCCAGTAAGCGGTTTTGTCAGAACATCAGCCTTCTGTTGCTTCGATTCTACGTGCAGCAGCTTAATAGTTTTTAGCTCGACCTGTTCCCTAACAAAACGGTGTCGCAAGTTGATGTGTTTGCTGCGGGGTGAGTACCCAATTTCCTTTTCGGCTAGGCATACTGTGATTCGAACAAGATGATGAACTCCCAATATCTCGCTCCGGAATCCTCGCCACCACAACGCTTCTTGTGCTGCAGCAGACATCGTCATATATCCTGCTTCAGCCGTAGAGAGCGCAACGGTTGGTTGTTTGTGAAAGCTCCACGACACCGATCTACCAGCAAACTGGAATACATAACCAGTGATCGATCGTTTTGATTCGGAGTCGTTGCCCCAATCCGCATCGCTGAATCCTTCGAATGCTCTGTCATTTTGCTTCACGTCAACCAGTTTCATCAGCTTTGTTCCTTCCAGGTAACGCAAGATTCTCTTTGCTGCCGTCCAGTGCGCTTCCCCCGGATTACTGCTAAAGCTACCCACGCAGTTCACAGCATAAGCAATGTCGGGCCGAGTGCACTGTGCCAAGAACTGCAGGCCACCCACTAATTCACGGAACGGAACCAATGCCATACGCTGCTTCTCACATTCGTCCTTCGGGCTCATTTCCTTCGACAATCGTTGATTGCCGTCCACGGGCGTCACCACTGGGTTGCAGTCAATCATTTTAAAACGTTTGAGTAGTTCATCGATGTAACGCTGTTGATCCGCATTACTGCATTTTCAGCACGTGTGAATTTGTTCCACTTTCCCGAGATCCTTCATGTGAAACTTTGCCATCACTTGTCCCTTCACCCATCTCGGCTGGTTGGAGAATACCAAAAAATCGTCAACGTAAACATCAACAGTAATAGTGCCATCATCGCCGACTTTGTAGTACACGCACGGATCAAAACTCGAGCGTTTCAAGCCGATCCGCCGCAATTTCGCATCAAGCATGGCATTCCAAACCCGACTGGCCTGCTTTAGGCCGTATAGCGCCTCTCGTAAACGGCAAACCTTTTTGGGATCCTTTTTGTCCACAAATCCTTCAGGTTGTTCCATGTAAGTTTCCTCCTCTGTCTAGTTGCCCTGAAGAAAAGACGTCACTGCATCCATTTGGTAGATGCTAAGGTTCATTTGTGCAGCTAGGGCCAGCAGATAGCGAATACAGGCATATCTGACGACTGGAGAATACGTCTCATTGTAGTCGACACCCTTTATCTGAGAGAAGCCCTTAATTACAAGCCGAGCTTTATAGGGCTGCACCGATCCGTCGGCATTTGTCTTCAACTTGTAAATCCATTTGCATTTCAGCGCATTTCGTCCTGAAGGGAGTTTAGTTAGCTCCCAGGTTTTGTTGCTCTTCAAGAACTCGAACTTTTCTTCCATCGCTTTCTGCCACGACTGTCTATCGCCGCAGCCTATTGCCTCTTTAAATGACCGGGGATAGTCGATTTGCTGTGGGCACGGAATGTTTTGAGGAAAATACTGCAAGTCATCTCATAATCGGTATACTTGCCTGGAAGCGTGCGCTCCCAGCCGCTGCGCCTGACCACATCGTGTGGGTCCTCTTTTTGCGGAGGGAGCGCTGGAGCTGAAGAAGACATCTTACCACAGTATCGTTTGCGCTGCCATAATTGGTTCACATTCGGTATCACCGAACGTGCTGTCAAGATCCGACTCGTCGTCGGTTTCGTGGTTGTTACTGTTGGGTGTATCGGACGGAGGATCAATCACTTTTTGATCGACTGCACCACAGCTCTCTAACTGTATCCAATCCTCGACCAACTTGGCCGATTCGTTCGGAAACGGTGTTTCTGCTGTCTCACTCAGAAAAACGACATCTCGGCTGACAATAATCTTCTTGTTCCTTGGAACATAAACTCGAAATCCTTTCGCTTGAACCGCATAAAAACAAAACACACAAAAATCCCAGATTCGGATTTTACATCCCATTTCTGCCTTTTGGCTACAGGCACATTGTTCAGTCCAACCTGTTCGAACTGAAGCGACAGAGTGGCAGCGAGCGAACGCTTTATATCCACTAATTGCGTCGCAGTAGGTAAACAGCGGTGTGAGATTCAGGCCCGCCCCTTTGTATACTTTAGCACTGCGGAATGATATAAAAGAGCAACAGATGCGGCAGCATTTATTAGTATTTTTCCAACCGCGATACGATAAACAATAGAAAGCAGACAGTATAAGGAGAACAATAGCAGCAATAATAGTAGCTGCAGTAGCAGTAGCATCGGTGGGCAAAAGTTGCGTCACCGCGAAGAACTTTAACGCGAAGAATAGATATTAAGAATAAGAAGAAGAGAAAAATGAATAAATTCGTGTAAACAGTAGTTCTGTGTTTGCACCCGACCGCCGAACATTCTGTCCTCCGTCTCCACCCGTAAGAGTTAATTGAAATTGAAGAGTTTTTTGAGAGTCTTTTTCAAGGCTCATATCTTCGAGTTTGATTGCTGCTAGCCAAGTGGGCTAGTCCAGGCCAATCACGTCACGGCTTCATGAGGCGAAGCCGATCAAAGGAGTCCGGCCAATCTAGTTGCCCTCCTGGGAAGGAACGAAAGGGTCCTGCTCCCATCCGGCTTGGTTCCCGCTGGGAACGCAAGCAACGTTTACCGACCGGCGCAGTCACAGTCCACTGCAGCCCCAACACACATGACACATCACCTTTGCGCCAAATACGCGCAGCTCAGAATAATCTGGTTTCTTGACACCGAATGCTTCTTCTGGAGTCACAGTTAACCCGTCGTCGTCGGAGATCGGTTGATCAAAAAACAGCAGTCGCAACACTGCCGGTACCCGGATAACTGTCCCATTATGAAAAACAACATGTTGAGAAAACGGCGATTTAATATTTTCCGCGAATTTTCGAATTTCCAGCAATTACATCCAGAACCAATGACCATAACAGTTTCATGGCACTACAAGTTTATCGTTGAGAACAAAAAACCATGGATGGAATTGGTTTTACGTTATATAACTTGAAAAAAAGACAAAATGGGACAAAATATGCGGGTACATTTCAAAAGTACCCGCATATTTTGTCCCATCAGATATAAATTCAACCAGTAATCGGCGTTATCATTGGCAACGAAGATTGTATTACAGAAAAACAACATTAGTTTAGTTAATTAAATGACATACTTTTATATGCCCAAAATAATTCGATATACACTAATCTGGAGCAAAATTATATGTTTGAAGTTTGCACCACTATGCAGTGGGACTGTAATGCGGGTACTTTCAATATGGGACAAAAACAACTTGGTATTTTTTCCATGTTTTTCCAGACAAAAGTATCAATTTTAATTTTTTCCCAGAAATATGATAACAATTAAGTCGATTCCCGATGATAACTCAAAAGTGACCAAAATCAGTAGGGGACAGTTATGCGGGTACCGGCAGAACAGCTTCCGCCCAAAAAGCTTTGTCCATCTTAGCAGGCATCACGCCTTTTCAACCACGGTTCGATTCATGCGCTCAGCGAGACCGTTTTGCTCCGGGTTGTAAGGAACTGCCATTTCGTGATGAACTCCTGAACTTCGCATAAACCGTTCATTTCTTGGTTCACGTATTCTAAGCCGCTGTCCGTCCGTAGTCGCTTGATATGTTTTTTGGTTTGATTCTCAGCATAAGCTTTGAAATCCTTAAAACAATCCAGAATCTGCTTTTTTGACTTGAGGAAGTAGACAATATATCTGAATAATATCTGAATGCACTAATTCGAAGATTTCACTTGCTCTAGTGCCCTTATTCTTAAATGGCTGACGATTCTGTTTCCCTTGTAGACATACAGTACACGTGGGAATAATTGCATCCCGGAATCGAATGCCACTAGCCATTTCACGTAGCTGCTTTAGGCTCTGTTGGTGCAGATGACCCATCCGCCGTTGCCAAAGAACCATGTCGTCTGCCTCCTTCGCCGCACACGAAACTTGCTGATTGGCCAAGCACAACTTGTAGAGGCCACCTTCCTCCCTGTCAACAGCGACTAGTTCCACAAGCGCCCTTCATGAAGACACTATATCCGCTGTTACAAATTTCTCTCACCGACATTAAAATGAGCGCTAAGTCTGGAATGCCTTTATCAAATCGCACGAACAACCTTGCACATCTGCTACAAGGTTCACTGTTCCGGTCGCAACCCTCAAAGATTCCGAATTGTTCGCTACGTTGATATGCTGCACCCCCTCTTTGGCACAATTCAAAATTACCTTGTTGTGGCACATGTGAGACGTCGCCCCCGAGTCAAAAATCTATTTCTCGTTCGCGCCAAACGGCGCTTCACGGGCACTAAATGCAGCATGCTTGCCTGATGATTTCTTCTCCATTTTGTCATTGGTCTCTCGCTTCTGACACTCTGACGCAAAATGCCCCAAACGGATACATTTGAAGCACTTTATTGCGGCCTTTTCTTTTTGCTTTGTCTTAGGATGACAGTAGAATGCACCGTCGCCGGAACTGGACTTCGTTTCACTACTCATCTTCACGTCCTGGAGGATTTTGGTTTTAACTGCAACCGCGGTAATCTTGATCCCAGACGTCTCGAGGCCCATAATCATAGGCTCGCGAACCACGTATCGTCGACCTTGAAGCCAACTTCAGAGAGCTTGTGACTGGTCGACATCAGCTGACTTACGTACTCCTCCACAGAACTGCATTCGGACAGCCGGATACTGATCAGTTTTCGCAACAAACCAATCCGTCTGGTCATCCCGTCATCCTGGAATGCCTTTTTTTTCAAATTCTTCCATGCCATGCTTTTGCACTTTGAACCAGACTGTAGTTTACTGGCTCGAAAAGAAATACCATCCGCCGGATCGTCTTCATCCCGTGTTACAGCGTCCCAAGTTCCTTCTCGAATCAGGAGCATCTTGGTTGCAAATGCCCACGAGGTGTAGTTTTCCCGTCCATGAAGTGGTTCCGTCGCTGGTAACGTAATTCCGCCCGCCGCAGGAAACCTGGAACCAGACCTTCCTCTGTCCTGTCCTCGGTTAGCATTTCTGTTATTACCAACATCATCTTGAATTCCATTCAGCGACATTTTTGTAAAATATCTTAGGTTTCTTCAACTTCTCACAGTGTGTGGAAAAAAAACTTTCGCTCTTGTTATTTCAGTTACTACGCAGATCTAGGTCACTATGAAGCTAGCGTGGCTGTGCCCATAACCTAATAGAAACACGTCTAGTTTGTAGTAACTATTAGAGTGAAGTGAAGTTCATTAAAAATCAAATTCATAGCTTACTACTAACAGATACCCCCCTTTGGAAAAATTGCGTCAAAAATATTGAAATAGTCCTAATTTAGTGAACACAACACTAAATTAGGACTATTTCAATATTTTTGACGCAATTTTTCCAAAGGGGGGTGATGTAGTGTCCCTCCACTTGGTGCCCCTGGATAACGCTGTACTACAGTGGCACACCTGGATCTCGCACAGAGTGAAAGATGCGTTACTATACCCAGCGGTTAACGGAGGATGACGTGCTAGCTGATTGAACCAGAAAGCTGGATCAACGGATTGCAGGACAATAGGAAGAGAGGGTAGAAAATATATATTTGTTAACATCATATCGACTGTGAAAAAAGTTATACGTAGAAGGACATTCCACAACGATCCAGAGGCGACGCATTCTACATTTGCAATACTGAAACAACAGTATTGTGATAACAGGTTTAAATACTTTTATTTCTCTGCATTTATATTATAGGGTCTATTAAGAGCGCAAACTTTTAGATAATTTTCTCGTAGTATAATGATATATGCATCATTTTATAGAGGAAATCTATTTGTTTATTGAATTTTGGTTCAATGCTAAATCGTTTCCTCAGACGATATTAAAATTTTAAACAAGAAAGTGAGCAGCGCGTAAGAAGACAAACGTGTAGAATGCGGACATAAGATATTACATTAACATGAATGTATCCAAAACCTCAATTGGTGACAGCCCCCAGGGTTCATCGTTTCACCTCGAACAAAGCTACCATCCATCCTTATGCAAAACCCAAAGTTCGAAGTAGGCGGTGCCTTAAGCCTCAAGCCTCGAGCCGTGAGCTATAGCAATCTGTCAATGTTGTTACTAAGCGGTTTACGCTTCAGTTGTGTTGTTGCAAACAGTGCTTTACACGGATTTGTTAGTGTTTGTTACGGATAATAGTGCGTATCGTAACAATGAGTGTATATCAACCAGTGAGAGATGAATTATCCGAAATATGGAAGGAGAAAAAAGATAAATCACTTGACGTAAAATCGAATCATGTGCGGGACCACGTGTTATTAATATTGGTTGGCATTTTGAAGGAAAATAACGAAAGTGTTAGAACAGCTGTTGCTAGGTTTGGCACAGACCTAAAAAACCGTTGGACCAAGGCCACCCTAAGCCGATTTTTAGATTCAAACGCAGATTGGCTACAGGGAACCGTGTTTTCGAGTCCCGCGCAAGTTAAAGCTATAGGACGACCTAAAAAGTTATTCACTGACCTTAATAAACAGGATAGGACACGCAATGCTTAAGATTTGAGAAGCTCAGGAACAAGATCATTATTCTGAACAACTCTTTCGAAGACACCAAACCCCTAAAATGTAAGGAAAAGTGAAAAAAGATTTTTGACCGTCTTTTTCAAAACGGCCCCACTGTGCGACGTGAGCCGCGAAGTCAAGCCCAGTGCTCTGATCAATCCTTTTTTCTACCGAACACAAAAATATCAGTCATTCAATTTCATCTTATCCGTTTTGTGCGAGACTTCGTACACCGTTCGTCTCTCCGAGCTGTCGCGTTCAATTTCGTTTTCCGATTGCAAAATAAAACGAACGGGCATTACGATCATCTCTTTTCCTCTCTAGTGTAGAATCCTCGCAATCCTGTTCGCACTACTTTATGACGATTTTTTTCGCATTTTCCTTTTGTTTAATATCCATTGATTTTTAGTGGCACTGAACGACCGGAAAAAAATTCATTTGACCGGCAGTCGCTGTATGCTTCTGATGCGTATGTTCTGTTACAGCGTTTTGGTGGCTGGAGGCGCTTGTTTTTGTTGTTGTTGTTTTTAATGTTTAGCGATTATGGAAAAGTAAGGTGTTGAAGCTGTTTGATTAATTCTTCATACATCTCTCAAAGCATCCATGGAAATCAAAGCATCGCGTTTGGACATGAGTAGTGTTGTTACATCTGCCAACGCGGCTAGCACTTTATGTTGCGCAGCTCGCGTCGCGGCGGTGCACAGTGGGGCGGCTCCATACAAATGCTGGCCAAGCGAAAAATTATCTTCAAATCATGGAAAATACATGGTTTTTATATAATTTTGGGACGCTGAGTACGAATTTGATATTATTTTTGCATGAAAATGCGTATTTTTGACGCCAGGGAAAATTTCATGTTTTTTATATATATTATATGAGGAAAATTTTACGTCGGCTTCAATCTTTTGGAAAATAAAATGCATGATGCTTGAAAGACTTCCATATGCCATAAAAAACATTAAATATTAATCAGTTATCAAGAAAAAGAAATAAAAAAATGAAAAATATGCTTCGTGTTGAAAATTACTTAAGACTTGTTTTTTTTTTCAAAGTGACTATTGATTCTTTTTATCGCATTCGCATTTTTTTTCCATTTGCATTTTTTTCTATTCACTTTCACCTTCATCTTTATTTTTGTGTTCATTTTCAATACAGTTTTAATATCTTCAAGAAGGGTTTTCAAAATGCAGTTTCTAACGTCAAAATAACTATTTACTATTTGCTCTGTAGAAATTAGCAGGTGATGTATTATGTCATGATTTATGTTTACACGATTGTTTTTACATGTAACTGGTATGATATAAACTTAAAACATGATTTTGGTAGTCAGTGCTGGTGATCCAAAACATAAACAATGAGTAGTTTTTGATACTTCGTAAATTATCGAAATATAGATCAGTTGAACTTGTAAATATGCAAATAGTGTGATTAATTATACTGAAACTTGTTCGAAAACGTTGTTATTATCAGACTAATATGAGCCATTTGTTATTATGTAGACGGTTTGCAGTGTACAATTCAAATTTACATTTTTGAAATCCGACATGTGCCAAACACTCGTTGTTTCTCTTCGAAAGAAAGGTACTCTGCGCAACTCTGCGCAAGATCGGACTAGATGCATTTTAAGGCATTTTTTCCAAGCTATCTTTTAAAACTAGTGCCAATAGTGCCAAACCCTGCCGTTCAAACTTTAAACGCGGTTTTAAAAAAAAAAAATACGTAATTTTTTGATTCCGTCAATTTATACATATATACATTATCCAATGATGAGGATTATACATTATCCAATGATTAGGATTTATTCTCCACTATTTTATAGACAACTTTTACTTAGACGTCATCAAGATTCAAGTTACTCTTGGGGCTCCAGCAAATTTCGCAACATTGCTTTTTTTTCAAGAAAAACGCTAAACAAACGCTGACTCAGTACACTTTGAAAAATCATAGAAAATTCAAATTTTGTCGTAATGCTCTAAAAATTTGGATCCTGTCACTTCAATAGTATACAACTATAGGAAGAATATAATTGAAATGAAATTCACATTTTCAATTTTGGGTCGATGGCCAGCGATTCCCCACTGTGCGGTGGTGTACTTTGTCCGAAGCTAATTTAGATTTTCGCATCGCTAAGTACAGGTCACACTCGATTATATATAGTCTCTGATTTTTTTCCACTATATATAATCGAATTTTATATATATTCTAATCAGAGAAAAAATGTATTTTATTCATTTTACATTTTACATTCATTTTTCGTTATACATCAATAGTGTTCTCCATACATTGTTGATGATCCTATTCATGCATCAAACATCAATTTTGAAGTCCGCCTGCTTCGCCTTCGCCTTAATCCGCTCCTGGGTACCAGAAACAACTAACAACTCACAACTAAAATTGAGCTAGTTTCAACAATTCAATTTAGGTGGCCTCTAATGTTTCTGCTGATTTGCAATCTACCTTTAATTTTTTGCATCTAAAAAAACACAGTTTGTAAGACGGTTATCAACCAATACATCACAAAACTATCAACTCAATTGTAGAACGTGATTTGTCAGGGCATAAGGATTGTCTTTTTCCACTATTTATGCATAAAGAATCAGAAACAGAAATTGACTGAAAAATTAGCCTACTGATAACGATAAATATAAAAAAAATAGAGTATATATCGGCTTATCTGTTGGGCCAATGATATAAGCGAAGCAAGAATCTGAATAAGCTTAGGAAAAATATAAATTACAGCCGCGCGCAACGCAACATATGGTATAATGCTAGCCGCGTAAGCAGAAGTAAAAACACTACTTGTGCCTGTCGGCGCTTTGCGACGCATAACAACGACGGACTTCGCATTTCGCATGAAGAAATATTCAAACTATATCTCCACCTCATTTGTCCTCGAGCAATTATCGCTAAACATCAACAACAACAAACTTCTCCACCAAAAAATAACGTGCATCTGTAAGCAGTGCCCCAATCCCATCCGATGCAGCGAAAAAGCATTCATCGACCGTTTTTTGACCGTTCAGACAGCCAGTCAAGAACCAGTCGAGAACGAGAGAAACGAAAATAAAACACGCCACATGCTGCCGATCATACTCTAGTTTGCTCCGTTCAACATAAATTCAAATGATCGAGCGAGAGAGTTTTAAAATCGACTTCTCCGAAACTGCGGTCGCTATCGTTAGAAAAAAAATCGTCACACGAGAGAAAGAGAAAAACTTTTTTTCGTTCGCCCGATCGTTTCTGCCGTTCAATTCAAACGAAAAAAGCACGTGCATTCATCGCAGTCACAATCAAATTTCGATCCCTTCTCAAGCACTGGTCAAGCTAGCTAAAGTCCCGTAGTCTGCAGACTCGTACAAAACTGGAACAGAACGCTGATCCTCCCGGTTGTTCTTTACGGTCATTAATCATGGATGAATCAGTTAGGTTCGTGATGTTTTTTGTAGTTTTCCTGGTGGTTTATGGGACATCTAATAAGAATTGACGGTTAAAAGCGATTCTTATTACCCTTTTGCGTCTGTCGAAACATTTTTACGATTTATTTTTTACGAATTATTTTCAATGTTTAGTGACTACTTTTGAGTCATTTTAATTACTTCTATCATCTTCCTGATTTATTTTTTAAGGTTTACATTCAGTGTGTTATTTTTTAATAAAATACATTTTTGCTCGAAAAGTTACAGCCGTACATCTTTGCCCTAGACTCTGCTTCAAATCTGTATTCATCTGCAATGTCTCCACCAAATCATACAAACCACATAGAGGTAGAAATCGATCATAAAAATCAAACGGTTCTGCCATCCAGTGACGATAGATTTAAAACATGCTATCTTCACGGGCACACCAAGTAGGAGAACTTTTATATTTGCGTTGCGTATTAATTCGATTTGCTTTAATTTTAATCCACGCTCAAAACAATTTTAGTGGCTTTCTCTGCTTGTGGTGGGCTATCGAAATCGAAAATAAACGAAATGATTTTCGCACAAACAAATGGGTCACAAGAACAGCCCAACTAATGACGTTTCGATGTCATGAGTAAAACAAATGGCCCAGTCTACAAAAAGCTCTCCCGCGCTGCTGCACCAGCAAAGAATTGCATAACCGAACGAGCAATAAATTTTGTCAATTTCGGCCAAATAGTTTTATGGTGCATTGCTTCAAATTGAGCGGAAAAAAGTTACCCGCTCAATACGACTTTGACACAATTGTCCACAAAACCACTAATCGACTCTTCACCGAATGGCCACCATTAGGCCAATAAACGGATCGGATAATCTCCCCATCCCCGATTGGGACACCGATTTTTGCTATATCGTCGTCGTCGACAGTATCGCCACCTTCGGAAGAAAACAACCGGCAACACCATCAAAAGACTAATGAGCGCGTTTATGAATCCCACCTGGATCGCCTGTGGTGGCTCCCTTTTCCGGTGCTTGTTCCAGTGTATGAATGTCCGGGAAGCCTTTTGCAACATATCCAGGTGAATGGATTCCGGACGAAGCCACATCGAAGGAAACCCATCGCAAAACGACGCTTAATGACGTGCCATTACTGCTAATGACATAATACCGCCGAGACGAGATAATCGTATTATCGCTAACCGCCCAGGTGAGGGAGAACTGGATTCACAATCGGGTCTCGATTGTGACGAAGATGAGTTTGATTCGTCGGAACGAAAAAAAAAAAAATTCGACTGTGGGATTCGAAATGACATAAAATCCGGTTATTATCATTGGTTAAAATCGATTTTTCCGGAATTGTGTAGATTATCGTGCTGTTGAATCTAAGCTATTTATTTCTGAATGACATTGTTTCCATTGTTTGTCGAGCACACTACTGAATGAGTTGACATTCCGGCTTTGGTTATCTACCTTAATTAATCAGTTTGTAGCCAGTTGTTGTAACGACCACCGCCGACGGCCTAAAGGCACCGTTATCCAACCAACGATGGACAACCGCAGTGAGAATGTCAAAGTGTGAGGTCGTTACGTTCTACAAACCGTTCATTGACAGAAAGCGGATCAGTTTAATAAGGTCTAGCTTTCGATAAGCGGCGGTTTGTTTGCATACTGTGTGTCACGTTTCGATGCGAATAATCGTTTGCCCACGTGATCTGGGTTTAATTCTTTGACGGGCGGCAGATCAGGTTGCAGTAGCAATCGCAGCCATCAATTGGTTGTGTAATTCACATTTTATTACTTAGAAATATTGCCTTCACCATGATTATATGTTACCGAACTGATGGAGTCACGTGGTTACCGACAGTTCTTTTTTAACTCCGAAAAAAAAATCCACCAAATTTACATACCATTTTGACACTTCAAATTTTCTAACATTTCATTCATAGACGGAAAAAGGTTTCGTCTTCTTAAATTATTAAATTGAGTTAGATAAAAGTTTACTACCAAATTGTACGTGGACTTCCGTTAAATTTGACTACTATCTTTTACTGCAGACTTCGAGTACAACGTTACTGGTTTAAATATTATAACTAATAGCACCATAGAATCGTTGTGGTTGATTAGCCCAACATTCAAAATAAGTTTTTTGCTCGTTGATTTTCGCCAAAAATACTAAATTCTAAATTAGTTTTATAATAAAAATCTTTTACCTAATAAGGAAATAAACAGGCACATTATTTGTTGCTTTAACTCTATCGACAACATCGTAACAACTTCTGTTTCACCGTTTTTAGTACACAACAACGTGAAAAATACATCATCTTTCTCGGCGTAAATTTTCTTCCCAGATTAAATGAGCCCTCTCAGGCGAAAGACACAAAAATCCTAAGGCTGCTGCTGAAAACCGGCAATTTCACTGAGCGTAAAATTATATGCATTTGAAAGAACAACACCATGCGGCAAAGAACATCAACTAACGTGGAGAAGCAAAAGCCTTACGGCGTCCCCTTCCTGCTTGGGCTTGGGAAGCTGCTAGTAACGTCGTCGTGCATGGCATTGTTTACGTCACTGGTTTTGAGCAACCAAGGTGGATGGAGCGAGGTGCACTGAAAGCTTTTTCTGGAACAACTTTTTTGAGTTTCACAACAGTTACCGAACGCCGGTAAGAAGTGGTATTTTTAATCCTGCGGATGGGGAAGTATTTTTATCGAAATGAATTTTTAATTCGCCCAACTTGAATTTACCGCAGCGTGCGTGAAACTGATTTTAAACAGCACATTGATAACAAAGTATGTATCAACGAGCGACTGTTTGCCCGGTCACGGGGGAGCAGCCGGAGGTCGGATAATTCCACCCGTCTGTGTGGTGTGGTGAAAAATTTATGAACAACGGGCCTGTAAATAAATATAATGCACACAAATCCACTTAAAACGTAGTCCGTCCACATCTATTTGACCGTTTTCCGATGACTCCGCAAACAAAACCCTCGAGCTTGTGTTTGCGAGTGTGTGTGAGTGCGTGTGTGAAGAGGAAAATAAAAGGTTTTTAAATTGCTGTTTGCAGAGATCCCAGCTGCTTGTGGATATCCGCATCAGTGTGTGTGTGTGTGTGCTCCGGAATGTTTGCATATCCTGGGTGGATAATTAACAGACCGTTTCCGGATGAACCAGATGGACCTGGCCCCTGTTCATGAAATTGCATTTTTACGCACACACATCCAATTGACAGATAAATTGGAGACGAGCAAAAATGATGCAGGATTATTTGCTATTAACTGAATTGGTTTAATTGTCAGCGAGATTAAAATATATAAAAAAAAATAAACATGACAATATTTTAAAGTTTCCTGCTTCACGGATTACCGAACCAGTTAAAACGAGCGTCACGTCCTTGACTCACGTATTTGCCCGCGACTGTGACTGTGACACACGAGTCGTGTGTCATTGAAGTTAGCTGGGCTGAGCTGCTGCGGTTGCTTCACATAGCTAGTAACCGAAGAGAGGCCTTACAACCTCACCCATTTAGAGCGAGGCTGTTTTTTCCGGCACGAGAATCCCTAGCGGAAAACTAAAAGAGCAGCCAACCATATGTGAGTCGGGTTTCGTATAGAAAGACAAACAGAGCACATCCTGCCGGCCGCTTCGCACGTTCCCCCAATCGTCGCTTGCTTGGCGGAACAATCTGCTCGGCTCGGCTGGACTGAGCCGGATTGGGAAACAACTTTCGCCGGGCTAGGACATTCGGCGCACGTTTGTTGACCTAGCAGAAACCAAAACGGGAGGCCGAGGGAGTCCCCAAAGGCAGTTTTCAACTTGTGTGAGCTAGGCCGTAAAAATCGATAAAATTGTCTACTCTGCTCGGTGTGACTTCCTTCCTTCCGGTCCGGATGTGTGAGTTTGTGTCATGGGTGGTATGGGTGTGGGGGTCTTGTTTGGCACATGTTCCACGCTGCACGCTAAACTACACGTAACCGAAGCTAACCGTCAAATTATTGCTCCTCTTTTAGGCGTTCTGCTGTCGATTTCTCGGAACAATTTATGCCGAAACTTGCAGTCGTTTTTTTATTGGCTGCGATGATCGCCTATTTAAGAGTGTCCCTAAATGGGCAGTGAACAGGGCTAATTCGCTCGTTTGTCTAAGCGCCACGTCAGGACATGTGTTCGGCATGTGATAATCTCACTGTAAACGGGTTGGTATGGCTTTAAAATCCGAACCTTATGAGACTGCGGAGAGGCATTTTCATTCGTTTTTACTGCGGTTGTTGTTGTTTCTGTTATTGTTATTAGCATAATTTCAAAGCCGACGCCGGGGCGAATCTCATCATCAAACACTGCTTGAAGAGCCATTAGTGCGCCCATTAATCAAACCAAACGGGGAGCGAAACTAATCAGCCATATCATGGCGGAAATGTTCCAGATCCTAAATTAAATTCACCCGTGCGGTAAAACAAGAGCACACACACTCATCATCGTATAAGCCGGGCTTGGGGTTGTACGCCAATCACACGCATAATTTTCAGTATCTGTTTCAAATCAGCCCGGAATTGATCCCATTAAATGCTCGCCCACTTCTCCGTTCATCCCTCCTGTTGAAATTGAACGACCACCCACTAATTCACTATCGCAGTGCTGCGGGTGAAAATGAAAACGTTGCCAGTGAAAAGCAGTTTTCATAGTTAGGTACACGTTACCTAGCTTTATTCTGGAGTTTCTGTCGCAAGTAGGGCAATAAAATCGCTGAGGAATTTTCTTATAACTAGTGTCTAGCCACATTTCATCCCCGGAATATTGTCCAATTTAATGTCAGCAGACCAAACATAGGCACTCGCTTTGGTCTCGGTGCAAATTGGAACAGTAACACGAAAATCGTAGTTAATATTCATATTCCTCGCTCCGTTGCTCATCCGTCCGTGTGCACTCTCTCCGGCAAATGGTCGCGTGTTTCTCAGTGCAATTTCCAAGCAGGTTTATATTTTTCATCCAACACACAGACCAGGCGCCGGTCGAATTAACTATGGCCTGCAAATTTTCAGCACACTTTCGAGCAATAATTTCCGCTCTCACAATCACCCCTCTCCTCTTTTAAACCGTTCTCGCGAGAAAAAAAACACATTTTATAGCAGGCAAATAAGCATATTTGAAATTGTGAAATTCTATCGCGACTGAGTGACGGTGTAAATGAAACGTTGACACTGGTCGACAAAAGAAAAAAAAAATTCCCTAAAATTCAAACTGAAAAGAAATGAGAGATTATAGCTTTCTAACTGTTCCGGTAAATTTCTGTGTCCCTTGCCGCTTCGGAAGTGCGTCAAAAGGCCGCAGTGTTGTTGGTAGTCGTTTCTCTGTTTGTTCACAGGAAAATTTCTGGAAGTCTCTGAAGGCTTGATACAATTTACAAAGTGAAGAGTGCAAAGCAAAAAGTAGAGTAAAAAATGTACAGAGTAAAAAGCAGCGAATAAGAAATACAAAATAAAAAGTACTAAGTAAAGAGTACAGAGTAAACAAAAAACAGAATAAAAAGTTAAGTGGAGAGGAAAAAGTACAGAGTCAAAAATGTAGAGTAAACAGCACACAGTAAAAAGTCTATAGTAAACAGTATTGAGCTTAAATTAAAAAAAAAACAGAGTTAAAAGAACAGAGTGTAAAATACTGAGTAAAAAGTACACAACAAAAAGTACAGAGTATAAAGGAAGAAGAGAAAAATACAAAGTACAGAGAAAGACGTGCAGAATATAAGGTACGGAATAAAAATCAAATAAAAAAATACAGACTAGAACAGTACTGAGTAAAGGGTGCAGAGTAAAACGAGCAGAGTAACTAAAAAAGCAGAAAGAGTACAGAGCGAAAAGTGTAGAGTAAGAAGTGTAGAGTGAGAAGTGCAGAGTAAAAGATGTATAGTAAACAGTACCGAGTGAAAAGTTCAAAGTAAAAAGTGAGAGTAAAAGGTACAAGTCGGAAGTAAAAATTACAGAGCGAAGAGAACAAAGTACAAAGTAAAAAAATAAGGAAAATAGTTTAAAAATGAAAGAATAACGAGAATAAAAGAATAGATGAAGCAGATGAAAGGGTAAAAAAAGTACACAATAAAAAATACAGAGTAAAGTGGAAAGATTAAAAAATAGAAAGACGTGCAGAGTACAAAGTACAGGAAAATAATTAGAGAAAAAAAAAGTGCAGAGTAAAAGAAAACAGAGTGAAAAGTACAGAGTAAAAAGTGTAGACAGAAAAGTGTAAAGTGAAAGGTACAGAGTGAATTGTGAAGGGTAAAATGTACAGAGTAAAAGATACAAAGTTAAAAATGCAGAAAAAGTACAGAGTAAAGATTGAAGTGTGAAGAGTACAGAGCAAAAAGTGCAGGGTAAAATGTATAAAGTGAAAACTATAGATGGAAAAGTGCAGAGTAAAAGGTACGGAGGAGAAAAAAGAGAGTTAAACTCACAGAGTAAAGAGTCGAGTAAAAAGAACCGAGTGAAAGTACAGAGTAAAAATACACAACAAAAAATACAAAGGAATAAATACAGAGTAAACATCACATAGTGAAAAGTACCGAGTAAAATGTGCAAAGTAAAAGAATAAAAGGTACACAATAAAAAGTACAGAGTAAAGAGGAAAAAGTAAAAAAATCCAGAGTAAAAGTACAGAGAAAGACGTGCAGAGTACAAAGTACAGAATTAAAATTAAAGAAAAAAAGTGTAGAGTAAAAAAACGTAGCGGAAAGTACAGAGTAAAAAGTGCTAAGTGGAAGGTATAGAGTAAAAAGAGCAGAGTTAAAAATCCAGCGTGAAATGTAAAAAGTGAAAAATTTACAGAGTAAAACATGCAGAGTAAAAAGTTTAAAGTATAAAGTACTGAGAATAAAAAACAGAGTAAAACTTATAGAGTAAAAAGTACAGAGTTAGAAGTGCAGAGTAAATAAAAAAAAACAGAGTAAAATGTATAAAGTAAGAAGTGAAAAGTGCATAGTATAATAAGTAGAGTAAATAGTACAGAGTGATGGGGGAAAGTGAAAAGTGTAGAGTAAAAAGTGCAAGTATGAAGTAAAAACCACATAGAAAAGAGTACAAAGTACAGAGTAAAGTTACAGAGTAAATAATAAGAATAAGGAGCATACTTTTAAAATGAAAGAATAAAGAGAATAAAATAATAGACTAAACAGATGATAGTGGTAAAAAGAAATACGCAGTAAAAATTATAGAGTAAAGAGTAAAAATACAAAGTAAAAAGTAAAGAAAAAGAAGTGCAAAGTACAAAGTACAGAATAAAAATTTAAGAAAAAAAAAATAAAAAAAAAAAAAATGTAAATGTAAAATGTACAGAGTAAAAGATACAGAGTAAAAAGTACAGAGTAAAGATTGAAATATGAAGAGTACAGAGTACAGAGTACAGAGTGAAAAGTGAAAAGTGAAAAAAATACAAGGTACGGAGTAGAAATTACAGAGGAAAACGCACAGAGTAAAGAATATCGAGTAAAAAGAATCACATTAAAAGTATAGAGATGAAAGCACAAAGTAAAAATACAGAATAAAAAGTACAAAGAAATAAATACAGAGTAAAACTTACAGAGTAAAAAGTACAAAATAAAAAGTGCAAAGTAAAATGTGCAAAGTAAACAAAAAACTAAGTAAAAAGTATAGAATTGAAAGTGTAAATTGAAAAGTATAGTATTGAAAGTGTAGAGTAAGAAGTGCAAAGTGAAAAGTGCAAAGTAATAATCAAAGTGTCGAAATGAGGGAGTGGAAAGGAGAGTGAAAAAAGTAAAAAAGAAGGAGCAAAAATGTAAGAGTAAAAATAAAAGAGTATAAATGAAGAAGCAACGTTCAAATAAAAAAAACGAAAGAGGTGAAATAAAACAATAAAAATAACATAAAACAGTAAAAATTAAACAGTTAAGATAAATAAGTAAAAACTAAAGAATAATGTGACGAGTAAAAACGAAAGTGTTAAATCGAAAGAAATAAAAGGAAAGGGTAGAATTGAAAGAGTAAAAATGGAAAAGTATTGTTGAAAAAGCAAAACTGAAAGAGTAAAACCGAAAGAGTAAAACTGAAATCATAAAAATGGAAGCGTTGAAATGAAAGAGTAAAACTGAAATAGTGATAATAAAAGAGTAAAAATGAAAAAGCAGAAAAGAAAAAGCAAAAAAAGGGAAAAATAAAAGAGCAAAAATGAAAGAGTAAAAACGAAAAGTAAAAATGAAAGAGTAAAAATAGAAGAGTTAGAGTAAAAAAGGAAATATGACAGTGTAAAAATGAATAAGAAACATGAAAGAATAAAAATAAAAAAGTAAAACTGAAAGTGTGAGAATTATACAGTGAAACTGACATAGTAAATTAGGGAAGTAAAAACGAAAGAGTGAAAATGAAGGAGTAAAACCTAAGAAGCAAAAATGGAAGAGTAAGTATGTAAGCTTAAAAATAGAAAAAGTGAAAATGAAACAGTAAAATAAAAGAAGCAATATAAAGTAGTAGAAAACTCAAGTAGTGAAAATGAAAGAATAAAAAGGAAAGAGTGAAAGTGGAAGAGTAAAAATGAAGAAGTAAAAATGAAAGAGTTAAAATTGAAGAGTTAAAGTAAAAAAAGAAATATGAAAGTATGAAAATGAATTAGTAAACATGAAAGAATAAAAATGAAAAAGTAAAAATGAAAGTGTGAGAATAATACAGTGAAACTGAAAGAGTAAATTAGGAAAAGTAAAAGCGAAAGAGTGAAAATGAAGGAGTAAAAATTTAAAAGTAAAAATGGAAGAGTAAGTATGTAAGCTCAAAAATAGAAAAAGTTAAAATGAAACAGTAAAATAAAAGAAGCAATATAAAGTAGTAGAAAACTCAAGTAGTGAAAATGAAAGAATAAAAAGGAAAGAGTGAAAGTGGAAGAGTAAAAATGAAGAAGTAAAAATGAAAGAGTTAAAATTGAAGAGTTAAAGTAAAAAAAGAATTATGAAAGTATGAAAATGAATAAGTAAACATGAAAGAATAAAAATGAAAAAGTAAAAATGAAAGTGTGAGAATAATACAGTGAAACTGAAAGAGTAAATTAGGAAAAGTAAAAGCGAAAGAGTGAAAATGAAGGAGTAAAAATTTAAAAGTAAAAATGGAAGAGTAAGTATGTAAGCTCAAAAATAGAAAAAGTGAAAATGAAACAGTAAAAATAAAAGAAGAAATATAAAGTAGTAGAAAACTCGAACAGTAAAAATGAAAGAATAAAAAAGAAAGTGTGAAAGTGGAAGAGTAAAATTGAAAGAACAAAAACGAAGGAGTAAAAAAAAGTGAAAATCAAAAAATAAAAATTATAGAGTAAGAAATAAATTTTTTTTTCCTGTGTGGGCTCACCACTGCGACCAGAGATTAGATCTATTGTGATATTGCACAGGTGTTTTCCGTACTCCGCACTTAATATTATTGGCAGTGTCACTATTGAAGTAAGTGATACGCTTATCATTCATATTCGTGCTTGTGTGTAAGTTGTACCTTTCCGTTTCAAGCTTACTGCTCTACTATACCGAGCCTCTGTCCCCCCAAACAATATCGCCTAATTACAATTCCCTGGAGAGAACTTTCATACGTTACTCACATCAGTTTTATTATAACAGGGACTTATTTCCGTTAGAAGGAGAGTCAACAGAGGTATTGTGTAATTTAGATTGAAGGAAAGGTACTTGGTGGGAAGCCTGAGAATAAACCCATGCTAAAGTCCTTTGGCAACCAAATGGCCTGATTCTACTAAGATTCGAACCCACGACCGTCCGCTTACCAAGGCGGACTCTGTAACCTTGCGGCTATGGACTCCCCAAATAAAAATAGAAAATAAAATGAAAAAGAAAATATTGAAAAATTAAAACGAAATAATAAAAAGAAAAAGAGTGAAAATGAAGTAGTTAAAAATTAAAGAGTAAAAATGAAAAAGTATAAGGGTAAAAATGAAAAAGTAAAGTAAAAGTAAGAGTCACAGTAAGAGTAAAAATGAAAGAGTGAAACTAAATAAGTAAAAATAAAAAAAGTTAAATGAATGAGTAAATATGAAAGAGCAAAACTGAGAGTGTACAAATGAATGAGTTAAAATAAAAAGATAAAATGTACGAAAAAACACTGAAAAAGTGAGAGAGAAAAAGTAGAAATGAAAAAAAAGTAAAACTGAAACAGTAAAAATGAAACATTGAAACTGGAGGAGTAAAACTTAAAGAATTGATTAGAAAGAGTCAAAATGAAAGAGTGAAAATTAAAGAGTAAAAGTTCAAAAGAACAAATGAAAGAGTAAATTTGAAAGAGTAAATATGCAAGATTGAAAACAAGAAATTAAAAATGAAATAGTAGGACTAATTAAAAACTTAATATAAAATTGTAAGAACTAAAAAGTAGGTATGAAAGAATGGAAATAAAATAGTAAAATGAAAATAGTGAAAATAAATGAATAAAATTTAATGAAAAAATGTGATAGAGTGAAAAGAAAAAGAGTAAAAATGAAACATTAAGAAAAGAAAGGTATAAACCAAAAAATAAAAATGAATTAATCAAAATGATAATAAGTGAAAATGGATAGGAAATAACCGAGTGCATTGGAGAAACTTTGTAAATCAGGCCATGTCATTATGACGGAATGCCGAATAAATAAATAAATAATAAGTGAAAATGAAAGAGTAAAAATTAAAAAATAGAGATAAAGAATAAGAAGAAAAGGAGGAAAAATAAAATAGTAAAAAATGAAGAGTCAAAATGAAAGTTTTACTCTACTGTCCTACACGAAAGTGTAGGAAAGAAGGGGTAAAAATGAGAGAGTAAGAATGAGAGAATAAAAATAAAAAAGTTGAATTGAAACAGTGAAAATGAGAAAGAGAAAGTGAAAGAGTAAAAATGAAAGAGCAGAAATGAATGAGTGAAAATGAAAGAGAAAAAATAAAAGGTTAGAACTGAAAGAGTGAAAATTAAAGAGGGAAAATGAAAGAGTAAAAATGGAAGATTGAAAATGAAGGAGTGAAAATGAAAGAGTGAAAATAGATAAAAAAAGTATAAAGGAGAGACAAAATGAAAGAATAGAAATGAAACAGTAAAAAAGAAAAAGTAAAAAGGAAACTGTAAAAAAATGGAAGAGTGAAAATGATAGAAGATAAATGAAAGAGTAAAAATAGGAGAACAAATATGATTAAGTGAGTTTAAAGGGTAAATGAGTAAGAGTTCAATTGAAAGAGTGAAAATAGAAAAGTAAAAATAAAAGGGTAAAACGCAGGAGTAAAAGTGTAAGAGTGAAGATGAAAGAGCAAACATAAAAGAATCATGATGACAAAGTTAAATTGAAAGAGTAAAAATGTAAAAGGAAAAAGGAAAGAGCAAATCTAGAGAGCAAATATGAGAAAATTAAAGTTGAAAGAGTCAAAGAGTCAAAGAGTCAAAAGAGTCAAAGAGTCAAAGAGTCAAAGAGTCAAAGAGTCAAAGAGTCAAAGAGTCAAAGAATTGAAAAGTCCAAGAGTCGAAGAGTCAAAGAGTCAACAAGTCAAAGAGTCAAAGAGTCATAGAGTCATAGAGTCATAGAGTCATAGAGTCAAAAAGTCATATAATCAAATAATCAAATAGTCAAAAAGTCGAAGAGTCAATTAATCGAAGAGACAAAAAGCAGAGTCGAAAATCAAAGAGTCGAGGATTTGAACAGTCAAAGAGTAAAGATTAAGAAGTAAAGAGTCGTAAAAAAATATCAAAAAATCGTCAATTAAAAGCAATTAGTAGAGAGTAAAGAGCAGAAACAAAGAATAGAGATTAAAAGATAAGAAGTGAACGAATAAAAAATTGTCGAATAACATATGAAAGGCCGGAGAGGTTGAAGATCAAAGTCGAAAATTCTAAGAGTCAGAAAGGTCAGGAAAGTTTTAAAAATCCGAGAAGTTGCATTTAAAAAAGTAAAGTCAAAAAGTCAGAAGACCAAAGTAATATTACGAAATTGAATAATAAGAAACGCAGTCAAACAGTGTCCTTTTGAAACAGGGAAAAGCCATACAAGTTATAAAAAAATCAGCAAAGAAAGAAAAGTTAAAAGGTCAATTTCAAATAACCTTTGTTTTGTATAACAAAAGGTTATAATCATGAAATCCCGAAGAAATTATTTTAAAAGGAGTCATTCCATGCCAAATAGCCTATCATCCATTATTTGATATTGTAAACCAAGTATTTTCCGTAGGTGAAAAAAAGTTTTAGACTCAAGAATGATTTCCTAAAAGGGTGTATGTATTTTGGCATACACTTTATTTGAAGCAATGTAGCTCAAAATCCTTTAGTTGAATAGAAAAAAACTCGTAGGTTTACATAATAAATGCAGTGAGAAAAAAATAGTAATAACTAAAATAAAGAATTAATTTCAAGCAGTAATCCAGAATAATCAATGCGCAGTTTTTTTCCTACCAGGTAACTCCATCGAAAACATCGAGTGAAAGGTTAAGTAAATTACTGGAATCCGTTCGCCTGCAGCAACTTGCAATGCAAATTGAACAAATGTTTTTTATTTCAGTTTGCTTCATCCGATGATGCGAAAACAAGCAAAATTAACTGAAAGGTGATTAAAGTTTCTTTCGCTGAAGTGCTTTGCACTGCGCTTGGCTGTTAACGGCAACGGTTTTTTTTCTCGCTTTTCCAAAGCAGTCGGAATGAAAAAAGGCGAAAGCACAGAAGATTCGCATTTGATAAATCGATCGAGTAAAGTGCTGCACACCCCTGGTGTAGCAGTGGCAACGGCAATGGCATTCAAACAGCGTGAATTTATCGGAAGCTCGTCGCTCGTCGGCAAGGAATATCATTTATTCAGTCCGTGCGCTAGTGGGCCGAGATTTTCGGGTAGCGGTGGGCGTAAAGGGAGAAATCCTTTACGTTGTGTTGATCGCTCGAGCTTTGTCGGATTCGAGTTCGGAAGCGCGAAGAACGGAGGCGAGATGGTCAAGGTGAACAAAAAAAAATCCATTCATTTAATTTCGAATTTGTTCTCACTCGATTTACTTACGATGCATTCAACGTTTCGTCGGTGGTTTTCGTGTTGGTTTGGGCGGCTATTTTGTGGGTGTGTGCGCGTTGCAACGAAGAGGAATAGGAAATGAGGTAAATTTTCACTGACCGACGGTTTTTTCGTGGGCTGCTGGTTGAGCGCACTTTTTCGGCATAACTAATTAGGTGCAGAGAAATGCAAGAGTTGGCATGCAATATTTAGCAGCGAATGATGCCGCTATAATGGGCAGCATGACGTGGTCCGCTCTGATTTTGGGAGCTGGACAGCTTATGATAGAATTTTGACTGCCTGGAATTAGCTTTAGGGATCCTTTGTTCATTTGAAAGCCACAGATTTTCCACAGTTCGGAAAATCGATATGAGCTATCCTGTTGCGGATTATTGAGAGAAAAATCATGTTCGTTACAGAATAAAAAAGCTCTCATTGAATATGCGTTCACTGCGTAATTTAGCCGTCCATTGTTCGTTTCAGTTGATCATGAGCCTCCATTCTGCTGTTTGATGGAGGCGCACGGTATTCCAACTTTCTCTACTAAAACATAAACTCATTACCATTACTGCGATTCCGGTAATACTGTCACAGTTATTTTTAATCCCCTCGGATAAGCGGCTGATGAGTTAGAAATGGATCCGATTGAGTTGATTGCGCCAATCGGATTAGCTGCCATCGTTTTCTTTACCGCTTGAATTAATCTGCGCTAGTCAGTTTTCATCCTCACCGTCATTGATAGCGATTTCACCGGTAAGCGATATGTACATATAATTGATGGTCTCTCAGCAGCCCTCATCGACAGCGCTTTCAACCTCAATCGTTATTCCACCTGCTGTCCATATCGAGCACCGTTGAATATGTCAATCAAGTCGATTAGAACCACTGAAGCGGAGTAATTTCGAAACCCTTCTTGACATAGACGGTGACAGCAGCAGCAGCAGTAGAAGCGGTGATTCTATTTGTTTTTTTTTTTTTTCTTTAGAGCGTTATGTTGGACGATATGCGTTTCGATTCTGATTGAGACAACTTTCAAAAAGTTCAATATTGATGTCAGTGTACGTAAAACCCTTAGCGTAACTAGGGGTACAGAGAAGGGATTTGTAGCTTTTTCGATCTGCTGTTCATCGCTACTGCATTACATTACTTTTTGTTTGATTAACTTGAAAATTGCCTAACTCATTACTGGTATTCAAAAAAAATATTTAATCTCTCTCTAATTGTTTCCTCTTAGCCACACCAATGTGTAGAGTTGATGTAATATAAGCTTCGTGTTAGAGTTGGGCAAAACTCTTTGTTTACTGGAATGACGTGCAATTTGGGTGGACTTCATCAATCTTCTGCAGATTTTGTACCTTTCACTTGCCATCCGAGAACGAAACAGAAACAGGAAAATTTCTAGCTAAGCGAAATTATTGTTCAACTGGTAGCTTTCGATCTGACTGCGACTGTTTTTTTTTTCAGTCTCACTATTATTGAAAGATGTTTTACCGAGATCCACTAATCAAATATGCCGCTCCATGCATCCTTTCATCGTGACTGAATGGACGAAAACCTGTTGTAAGATGATCCATGCTGCAATCCGTAAGTTATTAAACTAATAAAGCATTCATCCTCCGGAACGAAAACACCGGCGGTGATTGGAAAAGTTTTTCTCTTTCCCTCAATTCTCCCGTGGCGCTCTACCGGATCGGATTCCGTTCCGGTTGATCGCACTGAAAAGCGGATATTTTACGGTACTTTATTACTCTATTACTAATTCCAAACGACCAAAAGCATAACTTTCATTTCGGTTAATTTCCACTAAATACCCAATAAAGATTTTTTTTGTGTGCTGAAAACTAATAACCGAATTCTATTAATGAATCACCCTCAGCATAAAACACCACAGGCCATCCCGTAGAGTGGCCCCATCCGGTTTGTGGGTGGGTGCTTCACAGTTTGTAACAGAAATAACCGGTTTCATATCGACCGGAGTATCTGGCTGATGTGTCGAACAAACCCGTTGCCTCGTGCGTGTCTTCCAGGAGGGCGACAGTTGTTGTTGTTGTTAATTTTAATTACGATTCACGAACCGACCGACGATAAATTTCAATTAATTACCTCCATGGGGCTGCTGACCACCAGCCAGTCAGCCGGGCGTCCTGATCGGGCCCCATAGTGTTGCATCAACAATTAATTCTCAATAATCCCCAGATAATCCCCATTACAAGCGGTCAGCCATCATACAGGTTTCCACACTCTACCTCCACAAACCTCCCGAAGCCTCTTTTCGCTTTAATTCAAATATACCACAAACTGCATATTGCCAGTGATAGCTCATTTCATATTCTGCAAGCGCGAAAGGAACATGTATTGTTTGTGGTCTGGCACCGCCATCGTCCTGCCGCCGACTGCACACCATCGGGACCATTCGATGTAAGATGAGACTTGAACTTCCGTGGATACAGTATCGATTTCAGGATTTTCACTCATCCCTTCCATATTATTCCTCGGTAGTTAGTTTTTGCGCGTGTAATGATTAATGATTTCGGCAAACGCATCGAGCTTCCCTTCGGGGACCGTCATCTGGGCCCCCTTCTACAATTTTGAAGTGGTGGACAGTGTGTCGAGTGTCGCCACTGATAAAACATCGCTTCCCGGGCCGTCTGCAGCTAATGACTTCTTTATTCAAATGAGGCCCGTCTGGCAGTATATAATCGCCTCTGCTGGAAGGCGTGTTCTGTGTTCCACACTAATTGGATGACATTTTTTCCAGCGATTTGCTAATCTGGCCGGAGAGTTTTGTCCTTTTCGAATTCGGCCCGAGAGGCCACGCAACTGTTAATGAAATGTTTCCTATGGGGGCCGAAGTTCAATCGGGAGTTCAGTGTGGTTTACAGTAACAGGAAAATTCAATTTGATATCCATCTAGGATCAGTTTTCAAGTCTGTGGATAATTCGTATCGCTTTATTACAATTTTAAAAAAGGTCATCGCAACCTACATCCACAGTCACCACACAATTGGTGATTGGTCGTCCAATGATTACAACTTGGAGGAGGATCTAAAATTAGTACTATCGAAGCATTTTAGATACGTGTTTAACATTTTTGAGAGATTTTTAAAATATTTTTAAATATTTCTGTGATATTTTTGACACATTTCTGGAACATAGTTTTTGAACATCTCTCAGAAATTTTCGAATCAATTCTGGAACGTTTTTGAGCCATTTTTGCGGTTTTTATTCATATTTTTAAATATGTTTGAGGTATTTTTGCGTGAAACATTTTAAAAACATTTTTGAGACATTTTTACGACGTTGATATTTTTTCACTCTGTCTAATACAAAAGGCCTGTTTTTTCAACATGTTCGAGATATTTTTGAAACATTTATGCAGCATTCTAGAAACATTTTAAGACATTTTTTCCACGTTTCTCAGATAATTTAGAGTTATTTCGGAAACAAGTTTCAAAATTTGTATAGATATTTTTAAAACATTTTTGACACATTCCCAAAACAACTGAGACATATCTGAGACATTTTCAGACATTTCGATACATGTTTGAAACTTTTTTAAGTCATTTTCCATACATAAACATTTTGAAGATATTTTTTAAATACGACAGTTCTGGGACAATTTCAAAAATTTCACGACGATTTTCACGATGTTGTTTATTGTTATGTTTTTGAGATATTTTTGCAATATTTGTGAAACATTGCTGAAACATTTTTGAGACCTTAATGTGACTTTGATATTTCAAGCTTTTTGAACATTTTTGAGACAGTTTTTAAAATTTGGGAAACATTTCTGGAACATTGTTGAGACATGTTTGAAACATTTCATGAACTTTTTTGAAACATTTTTACAACAGCTTTGAGACATTTTTGCGACGTTGAAATGCTACGCTTTGGGGACTTTTTTTTAAACATTTTTGGGATTTTTTGAAACATTTCTGAAACATTTTCAACACATTTTTGAGATATTTTTGCGACGTTGGATTGCTACGATCTAGGGACTTTTATAAAACTATTTGGAGACATTTTTGAAACTTTTCTGAACATTTTAGAAACATTTTTTAAATGTTTTTGAGTTATTTTTGCCATGTTTTTGAGATAGTTTAGAGTTATACTGGAAACTATTTTTAAAATTTGTTTGGACATGTTTTAAATATATTTGAGACATTATTTTTGAAACATTCCCACTATATTTGTTTTATTTTTTTCAAACATTTTTGTGATATTTTTGACACATTTCTGGAACACCTTTCAGACATTTTTGAGACATTTTTGATTTATTGAATCAATTCTGGAACATTTTTAAGTCATTTTTGCGTTTTTGAAAATTATATTTAAACACGTTTGAGATATTCTTAAAACCTTCCTTTTTTAAATATTTTGAGACACTATTACGACGTTGAATTTTTTTCGCTATGTTTTTTCAACATTTTCGAGTTATTTTTGAAACATTTATACAACATTCTTGAAACATTTTCGAGACATTTTTGCCACATTTCGAGATAGTTTAGAGTTGTTTTCGAAACAAATTTTAAAATTTGTATACATCTTTTTTAAACATTTTTGAGACATTTCTAAGACAACTTTAAGACATATCTGAGACATTTTGATACATGTTTGAAACATTTTTAAGTCATTTTCAAAACAAAAACTTCTTGAAGATGTTTTTTGAATACAACATTTTTGAGTTAATTTGTAAAACACTTCTCACGACGTTTTTTGTGCTATGTTTTTGAGATATTTTTGCAACAATTTTTTTTGATACTTGATTATGACGTTGATTTTTATTGCTCTTTGAGATATTTTTTGAAAATATTTTTGAGCATTTTTGTGACATATCCTTAAATTCGAAAAACATTTCTGGAACATTGTTGAGACATGTTTTAAACATTTCAGAAACATTTCCAATAAATTTTCATATATATTTTTGTAACGTTAAATTGCTTCTCTTTAGGAACACCTTTGAGATATTTTTGAAACATTTACGCAACATTTTTAAAACATTTTTGAGACATTTTTTCCACGTTTTTGAGACAGTTCAGAGTTGTTTTGGTAACAAATTTTATTTTTAAAACATTTGACATTTCATTGAGACATTTCTAAGACAACTTTGAGACATATCCGAGACATTTTTAGACATTTTGGTACATGTTTGAAGCATTTTGAAGTCATTTTCAAAACAAAAACAGTTTAAAGATATTTTTTGAATACAACATTTTTGGGATAATTTTTCGGAACATTTCCGGTATATTTTGAATCATTTTTAACGACGTTGTTTTGTGCTTTGTTTTTGAGATATCTTTGCAACATTTGTGAAACATTGCTAAAACATTCTTGAGACATTGTTGTGACGTTGCTTTTTCTTGCATTCTGGGGATTTTTAAAAAATATTTTTGAACATTTTAGAGATATTTCTCAAAATATGGGCAACATTTCTGAAACATTGTTCAGGTATGTTTGCAACATTTCAGGAACATTTCTAGAACATTTTTCACACATTTTTGTAACATTTTTGCGACGTTGAATTATAACGCTTTAGAAACTTTTTTAAAAATATTTTTGAAATATCTTTGAAACATATCTGAACATTCTTGAAATGTTTTTGAGACATTTTTGTAACGTTTTTGAGATAGTTTAGAGTAATTTTAGATACAATTTGTAAAGTTTGTTGAGATATGTTTTAAACATAATTGAGGCATTTTTAACACCTTGTTAAATCATTTTTGAGATATTTTTGAAACATTTACGAAATATTTTTGAAGCATTTTTAAACATTCCTAATATATTTTTTTAACACGTCTGTGATAGTTTTGACGCATTACTGGAACATCTTTGAGAAATTTTTAAATCAATTCTAGAACATTTTTGCGGTTTTGAAACAAATTTTTTTTAAATATGTTCGAGAAATTATTGCAACATTTCTGAAACATTCTAAAAACATTTTCGAGACATATTTTCGACGATGATTTTGTTTTGCTATGTTTTTGAGGCCTTATTTTAAAACCATTTCTGATTTTTTTGAAGCATAAAACATTTCTGGAACATTTTTTGAAACATTTTTAATACATTTTTGAGACATTTTCTTTACATTGAATTACTTAACTCTAGGGACTTCTTTTGAAACATTTTTGAAATATTTTTGAAACGTTTATGCAACTTACTTGAACCATTTTCTTAAAGTTTTGAGTCCTTTTGCCACGTTTTGAGATAGTTTAGGGTTAATGTGGAAACAATTTTTAAATTTGTTTGGATATGTTTTAATTAGATATGAGACATTTTTCAAATATTTTTTAACATTTTTGAGATATTTTTGAAACATTTCCGGAATATTTTTGAAGCATTTTTGGAACATTCCTAATATATTTTTCAACCACGTCTGTGATATTTTTGACGCATTACTGAAACATCTTTGAGAAATTTTTAAGGTATTTTTAAACATTTTTGTATAAATTCTAGAAAATTTTTGCGTTTTTGAAAAAAACTTTTTAAATATGTTCGAGAAATTATTGCAACATTTCTGAAACATTCTACATTTTTTCGACGATGAATTTTTTTAAGCTATGTTTTGAGGCCTTTTTTTTTGAACCATTCCTTATTTTTTTGAAACATTCAAGAAACATTCTTGAAACATTTTAGGGACATTTTTGCCACGTTTTTGAGATAGTTTAAATTTTTTTGGAAGCAGTTTTAAAAATTTATAGTTTATTTTTTAAACATGTTTGGAACATTTTCAAATAGCTTTAAACATTTTTGAGATATATTTGAAACATTTTTGGAACATTATTGAAGCATTTTTGAAACATTTTAGAATATTTTTTAAACAGTTTTGAGATATTAGTGAAACATTTCTGGAACATTTTTGAAACATTTTCAATACATTTTTGAGACATTTTTGTTACGTTGAATTGCTACTTTTACGGGACTTCTTTTAAAACATTTTTAAGATATTTTTGAACCATTTATGCAACTTTTTTGAAACATTTTTTTAAAATTTTTGAGTCCTTTTTGCCACGTTTTGAGATAGTTTAGAGTTATTTTGGAAACATTTTTTTTCAATTTGTTTCGATACATTTTAATTAGATTTGAGACATTTTTCAAATATTTTTCAAACATTTATGAGATATTTTTGAAATATTTCCGGAATATTTTCGAAGCATTTTTGAAACAATCCTAATATATTTTTTTAACGCGTCTGTGATATTTTTGACGCATTACTGGAACATCTTTGAGAAATTTACAAGATATTTTTGAACATCTTTGAGAAATTTTTGAATAAATTCTAGAACATTTTTGCATTTTTGAAACAATTTTTTTAAATATGTTCAAGAAATTATTGCAACATTTCTGAAACATTCTAAAAACATTTTTGAAAATTTTTTTCGATGATGAATTTTTTTTGCTATTTTTATTTTTTTTTTTGCCATACTTTAAAACCATTTCTGATTTTTTTAACATATAAGAAACATTCTTAAAACATTTAGGCACATTTTTACCACGTTTTTCAAACAGTTTAGAATTATTTCGGAAACAGTTTTAAAAATTTATAGGATATTTTTCAAACATTTTTGGGACATTTTAAAATATCTTTAAACATTTTTGAGATATTTTTGAAACATTTCTGGAACATTATTGAAACATTTTTGAAACATTTTATAATATTTTTTAAACAGTTTTGAAATATTTTAGGAACATTTCTAGAACATTTCTGGAACATTCCTGAAACATTTTAATTTATTTTCGAGACATTTGTTACGTTGAATTTCTACACTTTAGGGACTTCTTTTAAAACATTTTTAAGTTATTTTTGAAACATTCATGCAACTTTTCTGAAACAATTTTTTTTTATTGCAATATTTCTGAAACATTACAAAAACATTTTTGAGACATTTTCTCGACGATGAATTTTTTTTAATATGTTTTTGAGGCCTTTTTTAAAACCTTTTTTGATTTTTTATATTGGGAGATTTTGGCTAAGCGGTCTTACATCACGGTCGATTCCCAAATTACATTTTTTATTTTTTATAACATTCATGAAACATTCTACAGACATTTTTACCACGGTTTTAAGATAATTTAGAGTTATTTAGTTATTTTTGAAAGATTTTTGGAGCATCATTAAGGATTTTTAAAACACTTTAAGATATGTTTGAAATGTTTTCGAAACATTTCTGGAACATATTCGAGAGAGTTTTTTAATATTCTTTAAAAAATTTTGAAATACTTTTGAAACGTTTATTATTGAACCATTTTTGAAACATTGCTACGACGTTCGTTTTTGTTGTTTTTTGAGACATTTTTTTGAGCAGTTATGAGACATTTTTTTTAGCAGTTTTGAGACATTTTTAAAGCGTCTTTAAAACATGTTTGGAAAATTTTTGAGATATTCTATCAACATTTATGGAACATTGTTGAGATATTTTTGAAACATTTTCGAACATTCTTGCGACGTTGGTTTAGTTTATATAAGGGATTTTGGTCTTTGAGACCTATTTGGAGATATTTTTAAAATACTTTTGCACTGGACAGCGCAACCATCGGACACCACTCTTGCAGTGTGTTTTCGAATCAGCAGCTTCACGACCTCCTTAAGAGCAACAAATGAGAGAATCTGGGATTTCGGCCGCGTTGCAGAAGCAGAAACAGACAGAAAGGTTAGGGAGATTATGGAGATCATTTGAGACAGGCCAGCTATGAGCAGAGGATGACCCCAGAGTTTACGACAGTTAGTGGAGCTCAACAGCCGTAAGGCGTGGTACATTCCCCTGATCGTTTCAGGTCTACGTTTTGAACGTAGTCGGCTATTGCACAATACGTCAAAAATACTAACGTGCAGGGCCTTGTCGAACTGTATCCACGAGCAACAGTAGCCATAGTGAAAAACCACTACGTTGACGATTGTTTAGACAGCTTTCTGACCGTCGAAGAGGCAGTCGAAGTCGTTAAGGAAATGATACTGATCCACGGAAAAGTAGGATCCGAGATCTGCAAGTTTCGCTCCAGTTCAACTTAACTTCTGCGAGAAATCGGTGAAATTTTCGGCGGACGAGTCGGAAAATCTGACGCTGGAACGCAATGGCGCAATTGAATCTGTGTTTAGAATGAGGTAACTTTCTCTAGAGCTCAACTCCCATTTTTTAGTCCGCGAAAAAGTGCTAACGTTGGCGGTAAAGAATGAACTTTTTTCGGATGGTGGTAAAAAAAAAAAAACTAAGACAGATAATTGATTGTGATAAATTTTCCATGGCAGGTAATTATGTTACCTTACTTGCAAAAAAAAATCTACACCCTTGCAAGCGAACTTCCGGCAGTTAACCGGAACATTCGCAATGGCGGACGAAAACATGCGTGTAGGCATGTTGTTGAGTTCTTTCTTCGTTTTATCCACTTCGTGCTATGAATTTCCCCATTCACGGCAAGTCCGAATCGAAATAAGAGCGGCTTTTCGCTGATTGTCAGTCAGAGCAGCCCCTTTTTGGGGAACTTGGTGTGTGAAATGAACCTCACGTCGGTGCTAACTTTCTTCGTGGGGGAAATAAAATACGAAGAGCCCTGCCAGTCGTTGCCATCCAGAGTGAGACAAGTCGCGTCGTCTATCACCACTGCCACGTCGCAATTTGCCGGGAAAGCCGGCTTGACCGTCTTATTCAGGTTCAGGGGCTGCTGCTGCGTCATTGCCTGCAGCTCCGAAACTAGTGGACGGGACTGCCCTTTTCTGACATGTATACCCATGTTCGCCAGGAACTTTTTCACTGTTTGGCCTGTTGTACCGACCTCCCGGTCAATCAGGGTCGTCGGCCGTCCGGAACCGGGCTTTCCTTCGATGCTCTGATTATTGTCCAATAGTGTCAAGATGTTGTAGATGCCGCAACGGACGAGTCCGGTGTCCACGAACTGCCGCACGGTGTCCGACTAATAGAGCTGTCAATTATTTTCTGCTGACTAATGGGTTACTACGATTAATGTTGCATGGGTAGTTTCGTCAATGCGTGTAAAGGTAAACTTTTGAAAAAATCGGCAATTTTTGTCCATTTTTCACTGCAAACGTTTTTACAACGAACTTGGCCATCAGGAACGGGATGGGACGAGCCAATCAACGAGGATCTTAAAGTGGCGTCGATGGATCGAATTCTTTCCGAAGCTGATGATTCCACGCTGCTGCTTTTTTTCGTTACTGGATACTCTGGATGGCCTGCAAGTCCATACATTTTTTGACGCTATTGCATCACAAAAAAAAACGCTGTAGAAAATCACCCATTCGGTATTCTCTTTTGAAAATCTGGGTAGCAGTAGTTTAGAGTGTATTGTTTACACTGTATTTTTATCGCTGTCAGCTTTTTGAAAATTAGAAAATAATACCGTAACCCGATAAGCAACATTTCGAAACGACTTTGCGCAAGCACCTGAAAACCGTCAACGCTCTGGGACAACAGAAAACAACTCGGAATCGTGCAGTCAACGGGGAGTCGTGTGGTTAAACGTTACTACAAAACTCTGAGCAGCGAACGAAAGGATGTTCTAATAGGTGAATGGATGTTCTGAAAGGTGGCTCCTCTAAAGACTCACTCCAATCCAAAATTTGAGCTAAGGGCTGCAGTATTAGGGGTTCCATTCGTGACAACGATGCTAACGTGGATTTCTTTTGACCAGCGACGGCTCCACAAATTTGTATCAGTTTGAATTGATGAAATCCTAACACTATCCGCGATCCTCAAGAGTTGAGGTGGGTACAATCGTAAAACAACATGGCGGACGATGTCACGAAATGGAAAAGCGGACCAAACCTAAATCCGATCATTTCGTGAGATAATAGATTCTGTTTTTGGATGAAATTCACAAGCCTAACGTAATTGACATTTTCAATCTGTTTGACATTTTTGACGTTTTATAATTTTTGACATTTATTTATTTTCCTAATGATATTTTTTTAACGTATTTGTTAGGTAATTTTAAGTAATGGAACCTGAAGCATAGCAGAAGGTCAATAGGAGTGAAAATGATTAAGTGAAGCTTATTGTGTTCATAAGCAGCCAGTAATCCTTTTCAATTTGTTTATCCCCGGCATTAAGAGAAGGTGGAAATAATAACGCTACCGCTACCGTGAATGGAACCTTCCGCAGGTTGTGTAACAACAGCTTCCGACGTTATTGTTACCGGGAATGTAATCCCCGTTTGGTATCTTAATTGGCTGCTGAAGTATGCATAACGAACGATAACAGCCGGTGTGGCTTGGTCAGACAATAAAAAACATATTTCCATTCGTACAAACAAATTTCATTAAGGCCGGTCTGCTTTTCATGTCACTTTTCGAACAAGCAACGAACTTTAAAAGTCCCGGAATTGACGGCTACTCTACAAAAGTCAAACCCAATTCGGGTAAATCCTAATTACAAATTGCGTACTATAACATGTTACAAATTAAATCCAACAGATTCCTGCCGAATCTACCGATCACAACCGCCCGGTGTCCGATTAGGAAACGAGAGACAAATGCCTGCAAGTGTTCCCTGGAATGAAAAACGACACTTTTCCATCTTCCACACTCACACACCCATTGTGTGTTATTTTATCGTTTCTCCAATTGCAAATGGCTTTCCGTGCAAGGAACGATGCTAACGATGTGTCTGTTGGAATCTCCCGGGCGATTCAGCTCCGCTCGCATCCGCCGGCACCAGTCATTGATACGACATCTACAAATCAATAAATGAAAACCGAGATTAAATTAATATTCTACTGTGCTGCTGTTGCTGCTGCTGCTTCTACTGCTGCTGCTGTCTCTTGCGATGTAGATTTAGAGTGAGTGAACCGAGGTGGATTAGAGGCTGACGCTTCTCGGCTACGCCAAGCCACAGCAACTAACGCACGAGAGAAAAGGAAAACAAGAGGGATTGAAATTCAATTTATCTTGATCGACATCTGGCCAACAAGGCGTACAAATATCCGAGAATTTCTACCAGAGCGACCACTGTGAATGTATGACTATGTGTGTGTGTGCGTACGAGTTTCTGTATGTGACCGGTATCACGACGGTACAACAGATGGCCTCTACGTGGCACTATCGGCTAGCGAGCGATGGAATGACCACAGCACCGAGCGGAACAATACTTCTAGTTGTGGCACCGAACCGCTTGATTTCTAAGAGCGGTAATTAATTGCGAAACCAGATTGACACGGAACATATTCCCGGCCAATGAATGGAGGCAGCAGGAACACTGACTTGTACTTGTCCGGTGCGAATGACGACGGTGGATCAAGCTTGGCTTTCACCCAACATTTTCTCAAAAGTTGTAAATCTCACATAAACATAAACTGAATCGAAACCATAAATCCATCATAGGAGGACGCAACCAGTCTATTCTTTACCGAAAGCCTCACTAATCTAATTGCAGCGCGATACGATGTAAACAAACTGTAGTATAAAGTATCCCTAGCCGATGGCCGTCAAACTCAGTTTGTGCTTTAAGTGTTACTTAAAATGCTCTTTGCCCGATTTACGTCGTTCCGGTGCAAGGTGCAGCAGACGAGAGCGTTGCGCCCCATCGAACCGACGGGAAGCGATGGACAAGGCGCTGAGATCTCATCCGGAAGCAGCACAACAAGGCTGCCCACGTCGGTCGCTGTCGGTCTTCTGTTCCGTTATTGAGATAAATAGCGGGCAATCCTCAATAAAAGCTAATTATCCTCATTCCATGGAGACAGAAATTCAACGGCCATTCCCGGGCGGAGATTGTCTTGGTGGTTCGTCTTTTTTTTCATCTCGTCTGACCGTGAGGTGTGGGCAAGTCAGCAGAGCAGCAAACCGGGATATACGGAATGCGTAACACCGCCGAGATCCGTTGAAACGACCTAACTTTGTTTGCGAAAAGTTACAATTGAATTTACGACCAGCTTCTTCTTTTTTCTTGCCTGCAGTCGACTGCTTGAACAACATCAATGTTGTTGTTGTTGCTGCTGCTGCTGCTGGTGTAGTAGTAATAGTGGAGGAGTTTCGTAAATTACGCGGATCCATTCCGCCTTCCGTCTCGGTTGAAAATGTTTCGCTGAAAGCATCCCTTTGGTAAAGCTTTTAAATGGTTGTAAATTTAATTTTGAGGAGTTATTTTTCGTGTTACTCACCACTCGCTAGCTAGTACCAGGTTGGAGTGGTTTGGTTGGACTGGAATCCGGGGCATCCGGTCGAAGTTGGCAGAATTTTGGTGGTAAAGCAGAGGTGAATGTTGGACAGATTATTCGGGGTAATATTAAACAGCCGGTTCGCGGCTTCTGTGGATGTAATTGCTTGGCTTAAGGATTTTACCCATAAAGTAAACTTGCAATTAGCCGAGCCTAGGAGGATGGAGTCGGGTTGACTTTTTGGATGAATAAAATGTTCTATTTTTGACAATGTCTTTCGATAATACTGGTCGACAATAGCGAAAAAAATGCCCTAAGAAAATAGAGCTTTTTAACCATTCCATCGTGAATTTTGATGCTCCTCCAATTGTTGATTGCGTCCCGTAAACCATATGAAATACTTATTCTACAATCTGTTTATTTTTGAATTTGAAATGAAAAAATTAAATCCATAAATATTTTCTAGACCTCGGAAACTAAAAATAAAAGCACCGAAAACAAAACACACAATACTAAGGTCACAACCAATTGAATTAGAATTCTAAAACACAATACCACGAAAGAACAAAAAGTAATCCGTAACAACAAAATTTTTATAAAACATGCCTAAATTGGAGAACTATTCAGAAGATTCAAAATTTAAACTCCTGAAGCCAAATTCGAGAAGTTAGAACCAAGTCTTATGATACAGAACACATTATTGAAACAGGAATACCGGCCAAAAAATGCCAAAAATATGATCTCAAATTAAGCGCAGAATCGCCAAAAAGTGCTTCCTAAGGCCAGAAAAGGCCAAAATAGAAAATGATCTCAAATTGAGCTCAGAAACACCAGAAAAGGCCGAAATAGAAAATGATCCCAAATTGAGCTCAGAATCGCTGAAAAGTGCTTCCTGAGGCCAGAAAAGGCCAAAATAGAAAATGATCCCATATTGAGCTCAAAATCGCTGAAAAGTGCTTTCTAAGGCCAGCAAACGCCAAAATAGAAAATGATCCCAAATTGAGCTCAGAATCGGTGAAAAGTGCTTCCTAAAGCCAGCAAATGGCAAAATAGAAAATGATCCCGAATTGAGCTCAGAATCGCCAAAAAGTGCTTCCTAAGGCCAGAGAAGGCCAAAATAGAAAATGATCCCAAATTGAGCTCAGAATCGCCGAAAAGTGCTTCCTAAGGCCTGAAAAGCCAAAATAGAAAATGATCCCAAATTGAGCTCAGAATCGGTGAAAAGTGCTTCCTAAATCCAGCAAATGGCAAAATAGAAAATGATCCCGAATTGAGCTTAGAATCGCCTAAAAGTGCTTTCTAAGGCCAGAAAAGGCCAAAACAGAAAATGATCCCGAATTGAGCTCAGAATCGCCGGAAAGTGCTTCCTAAGGCCTGAAAAAGCCAAAATAGAAAATGATCCCAAATTGAGCTCAGAATCGGTGAAAAGTGCTTCCTAAAGCCAGCAAATGGCAAAATAGAAAATGATCCCGAATTGAGCTCAGAATCGTTGAAAAGTGCGTCCTGAAGCCAGCAATTGGCAAAATAGAAATTGATCCCGAATTGAGCTCAGAATCGCCGAAAAGTGCTTTCTAAGGCCAGAAAAGGCCAAAACAGAAAATGATCCCGAATTGAGCTCAGAATCGCCGGAAAGTGCTTCCTAAGGCCAGAAAAGGCCAAAACAGAAAATGATCCCAAATTGAGCTCAGAATCGCCGAAAAGTGCTTCTAAGGTCAGAAAAGGCCAAAATAGAAAATGATCCCGAATTGAGCTCAGAATCGGTGAAAAGTGCTTCCTAAAGCCAGCAAATGGCAAAATAGAAAATGATCCCGAATTGAGCTCTGAATCGCCGAAAAGTGCTTTCTAAGGCCAGAAAAGGCCAAAATAGAAAATGATCCCAAATTGAGCTCAGAATCGTCGAAAAGTGCATCCCAAGGCCAGAAAAGGCCAAAAAAGAAAATGATCCCGAATTTAGCTCAGAGTCGCCGAAAATTGCTTCTAAAGGTCAGAAAGGGCAAAATAGAAAATGATCCCAAATTGAGCTCCGAATCGCCGAAAGGGCTTCCTAAGGCCAGAAAAGGCCAAATCGCCGAAAAGTGCTTTCTAAGGCCAGAAAAGGCCAAAATAGAAAATGATCCCGAATTGAGCTCAGAATCGTCGAAAAGTGCTTCCTAAGGCCAGAAAAGATGACAATAGAAAATGATCCCAAATTGAACTCAGAATCGCCGAAAAGTGCTTCCTAAGGCCAAAATAGAAAATGATCCCAAATTGAGCTCAGAATCGTCGAAAAGTGCTTCCTAAGGCCAGAAAAGGCCAAAATAGAAAATGATCCCAAATTGAGCTCAGAATCGCCGAAAAGTGCTTCCTAAGGCCAGAAAAGGCCAAAATAGAAAATGACCTCAAATTGAGCTCAGAATCGCCGAAAAGTGCTTCGTAAGGCCAGAAAAGGCCAAAATAGAAAATGATCCCAAATTGAGCTCAGAATCGCCGAAAAGTGCTTCCTAAAGCCAGAAAAGGCCAAAATAGAAAATGACCTCAAATTGAGCTCAGAATCGCTGAAAAGTGCTTCCTAAGGCAAGAAAAGGCCAAAACAGAAAATGATCCCAAATTGAGCTCAGAATCGCCGAAAAGTGCTTCCTAAGGCCAGAAAAGGCCAAATTAGAAAATGATCCCAAATTGAGCTCAGAATCGCCGAAAAGTGCTTTCTAAGGCCAGAAAAGGCCAAAAGAAAAAATGTTCCCAAATTGAGCTCAGAATCGCCGAAAAGTGCTTCCTAAGGCCTGAAAAGGCCAAAACAGAAAATGATCCCAAATTGAGCTCACAATCGCCAAAACGTGCTTCTAAGGCCAGAAAATGCAATTTTGAAAAAATGTCAAAATAGAAAATGATCCCAAACTGAGCTCAGAACCGTCGAAAAGTACTTTCTAAGGCCAGAGAAGGCCAAAATAGAAAATGACCTCAAATTGAGCTCAGAATCGCTGAAAAGTGCTTCCTAAGGCCAGAAAAGGCCAAAATAGAAAATGATCCCAAATTGAGCTCAGAATCGCCGAAAAGTGCTTCCTAAGGCCAGAAACGGCCAAAACAGAAAATGATCCCAAATTGAGCTCCGAATCGCCGAAAAGTGCTTCCTAAGGCCAGAAAAGGCCAAAATAGAAAATGATCCCAAATTGAGCTCAGAATCGCCGAAAAGTGCTTCCTAAGGCCAGAAAAGGCCAAAAAAGAAAATGATCCCAAATTGAGCTCAGAATCGCCGAAAAGTGCTTTCTAAGGCCAGAAAAGATCCAAAATAGAAAATGATCCCAAATTGAGCTTAGAATCGCTGAAAAGTGCTTCCTAAGGCCAGAAAAGGCCAAAATTGAAAATGATCCCAAATTGAGCTCAGACTCAACGAAAAGTGCTTCCTGAAGGCCAGAAAAGGCCAAAATAGAAAATGATCCCAAATTGAGCTCCGAATCGCCGAAAAGTGCTTCCTAAGGCCAGAAAAGGCCAAAACAGAAAATGACCGCAAATTGAGCTTAGAATCGCTGAAAAGTGCCAGAAAAGGCCAAAATAGAAAATGATCCCAAATTGAGCTCAGAATCGCCGAAAAGTGCTTTCTAAGGCCAGAAAAGGCCAAAATAGAAAATGATCCCAAATTGAGCTCAGAATCGGTGAAAAGTGCCAAAAAAGGCCAATTAAGAAAAAGATCCCAAATTGAGCTCAGAATCGCCGAAAAATGCTTTCTAAGGCCAGAAAAGGCCAAAATAGAAAATGATCCCAAATTGAGCTCAGAATCGCCGAAAAGTGCTTCCTAAGGCTAGAAAAGGCCAAATTAGAAAATGATCCCAAATTGAGCTCAGAATCGCAGAAACGTGGTTCCTAAGACCAGAAAAGGCCAAAACATAAAATGATCCCAAATTTAGCTTAGAATCGCCGAAAAATGCTTTCTAAGGCCAGAAAAGGCCAAAATAGAAAATGATCCCAAATTGAGCTCAGAATCGCCGAAAAGTGCCAGAAAAGGCTAAAATAGAAGTGATCCCAAATTGAGCTCAGAATCGCCGAAAAGTGCCAAAAAAGGCCAATTAAGAAAATGATCCCAAATTGAGCTCAGAATCGTCGAATAATGCTTCTTAAGGCCAGAAAATGGCAAAATAGAAAATGATCCCAAATTGAGCTCAGAATCGCCGAAAAGTGCTTTCTAAGGCCAGAAAAGGCCAAAATAGAAAATGATCGCAAATTGAGCTCAGAATAGTCTAAATGCACATTTTCTAACCTTAATCAAGTGACACAGCAACGCGGGTCGGGTATCAGCTATGATCAATAAGACACGTACAATTCCCACTGCTAGTGTCATACGAGCCTCGCACAAAAATTTAAACATTGTGAGGAGCAACAAGGGTAATTCCATTAATTAACTTTGAACCAAAGCAGTTACCCGCGCGCTGTAACCTGATTAGAGCACGTACCAAAACTCCGTGGATACAGGAAATGACCACCACCGGTGTACGGCCAGGAAAGAATTAACGACACTGCATGGCACCTATTTCGGGCATCCAGCGGAGGAAAACTGTGTATGATTGGAAGCTATCGAGATAATCGAAGACGGGGCTCTCTAAATTACTTCCCCAGCAAGCGTGACATTTATTGCCAATTAGATGAAGTGGCGCAAAATTTATATCACGTATCTTTATCATCCGATATTATTTCGCAGCCAACCACCAGGACCAACGATGGAGCCAATTTTCTTTTACTTTGAGCTTACAGTTTGTAGCCCGTAGTATCTGGGTCCAAACTCTTCTGCCTGCCTCAGGTCCCGCTTTTATATGTGCGAACTGAGCAAAGGTATATTTTATCTTTTGCGTTGATCTTTTTCTGCTGCTGCTGCCGATGCGATGAGGGTGACGTTAGTTGCGCTTCGGTCCTTTCCCCCGTCCTCTCACCTCCAATGAATTGAAGCGAAATTGGTTTTGCACCGCAGAGTTTGTCCAGGATTGGGACTGGGAGACGCCTGGGAGAAAATTGACGCGCTGCAGTTTCATTATTTGTACTCCGAGAATGCGACAATCAGGATTGCCTTTGTTTGGATTCTATTTTTCCCTGCTTTTGCAGGACTTGAATTCTTGTTATTATTTCAGTGCCTTCAACCGCTTACTCCCAAACTACACCATCAGCTTCACTTACTGCTGCTGCTGTGGAGGAGGAGGAACGGCAAACCGACGTTAACAACCTTTACAGCAAATCACATTATCTATCCAATCCAGCGAATGACAGCCTCAATCGCCCGTTTCTCGCTCGAAAAGCTTACATCACTCCTTTGCGCTCCATGATGGCTATCAAAGGATGCTTGAAAAATCGGTAAAGAATACCCGTTGTCGGGGCTCGGAAAGACCTTGTTGAAAAGTCTACAAATTGCTCATAATCCAGTTTTGTCATCGTACGTAAATATATTTACACACTCATCCAAAAGCGTATGTGTGCGTGTGTGTGTGTCTGTATCGTCATCGTTAAACTAAGTGGCGCGACTGAGACCGAGATAAAAATGGTTCGCCTTTTTGACTGCGCCAGAGGAGGGGTTATAACGAAAAGGTCGAGGTACCCTCCGTTACCCTCGGGAGTAGGAATTTGCATCGTCATGTGTGGCACCCAGCTTCGAGGTCGGAAGGATTGCGAAGCAATGGAAGCGCTGAGGATACGATGAAATGGCCTAATATAGCTTTTTGGCTCCATGCACCCCCCCCCCCTGGGGGAACGGAAAAATTGAGAGCCTTTCTTCGGAATGTGTTATCCGAAAGTAATAGATCGTGTCGGTACGGTTTATCAACCCGCTTTCAGAGGTAAGGGCGAAAAAAGGCCGTTTGAAAATGATGCACGGATTAGTGGGCGAAAGTAGGAAAAAGCTGTGTGTGATGTTTTCATCGAATATAGTGCTAAACTTTTTCTCAGGGAAAAGTTTCTGTGTTGTATCGGAATGGAAGGTCTCTTTCTCAATGACGGATACGATAAAAGGCTTGCGTCAATTTGTGAGAAATTTACCCAATTGCTATACCTACCCACGCGATTACAAATATGTGTATAGCTTTTTTGCTTCGTAAGTTACACAAAACACCATGCGTCCTCTTTTTTTTTTTAATTTATCGTCCTGTGTTCTAGCTGAATAATGACCATTTGTACTGAGAAAATAAATGTCTATGAGAAGCTCGGTTTCGAAATCTAGACGTTTGAATATTTTTCAACCTAGTCAAAACATCTGGAATTTTATTTTTTTTATTATTTTTATCGCAGTTCATTGAACTTTCAAAACATCGGCAACTGCTCGCGCATAATTATTCAATTCAGATTCGTCATTGTCATGTACTCTCTCTCTCTCTCTTTTGATAAAATATGTGCTTCTGAAAGCTGACTGCGACGTGAGAGTTGGAATCAATTTTCAATCCGGTGTAAACTTTTCGTTAGCTCTAACTCACTCGCCCTCTCGTTCTCTTAAGGGAACACCATGCTAGTAGCATGACATCTCAAAAATTCTGACGACAGAAACCTCCGCCTGCCCCGTCCAGAAGCATTCAGTTGAGATACCCGAAAAGTAGATGATTCAGTCATGAGCAGTGAAAACATTTTCTACCTCCATGCTGCAAAGCCTGTCATCGTTTCCGAAATCGGGAAGAGTGGTGGAGTTTTTTTTATTTCACTTTCCGTTAATTTTTGCAAGTAATTTACATCACTTTCGGCGGCAGCCTGTGTACTGCGAGGGAAAAAATACCGAACCGTTGCTGGAGGATGCTTACGGGAACAACTTTGAACGTTAATATGACAAGGAGTTGATTATTTATATATGCATTGCTCAACCGCACCCACACACACAAACGTACCAGGATGATAAATCATCCGAACGCTGGTGCTGCTGTAACGCGGTAACCTTCCCCAAAAGGGGGAACCACAAGGAAATTTTTAAGAGTGATGATTTTCAACTTTTTTTTCCAAACGATTTTCGTCTAACCGCACCAAATACGGTGCGTGCTAAGTGCGTCCAGGCGGTACGCAAAACGGGGTGAATAGAAACAGTGGGGCGAATACAAACAAAACTTCTGAGCTTGAATAATGTTATTACAAGTATTTGACAACATTCAAAAATCATGTAGAATATTTTCTAAAAAAAAGTTCAATATTAAACAAGTCTTTCAAACTCATTCATGGATTATAAACTCTACTGTTAGTTAGTTAAAATAAACGAAATGAAGACTCAAGTTCAAAGCGTTCCCAAGTTCCGAAAAACTTTGCTTATGGCGGCTATATTGTTCTACTTTGAGCTTGTTCGTGTGCTGTACTGGGCCCGTAGTAACGCATTTCAAGTTTTTACAGTGAAATTGAGGATTACTCTGAGGTATTTATCAACTTTTTACTTATATTTCATGGAAAACTCCCGGCTCGCAAATTTGTGGGGCGAATATCGGTAGAAATGCTTGATCTGAGTCTGAATTCTTCCGTCTATCCATACATTAAGATGACATACATGAATACATTTATATTATCGAGCATTTCCACTTTTTAAATACCGTAGAACGGGGTGAATAGAAACAGTTTCCGATATACTTTGTAGTGTACAACACGTACCGTAATGGTTAGAACTAATGTAAAAGCTTTAAAACATGGGTCTAGGCTACCTCTATCAAGGGTGTTACTACTATTTTGATAAATGATTAAACCATTCTTTTATTAAAATAAATGTTGCATGTTTCTATTCACCCCACAATGGGGCGAATGGAAACACTTATTAGTCGAGCGCGTTTTTCTTGTTCTGATGAAAGATTTGAATTTTACTCTGAAGAAAAAAGAACAATTACATTATAATTGATCTGAGATGCAAAAAAAGCTAAAAAATATTTTAATAACGGAAATGTCTGGTTTATCACTTCATGTATGTCATCTTATTTTGTGGATATATCTTAACAGAATCCTCATTAGGAACGAAAGAATTCGGGGTTAGGTCAATCATTTCTACCGATTCTGGGTCTTCTTGTACTTCGTCTAGAAACGGCGTCCAGTAACGCTGTGTGCTGGTAGAATTGGAATCATGGGCCGTTTCTTTAGGGTTGTTGATGTCTTTGTCAATTTATGTCAGACATCACTCAGCAAATAAATCAAACTTCAGGTATTATTTTACATTGAAAATGTGATTGCATTTCTCAAATATTCTTATTTTTG